>NC_064638.1:1236917178-1237542178 GCF_023864345.2 Schistocerca serialis cubense
TCAGTAGACTGATGTCACAAACACAAACGCCTACAAAATTTTAATGATATTGCTTGCAGCGTTTTCCCTGTAGCTGAGTTTTCGTCAGACGAGGAACATGTGCTTACAGGCTTTGTGAAAATGTTTGGTATCATATTGGAAGATGACGATAGTAGAATGTCTATAGTATAGTTATTATGAAAATATAAAGGATGTATCAGGAGGAATATGTGGTAAATATCTCCTCTAAAATGCATACATGAAGGGCTATCAGCACTTTAGCTTCATACTGCGAAACCTGCAAACTCTCTTCTTTCCATATTTTGGGAAGAAGTAGTGGGGACCGAAACAAGAAAAAATTATGTAGTAAACATAGGCTCTAAAATGCATAGCCAAAGAGCTAAGAGCACTTGTTCAGTAGAAGAGATGTTTCACAATAGCGAAGGTGAACAAGTACTCAGAGCTCTTATACTGTGCCCTTTAGAGGTCATGCTTGCTACACATTTTTTATTTGTTCTAGTCCATATTGCCGCGTCTCAAAAGAGTTTGCGATAGGAAAGATTTATTTAGAACTACCGAAGATAAAGAAGAGCTCATAGCTCTTAAAGTGTGCATTTTAGAACCATGTTTACTGGATTATTTTGCTTTGAATGGTCATTCGTGTCATATCCGTGAATAGTGACCATTCCTCCTGGGATACCCTGTAGAAAAGACAGCAACACATCGTCTCCGAGAATATTTAAATAACATCTAGGTATATGAAACTTCCCGGCAGGTTACAACTGTGCTCTGGGCCGAGACTCGAATTCGAGATCTCTGCCTTTCATGGGCCAGTGCTCTGTCAGCTGAGACACCCAAGCGTGACTCAAGACCCGTCCTTGCACCATTTACATCTACACCTATATCCATACTCCGCAAGCCACCTGATGGTGTGTGGAGGAGGGTACCTTGAGTACCTGTATTGGTCTCCCTTCTATTCCAGTCTCGTATTGTTCGTGGAAAGAGAGATTGTCGGTATGCCTCTGTGTGGGCGCTAATCTCTCTGCTATTATCCACATGGTGTCTTCGCGAGATATAAGTAGCAGGGAGCAATATACTGCTTGACTCCTCGGTGAAGGTATGTTCTCGTAACTTCAACAAAAGCCCGTACCGAGCTACTGAGCGTCTCTCTTGCAGATTCTTCCACTGGAGTTTATCTATCATCTCCGTAACGCTTTCGCGGTTACTAAATGATCCTTTAACGAAGCGCGCAGCTCTCCGTTGGATCTTCTCTATCTCTTCTATCAACCCTATCTGGTACGCTTCCCACACCGGTGAGCAGTATTCAAGCAGTGGGCTAACAAGTGTACTGTAACCTACTTCCTTTGTTTTCGGACTGCATTTCCTTATGATTCTCCCAATGAATCTCAGTCTAGCATCTGCTTTACCGACTATTAATTTTATATGATCATTCCATTTTAAATCACTCCTGATGCCTACTCCCCGATAATGTATGGAATTAACTGCTTCCAGTTGCTGACCTGCTATATTGTAGCTAAATCATAAAGGATCTTTCTTTCTATTTTTTATCAGCACATTACACTTGCCTACATTGAGATACAATTGCCATTCCCTGCACCATGCGTCAATTCATTGCAGATCCTCCTACATTTCGGTACAATTTTCCATTGTTACAACCTCTCGTTATGCTACAGCATCAACCGAAAAAAGCCTCAGTGAACTTCCGATGTTATCCACAATAACATTTATGTATATTGTGAATAGCAACGGTCCTACGACACTCCCCTGTGACACACCTGAAATCGCTCTTACTTCTCAAGACTTCTCAAGACTTCTCTCCATTGAGAATGACATGCTGCATTCCGTTATCTAGGAACTCTTCAATCCAAACACACAATTGGACTGATATTCCATATGCTCTTACTTTGTTCACTAAATGGCTGTGGAGAACTGTATTAAACGCCTAGCGGAAGTCAAGAAACACGGCAACTACTTGGGAACCCATGTCTATGGCCCTCTGTGTCTCGTGGTCGAATCTGAAGATCTACCTTCCAAACCTCATAGAAGTTCTGTGAAAAGTGCGGGACCAGCACTCCTAGACGAAGTGACATTTCCGAGATGTGGCTTAGCCACAGCATGTGGGATGTCTCCAGAAAGAAGTTTCACTCTGCAGAGGAATGTGCGCCGATAAACTTACATTCGCCCGCAAAAGGCGAAGGTCCCGAGTTCGAGTCTCGTTCCGACACTCAGTTTTGATCTGCCAGGAAGTTTCACATCAGCGAGCACTCTGCTGCAGAGTGAAAATTTATTTTGGAAATATCCACCAGGCTCTTGCTAAGTCTTATGTACGCAATATTCTTTCTTCCAGGAGCGCTAGTTCCGCAAGTATCGCAGGAGGACTACTGTGATGTTTGGAAGGTAGGAGATGAGCTACTCAAAGAAATAAAACTGTGAACTGTGAGTCATGCTTGAGAAACTCAGTGGGTTGGCACTTGACGATGAAACGTAAAGTTCCCGACTTGTAGTCAGTCCGGCACACAGTTTTAATCTGCCAGGTAGTTTCATATCACTCTGCTGTAGAGTGAAGATTAGTTATGCAGCTAGGTTTCATGTTCACAATAACGTGAACAAATATGTCCAAATCGTGGCACGTCAAAGAACCCCAAAAGGTCGCAGAACCACGTCTTATCCGAACTACACCTGCACACACAGAGTTAAACGCCACACCTTATATCATTTGAAAAGAAGCAAAGGAGCGACTGGTCGGACAAGACCACACGCCCAGACTCAAGCAGTGTCCAATCTCTGTTCTGTTTGGCACATTCGAGTAGAACACTGTCACTGTGAGCAATGGACTTTTACGAGCTACTCAGAACCTAATATGTACTGAATGCCGTTCTCTTCAAAACTACTGATAGGCATAGTTAGCAAATGAAATATTTTAATAGAGAACAAACAATGTATTTACCTTAATAGTCATAATACACTCCTGGAAATTGAAATAAGAACACCGTGAATTCATTGTCCCAGGAAGGGGAAACTTTATTGACACATTCCTTGGGTCAGATACATCACATGATCACACTGACAGAACCACAGGCACATAGACACAGGCAACAGAGCATGCACAATGTCGGCACTAGTACAGTGTATATCCACCTTTCGCAGCAATGCAGGCTGCTATTCTCCCATGGAGACGATCGTAGAGATGCTGGATGTAGTCCTGTGGAACGGCTTGCCATGCCATTTCCACCTGGCGCCTCAGTTGGACCAGCGTTCGTGCTGGATGTGCAGACCGCGTGAGACGACGCTTCATCCAGTCCCAACCATGCTCAATGGGGGACAGATCCGGAGATCTTGCTGGCCAGGGTAGTTGACTTACACCTTCTAGAGCACGTTGGGTGGCACGGGATACATGCGGACGTGCATTGTCCTGTTGGAACAGCAAGTTCCCTTGCCGGTCTAGGAATGGTAGAACGATGGGTTCGATGACGGTTTGGATGTACCGTGCACTATTCAGTGTCCCCTCGACGATCACCAGTGGTGTACGGCCAGTGTAGGAGATCGCTCCCCACACCATGATGCCGGGTGTTGGCCCTGTGTGCCTCGGTCGTATGCAGTCCTGATTGTGGCGCTCACCTGCACGGCGCCAAACACGCGTACGACCATCATTGGCACCAAGGCAGAAGCGACTCTCATCGCTGAAGACGACACGTCTCCATTCGTCCCTCCATTCACGCCTGTCGCGACACCACTGGAGGCGGGCTGCACGATGTTGGGGCGTGAGCGGAAGACGGCCTAACGGCGTGCGGAACCGTAGCCCAGCTTCATGGAGACGGTTGCGAATGGTCCTCGCCGATACCCCAGGAGCAACAGTGTCCCTAATTTGGTGGGAAGTGGCGGTGCGGTCCCCTACGGCACTGCGTAGGATCCTACGGTCTTGGCGTGCATCCGTGCGTCGCTGCAGTCCGGTCCCAGGTCGACGGGCACGTGCACCTTCCGCCGACCACTGGCGACAACATCGATGTACTGTGGAGACCTCACGCCCCACGTGTTGAGCAATTCGGCGGTACGTCCACCCGGCCTCCCGCATGGCCACTATACGCCCTCGCTCAAAGTCCGTCAACTGCACATACGGTTCACGTCCACGCTGTCGCGGCATGCTACCAGTGTTAAAGACTGCGATGGAGCTCCGTATGGCACGGCAAACTGGCTGACACTGACGGCGGCGGTGCGCAAATGCTGCGCAGCTAGCGCCATTCGACGGCAAACACCGCGGTTCCTGGTGTGTCCGTTGTGCCGTGCGTGTGATCATTGCTTGTACAGCCCTCTCGCAGTGTCCGGAGCAAGTATGGTGGGTCTGACACACCGGTGTCAATGTGTTCTTTTTTCCATTTCCAGGAGTGTATATATAGCAGTTCATGATATCCATTCTTACAAATGTACTGTTTCTGATGGACACACCTCCAGATTATCCATTCTCAAAAATCGGCCATCTCACTTCCCCATATCCACCACTGCTGGTGGCTCGCCTCCAACTCTGCAACGCTACGTGCTGTTAACAGCCAACTGCCCACTACAATAGAGAACATTTCAACAATGCCAACCAGCCTCAGACTGCACACAGCACAGCCAGTGATTTTCATACAGAGCGCTATGTGGCCGTGGCGTTACCAATATAAGAACCTAAACAACCTACTTACACAGCCCCCATGCTTCCCACAAAAAAAATTACAAATTGTTTTGGGCAGTGACCAATACAGATTTGAAAAAATTTTTCGTAACTACAATAACAAAGAAATCAAATGCAGACACTTATTGACACAATGTTGGTCAAAAGCTAAAATTTCCTCACAGTCCATAAAGACAGTCCTGATCGTCCATCACAGTAAAATTTCAGTGTTTTTCTCAAAGTCTGAGCAGTAAAAGAAAATGCACACAGAAGTAGTGGATTTCCATGCAGTCTTGAAGAAGTAGTGTTGTCCTTCCAACAGAAAGACAGTTGGCGGTGGCGTTACCAATATAAGAACCTAAACAGCCTACTTACAGAACGACTGCCAAGCTGAGAAACATAGAAGTAGTGTAACACTTCTGCCACTAAATGTAACTGGGTTTTCTCTTTCGATGCTAGTCAATTGTCAGGATGAGCATTACTGCAAATGGCATTTGATTCTAAAGCATTATGTCAGGGTGAAAATACTAAATTAATTAATTTTTCTCTCTTAACAACATGTGGGCAGGGTGGGTTCTTCCTAGGCTCGGTTATGAGGTAGAATGAAACAGCATTTTTACATAAGATAACTTTTATTGAAGATTTGTACAACTGTTTCCTTACTTGATGTTCTGGCTCGGAGAGCGGCAGTTGTGTCGTTTGCGAAGCCTTCTGCTGCGGCAGCGGCGGCGTCTGATTACGCGTGGCAGTGTATATCTCGTGTCGCCCTCTCGCCCAGTTGACTGGAGACGCGCAGCGCGAGGTGGCCCGTTTAATTATTGAGAGCGAAGTCGTGCATCGGATGTGATACCTTGGATGTGGCGTCCCAGTGTTTCTCTTCTCTAAGCGGCCGCGTGTGACAGTGTTGTGCGTCGGCCAGCGGAGCGGTGCGGCAGGGGAAGGCTAGTGTCCCGGACTCAAACAACGGACTCCCCAGTCTTCGGCTGTCAGATCTTCATCCCAGCTCACAGGTGACTGCTGATGTGAGGCCGTCTCCTTCCCTTCCAAGCACTATGGGACGTAACGTCTGGGGTCATCAGTCCCCTATACTTAGAACTACTTAAACTAACTAACCTAAGGACATCACACACATCTATGCCCGAGGCAGGATTCGACCGTAGCAGCAGCGCGGTTTCGGACTGAAGTGCCTAGAACCGATCGGCTATGCGGCCGGCCAAATAATTGCTGATTAATATAAAATTACCACACGTATTGTTTACTTTTCTGAATGACGGGTACATAAAAATCAGACATCAAATACCTTTTAACTTCTGTCTTCTGGCGCCGAGACTGCTGTTTGCTATTCCATTACAGCAGTGGACTCGGTGCGTCTGTGCATGATGTAGTCTCTTCTTGTATGACAGTCTTCGGCACCGAAACTGACTGAAACCTACTGCTACTCTTCTCTTTTTTTTTTTTTTTTTTGTCGGGCCCACTGCGTCTCGTGTATTTATTCACTTCAGTTCGCTGGAAGTGATCGACTTCATGGTCATTGCCTCTTCTGTCACGTTGAAAAGCTTCTGGAAGAATCTTCTTAACGTTGGTCATTGGCTCTTCGAATGTAGGCGAGGGCCTTTGCTCACATGTGTGCGATGCCCTGACGGCTGAATCGACAGCGTCCACTCATGTGGAGAGGGCGATGGCTTCTGAACTTGCTGACTTCACGGTCATTGTCTCTTCTGCTCTGCTGCTCTGCCCGCTGTTTGCCAGTGTGTATTTCTTCTAAACTAAACTAAGTTTTTCATTTATTTTTTTAATTTCTACTTCACTTCCATTGCTATCACTAATTTATTTACTTAAGTACCACTCAACATTAGACATCCTCGGTGTAACAAAGCAGCTTAAATCACTTAATAAAGGCAAGGCCTCTGGTCCACATTTTATATCAGTCATGTTCCTCTCAGATTACGCTAATAAAATAGTTCCATATCTAGCAATTATATACAACCACTCGCTCGCAAGAAAGATCGGTACCTAAAGACTGGAAAATTGCTCAACTCACACCAATACCCATAAAGGAAAGTAGGAGTAATCCGCTGAATTACAGGCCTATATCACTAATGTCGATTTGGAGTAGGGTTTTGGAACATATACTGTATTCGAACATTATGAAGTACCTCGAGGAAAACGATTTGTTAACATATAGTCAGCATGGATTCAGAAAATATCGTTCTTTTGAAACACAACTAGCTCTTTATACTCATGAAGTAATAAGTGCTATCGACAGGGGATGTCAAATTGATTCCATGTTCTTAGATTTCCAGAAGGCTTTCGACATCATTCCCCACAAGTGTCTTCTAACCTAACTGTGTGCCTACGGCGTATCGCCTCAGTTGGGCGTCTGGATTCGTGATTTCCAGTAGAAAGGTCACAGTTCGTAGTAATAGACGGAAAGTCATCAAGTAAAAGGGAAGTAATATCCGGCGTTCCCCAAGGAAGTGTTGTAGGCCCTGTACTGTTCCTGATCCATATTAACGACATAGGAGACAATCTGAGTAGCCGTCTTAGACTGTTTGCAAGCGATGCTGTCATTTACCGTTTTGTAAAGTCATGAGATGATCAAAACGACTTGCAAAATGATTTAGATAAGATATCTGTATGGAGGGAAAAGTGGCAATTGACCTGAATAAAGATAAGTGTGAAGTTATTCACATGAGTACTAAAAGAAATCAGCTAAATTTCGATTACACCATACGTCACACAAATCTGAGGGCTGTATATTCAACTAAATGCTTAGGGATTACAATTACAAATAACCTAAACTGGAACGATCACATAGATAATATTGTGGGTAGAGCAAACCAAAGACTGAGATTCATTGGCAGAACACTTAGAAGGTCCCACAGGTCTACCAAAGAGATTGCTTACGCTACACTTGTCCGCTCTATTCTGGAGTATTGCTGTGTGGTGTGGGATCCGCATCAGGTGGGATTGACGGATGACATCGAAAAAATACAAAGAAGGGCAGCTCGTTTTGTATTATCGCGAAATAGGGGAGATAGTGTCACAGACATGATACCTGAATTGGAGTAGCAATCATTAAAACAATGGCGTTTTTCGTTGCGGCGGGATCTTCTCATGAAATTGCAATCACCAGTTCTCTCTTCCGATTGCGAAAACATTCTGTTGGTACCCACGTACGTAGGGAAAAGTGATCATCACGATAAAATAAGAGAAATCAGGGCACGCACAGAAAAATTTAAGTGCTCATTTTTCCCGCGCGCCGTTCGAGATTGGAACGGTACAGGGACAGCTTGAAGGTGGTTCATTGAACCCTCACCCAGGCACTTTATTGTGAATTGCAGAGGAATCACGTAGATGCAGATGTACACTTATAAACAGATGGAGGTACTATGTCACTGACAATGTTAGGAAAATAATCCATAGAAATCCTTGAAGTATTCATGTAGCTTGTTTCCAACTTAATTTATTTTCCGGTAGTTAAGACTTTCATGTATGGTATTGTTTATTTGGCTATTTGTGCACGTTTGTCAGAAGAATTCTTTTTATTTCAGTCGATGCTCGTATTGTACCAAATCTCAGAATAAAGCCAAATTTTTTGCACTATTGAGTTAACCTGAGATGTAAAATTCTGACAGTAATTTGTCGAAATTACGTACATAACAATGTGAAATTTCAGTAGCCACTTTTGCAAAGCTGTATTAAACCCTGGGACTGAAGTCATTTTAAGTCAGTCTGTTCCGAGATTTTTAGCGTGGAATCGTGTCAGTCAAAACAACAATAATGTACTCGTGCTATAATGTGGTTAACTTAAACAGGAAACCGGATTGTGTGTTACAACTGTTAACAAACTATGCGGATTAACATGAGTATGAAAGACAGTCAGTGCCTAAATTGAGAGTGCGGCAACCATGTTAATCTGAACCGTAATAATGTAATGGTGCAGCGATGAGTTTTCGTGAATGAGAAGACAGGCAGTGAAAAAGCACAATTAACAATAATTGCTTCAAAAATGGTTCAAATGGTTCTAAGAACTATGGGATGTAACGTCTGGGGTCATGAGTCCCCTATACTTAGAACTACTTATACCTAACTAACCTAAGGACATCACACACATCTATGCCCGAGGCAGGATTCGACCGTAGCAGCAGCGCGGTTTCGGACTGAAGTGTCTAGAACCGATCGGCTATAGCGGCCGGCCAATTAATTGCTGATTAATATAAAATTACCACACGTATTGTTTACTTTTCTGAATGAGACTGATATTGGTTGGTTAGGCTATACTGCACATTGAGTGTTGTATAACTGCAAGGTACAGTAGGTGCATACATGTTAATTGATTCTTCACTACGTAATTGGGACACGGACTGGCTATAACTAATTCAGTGAGAGAGGCACTGACGTATATGGAAGCAAAACCTGCGAAATTAAATGTTTGTGTGTCGACCAAATTATTGGAAGTAGATAGTGCTGTACCCACCTATATTTAGAGGCAATTTTTCGCCTTGATCGCTGTCACCGAGGAACTAGAAGCTACATATGAACAGCTATGTCACGCATATTAATTTCAGCCTCGTATCTGCAGTACGGTTTGAGGTACACAAGACACGGATTTTAGAACTTCCACGAATAAATAACTTCCGGACAAGTTGATGTGTATTAGCTAAATGACACTTCAGAAGGTTGGCTATTGTATCCAGCCTTTGAACAACAAAGCAAAGACCTCATTTGTATGTAATAATTTTTATTTTTAATGACATTATGGTTTATGTTAAACGTTACAAACTTCAATAGCTTTGTCTCTTGGTTGAATAAAGGAATAAGTGTGTCGTAAGTGTAACATGTAAAATCATTGCGAGTAACTGAGGGTGTAAGAGAGTGGGAACGTGGATCTTTACTGGGCGTATGAGTCAAGTACATCGGGGAAATTTGAGAATTATAAAAATCCTGTTTACGGTGTGCTGGAGTCGTAATACGTAATTAAGTCCTTCAGACAATTGGTGACATGGTTAATTTGCTTTTACTTGTTTCTTTAGAACTTATTATTTCTGTATAAAGTAAGTTATGAATCAGATTGGTTCAAGCTGAAAAACACGGGACTATATGGATCTGGAACGAAAGTTGATGGCGCCGTTGGGACTCTGTCAGAAGGAACATACTTCTTGCGCATTAGTTCTGTGAGCAGGTTTGCAATCTGGAGTCCAGAGAAGTCGTTGGTTAGCTCTGATGGCGGTCGGGTCGTGTCATCAGTAGGCTCCATAAAAATGTGTTAATTGTCAGTTGGCCGGCCGGTGTGGCCGTGCGGTTCTAGGCGCTTCAGTCTGGAACCGCGTGACCGCTACGGTCGCAGGTTCGAATCCTGCCTCGGGCATGGATGTGTGTGATGTCCTTAGGTTAGTTAGGTTTAAGTAGTTCTAAGTTCTAGGGGACTGATGACCACAGATGTTAAGTCCCATAGTGCTCAGAGGCATTTGAACCATTTTGAATTGTCAGTTATCAGGAAATTTAGAACATGCGATGTATCGGAAAGTGTTTAAGTACATGATTAAATGACGATTATGTGAACCCCAGATTTTTTTCTGTGTGAACTGTGACTTAATTACACAGAAATAAAATTCCATGTGGTGTGCTTTATAATCGTAACCGAGAACTTCGTAAATCCAAAGTGAATATTCATGAAGTATTTTGCAGGAATTCGAACTAGCGAATCCTTATGTATTTTTGGAGTCAGGATATGTTGGATACCTTGAACTGGCTAATTAAGAGTGATATTGTTGTACGTATAGTGGCAGTACTGCCAACTGCATATAGGATGGACCTTGTGGCGCAACCTCGTAATTACAAATTACAGCACACAGGAATTTTCGATCATTTTGTCCTCAGCCACACCCGCAACTTGAAACCCTGAAACCTTTTTGTGGTCTGTGGACGTATATAACGCCATGTGGCTAATTTGTTACAGATTTTCGGGGGAACTCTATTTGCTATGGGGCAGGCTTGATGAATTCGTACATAGGTTGTTGAACATTCCTTGTAAGGGGACAATTACCACCCCGCACCCTGTTTGTCTATCTTCTTACGACCACTGTTCTTACTGGGTGTGTGTTACGATATTCCTTGTAAATGCGTTGGACAGTTGTCGATGCACCACAAATCGAGCAACTTCATTCATGTCACGGTCAGGGATACGTCAAAATATACCTCCTTTTTGTCATTATGTCACATCTTTTTAAACATCAGTCTCACTGTTCTAATTTCATACTACAGATGCATATGTACACCACTTCACTGCTACGACTTATACCACGGTGACAGGACTGCCTGCGACCAGGTCTGCTCCATTTCAACGTCCAAAGCGACTAGTGTGCTTTTTTAAGGAGGTAATTAGTTATTTTATCCTTTAAGACTAGTCGTAATGATATCTACGAGAAGCAGCTGCAGTGCATTTAATTCTGTCACAAAGATGGTCCTACACAGAATCTTCGAATGACATTCAATACTATCCAATTCCCAAGTCCAATTAATAAAACAGAAAGACGATTAGTATTCAAAGTCACATGGACATCCGGGTCATTACAGACGGAACACAAGCTCTTACTCGACAAAGTAATCGGCCGTGCGCTTTCAAACATTCACCTTAAGCGACTGAGAGAAATCTCAGAAAATAATCTTCATGGATAGAAAAGGATATGAGTCACTGTCCGCTGAGTAGAAGTTCAGCCTGTTATTTCTGCGCCTCCTGACCTAACACAGTTAATAAATAATTTTTTAAAATTCAAAGAAGAAATTTGTCAGACTTTCTGGTTTTCGTAGATTTCTTCTGCAGTGTACACAGCATCATATTGTGAAAAATTTAGTAACGTTTGAGACACTATTCGATACCACGTTAATCAGGCAATCATTTCGTACGTCAGTTTGCATGTTAAACAGTTCTTTACCACAGGTCGTTAATTTTACTACACACACACACACACACACACACACACACACAGGCTCGTGCGTTCGCGTACTAGACTATCTTAATTACGGTAAGTTAACTTGATTTCGTACGATGAGAACAAAGCAAAGTGAATGTCTATGAAATTATTTACAGTTCCTCAAAATCGTTTGTTACGGTGGTGCTACTTTACTCTTAGTAAATGACGCCATAAAGCACAAATTTATTGTTGCTATCAGGTGCGTTCTTTCCCCTGTTTCATGCTTGTCATCTTTCAGAGATGTGGCACATAACGACCCATACATCATACGTCGCTCCCGCATTACTGTTACATTAATCAATTTAATGTCGTTATTAACCTTTTAATGCAAGCCATTCTGGCCGCAGATGAACAAGACATTATGTCGACAAAATGTAGAAGGAGAGCTGTTTGATTATTTACCAAAAGAAGTAAACTTTAATTTTCTTGAAAAACTTATAACTATTTAGTTTAAAATTTATTGTAAATATTGCTTGTAACACAAAGCTTAGGACTGAATACCTTTTGCAGAACAACATTGTTTTTACGTGTCATAACAATTATAGTAACTACGATTGACTGAACATGTTGTTACAAATTGTCATTGGCAAAGAAATAAAAATAAGTTTATGAGCCATATGCTGACCATATCAGAAACCGAAGGTATCAGCTATAGGAATCAATATGGATTCCTTGAGACTGACACATACTTAACGTAGATGCACTTCAAAACCGTCAGTATTTCTAACAATCGAAATGCGATACTTCGGTCTCATCAGGGTGAAATCGAACGATGTACAAGTGACTTCAAAATTACCGCAATGGTATTCCAGATCGATTACAGTTTACGATTAATATAAGTGATCCGGTGGATAGCGTAGGAAACTCCGTGAGAGAAGTTTTGCGTGAATTAGAAAATTGCAAGGGAAGAAAACTGCGGCCGAAAGCAGGAGGACGTGAATAAGTGAAGAGGATCGATGTTTGGTGCAATATCTGGCCTTCAACGTAATTCAGTAAAGGGCATAAATAGGCGGAGACATCCATGATTCTTCGAGTTCACTATTCCTTGGACACAGTCGAACCGTGCAGTATCGACTAGTGTCAGAGGGAAGCGAGGTCAAATAATTACATAAAATTAGCTATAGGAAAAGCAGTCACCCAGTCGTCCGTTTGGAACACATTAGAATAATAAAATAGAAATGTAATTCATCTACGAATAAAATGGATTACAAAGTACTTGTTCAAAGGGACTTAAATATTGCCCATCAGTACGCGATTCTCATCAGATACGATAAATAATGTGATAGACAACATCCCAAGAAGAGCGATCTGTCTCGCCACGCTTTCGTTTGTAGGTGCGAGATCATTATGAAGATGCTCATCAGCCTCCTGTAATAGACGTACTAAGAGATGCACTGTGCATTACAGGGAATTTTGTAAATAATCTACACTTCTTTGCAGTTGGCTTTCAAGCGCAAGGTAAACCCTATAAGCACTGATCTTAAGTAACTATGTCCAATCAAACAGTGGTAACACCAGGATGGAATAACAACAATAAGAAGAGGACAGCTTTCTACTCGACAGAGGACGATTTGAGTCGCAGAGAGGCACAATGAAAAAGAATGATAAACATTTAAAATGTCGGACACAAAATTCCTTCTTCCGAAACAGAACATACACACATTCACCCATGCAGAATTCACACAGAAATGGCCTCTTATCGCTGGGCGCTGGGGCCCGGAGACAGTGTACGGTGTGTGTGAGGTGTGCTTGTGTCAATGTGTGTATCTGTTTCTGAAGAAGGGCTTTTTTGTCCGTCAACTTAAATGCTTAGCAGTCTTCTTTAATATGCAGATTGCGACTCAACGCCTCCTCTATGTGGTGATCAGCCATTTGTTCTTCGCACATCATTGTTTTAATTATGCCCCATTGTAGATACAGGCCAGTAAACTAGTACTGAAAACAGCCGTTTTCCTTCGGCTGTAACATGCAGTTTTGTCATAAGAGGAGAGGGAGGAAAACGAATGTTATAATAAATGCTCTCTGAGCCTTACAGCGATCTCTTATCGACGCTATACTTTCGGTGTGTGCACTTAAAGGAGTATGTTTTGAATGCATTGATTGGAAAGCATGTTTGCTGAAAACGTTACAAATTATGTCTACAGCATTTTACTCACAGCGTAGAAAGACACATATGTATTCTGTACGTAGGTAGTAATGGGCACGCGTCGTGAAATGAGTGAATATCAAGCGTGGACTAGATCATCACTTGGAGCAGGTTTTCCAACTGAAAAAAAAGAGAAATCATTTAGTGATAGAATATGGATACAAAAGTAAGATAAATTGTATAGCATTATATGGATGTGTGAAGAAATCTGTGTACCAGTGTTATGTATGCAGTTTTTCTACTCGTCGCTGTTGGGCCGTACGTGGTCCAGGCAATGTCTCTTGGATACGACAGTATCCAGGAGGAGGATCTTGGGCAAACGAAGATCCAGGCAAAGCGTCAGGGGCTGTGGAAAGTCCAGGCTGGGCAGTGAGTTGTTGTTGTTCTTCAACTGGAAAAATTGTAATTGAATGACTAATGTTACGACAGAGCAAAATTGATTAACAAAACACTACATGAATTAATACCTTCTTTCGCCTCAGAAGCTTCAGATAATGATTTTCTAAGGGATTCGTCGAGATCGTCTTCTGTATCAAAATTGCTTTTGATGTTGGAGCACGATCCTTGCAATCGCTGCCACAGTTCTGCAGACAACATGTCTGCTCAACTATACCCCTTCCGATCTAGGTAATTTGTCTTGCGTTTTGTAGGTAATTTTTTGAAGACAGATAATGGAAAATAAAGGATGGAGTAGTGACAATGGTATGAAACCGATAGATTGCCGTTCTCTATACAGCGGCAATATTAAGATGCAGGCAGGCACAAAAAAAAAAAAAAACTTCGAAACACGTAAACTTCCTGGCAGAAGGCCTTCTTTTGAAACAGGCATCTTTCACGCAAGGTCGGCACACACACACACACACACACACACACACACACACACACGGACACGGACACGGACACACGCACACACATAAACACAGGACCACCACCTCTGGCTGTTTCAGAAGAAGGCCATCTAGCTGAAAGTTTATGTGTTTAATAGTCTTTTTGTTATACTTGTCTGCGACTCATCATCTCCGCTTTATGTATCTCTCCTTTTCACAATACTGTCCTTAATTCTGTAAAGAACGAACAGCTTCAAAAACCACAGTTTTCGACATATAAGGGAAAAATTTTAAAAGATGTGAAAATGTTAAGGTTTTTCGTACTTTTCGTTGTGAAGGCTATCTCTTGGAATGGAGAAAACATGAAATTCGGATTCAACACTCCACAAAATACATAGAACCAGTGACAAAGACACTTCCGCCTTTTGTTACAGGAAAGTCTCAATGCGACTAGGCTAGTGAAGTTTTGACAGGTTTGAAAAATTAATGAATGCAAACTGACTGCAGCAGAACCAGCGAAAGTTAATTGTGCAATACACACATTAACTGTGCAAAGTTAAAATTGTAGGCATAGTGTCAATACATTGATTATACGTGAACCTGAAAATTTTTTTTGTAACAGCTCAGAGAAATTTAACATTCACTACCAAAAAGTGGCTCTGAGCACTATGGGACTTAGCATCTGAGGTCATCAGTCCCCTACAACTTAGAACTATATAAAACCTAACTAACCTAAGGACATCACACACATCCATGGCCAAGGCAGGATTCGATCCCACGTCCGGAGCGGTCGCGCGGTTACAGACTAAAGCGCCTAGAACCGCTCAGCCACTCTGGCTGGCATTCACTAACAACTCGACCGAAAGTTAGTTGAATGATGTTGTCGTTCGAACGATTTCAGTATAAATGCTCCACCATACGTCAGTAAAGAGTACGAAAATACAGCGTTTCTCCAAACAGGAAGTACAGTGTTTCTCTAAACAGCGTTCGCGTGACGTTATATTAGCTGTGAAAAATAATGGAAAAATTGGAATAGGAATTAATGTCCAGGGAGAAGAAATATAAACCTTGAGGTTTGCCGATGACATTGTAATTGTCAGACGCTGCGATGGACTTGAAAGAGTAGTTGAACGTAATGGACAGTGTCCCTAAAGGACGATATCAGATGAACATCAACAAAAGCAAAACGAGGATAATGGAATGTAGTCGAATTAAATCAGATAATGCTGAGGGAATTAGATTAGTAAATGAGACACTTAAAGTTGCAAATGAATTTTGCTATTTGGAAAGCAAGATAACTGATGATGTTCGAAGTAGTATAACACTCTGTGGTGCGGCGGATGGAATAATTGTTAATGTTCCTATTATTTATTTAATGCTGTTGTTTGCCGTTCTCAACACTGGCTCTCTAACTACAATATTGGAAATCAGAAAGTGATTAGCAAAACGTGAAGCCTGTAATTAGAATTCCTAGTGCCCACTTCATCTGAGAAATATATTTATAGCTACAGCATATAGCTCTGAGGAATTAGGAGATTGTCTGGGATTCATAATCAAAAACCATTCTCTCTAAAATGTTCATTATATTCTGAAAGTCACAGACCAAAAAGAATCCACACAATCCAACTACCAGAGCAGTTCAGAGTCTAATGCGCTGATGCAACTATAACTGTTCAAATTAAATGTTTAAGTGAATGCTCGCCATAATTTGATGATAATGTTCATCAAACGCCACGCTAATAATGGTAGAATGTCTGTCCTGCAGCGGCATGTGAAAATACGACATACACACACTAAAGATAGATCATTAACGTCATCCCAAAATTAACACTTCACTCGAAAACGATTTCATGGTTACGCATATCCCGAGTAACTTATTACTGCATCCGAGGCTGTTTATATCAACGATACCGACGCGACGCGACTCCCGGCACAGGTGATGCGCTAATCAGCGTCTGGAGAGAACTGGGGACTTCCTTTTTCACACAGCTTTCTTACATATAAAGCCGCGGTGCGGACGGCTAAGGGAACGCCTGATCAAATCTGCTGTCCCGACTAACCGCTGGGCTAGTAATGCACCACATTAAGTTATCGAATAAATCATTGCTTCCTTTGGTGATGGCCGATGAAGCTCTCAATTTAAATGTGTAATCAGCACACGGGTAAGTAATCATAATAAAAGTATGACGTGGCTAAGTCAAATATTTTGGGCGAGATAATTAATTTAATTACACTACACGCAGTAGACGAGCTCTGAACTTGCCCTTTGGAGATACGCTATCGCTATAGTTTTATAGTTATTCTGTTGAAACTTCTCACATTTTTATGATTATAGCGGATCTCCCTTCCACTTAAATTTAAACATCCTAGCTTTATTTATTCGCCTACTTAATCTATCTTGCTTCCTTAATTTTTAAGATAAAAACGAGAGAATCATAATTCAACTAAAATTTTCATTTGTGAGATCCAGAATACTGTTCCTACTAAATTATTATGCAAAGGGAATCTAAATATAAATTTTTAAGTTTCTAGTTCTTTTCTGTTGCGCCAATAATTTTTACAGAAAAACGTCCAAATTTCGAAAATAGTTAAAGTCATTGAACTGATATTCAACACGTATTGATTTAGTATTATTCCTGACATACTAGAAACGTTTCAGGTTATTTACTTGATTTTTAAATTATTGCGCAACATTTACGACGTCAGAGCTAGTTACAGCTGACTGGCTGGCACACAATGGAAAGACTGATGTGAATTTTATAAGGTGTGAGTAGGCCGCCTCCCTACAACTCGTTTGCTGTAACACAGACCAAAGGTACCCTTTGGGAGGAGTTTTAATTTTGACCGCATGTTCGTCCAATGGATAAAGGGGTATAGGACAGGAATTTTTAATATATTGAAAGTAATAGAAAAACTAGACAGGCATTTACCTTGGGGATAAAGAAAGTAGTAACGTTCATATACGAAAGAAAAATCGAACGGTTGCCAGCCCAATTAGGCACATTAATTTGACATATTATCTTCAAGAAAATTGAATATTAGCTGTTGTAATGAGTTTCATTAAGACTTGCTTTAACTGGAATACAGGACAATCTAAGTTGTGGGTAGCAGTAGCTACCATTAATGCACAAACCAGTAATCATAGAAAATAAAATTGTACACCACTCATAATAATAACAGTTACAGTCATTATCATTAAGTGACTCAGTGATGAGATGTTCTTTCAGGAAACATTGAACTAAAGTTGCACATGTAGGAACTTGAGACTTAACTAACGTATGAAGAACACAAAAAATTAAATAATACCACAACTGTTTATACTCCAGCTCATAGAAAGGTTTCATATTTCTTTAGCAGCAATAATATTTCACTTATCTTTCTAACATAAGAAAAATATGATGGGGATCCATAAACCGATACTGTCCCATTAGTCAAACTCTGTGATTATTTCAATAGTAAGATTCAATTCAACTAAATTTAATTCTTAACCTCAATGGGAATAGTTTATGTTTTCATCCTCCAAAGCAAATTACGCAACACTGAGCTTGATTGACCTCAAAAAATCCTTCATGATAGCATACAAGGCTAAATTATGTTTCAAATAAGTTCAGCATAGGTGCCTTTTTGTCACCTGTGAAGCACGTATTTTAGACAGCAACATTTATACAGTCTGGCACTGAATTTTTGCACATTCAATACACAGAAATAAATCAATAGTTTGTTAGTAACAGGATACTCGGTTTTCTGAACATTTAGGAGGGGATCCTGCATCGGTTCATGATTAGGATAAACGTTATGGTTCTAAGCACAGGTTTATAGCACTTGGATTATTATTTAAAAGACTCACATAATTAACTGGTCCATGCTCTGATATATATCTGTATGCATGAAGTTGGTGGAGAAGTGGCGAAGTAGTGGTGGCATGCGACGTGGCGGCTAACTGGGCTCACGGCTCTTGATGTTTGAATGCTCTTTACAACTTCTTCTTGGCGACAGATTTTTAACGTGTTAGAGACATTCCTTATTGCCGAGAATACCATGCAACAGCCAAATCCACATTCGAGGCAAAATTCCTTCCAAAACGCCTTCCAAATGCCTCCCTTGGCACCCTCAGTGTGTACCGTACAACGGCTAGCCACTGGCTGCGTACCGCTCCCACCAAGAAGCCGCCCAGTTCGACCGGCCAAACCACCTTTTACATCGCTCCAAGCCACTTCCTCTGTGGATGGACTTCCCTACAGCTTTTACGTTGTAAATACATGTGTCCTAAGCATGAACCTGCTTCCAAAATACAATGTTTTCTTTATAAACATACATATATTATAATATTTAATTATTTTATTCAGTTTTATCCATACATACACTAGAAACTTTAAATTTCCTGTCAGAAATCAATGACGCTAAGCAACAAAGAACAAATACTTCATAATCACAGATACACAGTTACATAGTATAAATCTACTTCTAATCGATATAGGTGTTACAGAAGGCGGATATAAAATGTAGAGTGTCAATGGCAAGAAAAGCGTTTCTGAAGATGAGAAATTTGTTAACATTGAGTGTAGATTTACGAGTCGGGAAGTCTTTTCTGAAACTATTTGTATGGAGTATAGCCATGCATGGAAGTGAAACTTGGACGACAAACAGTTTACACAAGAAGATAATAGAAGAGTCTGAAATGTGGTGCTACAGAAGAATACTGAAGATTTGATGGGTAGATCACGTAACTAATGAGGAGTTACTGAACGGAATTGGGGAGAAGAGAAATTTGTGGTACAATCTAACAAAAATAAGGGATCGGTTGGTAGGATACGTTCTGAGGCATCAGTGGTTCACCAATTTAGTGCCAGAGGGAAGCGGAGGTCCGGGGGGGGGGGGGGGGGGGGGGGGGGGGGGGGGGAAGGGAAGTGGTGAAAATCGTAGAGTGAAACCAAGAGACCCAGATTCAGAGGGATGTAGGTTGCAGTAGTTACTGGGAGATGGAGAGGCTTACAAACGATAGAGCAGCATGGAGGGCTACATCAAACCAGTCTTTGGGGTGAAGACTACAACAACAACATGAAGCACTGGACGAATCACGATAATACTGATCGTAGAAGTAAGGAAAACAATAATTTCCGCAACATACAGCAGACATAAGGAACAACTAATTTTTGCATGTCCATACATTTTTCAATGTGTCTATATGTGTTTCCCCCCATGAACCATGGACCTTGCCGTTGGTGGAGAGGCTTGCGTGCCTCAGCGATACAGATGGCCGTACCGTTGGTGCAACCACAATGGATGGGTATCTGTTGAGAGGCCAGACAAACGTGTGGTTCCTGAAGAGGAGCAGCAACCTTTTCGGTAGTAGCAGGGGCAACAGTCTGGATGGTTGACTGATCTGATCTTGCAACGCTAACCAAAACGGACTTGCTGTGCTGGTACTGCGAACGGCTGAAGGCAAGGGGAAACTACAGCCGTAATTTTTCCCGTGGACATGCAGCTTTACTGTATGGTTAAATGATGATGGCGTCCTCTTGGGTAAAATATTCTGGAGGTAAAATAGTCCCCCATTCGGATCTCTGGGCAGGAACTACTCAAGAGGACGTCGTTATCAGGAGAAAGAAAACTGGCGTTCTGCAGATCGGAGCGTGGAATGTCAGGTCCCTTGATCGGGCAGGTAGGTTAGAAAACTTAAAAAGGGAAATGGATAGGATAAAGTTAGATATAGTGGGAATTAGTGAAGTTCGGTGGCAGGATGAACAAGACATTTGGTCAGGTGAATACAGGTTTATAAATACAAAATCAAATAGGGGTAATGCAGGAGTAGGTTTAATAAAGAATAAAAAAATAGGAGTGCGGGTAAGCTACTACAAACGGCATAGTGAACGCATTATTGTGGCCAAGATAGACACGAAGCCCACACCTACTACAATAGTACATGTTTATGTGCCAACTAGCTCTGCAGATGATGAAGAAATTGATGAAATGTATGATGAGATAAAAGAAATTATTCAGTTAGTGAAGGGAGACGAAAATTTAATAGTCATGGATGAATGGAATTCGAGAGTAGGAAAAGGGAGAGAAGGAAACATAGTACAGGAATATGGATTGGGGGAAAGAAATGAAAGAGGAAGCCGTCTGGTAGAATTTTGCACAGAGCATAACTTAATCATAGCTAACACTTGGTTCAAGAATCATAAAAGAAGGTTGTACACATGAAAGAATCCTGGAAATACTAGAAGGTATCAGATAGATTATATAATGGTAAGGCAGAGATTTAGGTACCAGGTTTTAAATTGTAAGAGATTTCCAGGGGCAGATGTGGACTCTGACCACATTCTATTATGACCTGTAGATTAAAACAGAAGAAACTGCAAAAAGGTGGGAATTTAAGGGGATGGGATCTGGACAAACTGATTAAACCAGAGGCTGTACAGAATTTCAGGGAGAGCGTAAGGGAACAATTGTCACAAATGGAGGAAAGAAATACAGTAGAAGAAGAATGAGTAGCTCTGAGGGATGAAGTACTGAAGGCAGCCGAGGATCAAGTAGGTAAAAAGACGAGGGCTAGTAGAAATCATTGGGTAACAGAAGAAATATTGAATTTAATTGATGAAAGGAGAAAATATAAAAATGCAGTAAATGAAGCAGGCAAAAAGGAATACAAACGTCTCAAAAATGAGATCGACAGGAAGTGCAAAATGGCTAAGCAGGGATGGCTAGAGGATAAATGTAAGGATGTAGAGGCTTATCTCACTAGGGGCAAGATAGATACTGCCTACAGGAAAATTAAAGAGACCTTTGGAGAAAAGAGAACCACTTGCACGAATATCAAGAGCTCAGATGGAAACCCAGTTCTAAGCAAAGAAGGGAAAGCAGAAAGGTGGAAGGAGTATATAGAGGGTCTGTACAAGGGCGATGTACTTGAGGACAATATTCTGGAAATGGAAGAGAATTTTGATGAAGATGAAATTCGAGAAAGGATACTGCGTGAAGAGTTCGACAGAGCACTGAAAGACCTGAGTCGAAAGAAGGCCCCGGGAGTAGACAACATTCCATTAGAACTTCTGACGACCTCCGGAGAGCCAGTCCTGACAAAGCTCTACCATCTGGTGAGCAAGATGTATGAGACAAGCGAAATACCCTCAGACTTCAGGAAGAATATAATAATTCCAATCCCAAAGAAAGCAGGTGTTGACAGACGTGAAATTTACCGAACAATCAGTTGAATACGCCGCAGCTGCAAAATACTAACGCGAATTATTTACAGACGAATAGAAAAACTATTAGAAGCCAACCCTGGTGATTATCAGTTTGGATTCCGTAGAAATATTGGAACACGTGACCTTGCGACGTATCTTAGAAGAAGGATTAAGGAAAGTCAATCCTACGTTTGTAGCATTTGTAGACTTAGAGAAAGCTTTTGACAATGGTGGCTGGTATACTCTCTTTCAAATTGTAAAGGTGGCAGGGGTAAAATACAGGGAGCGAAAGGCTATTTACAATTTGTACAGAAACCAAATGGCAGTTATAAGAATCGAGGGACATGAAAGGGAAGCAGCGGCTGGGAAGGGAGTGAGACAGGGTTGTAGCTTATCCCCGATGTGATTCAATCTGTATATTGAGCAAGCAGTAAAGGAAACAAAAGAAAAATTCGGTGTAGGTATTAAAATCCATGGAGAAGATATAAAAACTATGAGGTTCGCCGATGGCATTGTAATTCTGTCAGAGACAGCAAAGGACTCGGAAGACCAGTTGAACGGAAAGGACAGTGTCTTGAAAGGAGAATATAAGATGAACATCAACAAAAGCAAAACGAGGATAATGGAATGTAGTCGAATTACGTCGGGTGATGCTGAGGGAATTAGATTAGGAAATGAGGCACTTAAAGTAGTAAAGGAGTTTTGCTATTTGGGGAGCAAAATAACTGATGATGGTCGAAGTAGAGAGGATATAAAGTGTAGACTGGCAATGGCAAGAAAAGCGTTTCTGAAGAAGATAAATTTGTTAACATCGAGTATAGATTTAAGTGTCAGGAAGTCGTTTCTGAAAGTATTTGTATGGAGTGTAGCCATGTATGGAAGTCAAACATGGACCATAAATAGTTTGGACAAGAATAAATTAGAAGCTTTCGAAATGTGGTGCTACAGAAGAATGCTGAAGATTAGGTGGGTAGATCACATAACTAATGAGGAGGTATTGAATAGAATTGGGGAGAAGAGGAGTTTGTGGCGCACAATTTGACAAGAAGAAGGGACCGGTTGGTAGGACATGTTCTGAGGCATCAAGGGATCACAAATTTAGCATTGGAGGGCAGTGTGGAGGGTAAAAATCATAGAGGGATAACAAGAGATGAATACACTAAGCAGATTCAGAACTACATAGGTTGCAGTAAGTGCTGGGAGATGAAGAAGCTTGTACAGGATAGAGTAGCATGGAGAGCTGCATCAAACCAGTCTCAGGACTGAAGACCAAAACAACAACAATATGTGTCAATTACAAAACACACTTGGTTCACATTAATGGAATGGTCTCTGTCGTCACGCAGTTTCGCGACGTACTACGCATATCAAAACACAGTTCAGAATATTGGTGCAGATAATTCATAAGAAGTAGTATGGGCAGCGATATTGGATCCAAAGACCTCGAGCTTATGGAACTAAGCGCTTACTGTTTCTTTTTAAAAATGGCTGAATGCAGCTAGAAACTGGGAATTGAACAAAGGTTCTCTGATTCCCAGCCAGATATCTTTTTCATGGGTGCTTTAACCATCTTTTTTCTCCAATCTTGGGTATACAGGAGGCGGTCAGGGGCAGTGTGAGCAGTGGTCCAAACCCAAGGCTAGGCCACGTTGTCCCCGTCAGAATATTGAGAAAAAGGGAGAGAAGGGTAAGTATGTGGAAAACCAGAGACAAAGATGAAAAAGAAGTTTACAGCCATAAAGTAACAAATGTGTTATTGTGACGCCGGGGCATCTGACGTGTGTTCTCGTTTCAATCCGTGCTACGTTCGTTCGTTACGGTATATGATCAGTCATATCAACGTCTCTCCACAGGAATGTTCCAGCTACTCCGTGGTTGGTGCAAGGCACTTGATAGGTAATTAAAAGAAAGTCGACCGTAACGTTGGTGGCGAAAAGTGACGTGGTGGCATTCACTGAGATAACATCAGAAATCATGGACGTGTTTGGGGACGTCACAGTAGAGATATTTCACGACATGGCCGCGGATCCACAAGACTGCATTCGAGCGAGGCCTGTGGTAGAAAATAAATTCGGTTGAAGAAACAAGCGTACGCCGATATGGAGCAACGTTTCACGTAGGACACACGCCAAAAATCTGGAGCAGAAGGTACCACATCTGTCCTGCATCCCCACAGCTGTGAATGTGGGCCACTGGAAGCAACTAACAGCCAACCTAACAAGAGGGTTCGAGTAGCCAACCCTCCAAATGCAGGAGTAAATAAGTACAAAGCCGTAAAGACTAGCAGAACAAAGGCTGGTAATCAGAATTTACTACTTTAAAAATTGTGACTAAAGCTTTTTCGCTTAATATTTGTTTCATACGTGACGTGTAAGTACTGATTCTTTTTGTATTGTTAATCAGTTTTCAGTCTTCAAACTGTATTTTTAAGCTTTTACAAAAACGAAAAGTTACAATGTCTGCTGTTGTGAAATAAAACTTTGCCTATTAGTTCATGTACTAAATACTGTTCATCTTAGCATTTAACTGTCTATATTATAATTGTTAAGTTGCCTAATTATATTTATGGCTACAAGATGGCACTCTTGGTGTAATGTCACCTGTCCGCACTTGCTAACGCGCGCGCCTCAGTCTGTTGATACCTGTGGCATTGTGGGTATGAGCAGCACATTGTGGCTCGTATTCCATGTATTCTTTTTAAATTTTGTGACTAAACCCTTTCTCACTTGATATTTATCTTATACGTGACGTGTAAGTACTGTTTATTTCTTGTAACGTTAGTCAGTACTTACACTTTTATACAACAATTTTTTTCCATAAATTTGTACTTACATTGTACGCCAATTTGAATATTTAATTTCTGATGACGGCACTCGTAGAAATGTTGAAACATGGTCAAAAGATTTAAATTTTGTGACGGATGGCTATAATTGCTTTAACTTTATTAGTAAACGGTCACTGAACTAAGCAGCCATGTTTAAAACTTTAAAATTTCTGCCTGTCCAAGCATCCAAGGCAGCCTCTGAATATAGAGACCTAAGGAAGAAATTACTAAGTACAGGTATGGCCATTCAGTTTAATAAGGAATGTGAAAAAAGGGGCTAGTCCCTAACTGTGTGAAAGCCTATACTAATTTTGCTAATTGTAAGGAACATCCCAAATTCTTCAGTCCTATCGTCTAAAATCTCATTTCTGATAATATTAAAAATCAATACGCTAAGAATGATATTCATAATGAAGAGGCTTATTATCTGTATTTATAGTTCACAAATATCTTTCGTATTAATTATAATTTTAATGTTGAAGATTTATGGATAAAGATTAATGAACATTTAGGAATTCGTAAACAAGGAATATTGCTTAAGCACGAAAAAAACACACTAAATTTTTTGTCGGTTTACTGCTGAAAAATGTCCTCAAAGTACTTTCAAGAAAAGCACTCAAGTATTTTATAAAAGAATTCTAAATGAAACTAACATTACTTTTACACAGAATGACACTGTCTTGCTTGATTAAGGGCTGAAGTAAAGTGTCATGCCCAGCCTGTCAGACAAAATATAATATGTAGAAAAAAAAGCTTGTCGACCTAAAAAATGGTCTTGATTGTAAAAAACTAGATAATTCATATCACACTAGAATTGCTTATAATGTAATTACATTTTCCGTAAAAATACACCCTTTCTTCCTAATGTTATGCATAACGATAGAAAATTGGTTAAATTCGTTAACAATAAACTTCAAGAAGCCGATGCTTTAATAACTTAGTCTGACAGAGGTTTCTCCTTAGTTATTGCCTTTACTTCTGAATATATTTCAAAAACCTTCGATTTTTTGAACGAAAATAGTATTTCGGAACTGCATGAGGATCCGACTCCAGAATTACAGAAGGAAGTCACGTCAGCCATCAGTAATGCAAAATTTCGAATCAAACTTTTCAGGAGAAAATGCTTATCACATGAACCCTCAGCCCCCAGAACTTCGGTTTCAATGTAAAATTCACAAACCTAACCATCCGATACAGCCGATAACTAATAGATGAATAGTGCGTACCATGATTTAGCCAAATTTCTGCATGAATCTCTGTAAAAATCATTCTTTTTCGAAAACAATTATTCCATCTCCAATAGTGTCACCTTATTCCGTAAAATAAAAGATTTAGAATGCAGTTCAGATATCAAGTTGTTTCATTAGACATCAAAAATCTTTATAGTAACGTTCCCGAACAAAAAACGTTTACAATCGTAGAAACAAATTTATGTCATTTCATAAAAGATCTTTCAGATGAACAGATCACTGAATTCATGAATCTCATCACAGTCGTAGTCAAACACAACTATTTCGAATTCAATGAACAACTGTACCAGCAATCCGGCGTTCTCAGTTAGCTTGGTATTCTTGTTGATATTTTCATGAATTTTCTAGAAGAAAAGTTTTTGATTAGATTTGCAACCTCAGCACTAGGCATTCTCTCCTATTTCAGATATGTATATGATATTTTAGTCATCTACAAACGATCTGCTAATGGCACTGACCATATTTTCAATCTCATCAACGCATTTTTTGAAAATATATCTTTCTCTATCTAACTCGAAAACAAGGCCCACCAATTAAACTGTCTTGACTAGACGCTTACAGTAGAAGAAACCTAAATCTCATTTAATGTTTTTCGTAAAGAAACATACACTGATCAGATCGTACCTGCGTCTTCCATGCATCGACAATCTCATAAAAACTGTTTCTTTTCCTGTGCTATTCACAGACCTACTTCTATTCCACTCCCGAAAGAAAACTTCAATGATGAAATTCAGTTACTCAAAACGACAGCAGTTAATAACGAATGTGAACCTGGCATAGTGGATGACATCATTAAAAGGAAAACTGTTAAATGAGTTACTACGCTCGGCACCTCTGTCATTGAATCTATTCCAAAAAAATACATTTCTATTCATTTCTTGGGGCCTATCTCCTATTAGATTCAAGTCCATCTTTTAATAAATTCAACTGTAACGTTGCCTTTTCTACCAATAATAATTCTAAAAAAAAAACTTCATTCCTAATTTAAAATCGTTCCCCTTTAGAGAGTTCTAGCGTCAATAAGGGAACATGGCACTAGCACCCAATATTCGTCTTTTGCCGACCACCTTCTAATTACAGGTCACGCGCCTGAAGCTATTCACGATATCAACATTTTGCACACCAAGAATAAAGGGCGTAGATTAGATATTCTCGAAGAATTAGAAGTTTCTAAACATCTTTCTCGAAATGATAGCCTCATTCTCAATGAGCAGCTGCAGTTGTGTAATAAAAAAAATGGTTCAAATGGCTCTAAGCACTATGGGACTTTAACGTCTGAGGTCATCAGTCCCTACACTCAGATCTAAATAAACCTAACTAACTTAAGGACGTCACACACATTCATACCCGAGGCAGGATTCGAACCTACGACCATAGCTGCCGCGTGGTTCCTGATTGAAGCGCTTAGAACGGCTCTTCCACAGTGGCAAAACTAGTTGTGTAATAAAAACTTCTTCAAATGTATAACGCCGTTACTTGATATTTGATTTCGGGTTTCCTCATGCACCTATCCAAATGTTTTTTCCATCTAAGTCAACTCATGATTTTTCCTTTGTTAAAGGTTTATTTTGGCTGTATTTCACGTTATATCGTTTTCTACAGGCTATGTCATTCAGTCCTTTTTGTATTTTTTATAACAGTGTTTTCATCCTTTAAGCTGTACTTCTAGCATCTGATGTAGACAAAATGTTACTTTATCTGCGGCTGTCAAACAAAATATTGCCTTTTACGTCATGTAATGAATAATGTTCATCATAATATTTGTCTGTTAAATAGGCAGGCTGTACTTGCGGCTACTAGATGGCACTCTGCCCGCACTTGCTAACTTGGGCGCCTAAGTCTGTTGCTACCTGTGGCTTTATAGGTACGAGCAGCCCATCGTGGCTCGCCTTCCATATATTCTTTCGCCTTCCATATATTCTTTTTAAATTTAGTGACTTAAGCCTTTCTCGCTTGATATTTATCTTATACGTGACATGTAAGTGATGTTTATTTCTTGTAGTGTTTGTCAGTTTTTTTAAATTATTATTATTTATTTTATGGCCTTCATTGGACCACTGTAGTCAAAAATACAAAGTTCTAAACAAGTAGTTACACATGGATACAATTTGGTTCGGCAATAACTTAATATTTTTAGGTAACATAATTATTAGAGGCATTTCTTATATGAAAAGTGTTTTGCTCTTCTATCTGCCCAATATTTCTTCATTCCTTCAGATATTTTCTTTCTTTCTTCATCTGAGACAACTCTTCCTGTACTCCTTTTATTGATTTTCATTTGTAGTCTGGTTTGCGGGTCTTGCAGTATTCTGGTTTTATCTGTCTTGTTTTTTAGGTCATCTACTGTAATTTGAAGGTCTTTTATATCTTCCTTAATTTCTGTGATCCATTTAATGTCGCTCTTGCTATTCCACAATTTTTGTATTATTTTTTTACTAATTCTGTTTTCTGGAGTTCTCATCAGATGTCCAAAGAATGAGATGCGTTTCTTCCTGATTGTGCTCATGACTGGTTCTATTTTCTTATATACTGTTTCATTTGATGCTATTCTCCAATGTCCATTTATTTTACACTGTTTATTTGTACATGTCCTAACTATTCTTCTTTCTATTTTTAGTATTCTGTCAATTTCTGCTGTATTATTTGTCTTGAAGATAGTTTCAGCTGCATATGTTGTTTCTGGTTGTGTAACTGTTTTATAGTGTTTTAATTTTGCATCTATAGATAGGCTTTTTTTGTTGTATGTAGTTTTGGTAATATGATTTGCATAGTTCAGTTTTTTTTATTCTATTTTGCCATGATGGCTTCTCATTTAGATTGTATGTTATTATTTCGCCTAAATATTTGAGTTTATCAACAATTTTGATTTCCTGTTCTCCTATTGTAATTTTGTTTGCAAGTGGTGGATCAGTTAGCATAATCTCCGTTTTTTCAAATGATATTCTAAGGCCTACTTTCTCTGCTATTTCTTGTAGTGATTTCACTTGTTGCCTGGCTTCTTGAACGGTGTTGGCTAGGAGAGCAAGATCATCAGCGAATCCCAAGCAGTTAAGCTAATAACATCTTTTGCACTTCCAATTCTTATCCTTTGGATTGTCCTTGTACCATTCTCTCATTATGTATTCCAGTGCTCAGTTGAAAAGTAATGGTGATAGGCAGTCACCTTGTCTTAAGTCTGTTTTTATGAGGAATGGTTCCGAAATTTCTCCTCTAAACTTCACTTTTGATTTGGTGTTAGTTAGAGTGAGTTGTATTATTTTAATTAGTTTTGGATGGAGTCCTAGATTTCTTAAATTTTTTAATACTGAAGGTCTGTGGAGACATTCTTAAAATCTACAAATGTTATTGCCAGAGGTTTGTTCCATTTCTTGTAGTATGCCATAATCAATTTTAAACTAATTATCTGCTCTGCACAGCTTCTCCATGGTCTGAAACCTCCCTGATATTCCCCTAACTCCTGTTCTAATTGCTCCTTGATTCTTTCATATAGGATCTTGGATAGAATTTTATATGTGCAATCTAGGAGAGAGATTCCTCTGTAGTTGCCTGGGTTGCTCTTATCTCCCTTTTTGTGTAGTGGGTGTATGATAGCTATGGTCCAATGTTCGGGAAATTGTTCTGTTACCCGAATTTTTGTTAGAGCCATGTGTAAGGGGGTCTTGACTGTGTCACTTGCATATTTCCACATTTCAACAAAAACCTGATCTTCTCCACATACCTTATAATTTTTTTGTTCTTTAAGAATTTCTTCTACTTCTTGGAAAGTTGGAGGGTCTAGTTTGTTAGGTTTGGTTTTTATTGGGGTATTTATGTTGATTTGTAAGGGTTCTTTGGGTTCCTCGCAATTCAGAAGTTAGTAAAATGCTTTTGACATGATTTCTGCATTTTCCTTGTTACTTTGTGTCATTCTTCCATCTTCATCTTTCAGTATTAGTGTAGGGGCCTCATATTGTTGTAGTTGTTTCCCGAAGATTTTTTAGTAGTTCCTGGAGTTGGTTTGATGATAATTACCTTTATAATATCTTTATGAAATCCTCTCTTGATTCTTCTAATATTTTGAGTGAATTTTTTTCTTTCATTTTTTAGATTGATGGCATTTTCTTCAGTTTTATGTGTTTGGAACTTTAACCATGCTTGGTTTCTATCTTCATGGAATTTGTCATTTTCTGATGTCCACCATGCATGTTTCCTTCGTGGGTTCAAGGGAGCTAGATTCTCTGCTTCTTTTTTAAGATTAGGCACTAGTTGTTCTAGATCATCTGATAATTTGATGGTTTGTGTTATTTGTTGGTACTTATTATTTTTAATTAGCTGATGTGGGTCAAACCTCCTTTTTATTTTATTAGTTTTTCCGGTCCTCTTCTTTAACTTCGTGAATTTGATTTTAATTTTAACCATATAATGGTCTGGCCTGTGTCTACTCCTCTCAGTACTTTAACATTGTGGATCTCCTTATGAAAATTTTTGTCCATACAGACATGGTCTAGCTGCCACTCGCCCTTCCTCCAGTCTGGATGTTTCCATGTTTTAAGTTTACTTGGCTTCCTCTTAAAGTGTTAGTCAGTACTTACAATTTTATATAACAAATTTTCGAATAGATTGTACTTATGTTATAGCCCAATTTGAATATTTAATTTCTGAAAAGGCACTCGTAGAAGTATTGAAACCTAGTCGAAAGACCTAAATTTTGTGAACGAGAGCTGTAATTGCTTTACTTCACCTAACGCAATCGGCCGGTTGAGAGAGGCGCTTCGATCGTGATCAGTAATGAGCTCGTTAGGCTCAAACGACATTTGCCCCGCAACTTTAGGCGGATACTGTTGTAGGGGGCCACCTGTCATACACGTAGACTTGTCAGAGTCCCTCCCCTCCTCTGTACCTGCATAGGGTGAGGTAATTGTATCCAGCATATCTTTGCTGTGAAAGGAGTCATAAGCGACCATAATGCTACGCATGGGATGGATAGAGTTTATGCGACATGTGGAAGCAGGGATGCTCAGTAGACACTGATATATGCTCGCTCTATGACACTGAGGGACCACAAACTTTGATGCATCTGGCTGGCCCGTGTCTGTTGCAATATGTGTCTATAGTTTAATTTTGTCACGAGCCAGATGTCGGTTGTGAAGTAGAGGCCCAGGAATCATAGTGTGGCGGTAAGGCGAAAGGGTGCAACGCACTCTCATAACAACCCGATCCCTACAGACAGTTCGAGAGACTTGTCATTGTTGAGTTTACTTTCCTATGTCGCTCCATTTGTTGCAGTCCAGGATGTGGCCTCTGTTATACACTCCTGGAAATTGAAATAAGAACACCGTGAATTCATTGTCCCAGGAAGGGGAAACTTTATTGACACATTCCTGGGGTCAGATACATCACATGATCACACTGACAGAACCACAGGCACATAGACACAGGCAACAGAGCATGCACAATGTCGGCACTAGTACAGTGTATATCCACCTTTCGCAGCAATGCAGGCTGCTATTCTCCCATGGAGACGATCGTAGAGATGCTGGATGTAGTCCTGTGGAACGGCTTGCCATGCCATTTCCACCTGGCGCCTCAGTTGGACCAGCGTTCGTGCTGGACGTGCAGACAGCGTGAGACGACGCTTCATCCAGTCCCAACCATGCTCAATGGGGGACAGATCCGGAGATCTTGCTGGCCATGGTAGTTGACTTACACCTTCTAGAGCACGTTGGGTGGCACGGGATACATGCGGACGTGCATTGTCCTGTTGGAACAGCAAGTTCCCTTGCCGGTCTAGGAATGGTAGAACGATGGGTTCGATGACGGTTTGGATGTACCGTGCACTATTCAGTGTCCCCTCGACGATCACCAGTGGTGTACGGCCAGTGTAGGAGATCGCTCCCCACACCACGATGCCGGGTGTTGGCCCTGTGTGCCTCGGTCGTATGCAGTCCTGATTGTGGCGCTCACCTGCACGGCGCCAAACACGCATACGACCATCATTGGCACCAAGGCAGAAGCGACTCTCATCGCTGAAGACGACACGTCTCCATTCGTCCCTCCATTCACGCCTGTCGCGACACCACTGGAGGCGGGCTGCACGATGTTGGGGCGTGAGCGGAAGACGGCCTAACGGTGTGCGGGACCGTAGCCCAGCTTCATGGAGACGGTTGCGAATGGTCCTCGCCGATACCCCAGGAGCAACAGTGTCCATAATTTGCTGGGAAGTGGCGGTGCGGTCCCCTACGGCACTGCGTAGGATCTTACGGTCTTGGCGTGCATCCGTGCGTTGCTGCGGTCCGGTCCCAGGTCGACGGGCACGTGCACCTTCCGCCGACCACTGGCGACAACATCGATGTACTGTGGATACCTCACGCCCCACGTGTCGAGCAATTCGGCGGTACGTCCACCCGGCCTCCCGCATGCCCACTATACGCCCTCGCTCAAAGTCCGTCAACTGCACATACGGTTCACGTCCACGCTGTCGCGGCGTGCTACCAGTGTTAAAGACTGCGATGGAGCTCCGTATGCCACGGCAAACTGGCTGACACTGACGGCGGCGGTGCACAAATGCTGCGCAGCTAGCGCCATTTGACGGCCAACACCGCGGTTCCTGGTGTGTCCGCTGTGCCGTGCGTGTGATCATTGCTTGTACAGCCCTCTCGCAGTGTCCGGAGCAAGTATGGTGGGTCTGACACACCGGTGTCAATGTGTTCTTTTTTCCATTTCCAGGAGTGTATTATCGACTCCAAGTACCGCGAGCATCACGTCATCAGCATATGGCGTGCGTTGCTAAGCTCGATTTCCACACTGGACTCTTGTTAATCGTTGGTGCAGGCCACACAGCAAAGGTTTAAAAACCAAAGCATAAAACACCGTAGATAAACGGCAACCTATTGGTGCAATAGGTTGACGTGAAGATCACCTGCTAGGTGGCCATTAATGAGTATCCGTCACAGTGCTTCTCAGGGGCTCAGCATTCATTTATGGGTATGGACTAGGTGACAGTGGGGTTCCTTATCTGGGGACTGGTAAGCGCTGCGAGTCCTCTGTGGATGTAAGCTCAGAGCATTCTTCAGTGACCACCATGCGACGCGGCGGTGGTACATTGTGCTCCACAGGGAAGGGGGATCTTTGGCTTGACCATCCGGATCGCGGGGATAAAAAAAAAAAAAAAAAAAGAAAAAAAAAAAAAAGAAAACTCAGTATGAACGTGTTCTGCGCAGTGAAGAGATGTGTGGCTTTTGAGATGGAACAGTTGCTAGCGGGCAGCCGTCCAGGTAACTGCCGCATCTCAGTTATACAAGGCTTGCTCAGCCACGTGCGCCTCTGTCTGAGTGGACCCTTATTTCGTTGGCTGCTCTTGAGACCGAAATGGATTCTTTGAAATTTTCGTTTCCCCCTCCAGCGGAAAGGGTGGTTTGCTGGCAGGTACTGACAGTCAAACTAATAAGAGGGCTCGGATAGTCAGCCCTCCAGATGCAGGAGTAAATAAGAACAAAGGAGTAAAGAGTAACAAAACACAAGCTGGTAATCAGAATGTTGTTTTAGTATTAAAAAGGAAAGAAGGGTATTTCGTGAACGTCTTGGCTTTCTACATCCAGAAGGCCTTAGAAGTAATTGCCTGGACTCTACAATCAGTAAAGAAGTTGCAAAATGGGACATTGTTGCTTGATACCCACAGTTCCCAACAAACTATGAGCATACAGAGTGCTAAACGCTTGGGAGAATATGCATCCGACAAAGAGCTCCACAGCACCCTGAACTTCAGCAAAATGTATTGGTACTCGAAGTGAAGAGTGAGTGGGCTCCAGAGGGAATTTTTGATGTTCAAAATCTTATGAAAAGGGTGTCTGGAGACCTTGTGAAATCCGGCTCCTTCATTCTCATCTTCAGGATCCCCAAACTGCTATAGCATGTCAAGGTAGGCCATATGTCCAAAACTCAATGCGCTGTTTCAAATACCAACGTTGTGGCCACAACAACCCTAGGGTGTATGGGAGAAGTGAAATGTGGCAACTGTGGTAAGGCAGGTCATGCAGGAATTGGTTGTGCGTTTCCTGCCAAATGTATCAACTGCTCTGGAAACCATCCTGTTTGGAGCAGGGACTGCATGGGTACGCATATTACAGGAAATGAAAACGAGAAATCGTATCCCCTATGGTGAGGCGACAAAGATCTACAAGTCCATGCAGCCTACCACATTTGCTACAACTTTTGCTTCAATGTTTCACAAGGCTACTCGAAAAGCTTATGCCTCTACACAAACGGAGGTGGCGAGTGTCAATACTAATACCTGAAAGTGTCAGGGAACTTGAAGGCAGCAAGTATCTCAGAGCCTGTAGCCCCCCAAGAACAGCAGACAAGGGTACAGTGGTCTACATGGGAGAGCCCCAGGCCCTCCGACGGCTGAGTCTGTGCAGAAGCACAGCACAGCCATTATCGCTCCAGCTCCAGCAAAGCCATCAAAACAGAGGAAAGCTAGTTTAAAGCAGCAAGAGGAGGTAAAATCATGTCGTAAACTGTCGGACCATGTCGATGTGATGCTACCTGGTGCTTCACTTGACTCTTCCCCAGAGCTGATAAAGTATGAGGAATGTGTGCAGCAATCATTTCGCACCATGACTGAAACTTCACCCTCTGTAGTCTCCCCACCCTGGATGAAGTTGCTACCTCCATAATCGATAGCTCCCATAATTCAGTGGAACTTGCAGTGGCTCAAGACCCGTGTTGAGAATTTTTTCTGCTATCACAAGGGGAGACCATGGTCTTTGTGTCTCCAGGAGACTAGCGGCCGTCAGTCGTTTACCCCTGAGCCTGAACAACAAGGCCGTGTACTCCAGAAAGAGGACCACCTGAGTGGAAAGATAGCTAGACGAGGAACAGGTATTTTCGTCAATACTGACTACCACTCCCCATCTCTCACACTTAAAAAGAATTTACAAGCAGTTTCAATATCAGTGCACGTATGTCATCTATTGACAATATGTTCCGTTTACTTGCTGCCACATGATGCGCTCGAAAAGGAGGCTCTAGTCAACCTTCTTACACAGCTCTCCTAACCCTTCATCATCGGAGCAGATTTTAATGCATACAATGTGCTTTGGGGCCCTGCAAAATCCTGTACCAGGGATAGAGCAATTGAGAGGGTTCTCGTGTCATCATATGTAAATTTTGTAAATTCAAGACAGAGTACACATTTCTGCACTGCAACTGGCTCGTTCTCTGCCATCGATCTCTCCCTTTGTTCTCCAGCCCTTACGCACAGTGCTCAGTGGTATTTGGTGATCACTTCCCAATCTGGATTTACCTGCCAGATGGAGTGGAACCCAAAAGGAAACCACCGCGATGGGTGCTCAGTAGAGCAGACTGGGCACTTAATGGTCAGCTAGCCCAGTTTAAACATTGTGTCATGGTTGAAGAAGGGTGGATTATATTATCAAAATGATCCACCACACTGCTGAAGCATCCATTACACAGTCGATGGTGCAACTGAAGAGGCAGCTATCTCTTGGTGGAGTGACCAATGCCGCTCTGCAATCAGGACTAGGCATATGACTCTACATAGGTTCAAGTGGCGGCTAGCTGCTGCGAATCGTGCAGCCTTTCCGATGACGAGGGCGAAATGTCCGCAGATTGTTCGAGAGAACAAGAAGAGGTCGTGGCAACAGTTCGAGAACACTGTTGATTATTCCATGAAGTGTCCTGTTGTATGGGAGACCATCAGGATAATTTCTGGGAGAGGATGGAGGTGGTCCATCGTTGCTGTAATGTGAACCGGTAGTCTCCAGACCAATCCACGAGATATTGCCCAGACTATTTTTCCATAGTTACTGCAAACGCCAGTCAGGATCCATGTTTCCAGCGACGTAAAGTGGTTGCTGAGAGGAGCATTCTGGACTTCCAGTCCACCGATGATGAAGATTACAACTGCCAATTTTCCATGTAGGAGCTGGATTCTGAATTGCCTGAGGCTCATGACACATCCCCTGGTCAAGACAGAATCCATTACAGTATGATGCGACACCTCACAAGGCGAAACAAAGATATTCTCCTGGAACTTTTTTATGCCATTTGAGCTTAAGGTCACTTTTGTGACTCGTGGCGTGAGGCAGTTTTACTTCCACTTCCAAAACCGGAGAAACACCGTACATATCCTAGTGGTTACGTTAGTACTGCCCTCAGTAGTTGCCTGAGGAGTTGATGGTGAACCCCTGTTTTGTCTGGATCTTAGAATACAGGCAACTCCTTAGGCGTTTTCAGTGTGGGTTCACGAGGTCTCGCTCATCTTTGATAACCGGGCGCTCCTGGAGGCGCTATACAACAGGGTTTCCTGCTCTGGTATTACTTTCAAGGTGTATTTTTTGACATCGAGAAGGCTACTTGGAGACATTTTAATCTCGAACAGCTTCATGAATGGGGTTTTTGTGGAATCCTTCGCATTTTTATTCGGTCCTTTCTCTCACCACGATAATTTTGGTAAAGACACGGTGATGTTATATCTGATCGCTTTGAGGTAGTATTTTAAAAGTGACTGTCTTTGTCATAGCTATCAACAACATTACATCAGTAGTGAAAACTCCTGTCCAGTGTTCTTTGTCTGTGGACGACTTCTCTGTGTTTTGCTCTTCTTGCAATGACAACACGACTGTTGAAACTAACTCTTCGAGTTCTCAATGGATGGGCACAGAAGAGTGGTTTTAAGTTTTCAACAGATAAGTGTTTCTGTGTTCTTTTTAACCGCTCGTATTCCATTTTAAAATTTCCCAAGTTGAGGATGAGGGACACTGTTCTTAATTTTAAAGATAATGTGGTTTCTGGGCACCGTATTTGAATAACGTACGTGGTTGCCACATCTTAACGGCCTGAAAAACGGCCCCATACGGCTGAAAGTATTTTAAAATGCCTTATCCACAGTACATGGGGAGCAGACAGGACTTATATGTTCCGGGTTTATGTGGCATTTGTGCGATCTCGGTTAGATTATGCGTGCACGATGTACGGGTCTGTGAGACCCTCTTATTTAAAGATGTTGGACGTGGTGATTTGGTTGGCCACTGGCGCGTTCAGAACAAGGTCCATTCCAAGCCTCTAAGCAGAGGCTGGTGAACTGCCACTTCACATCAGAAGACGACTATTTATAGGGCGATAGGCATATGAAACACAGTCCACACCATACACAGCTGAACACCATACCACTGCTCGGCTTCCAGTGGAAAGGCTCCTTCGTAACCGGCAACGGACAATGAGACCCTTTGGGATTCGCACACATGGATCGCCTCTTAGAGATGGTTGTGGGCAGTCTTAACGTTTTACATCTTGGTTGGAGCAGATTTCCACTTTAGCTCCCCTGGAGGCCCGGACTTATTTTAGAACTGACCTATTTTAAGAAAAATATTGCATCAGATTTTACATTTCAATCTGTTTCTTTGTTTTTTTGTAAGACCACCATCCTCGAGGGTGGTTGTGGAGGAGGCTTGATAGAATGAGAAGGAGAGCAGTAGTCTCTGTGGGTACTACAACAGCTTGTGTTCGAGAGCTCGTAAGAGGATAGTGAAGGCACACAGACCTACCATGGCCTTCTTGTCTGCAGCCAAAACACGTTCATGGTTGACTGTATACATGATGATGGCACTACATCCATCTATGCTTAGGTACGATGGAACATATTTCGGGAAGACGATTTTCACCTGACGTACTACGCTGTAGAGTTTCTACATTTCGAAAGGTTGCCATTTTCCCGCCATATGGCTGATTGCATTGCCATGCGGTCTAAAAGCTTTAATACATCTTCCGGCACCTCAAACGGGAGGTCAAATACTAGTAACGTCCTCGAGCCAAGTCCTGTGTGATCCACCTTGACGTCTCCCATATGACCATCAGAGTGTTTGATCTTAGGGGCATCGCCGTATTTCTTGACCACATCAGTGCATGCGGCCGTACACGTCAGTGCAGAAATTATGTTAACCGTGCTGGTGCAAACTGTATGCTCACAATGAGTGATGGATCCAGTCTGAGTTAGTGTCGAAGGAACTACTCAACTTCGGAAGCATTCGGGTGGGCATGGTCCAGTTAAAAAGTGATCTCTATCGTTTCCTGCCTATAGGAATACGCCTCATTGCGCTGAACGTAAAAACAAACCTGTGGTAACTGTAAACGACGAGAAAGTAAACTCAAACTACTCGCGTGTGGCCCCGCTTGGGACACGCAGCAGCTGCCCTCGTCTCACCGCTGTTAAAAGCAGACTGATTCAGCTGCCGACAGGTTGCCTAATAGCGACAGTAAAAAAGTATGGTCAGATTCGATTTTCTCGAAAACGGTCGAGAGTTAGGTCTTCCTGTCCTCGCTTGTTGAAGTACAATTCGTGCCCTACACACCGTTTCAGTGTGAATGAAATTGGTGAAGGGTAATTCGTAAGGTCTCCTTGTCAGCAACACACAAACACGTGGCAGGTCAACCAGATCTGCATACAACACATGAACCAAAGCGTATGCCTGATGCAAAGCGTGTAACGCCTCGAACGGGGTTCGGGCCGCCTGGTGACACCGCGCTGCATGCTCGACGGACGACGCTCAGGCCCGCAGTTGGAAACATTCGGGAGGCTCTATAAAGGCTCTATAAAGTGTAAAGTGTTGATAGTAATAACAAATACGCTAAATAGTTTGTAAGGTCACCGTGGGTACACTGGTAGAACGATTGCATGTGCGTATCGTTGTTCGTAATGTTATTCCTACAACGCATAGTTCAGAAAGCCGATTTTGCAATGTATTACTCAAGGTAAGATTCTTGAAACATCCCTAGTTTCGGAAAAAATTGTGCATGCATTTGACCTCCAGTAAAATCCTTCATGAGACTTTCAAAATATATCAGTAGTACCGTGCTTATTTTCGTAGTACACACTTCCACTGAGTAAAGTCTCGAGTTGTTGTCAATGGAAAATCGTGACACGCATAGTTCAGAAACCCGATTTTGCAATGTATTACTCAAGGTAAGATTCTTGAAACATCCCTAGTTTCGGAAAAAATTTGTGCATGCATTTGACCTCCAGTAAAATCCTTCATGAGACTTTCAAAATATATCAGTAGTACCGTGCTTATTTTCGTAGTACACACTTCTGCTGAGTAAAGTCTCGAGTTGTTGTCAATGGAAAATCGTGACAATCACTTGGTTTGATGAAGGTGCACCGTAACGTGTGAGATTACACCGCGCTACAAGAGAGAGCCGTGAGGCACGGAAGGTTGAGAACATATAGCGGTGCAAGGAACGGCCCACTCAAGCGGTATGAAGACGGTTCTTGAATGGTTCACCAATCTATTCTTTCGGACATGTCCGAAAGAACAAATAACATCGGTGACCATGCAGCTCGTTAGAATGAAATTACATTCAAATGAATACCCCCAGCTGCATACAGGCGTTGAAGTAAGTCGGCGGGGACAGTTTGGCCGGCAGGAGTGGTCGTGCGGTTCTAGGCGCTACAGTCTGGAGCCGAGCGTCCGCCACGGTCGCAGCTTCGAATCGTGCCTCGGGCATGGATGTGTGTGATGTCCTTAGATTAGTTAGGTTTATTTAGTTCTAAATTATAGGGGACTGATGACCTCAGAAATGAAGTCGCATAGTGATCAGAGCCGTTTGAACCATTTTTGGGGACAGTTGAAAGTACGTGCCCCGACCGGAACTCGACCCCCGGGATCTCCTACTTACATGTAAGACATTCCACCCAATTGAGCCACCGATGGCACAGATGATAGTGCGACTGCAGGGACTTATCTCTGGCACGCCTCCCCTCAGACGCACATTGCCAACTTATTTTCCTGCACTATATTCATAGGTCCCTGCCCATTATACCCATTACTCGCGGCTTTTTGCCGATTCCGTAAGAGTTCGGGACTGTTTGTGCATCCGCATAGAAGAAGATGGTCAAATGACTGGTGAGCCATAACTACAGATACATATATTGAAACGTCCCCTTAGAGAAATTGTACATCACTGTGCTTAAACTGACACACAATATTTTTAGCGCAACGCAATCTGACTTTCAATAATCCCTACAAAAGAATGGCCCTGACTAACATTAAACTATACCTTTCACAAATCACTTAACTCACAAAAGTCTTCGTTACTGAAGCTACTGCAAAACAGCGAGCGCCACTACTGCCAGCTAAATAAAAGATTCAAACTACTGAAGGCACTAACTACTGATAGGCATAGTTAGCAAATGAAAGATTTTGATAGAGAACAAACAATGTATTTACCTTAATAGTGTTCAAAAGTCATAATATATATAGCAGTTCATGACATCCATTCCTACAAATGTCCTGTCTCTGATGGACACACGTCCAGATCATTCGCTCTCAAAAATCCGCCATCTCACTTCCCCACATCCGCCACTGCAGGCGGCTCACCTCCAACCGCGCAACGCTACGCTCTGTAAACATCCAGCTGCCCAACCCGACAATAGCCAACAACAATGCAAACCAGCCACAGACTGCACACAGCACAGCCAGTGAATTTCATACAGAGTGCTACGTGGCGTTACCAATAAGAAAACCTAAACAGCCTACTTACATAGCCCCCATGTTCCCCACAAAAAATTGTTTTGGGCAGTGGGAAATAATGATTTGATAAAATTTTTCATAATTACAATAACAAAAATATCAAATGCACACACTTATTGATACAATGTTGGTCAAAAGCTAAAATTTTCTCACAGTCCATAAAGACAGTCCTGATCATTCATCACAGTAAAATTGCAGTGTTTTTTTCCCTCCAAGTCTGAGCAGTAAAGGAAGTAGTGGATTTCCATGCAGTCTTGAAGAAGTAGTGTTGTCCTTCCAACGGAAAGACAGTGCTGACTCTTGACATGCAGACAGGTAATGGGCCACAACAGAGCAAACCCACAGCAGATTCAGTCGAAGTGTTGAAGAATATTCGTAGGTAGGTCATCACAGAACAGACCCACTGCAGTCATTGTAGAAATAGTAGTATTGGTGGGCCATCAAAGATTCAGACCCACTGTAGTCCTTGTAGAGACGGCCAGCAGCCATCTGTTGCGACTGTGCAGGTGCATAATCACCATCGAAGAGAAACTTCCTGGCAGATTAAAACTGTGTGCCCGACCGAGACTCGAACTCGGGACCTTTGCTTTTCGCGGGCAAGTGCTCTACAATCTGAGCTACCGAAGCACGACTCACGCCCGGTCTCACTGCTTTACCTCTGCCAGTATCTCGTCTCCTACCTTCCAAAGCTGTGAGACCGGGCGTGAGTCGTGCTTCGGTAGCTCAGATGGTAGAGCACTTGCCCGCAAAAGGCAAAGGTCCCGAGTTCGAGTCTCGGTCGGGCACACAGTTTTAATCTGCCAGGAAGTTTCATATCAGCGCACACTCCGCTGCAGAGTGAAAATATCATTCTGGAATGATCGAAGAGTCTTGTGGAGAATATAGCAAGTCCATAAACCACCACTTGTGAACTCACAAAGTTTTTGGAATTGTCCTTAGAACCAGCAATGCTGTTAACCAGTCCCTTGCTGAATTATTAAAACACGTGCAAACACTAAGAGTCCCAACTTCTGACATATTGTGCATATACTATGACCAACAGAAACGTGTGCAGTGAAATGATACCTAATTTGACGAACTGGTGTCTATACAATTATAAATTTACAACATAAGAATGCAATTACAAATGTACAAAATACATCAATATAAACATAACAGTACAGATAAGATTTGTAGTAATACAGGCTTTACAAAAGAATAGAAATAAACATATACATCAGTGTTACAGGAGTTATGACATAAGTAAATATATAAAATAATGAGAATAGTTTTCGAAACATTAATTTCACACATGAGCATTGAAACAGAACAGAATTAATAATGTCTAAACATCCTTACAAAGTAAATAACATATTATCAGAAAATTTCTACAACGTAAATCTTATTAGCTAAACACATAAGGACAGGAAAAACACAAATACACAAGAGTACACAAACACATAGCAGAATAACACAGGAGGAAAGGACAGGCTTTGTTTTCAGTGTAACATTTGGTACTGCAGTCCAACCCAAAACTTCATTCCATAGATCTTTTGTCTTATTTCAACATTTGTTGCCACCAAAAAAATCCTATCCAAGCATGCTTTCTGTATTTATATGTTCACATATTTCTTACCTCATTATTTATTTTCCATTATCTTACCTCATCATTTATTTCCAAGAAAATCCTACCTAAACATGTTGTACCTAAACCCTACTTTTTTTGTTCATATCCTCTTTCAAGGTACTTTTTTGGCAGAACCTTTTTCTTATAGCTTCTCAATGCATTTCTTCCAATTCATCATAGTTAGTTTCTTGTATACTGTACCCCCTCTTAAGCTAACCTAAATCTACTGAGCTCAGATATTAAACTAAGGGACGAGGCAATGCAGTAGCACAAAACAATTAACACAAACAGCAATGACAAAGAAATGCAAATTGGCAAAGCATGCAGCGGTATATATAAATTAGCAGAGCAAATGCAACATTACAACTAATATGAGCCAATGTGCAGCAACAGGAAAAATAAATCAGTAGTAAAACTGGCTTAACAGAGTAATACAAAGTGAAAATCAGTAGCACTATGCATGGCAATCAGCAGCAGCAAATGCAATAACTTACACCTAAACATGACAAAGCTCAAGCAGAAAAAATATTACTGTAGAAATGGCCATGTCAATGAGTATAATGGGCAGGGGCACTATGAATATAGTGCAGGACAATAAACTGGAAACGTGCGTCTCACGGGAGGCGTGCCACAGATAAGTTCCTGCAGTCGCATTATCCTCACCGTCCTCGGTGGTTTAGATGGATAGAGCGTGTGCCATATAAGCAAGAGATTCCGGGTTCGAGTCCCGGTCGGGGCACACTTTTTCAACTGCCCCCGTTGACCTACATCAACGCCTGCATGCAGCCAGGGGTATTCATTTCGATAAATTAAATGGAAGACTGAACTGCTCTTCAGACTGAATCGGTAAATTCGGATCCTGTATCCATTCGTGACTATAGACTTCGTTGGGTAATGAAGTAGCAACGACACGTTTCCTCTTGCGGCCTTCAGAAACTTCGCGTTACGTAGATCAGTGAAAATTTTACCATGAAATATAAATACCTCACTACCACGTAATTGAATCAGGTTGAAAACAAGCAATGCCTACGGATAACCCCAATAACATGAATTTCCTCACCAATTAGCAAACGCAGCAATCGACTCAGTTTAACAGTATAAGCTATCTCACCCCGTGAACAGCATAGCACCACCACTTGAACTACCCAGAGACCCTGGATGGTGTGAGCGCTGAGATTGGCCCGTTCTATCGGAACCACAAACACGGCTTCCCGTGGGCTTCAAACACTATCCCACCTAACGAAATTGCTCCTAATGGATCCTTGGTACAGAAGACCAGTACAGCTTCAGCAATAGCTCATTTGAGGAACAAAGTGATAAACCTGCTGAAAATTGTAACTGACTGTTTAACACGTAACTTTCAAGATTAGAGTTGAATTTCTGAGAGCGATCTCTTCAAAAACAACCACGCTTCAGTGGAAATCAGAGTAAAATGATTCCAGGACAAACATATTTAAGAATAGTTTACAAGTGAGGCTCTAGGACGAAATTTATAATGAACGAAATGTTTACATAAAATTTAATCTATTCCATGACCAATTCGTTTCATTATTTGGAAATAACTTTCTGCGTATGTTAACTCTTTGATGCACAGATTTTATGTTTAATTAATTTTTTAATAAAACATGCATTTTCTATGTCTGGTGGGGTTGCTAATAAAGGAAAACATGAATTAAAATTTTTTATTGTATTGATTTTGGTTTTAGATGGTGGTATATATAATATACCACCATGCCACTTAGGGCCGTACCTAAAGTTTTTGAGATATCTTGGTTTGTGCTTGTAACTCACCTTTAAATTCTACTCTAAGCAGTAATAATTAGTATAATTAATGTAAAATAATTTTATTTCTGGCAATTGGTCATTTACAATACAAAATCAAATTACAAACCTTACAAATAAAATATGTTTCTTATTCCTTTTTGTGAAAATCTTGAAAGCACCTTTTTGTTTTGCTAAGGCACAAAGGCACTTTGCATTCAGCGCACATCCAGAAAGTGCGCACTTGCTTCTTTTTTGTACTGCATTTCGCACAACGTCTGGCGGTAGTACGCTCTGGCTGGTGGGATGAATTGTCGAGACGCTGGCGTGAGGAAACATATGGCTTGTTTTTCTTTACGTGGACTTGACTCTCATGAAGTCTAGATGGCCTCAATGGTGTTTTCTGGGTTACTAAGCTTTGCAGGATACTCATCCTGAAGACTTTGGCAGTCATTTTTTCTCTATCGCCTAGTTCCTTCCAAATTATATAGCTGTTGACGATACTGACATCAAGCAGGTGAAAGAATATTCGGTGCCACCACTTTTTACTTCTCCGGCTTATTTCATATGATTTTTTCAGTTGGTCGAACTTGTCGACATTGTTCATGTGTGCATTGTAATCCATCACTGCTTGAGGACAAGGTAGCTCTATGCGTGAACCATCTCTTTCACGGCGAGTCACTGTAGTAACTTCAGGACTGTGAAAATTTGAAAGGAGATGAACAGCTCTCTTATCTTTCCACTTCAAGTAGAGGATGCCACAGTTGCTGACCCTCCAGTCAAATTCACCTCTGCTTAATTCTTTGTCTGTTTTTAATTTGGGTAAATGTTTCCTTGTTGGTTGAACTGTCCCACAGGCATATATGTTTCTCTGCTGTAAACCAGCCAACAAGTTATAGCTATTGAAATAGTTGTCGAAATAAAGATAATGGCCTTTATTTACGAGTTCAGAGGACAAACTCAGCACTACATGCTCCCCAAGGCCTGTTTGCACTGTGTCACCTACTTTTCCGGTGTAAATATCAAATTTCAAGTTGTAAGAGGTCTTGTCACACAGCATCCACACTTTGTAACCACGCTTTATGGGTTTATCTCTCATGTATTGTTTCATACTGTTGCGGCCTTTGAATTTGATCATTGACTCATCAATTGCTAGGTGTTTGCTGGGTTGGTAACACTTGGAAAAAGATTCAGATAGTATCTTGATCACTGGTCGCAGCTTGTACAGTTTGTCATAACCTGGGTGTCCTTTTTCTGGATGCAATGTGTTATCATTCAGATGAATGTTCCTCAGTAACCATCCAAACCGATTTACTGCCATCAGAGATGCAATATAACGATCATGAAGTTCTGGGGCACTAGACCAGTAGTCTCTGTATGCTGGCATACGCTTTATACCCATCAAAATGTTGATTCCCAGGAAAGTTCGTATTTCATTGTCAGTTGTTGGAGTGAAAGACTTGCCAGATTGCGTCGCATATAAATTTGTTTGGAAAACGATTAGCTGAACTAGCTCTTTTGGAAATATTTTTTCGAATATATCGATAGGTTCTGGATCATCAATGTCCCTAATAAAAGCACTTGGTCCTGATTCACTGTCGAACTGCATTCCTGAGGTAGCATTGAATTGTTGTCCCCAAGTTGGCGCTGTGTCAGCAGCGCGTTTTGGCGGAGTGGACTCACTTTCTTCCTCGCTCTCTGAAACTTCGCCTTCAGACGACACAATAGCCTCCGCAACAATGCTTGCTTCATAATCAGATTCGTCATCTGTGGTGTCAACAGTGGAATCCTCGTCTGATGGAATTTCACACAATAATCGTTCGATTTCTTCATCTCGTAAGCCTCTTCTTGACATTTTCATTTTCAAACAACAGCCTGAATCCAAGTAAAGAATACGTAAGCAAAACAAAATGGAGAAAGAGCTAAAATAAGTCACAACACAATTAAAAACTAAACTTTGTAGCGGAGGATTTCGAATTTTATACTAGGAAACGAAATGCAATAGAATACTGCTACATGCACGGTGGTACAAATAATATACCACCAAAATAAATTGTATATAAATAACGGAAGATTGTGCATATGAATGTATACATGGGTTCATACCGTAGCTGTGACGTCCAAGATATGGAAAAAACACAGGCGCAACAAGAAATTCGTTATAAACCACTATTCACACGCAAAAACCATGCACAACTCAGCACGCAGCTTTCACAGTTGTAATCTATGCAATTCTTGGCGGGAACTGATTCCTTATAGGCAGTGAGTGCCATCTGTCTGATAAGTAGAGAACTAGGTGAGCATATTAGAGTGGTGGTCGTGCAGTTAAACCACTGTGCAAAGAGCCAAGAAAATTTTCAAAAGGTGGTATACTATGTATACCACCGTGCTCCAAAGAGTTAATCAGGAATGACATTAAACGGCGACTTAAAAGCCACAGATCACTAGAGAGATTAACGTATCTAGTGAAACGGAAACGAAAATGCATCGTGCAGTATTTGCGTAGAACAAATATTCTCTCAAAATTAGTGGTAAAAGATGTTAAAAATAAAGAAAGATGCTACATGGAATGTAGCAAAAACAGGGCAGCACAGCAAGCCACAAAACAGGATAACATCAGTATTAATTTAATTGGAAAGGTAGTAAAACATCAATCACGGATAGCAGGTATATATAGAATAATCATTTCTTAAACATAGTTCAATGTATATGGACAAACAGACAAACAGAAAAATGAAACGAATGTGTTGAATACCAACTTAAACAAAATTCAGTCATATGGACGTCGCACGCAAGTCTCCCTCAGAAATTAAGGAAATCATCTATTCTCCCAAAACTAACAGCTCACCTGAACGTTTCCAATACAGTACTAGAGACATGCTCTCGAATACTGTGCATTGTCTTGTCTGAAATATGTAATACATCAATGACTGAAGACATTTTTCAAGAGAGATTAAAATATGCCGATGCTAAACCACTAAATAAGAAAGATGATTAGAGACATATTAAAAACTACCGACCCGTTTCGGTACTGACATTGTTTTAGAAGACTTTTGAGAGGGAAGTGTATTGTACAGTAAAATTCCCCCTGAGAAACCCTAAAATCCTCTATAAATCACAACTTGTTTTTCAGAAGAGGTTTTCAACTGAGAATTTTGTTAACACATTCACTGCTCAAATTTTACGGGTTTAAATGACAAAAAAGCATCAGTTGGCGTGTTCTGTGACCTATCTAGGGCATGTGATTATGTGAATCTTAATACTCTTCTGGGTAAACTAATGTTTTATGGAACTGACGATTTAGCCAATCCAGTGAATAACAACATATCAAGCCAAAGGAGTACAGAAAGTAATAGATGTTAATTCAACAAAAGTAAGCAGAGGAGATTCTTCAGACTCGGAAAAAAATCACTTGTGCTGTTCAGAAAATCCATATAGTAGGCAAAAATTGTTTGTCATATACGTGTTTGACCTTCCGCCTAATATGCAACAAGCAGCTTTAATTCGTTTTGCTAACTATTTGTACCGTATACAATCCAAACATACATACAGGACCATAAAAATTTCTAAATAATATTGTTTAATGTGTTACTGACTTGTTTTCGGCGAATGGTCTCTCTCTCGATTTCAAAAAGACACAACACGTTCTGTTTTGCACATTTACAAGTATTACAACAACGTTAAGTGTAACACATGGTGATTAATTATTAAGCAACAAACAACTAGGAGGGGGAAAATTCTACCGAATTTAAAACGGAAAAGTCACATTTTGGAAGTACTAAATCAACTAAGCGAAACCACATTTGCACATCGAATGGTTGTAAATATTGTGGAGAGAGAAATCAGTATGTTGACATAGTTTGTGTATTATCATTGAATAATGCCGTATGGAATAACACTCAGGTATCTCTACTTATCTGTAATAAGGGGAGTGTTCATGACTCAAAAATGTGATGTGAGAATATTATGTGGAGCTCACCCACGATCACCTTACAGATGTCTATTTAAGAAGTTAGTCGCTCTAACTGTTGCCTCGCGTCACAGTTATTTCCTTACAAAGTTTGTTATGTTCAGAAAGAGCAGTGTGTACGTAACTACAATACCAGAAGAAAAGTGTAAATCAGTACTCAACGTTAACGTTATCTGTAACACAAAAAGTGCTGCACACTGCTGACATTAAAATTTGTGATCACTTATTAAGCTATGTAAAATGTGACTGACAGCAGAATTTGAAAAAAAAACAACAACTGAGAAATTGTTTCCTTTGCAGCTTCTTTTCCGTAGAAGAATTTCTTTTCTTGTAATGTGTAAAAGTTGCTGAGTAGAAATTACCGTTTAAAACTGTATTAAGAACACCTATCAATGTTCAGAATGTAGCCCTATTTCCATATGAATGTGCAATGAGAATGTGAAGTGACTAGTTCCGCGTCACTAAAATTAATCGTATAAATGATCCATGGAACATGAAACTTTCGAGAAATCGAGTTAATATGAAGACTAACCGACACTCATTCAGCCAAAGCTGATACACAAATGGAAAAGAGAAATGAGGAAATTATAAGGGTACATGATTTACCACCCTCTTCACAGTAAAACGTCATGCATAAGGTAGAGGTAGATGAGTAAGAGTCCTCAGCTGACTGATAAGTCAATGAGATTCAGTATTGCGTACAATCCGGAAAAACGTGACATTGTGTTAAAAAAGGGCAAGGCCTGTCAAGCATGATGTTAAAGGTCTTCAGACCTAAACAGTACACTGCTAAATGAAGACACGAAAAATCCCCAAATAGTAAATTTTAAATCTCTTAAAAATGATTCTCATGAGTCAGAGTAATGCGCTGTGAAGTGATGTTCTAGAGAAAAGATTACCTTAGCGTCCCAGCCCAGCGCAAGATGGCTGTCGCAGTACTAACACGTCAAACAAATCCTACGTTCATTATACAACACGTTAATTAATGCGACTGCGTAGACTCGCTGGTGAAATGTCAAATAGCTCGCTCTTCCGGCACGTGTACAAGAGGCGGAATTTACTCAAGCAAGCACGCAGATGTGACTTTCTCTTTCCCTTCGATGCCACCCACCAGCTCTCGGAGCGACATTATGAGTGTTGATTTCCAGAGAGGCAGCTCTCGACCAGCACAGACTGTGGTTGCGCGATATTATCGAGTTAAAACTTTACTCCCCCTCTTACCGGCACTTGTTTGTGCAAAAATTTTAATTAAATTTATCTGCTTCAACCGCAGTAGAAAAAAGCCGCATAGAGGGCAGACTGTGTAGTGGTGACGATCCATTTTACGCACGGCATTGGCATCCACACAAAGTACACCAATGTTCCTGAATATTAGTATTAGTGAAATTTTCCCGTATTCTGGGAAAAGTTGTTACCCTCCTTCTCTTCCTTTCTCCCTGCGACAATACCATCTGTTTCTTCCTCCTCCCCCACGCCCTCTCTCTCCCCCTCTCATTAACGTACACACAAACACTTTATATATATATATATATATATATATATATATATATATATATATATATATATATGTGTGTGTGTGTGTGTGTGTGTGTGTGTGTGTGTGTGTGTGTGTGTGGTGTGTAATAGCATAACTAAGTGTAGTACTGGACGAAGTATACAACTGCAAGACGTACTGTAACGTTGAGTGTAATACAGAATATTTGGGATTTGAACCGAAATAGATACAGTTTGACGGGAGATCAAACAGTAAGAAGTCTATTAATTAAAAGAAAACTATAACCGCATTCATAATAGTAATTAAGTCCACAGCTGGACAATGTAATGCAGAGTAATGTATGAATTCACTGACAACATAATTGACATTGATAAGCTGTAATAAAAAAATGAAGACAGTGTAATTTTTTCAGCAGTTTGGTCAAATATGTATACATGAATACAGTAAGCAGATACAGAATCATGTAACTACAGTAGTTATTCGGAGATGAAGAGGTTCGCACAGGACAGAGTAGCATGGAGAGTTGTATCAAAAAAGTTTTTTGACTCTTTTAGGGCTATAGCGAAAATATTCTTCCTTTCTGTTTGATGAGCTCCGTTTGATTCCTTAACAACTATTTACTGCTATTGAGAATGATGTTATTTACAATTGTGTTATTTACAACATCAAATCACAGAAGTCAGGTGATTCAAACTTGAACATTATTGTTTCGCAAATATCCGCTCTCGTACGTGCAAACATCTGAGAATACGTAAATGTTGTTAACGCCGTGTGTCACAAACTACGTAATTCTGTAAAAGCGCCAGATAGTCCAACGGTCTAGGTCGTCTGTGACTTCGGAAGATTTTGACAAAATCACTTTTTTATGACAACGTAGGAACACTTGTTCATAAAATGCCACTCATAGCAGCTGAAGATGGCCTACTTGGTTTTCCGATTTGCAAATTTCTAATTTTGTTATTAAAGACTTCGAAACACTGATTCATCTTTCATGACGCACCTTCATAAACCAGGCAGTCGTTGAAAGAGTCTAAGAACATGAAAGTGGGCACCAATAGGGAAGTTAGTGAGAGAATTCTAGCCTAATATTCCACCTGTACAGCGAGCAAATAATATGGTACTAAAAGAGAATCTTGGAAAATAATTAATGTATAGGCCGGCCGAAATGGCCGTGCGGTTAAAGGCGCTGCAGTCTGGATCCGCAAGACCGCTACGGTCGCAGGTTCGAATCCTGCCTCGGGCATGGATGTTTGTGCTGTCCTTAGGTTAGTTAGGTTAGTTAGGTTTAACTAGTTCTAAGTTCTAGGGGACTAATGACCTCAGCAGTTGAGTCCCATAGTGCTCAGAGCCATTTGAACCAATTAATGTATATAGTACAAAGAAATCAGAAATTAAATGCTTGACAGTGACATTATAAATCTGTCAGGTAAAAGATCACCTGAACGGGTTGGAAAGTGTCATGGAAGTAACTTAATATAGGAACAGCAGTAAAACTGAAACGAATGTAATGAAATGTAGTCGAATTACGTAAGGCCATGGTAGCAAAACAACTTTAGGAAATGAGCCGCTAAACGTACCGTTAGTGGGCGAGTTTCAGTGTGCAAGTTGTCTATTCATTGAGAGTTTAATTTTTATCCCTATATTTTGCAAGTTTAGGGAGTACACTAAAGGCCTCCATGAGACGGGGGGAGGCGTGTTTGATGATGTGACATAAGAGCAAACAGGAGCCAATGGTAAAGATGTAGAAAACCAGTCCTAGTAGGAAAATTTAAAATACCTTTGGAAGACTTAAACCCAAATAAGACAGAAAGGGCAGACAGCATTCAGATGTAAGTTCTAAAATTCTTGTGGGAAGTGGCAGTAAAACAAGTATTTACACTGGTGTGTAGAATGTACGAGACTGGCGATATTCCCTCAGGCTTTCGGATAAACATCATCCACACAGTTCCGAAGGTAGGAAGTGTCACCAAGTGCGAGAATTATCGCATAATGAGCCTAACAGCTCAAGTATGGAAGTTTCTGACAAGAATAATATACAGAAGACAAACAGCTATCAGTTTAGCTTTAGAAAAGAAAACACAATGGAGAGTTCTGATGTCCCGTTTGATAATGGAAGTAAGGCTGAGAAAAACCAAGACACGTTCATAGGATCTGTCGACCTGAAAAAAGCGTTCTGAAATCTCAAATGTTGCAGGAGGTTCGAAATGCTGAGAAAAACAGGGAAGCTGTAGGGAAAGATGGGTAATATACAATATGTACGACAGCCAAGAGGGAAGAATAAGGGCAGAAGACTAAGAACGAAGTGCTCGGATTAGAAAGAGTGTAAGACAGGGGTGTAGTCTTTCACCCATACTGTGCAATCTATCCATCGAAGAAGCAATGATGGAAATAAAACAAAGGCTCAAGAGTGAAATTAAAATTCATTGTGAAAGGATATTAACGATAAGTTTCGCTGATGACATTGCTACTCTCGGTGAAAGTGAAGAAGAATTACAGGATCTGCAGACTGAAAGCAGCAGTGTGATGAGTATCAGAATATGGATTGAGAGTAAATCGAAGAAAAACGAAAGCCTTGAGAAGTGGCAGACATGAGAACAGTGAGAAACTTGACAACAGAATCTGTGATTACGATGTAGATGAAGTTAAGGAATTTTTCTGCCTATCCTGCAAAGTAACTCACGACGGATGGGGTAAGGAGAACATAAAAGGCAGAAAAGCACTCACAAAAAGGTATTCTTAGCCAAGAAAAGTCAACTGGTATGAAACATATGCCTTCATATGAAGAAGAGTCCGCCTCCTTAGCTGAGTGGTAACTTATTTGCGTACCATGCAGTGGGCCCGTGTTTGATTTCCACTCGTGGACTGGGTATTGTGTTGTCCTCATCATCATCTCATCATCACCAACGCAAAGGTCGCCCAATGCGGCGTCACCTAAAAGAAGACTTGCAACCCAGCGGCCAAATTTCCCCGAAAGGGATCTCCCCGCCAAAAATGCACCACGATCATTTCATATGAAGAAGAAACTTCTGAGACTGTACATTTGAAGCACAGTATTGGTTGGGAGTGAAATGTGAACTGTGGGGAAACCGGAACAGAAAAGAATCGAAAAATTAGAAGGAAATTGAATATTAGGTGCAATGACAATATAAGAAATGAGGTGGTACTCCGCAGAATCGGCGAGGAGAGGAATGTGTGGAAAACACTGACAAGATAAGGGACAGGATGATAGGACATGTGCCGGCCGGTGTGGCCGTGCGGTTCTAGGCGCTTCAGTCTGGAACCGCGTGACCGCTACGGTCGCAGGTTCGAATCCTGCCTCGGGCATGGATGTGTGTGATGTCGTTAGGTTTAAGTAGTTCTAAGTTCTAGGGGACTGATGACCTCAGATGTTAAGTCCCATAGTGCTCAGAGCCATTTGTATTTTTTTTTTTTTTTTTTTTTTGATAGGACATGTGTAAGACATCGCGGAATAACTTCGATGATACTAGATGGAACTGTAGAGGGTAAAAACTGTAGAGGAAGAAAGAGATTGAAATATATTCAGCAAATAATTCGGGACGTATGTTGCAGGTGCTGCTTTGACATTTTGACATGAAAAATTTGGCAAAGGAGGGGAATTGATGACGGGCCACGTAAAATCAGTGAGAAGACTATTGGTAAAAGAAAAAGACATCACAACGGATCAACACCAGTAAGCATCTAATCTATACCTGGTGACTATGTTTGTTTTTCCTGGGCATGATGGCGTCTACCAGCTGAACAATGCAACGAATCGGACAGTTCGCAGGGTGCTGCGCGGTCCTAAGAGAACCAGGATGTGTTTATTGCACTATCTCGGCCACGAGTCCCCTCGGTTTAAAACCCAATCGAGAATCTGGGATCAATTCGATCCTGCTGTTCCCGCCATGAGTCCTCAACCGTAAAATCTAGCGCAGTTCGTCATGGCGCTTGAGTCTGCACAGCTGTACATCTCTCCTGGTACTTGAAGAACTTTATTTTCTTTCTACGTGTCTGTGCTGCGAATTATCTTTATCTGACATGTGGTCACAGGAATGCTACTGGACCGTGCAGTACGCAGATTGAGATGGATGCAGAGGCGAATAGATTTGCACAGGGGACATTTGCATGGAGTCTTTCCTGAATCCAGTCCTCTGACTGAATGCCATAACAAAAACTCAACGTAGTATATTACACATTTCAGCAGAACCTTCTCCTGCTAGGCTGTGAACTAACTTGATAAAAGGGGTAATCGCCTTCTGGTATTATATTGGACAAAGAAAAGGTTCGTATAATCGCTGCCTATCTGTCAGACCTACAACGACGATGAATTCCCAGTAAAACATACTACTTCGTATAAATGCTTCTGCGTTCTATTAGAGAAAAAAGGCGGAAAGCAGACAAATATTGGCTCGGAGGAGGGGTGGAGCACGTCTGAGAAGTGTTAATTGCCCAGGTAAGAACAACACCGAATCCCTGGTCCGAGATACTTTGTTTTCCGCCAGGGGGCAGGCGGTAAACTGCTTACAAAGTTGGCCGCCTCCGGATCGCAGCAACGGTACTCAACGGGAGCAGAACGTTCTGTTCGTTGTTTTCCGGGCTCGGAGCGGGGAAAGTTTCGCGAAGGCCGGAGCACAAAGGGATTAAGTGGCACTACGCAGTTGGCTGAGTATTTGCTAATGGAAGCTTAAGCAGCTTAAAGAAACAAAACTCGCACGCAACGAGGTGAACGTCGACAGAAAGAGAGAAATAGCTGTTACCGCTACATGCTGAGAAACACTGTAAAGTACTTGTTGCATAATAAACGCATGTTTCGAAGTATAGTTTTCCACCTTAACGTTAAAAATTGGAATTCCCATTGCACGCTTAATGTTGCTGCACCTGCTTATAATTTCACTGACGGTTCTTTTGACTTTTCTATTCGCTGAATCAGTTCTTCCGACGAGCATTTGTTTTTCGATTTCTCACCTTTCTTTTGTTTTTGTTTCTTTTTTTGCAGCCATTTCACCTTGGCAACTCTGCAATTCCTATTTATTTAATTCCGAAGGGATTCATATTGCTTTTTATCCTGTCTTTCCTAGAACATTCTTTCGTCCAACAGTTGAAGTACCCCAACGTTACCCAACGTTTAGCCACAGTTACCTCTTCTGCCTATAAGAAACTAAACAACCATGCGTAGCAAGTGTCATTAACACTTCCCTGAAAGCGAAATAATTGGAAAAATTGGAAATTTGTGGTAAGGTCTTATGGGACCAAACTGCTGAGGTCATAGGCCGCTAAGCTTGTACACTATTTAATCTAACTTAAACTAACTTACGCTAAGGACGACACACACACCCCCTTGCCCGATGGGCTGTGGAGGGGCGGTGGGGGGGGGGGGAGCAGCACGGACAGAGACAAGACGACTCATACCGCGGCGAACTTATTGTTGCAAGTCTTACGAATGATTAATTGTTGACTAAAGAAAAGGTGAACGCGATTTTGTCAGATATCAGCCACATGATGCAATGACATGTGATAGTGGTCTTTGTTTAACATTATCAACGTTTTGTAAGTGTGTCAACAAGCTGTTTGGTATTTACATTTAAAGTTATTGGTAAATATTTTACTCTGAACAGATTAACGTAAATGTTATGACTGCTACACCGAGCAGGTCCTTCCCTTAATAAAAGTGGAACTTCTCTGCATAAAAATTTGGAGTTACCATTGATGTCTTTGGGTTAATTATAGAAGTTGGTAGCCCTAACACACACACACACACACACACTGAAACAGGAAGAGAGAGAGCGAGAGCTAAATACACCAAAACTACAATAGCTACTACTAGAAGATGTACAGCTGAAATATTAATGAAGGTACACTGTGTGATCAAAAGTATCCGGACACCCCCAAAAACAAACGCTTTTGATATTATGCTGCCACCTAATGCCAGGTACTCCGTATCAGCGGCCTCACTAGTCATTAGACATCGTGAGATAGCAGAATGGGCCGCTCCGCGGAACTCACGGACTTCGAACGTGGTCAGGTGATTGGGTGTCACTTGTGTCATACGTCTGTACGCGAGATTTCCAAACTCCTAAACATCGCCAGGTCCACTGTTTCCAATGTGATACTGAACTGAAAACGTGAAGGGACAGGTACAGCACAAATCCGTACAGGCCGACCTCGTCTGTTGACAGGCAGAAACCGCCAACTGTTGAAGGGAGTCGCACTATGTAAGAGCAAACATCTATCCAGACCATCACATAGGAATTTCAAACTGCATCAGGATCCACCGCAAGTACTATGACAGTTCGGCAGGAGGTGAGAGAACTTGGATTTCATGGTCAAGCGGCTGCTCCTAAGGCTCACATCACTCCGGTATATGCCAAATGACGCCTCGCTTGGTGTAAGGAGCGTAAACATCGGACGACTGAACAGTGGAAAAAAGTTGTGTTGAGTAACGAATCACGGTGCACAGTGTGGCGATCCGATGGCAGGGTGTGTGTATGGCAAATGCCCGGTGAGCGTCATCTGCCAGCGTGTGTAGTGCCAACAGCAAAAGTCGGACTCGGTGATGTTATGGTGTGGTCGTGTTTTTCATTGAGGGGGTTTGCACCCCTTGTTGTTTTGCATGGCACTATTACATCACAGGCCTACACTGATGTTTTAAGCACCTTCTTGCTTCCCACTACTCAAGAGCAATTCGGGGATGGCGATTGCGCCCTTCAACATGATCTACCACCTGTTCATAATGGACAGCCTGTGGCGAAGTGGTTGCACGACAATAAAATCGCTGTAATGGACTGGCCTGCACAGAGTCCTGACCTAAATCCTACAGAACACCTTTGGAGTGTTTTGGAGCATCGACTTCACGCCAGGACTCACCGATCGACATCAATACCTCTCGTACAGCACACCGTGAAGGATGGGGTGCTATTCCCCAAGCAACCTTCCAGAACGTGACTGAACGTATGCCTGCGAGAGTGGAAGCTGTCATCAAGGCTAAGGATGGACCAACACCATATTGAATTCCAGCATTACCGATGGAGGGTGCCACGAACGTGTGATTTTCAGACAGGTGTCCGGATACTTTTGATCACATAGTGTATGCGTCGTAAATAACTGATATATGTAGTAGCAATTAATTACTAAAACTCTTACCGTCAAGTGATTTTAATGGATTATTCGTTGAGTGCAACAGTGAGTTGTTGAGCAGACACAGAAGCAAGTTCATGGGTTTTGCAGGGAGACCGAAATAACATAATATCGGAAAAATTACCTCTAAAACACCAATACTGCGAGTACACAACGGCTCCTCAACGTGCTGGCGATTTTCTTGTGCAAAACAGAGCTACCTCTGTGAGTCTTCAACTCTAAACAGACTGACACCGGTTGATGATATTAATAATAGAGGATACAAACGCCCCACTCCCACTTTATTCAGGAGATACCGACAGAAACAAACACTCACACTTTACTTTAGTTGTTGCTGCACTTAATACACTAAGAATGAACGCTAATTTATCGCAACTGTGTGCTGATTATTATTTAGATTGATGCTGCACCCTGTCCTTATCACCACAGAGATTGTCTTTTTCCTTTCAATGGTGTGCTCACCTTTTTGTTCACTTCTCTGGGGATTAGCCGTACTGTTTTGATTGCATCTCCTAAGTGGTGTCCGCACGTTCTCCTTACTGAAAGGCTCATATTTCATCAGTTGGTTAGTTAACTGGGAGACAATCCCTCTCTCCAAATTATGTACACCGTTATGATAAACCGCTTGCTTTTTAGAATTCAAGGAGTGTACAGAGCTCGCTTTTAATACATTTTCATTTCTGTTCCTCACTAGTAGGACACAACTTTCACTTTCAGTAGAAACTGCATTTTGGATTTCCGTTATAACAGTATTATTTGCAAAAGTCTAAAACATCCTACCTTTGACGAAAATAAGTAAGCGAACTTCTCCGAACAACATTATAAAGTCTCAGTGTAGAGTAATTTTTGTGTAAGTGGTTTTGAAGAACTTCCAAGAACTTTTGAAATTACTTTATGTGAAGCAGAGCTATATTTCTTTTCTCTTTATTTCACTCTGCGGTGAATTGCGCACATTTGTGGAACTTCTGGGAGATTAAAACTATACTCCCTATCGTAGCTAAATATGAACTCTTGCCACTAGATGAAAATACACGTATGAATTTAAGTTTCCAGGAACTATCTCAGTTCGGTTTCATATCTTCAAGCTAAAGTACCATATTTAGTGATCGGATCAGAGGTTCTTTTCTTTTATTTATTGTCCACTTATGCTCATTTCTTTTTCGTTTCTATTTTCTTCATATTTACTTTTACATTTATTCCTATTTTCAATCTCATTGCCATTTTCTGTCACTAATTGTCCTTTTTTAACTCTTAATATCAGATCAGTTTCTTTCGCTACGTTATGGGCAGGATAATTTTAATGAGTTAATTAGTAACAGTTCATTATGTCCCATAGATATCCAGGAACAAACAACTGTTTAGCAATGCTCTGTGACAAATTGAACATCCAGCGGCCCTGAAAGAGGGGAAAGACGCATTTAATCAACCAGTTCAAGGAACAACTATTAAAATTGTGTATGAAGTCTGCACGATTAGGTTGAAAACATATTTTATACTTATTAATACGACTACTATTAATACAAATGAACATAAAGAATAAAATAGTTTGTATGCGGGTCCAGGAAACCGTTATTGTCCATCTGGAAGTTGTATGTGGAGGTTTGTTGCTAGAACTTATGAAAATATCATGGTCACGAATGTATTTAAGTTCCGTTTTTAGAGACATTATTTTTGTAAGCCTGTTAATGCAGTGCTGGCAGTGATTTTAAACAACGCTGTCGAGTCACGTTAGCACGTTAAAACAACTCCCCTCTCCCAACAATGCATTTTAAACGGCAGTGTTCGCTGCACTAAGTGCATGCGCGCTACTGCGCAGTGAGTGGGTAGATTATGCTTGACCCTCTTGAAGCTCAGTTAGCTGTAGCGCAAATTATGGGTTTATGATTCTCGTAGAGTAGTCAAAATGATTTTTCAAACAGCCCACAAACATTCTTTGGGGTATAAACTACAATTACGAAGTGTTCAATACTAAGGAGTGTCCATGATATAACTTTTCAAACGTTTCAGCATTAGAGAAGCAATTCTTCACGACTACAAGGTCTTTGGAAAATGAGGTGAGCTGATGGCGATCCTCGCAGCAAAGAAGGTAGAGACATCGCATCATTTTACTTTCATTAGAGAGGAAGAATGGAAGGACCTGAGAAAGCTGAAGGGGGTATGTTCGTTCATCACATGCAGACTCTGCAGGGATCACATTGTAAAAAAGAAGGTGTTTTTGACTTGACATTTTTAAATCCGTTCTTTGTCTCAGACAGATTTGAGTATAATAACTTGGTATTCCTATACGTAAAGTGAAAGTGTCAGGAAAGTGTTGCGTCACACGGTTTTCAAGTGTCATCCTGCCTGTTTATTGAAGCTACAAGGAAACATACTACATAAACAAAAATTAAGGTGCCTTCGGACTAACTTGAGCATACAAATAAACGGAGAAACTAAAGCGAAATTGCTCAAAGAAAAATTCGAGGCAGTAGAGAAAGCAATGACCTATGAAATTAGAAGCAAGGGCTTTGAAGTTAAAAGTGGAAGGGGAACTCAGCTGTAATCGCAGATGAGAGTGCGAACAATGAAACAAAGTAGACAAAGTCTCTCCCAGAGCGATGAACTATCTGATTACTATTAGAGTCAGAGTTTAACAGAATTTTGGATGTGAAATTTAAAATTTTCCCGGCGATTGAATATTCAAAAATCTAATCTTTTTGAATATAGAGTTTTGGATGACTTGCGATTAAATAAAGCAGAAGGCGCAAATAAAATTTCTTTCTAAATTCTAAAATCATTGGAGCAAGTGGTGTATGTGTCTGGAGACGTAGTACTAGACTTTCGGAAAATTTTCTTCCACACTATGGCGGAGATAGTAATGGCCGAAGTGTGTGGCAAAGACCACATAGTCAGCTTAGTGTATCATGCATCTTGATGCTGGCAAGAAGAATATATGGAACACAGGAAAATATAACTGAGAACCTCTAACATTCTGTGTGGTGCCTGTGTGTTCTATATCATGTCTCCCTACCACTTTCGCGCAACGACGCTCTGAGCGTGTTTTTTAGGGAATTGACTAGTTTGAACCTGGGACCTGTTGCTGGTAAGGAGACGCCAGACCACACATGACATGTAGAATTCAGAAGAGTTCAGTGAGACTAGCGGTGATATAACCAAATACTTAATGATTTCTGCGTCAGCTCCAATCCCTGTAAAAGAATCGTAATACTAACTAAATTTAGTGGAAGGGGTTCAAGGCTTTCTTATTTTTAGTTAGCTGGTAAAATAACGTCGAAAAAGCAGTTAAGTTTACCATTGGAAATTTTATTCTACTCAAAAAACATTGTTTATAAATTGCAATACTGATAAAAGAAAATGTTTTAATACAGGATGGTAAAAACCAACTGCGTTCAACAAAAATGTGAACGAATATTCCCTGAATGGGCTTCCAAGTTCTATAATGGTTCGAAGGATGACCTATGCCATATCACATCTATAATCTAGGTTTAAATTAAGTTTCACAAAAGAGAAAACTATCAAAATAGTTTACAGTGACCCTCAATTATCTTTAATTACTTATCTAACTTGTCGTAAATTACAGTGGCTGATGTGGCTTCTCAGTAACTATACAACAGAATAATCATCGCGTTTCAGATTTTTACTTCAAGTGGCAAATGTGAACACCATGAGCTTTAATTGACAATCGACACTAGAATTACGTAAAAATGGGGTGTAACAGATGAGACTTCTGCAGTTCTGAGTGAAACTTTATGCGGCATCGCGTGCGTTCATTACCTTGTCGGTGTTCGTCAGGGGGCGGCGAGCAGCACAGCTCCGCTCACCTCGCCGTCTCGGAAGCAACTCTCTCCTAACTCCTCCTTACTACCATTTACCGAAGTTGGTTTAAAAAAACTATCTGGCTGTGTTTTCATCTGACCAATCAGGGTCTCAATGTTAACCTTAAGCTCCGCCTACAAAAATTCTGTCCATCCAATGAGAAACGTTATACTTTTCGTGGTGGGACAATGTTTTTAAAGTTTGCAACGTAACAGAGACGCGAAAAAGTCTCACGCTAAATCTTGCTGCTGGGGTGGTCCTAGCGGTTAGCTGGCAACGTGGGTGTCCGTCTCTTATCATAGGGCCTTCAGCTTAACACGGTTCTGCTCTCGGCTTCTGTTCTCGTTTCTCCCCTCGGAACTGCGTCTGTCTCACAGTGGGAAGGTATGACATGCATTTAGACATTCTTGTGTTAGTCTGTGGCATTCCATTTGCTCACTCGTTACTCGTATTACTTTGCTTAATATAATGTCACGATTTATTCGGAGCTATGTGACATACTACTGGATTTGCTTATCATGTCAGGGTTTTCATGAAAGGTGTTGGATTTGCCTGACACCTCAAAAACCTGTTGAACCAGTATCTGCTAGGCAGCTTAGCAGAATTGACCCACTCTACACATATTGTGAAACTTAAGCTCAGTAAAAATAACGTTTTTAATAATATTCTATGCAAAAAGTACTGCAATATAAGTGTAAAACGTTTTGTGTGTGTAGTGAATACGAAATGAAACTAAAAAAATGTGGTTCTTGTAGCAATAAGGTAGGGAAACACGTATGTTACAAATGCAGCAACAGACGAGGTAACTTCAGACAACGCAACGACAGACGTATTAGTCCCAAAGTATGGTACGGATTTTGGGAGTGAATTAACGGAAAAGTAGAAATTGCAAGAATTCTTCACTAAGAAAACATTGAAATGATAGGAAAAATAAAATCATTAGAAAATTGTGTACTGAGCTCAACAGAAACATTAAGAATAGTCGAAAGTTGAAGTTTGTTCACGATCGTAAACAAGGCGTAGAACAAACTTTGAAAATGAAATGAGGCCAACAATGGAGATGTGACAATGTGCAAGAGTTACAAATACGTTGGCCCGAAGTGAAATGGTAGCAAATGAAAAAGACGAGAAACAGAGGGTACATCGCTCATGGGACAGCTAGGGAAAATGGTGTGGGTCACACCTACAGGAGAAGTTGGAACTTCTTACCAGGCAGAAACAGTAATCATATCGGATGCACCTTTAACAGAAATCTTAAATAAAGTGGAAAAGTTGACGAAAGCATTCAAATTAGACTATACTTACGTGGTAATAAGAGATACAAATGAATTTATTGCCCTAGTGATACGGTTAAAAAGACGTATGCACGAAACATTTGAGACTGTACTGAAACTTAGTCGTAAAAAGAATGTAATAATCCAACCATCTCAAAAATATGCGATGCCCAACATTGTAATTCAATAGCTGAGGCAAAAAAATCACTATATTTTACAGACAGTCAATGAGTTAAGAGAAGCAAATAAAATATTGCAGTTACTTTTTTAATGGAGAGATTAAATCAAAACAAATTTACTTTACAAGGCCTCCACATAATGGTAGAAGGAAAATAAGGGCATATGAGGGATTGACCTTTCTCGTTATGAACCAATAAACTACTGACGGGGGGAGAAGAAAGGAGAAAGCAGAAGGCGTAGGAAAGGAAGTGATTAAGAAAGTACAAACTACTGTTGGTCATTGAAGGTAAAATCTTCTACACTGTTACTGTGCGTTATTTTTCGTCTATACGATTGGAGTCTCGATCCCTCTCTGCTGCGATCATCTTCAGGATCTTGGATATCTACGATTAGCAGAACACTCGTGAAGGAGATTCAAGCAGAGGGGTCGCGTAGAAGGAAAATGATATGATCCGGAGACCTACAAAATTTTTACCTCCAATTAATCGGCAACGAAAGCCTGCAGAGTCATGGAAAGAGTCATTTCAAAGAGAAAAGGCACAAGAGACAGAATAAAATTCAGAAACATGCAAACTATAGTTTACCGGTAGTCCTGGATCTCGGAAAAGAAGTAAGAAGAAATTCGACGAATTAACAGTTACCTGGACGTTACAATCTACACAGGAGAAAGATGATGTCATGAAGGCCATCAGTGCAACAATGAAGCTGTTGAAATTTTCGGTATTGTTGACACAGTGATTGCAGAAACTTATGCTGCTGCAGTACTTGGAGTCTCAATGGCAACGACCACTCTAGCATCAGAACTAACCACGCTGGCAGCAGAAGAAACTTGATCAGGACAGAAAAAATTCAACAGGATCCGAAAAAATCTCACCACGACCGGAATTAGTTTCACCAACACCAACTGCAAGGACTTCTGCATCAACACCAACCACCCCAGCAGCAGATAGAACTTCAGCACGCTCATTTAGAAGTAACACGAGGCAGCCAAGTCATTTGAATGATTTTTTATTAGCGAAAGCTGCAGCCACTATGTCATAAAAAGAATGTATGCTAACGAACACGCAAAACGCACAACTGAAAGGCAAGAAACTCATATGTCCAGTGGTAAAATAGGAAAATAGGTAGAACATAGAAAATAAATTGTAACTAAATTTTACTGCAGAATATGTTGTCAAAATGTTCAGTATGGTTCAAAAAACGCGTGGGAGGAAGAAATGTTATTTTCTGATGAGGTACACAAGATCTCCGTAATGACTGAGCAGGAACTCACTAAAAATTAAGTAAAGATGTACAACTGTCAAGATTATAACGGAATGACATATTTTTCAATTTTTGGCCGAACTCAAGATACAAGAGGTAAAGTAGCACTCTATGTGGATAATAATACAAGTAAATGTGTTGGAAGGCCCATTAAAAACTGTAGAGAAATGATATGTTGAATAAAAACTAAATAACGGTGGTATTTCTATCTGTCCTTATGTGCTTTTGTTTATGCTACCAGTTTCGGAACATCACTGGTGCCATACTCAAGCAACAATTCACACTGTGACGGATGTACCACAAAGGTTGGCACATCAGTTCGCAGTGTGCATATGAGCATGAGAATGGCACCAGTGAAGTGACGAAACTGATAGCTTAAAGGAAAATAAATAAGAGCTGCTTGAATACGGTTGCTATTTAGTAATTGTTCTACATACTGTTTGATCAGCTACTCTGCCTAGTCCATGATGGATCCAAGAAGATTGTACAGAAGTGTGTTTCGAAGCAGCAGCAATTCAAACAAATTTTCAAGTGGGCAAATGTATAGCCGTAGGGATACATAGTTCCTTAAGCTCTAGAGTGAAAGGTTTCCTACCAGAACTCGAAGTACTACATGATAAAGCTATTAAATAATTCCCATACATAATAGCAGGCAATGACCTATATATAAATGCAATGATGTAGAGCAACTGTACACAATGTTTTGATGATGCTGTAAATACATATAACTTGAAGCTACATAACTGTGCAACAACGAACAGTGACTGATCACACACTAAAATACACATTGTATCAAAAAGAATCATCCGATTTAAAAAAAAAATCTTAATTATTATGTTATTTTAGATATGGCGTGAGCAACCTACTGTTGGGAAGAGCTAACTCTCCAGTTTTACATGGTTCCAGGTAGGTAGAAGCAGTATGCGCCCACTTCGGTTCTAGTAAAAATGGTGTCGGGACTACAGAGAGCATTTTGCGTTTTGCGGATGATTCTTTTTGATACACCTTGCAGACCAGAGTACTGTTAAACAAACTTAAAATACTTATAAATAACACTAACGTTTCAAATTATGATGGTGAGTTAACACGAGTAAAGGCAAGAAATTATAACTAGAAATGTAGCTATAGAGTCAAGGCTGACTAATACTGGAAATCTCAACATGTTGGGAGTGTTACCTAGATCAGGAGACTTGGAAGGCTGGAAGCAACAATGATGTGAATGGAAGCTGTAAAACTTTCATTTCAGTCTTATGCCAAGACATAAATACAGCCTGTCCAAAGGTCAGCAGAAATATGTGATGAGATAGTAAGAAACGAATGCTAAATAATATTTAAAAGATTCGCGTGAAAGACCTGGGAAATGGAATGGTCAAGCGGACTATGAAATGTGCAGATATAAGGAAAAGGAACATCTTTTCACCAAAATCAAACAAAGATGTTTAATTTCACTTTACGGTTTCAGACAATTAATCTGTCAATTTCAAAAGTTTGGTAGAGGCTTAAACAGTAGGTAAGCAGACGTCACATAAGGGTTGGATGATCAAGATGTCCTACAAAAAATATGAATTGTCTGTTCAGAACAAATGTACAATAGCTGAGCATCAGAAAAAACCCAACACCTTCCTGAAAGAACAGTAAGCAATGTCACATAGCAAAAATTACTTAATATATGCAATGAATAGCAACCAACATACTGATAACTTGAAATTAATTAATAATATATACAGCACATGAGCGCTAGCGTTAAAAAAAATGGGAAATTATAGAACTATGTGAAATGTTGTACATAAAGATATAAAAAGACAGACATTAGATCCAATATTCAACATCCAATCAAGCATAAAACTAATATTTATGGAAAGGGAGCTTAGTAAAAGGCAAGTAAAAGATTCTAATTTATTAACAGCTAATGGTGACGCCGTGGGCCGGTATTGAGTAGCGGAAATTCAATAAACTTTTCAATATTCTGGAGACGAGGCTGGCAGCCAGATTCGAGTTTGCAAAAACGCAAAGAAAGCCAACTGCACTTTGGAAACGACGTCGCGGAATGGGGACTGCCGCCCCAGAAGAGAGCGAGGCTCAAAACCTCATGTTTAGTCTACACCGTATGTTTATAAATTAACACCATATGCAGAACGCATGGCTGTGGCTCAAGTACAAGCTGATTAAAGCCTTGAATACAAATATTTAAGGCTAGTAAAGGGTTATAACATTCACTTAACGAAGCCATTTTGTAAGGTTGGCATGTAATATTTACACAGTTTAATGCGTTGTACACTGAGGCTATGAATTTGAATCACAGTGAGTATAATAAAAGATCCTTGACACAATAAAACAACAAAAAATTATCGGAAGAAATCACATAAAAATATACACATAAGCCATTTCCAAACATGCTATCTATTACAACATGCTATGAATTATTGGTTCAACATATAAGACTCTAATTTACGTTTTTTAAAGAGATGTTATACCATCAAAAAGTAGCCTGTTCTTCAACGCGAACTGATTGTTCAGTAAGTACTTAAAATTAAGGTGGAAAAATTTATACAGTTGAAACCTTTAAGAGATTCAGTTTGTGGTCGTTCTAAACTATCTGCAAAATTCCCATACTAATTAAGGAGGGTAGGTTAACAGTGTTTTTTTTTCAATTTAGATATTTTTGCGAAAGTTGTCTTACACACACTTTTAACTGTCTTGATGAGAAAGTAGCAACAATGCTGGGTTTCGAATCCCCTCCCGATTCCTCCCAAGTAAAAGCTCTGACATCCATTGCATTGAATTTTACAATATTTTTAAGTTGTAGCCCCTAATATTGTACAAAAAGCAACTTAATGACTATTATTATTGTTAACCGATTCATAGATGTCAACTTTCCTAAACATCTTAGCAATACGACATGAAACGTCACCTATGAAGCGAACTGTAAATTATATATTTACTGGAAGCCATTTTTACTAAGTAAAGACAAATTAATCTTCTAATTAGTTTTAGGTTTATAAAGTTTCTGCATAAGACTAGCGTGATACCTAGTTCTGGGTGCCGTACAGATGCTTTAGATTACAATGTTCGGTCACATTAGCAGAAATGGTTAGAAGCACCTCCAACTTACGGGCAATCACAGCATGAAAATATGCCAATATATGCTTTAAGGTGTGACAAGAAAATGTACAGACAATATTACCTGTCCTGGTGCGTTTCGTGTAGATGTCAAAGATAACTTTACCAGAATGATAAGGGAACCCGAATCTATGTACTGATGCCTTAATGAACTGATTTTTATATCATATATCCCAAAGGAGGAAAAATTACTGTAGTGAAACATGTGCTACAGAAAAGGACATAATTTAGGTTACAAACGGGAGACAATATACTGAAATCTGCTTTGATTACTTAAATAAAGTAACTCTCGCCTTAATTGATAACGCAAAGCCTTGCTACGGATGCGCTTTAAAATGTTACACGTGAAACGTTGACGTCGTCTATCGAAAAGCTTAACATCTCAGGGTATCTTCGATAAACTTAAGCATCAGAAAATATTATTATTCATGGGTGTCACGTGGAGAAATATTCTTGTCTCTTTATAAGGAGACGTAAATTATTTATTATTGTTTACCTCAAAATATTGTCTTTGAAATGGTAATCAATTGCCATGAAGCGGCCTATTTGAATGACTGAGCTGATAGTGTATAAATTACGATAAATACTGCATATGGGTTAACGTTATTAATCAATACACTTAAGGCCTGTCAAAGAAAAACTTTGTGTACACTATGAGGTGTTTATGCCTGAGAGAATCTGTATAAATATTTAAAGAGATGCTACGGCCAGTAACGGCGGCGAACGATGCCTTTTATTGGCGCGAGATTTGTGCGTTGCTGCAGTCACTGAAAATTAGAAAAGTTACTACTTCCCGCATGGGGAAGGACTATCTACTTGACTGAAGCTGTACTAACAATTATTAAACTATTACAGACTAACAATGCCCAATGGCCGACCGTTGCATGCATACCAGAACAAGTGAAACATAATAGTGAATTCTTTGTCTTTGTACAATCATTATTAAATAAAATCTTTTTATTCTAATTACACAGAAGAGAGAGTTTCATTGTTATTATACAATTTCTATTCCGATATTATCGATTAAACAATTTCTATGCTGATCTTATCAACATTATTCTTAAATTAATGTTACTTCCTTTTTTCTTTACACAAGGCTCTATCAAAGTCTTTGCCTATAGTCAAAAGTATTTCAGTAAATCGAAATGTTCAATTTATTTAATGCCATCATTAATTGTAGGTACATAGAGATATTGTAAATATCAAACTGGAACCTCATCAAAACATTTCTAAGTCACTTGGGCCACACATAAACACAAACAGTAACGTATGAAACAAGAAAGAACGCTCTGAAAAGTTCAAAGAAAATTTACACAATTACAGTTTCTGGTGACTTCAGTACACCCTCGATATGTTGGTGCAAATATATATTTAAAGTCGGTGGTAGGCAGAGAACATTGTTGGAAATCATACCACATGTTTTCTCCTAAAATTACTCGTATTTTAAACGTTTTTTTCAGGAGCCCAATTAAAGTATAAATGGTTGAGAAAACATAGATTACATCTTTGCAACAAATAATTCCGAGCAAATAGGGAGCATCATGATGGAAACAAGGATTAGTGGGCTTAAGATCGTTGTAGTAAATCTGAATAACGTCACATCAAAATCCATTAGAAAAAGAACCAAAATATGTGTGTTTAGAAAAGCAGAACAAATTCCCTTGAGGCCTTCCTAAGAGACAGACTCCACTCCCGCGAAACTGCAGAACCTTAGAACAGATGTGACTTAAATTCCAAGAAATGGTATGGACTGCAGTTGGGAGATATGTACCAAACAAATTAATGAGCGATGGCACTGATGCCACATGGTACACTAAACAGATGAGAACAATGCTGCAGAAGCAATAGAAAAACCATGCCATACATAAAAGAAAGAGGAGTCTCCAGAATTGGTGATTTTTTACTTGAACTCGAAACTCAGCGGAAGGTACCTTTAATAGTTTCTACTACGAAACTGTGTTTAGAAATCAGGCAGAGATTCCGGTTGTATGTCGTATACACCAGCGGCAAATCACGATCAATACTTCCTCTGAGCGACACAAATGACAATGTTACTGAATAGCCGCCGATAAGAGTAACTCAGAATTAGGAATCCTCGGTCCAGCGAAGCAGCTTAAATTTTTTAATAACGGCAAGTCCTCGTGCCTCTTTCCACACTAAGGTTCAAGGATATGATTCGGAAGTTCGAATTAACTGGCGACCTGGGAATTACTCCTGCGAGAGACCAACGATCTGCTTCGCCACTGATTGTTCAAGATCTAATTGTTGCCATGGCTGACAATGCTGGATGCAGTGTGCGATCTTGAGGCAGAGCATGGGCTGTGCTACGACAGCTGAACATTCCACGGTCCACCGCTCGAAAAGTGCTGCGAACAAATGAGGCAGTCGTGTGGGAAGGCTAGTAAGTCGAAACAAATCGTTTTTCAGATTTCTTATGGAAAAAGTAGTAAGACATCTCGCCAGTGCCTTAGATGTAGCAGAATGTCAAAGCTGTGAGCGATTAAGTTCTTGCCACTTGTAGTAACATCACATGAGCTGGCATGTATATGGGAGTACTTCAACAGACCACGGAGTTATCAGTTTTTACTCTGTGTCTATTACTGTTGTAACGGTGCCCGGAACAGCCGCGGGGTTGAAGTGAAGGAAAACGCGGCGGGACCTGCGAACAATAACACAACGGGAGAGGACGGACACGACCAACGAAGGACCTTACGACAACAACAAGCCGGAAACAACAGAGTCAAGGATACCTAACTAGACGACCACGTCCACTCGTGAACAAAACACGAAAGTAAATATGTTGTCTAAGATTAGGCGATATGTCCTGAGACGTACGCAAGGCTAGACTGGCTGACTGAGCTTTTTTTATTTCCTTTATTGTTATTTTGACGCCTTATATAAAGGTAGGCCGGCAGCGGCAATACTACGCCGCTCTTCGGCCACGGATAATACATTTATTACAAGTGGAGACATCGAAAAACGAAACAACGCGGTGGATAGGCAACAGTAGGGACACAAATTTAAAAATACATGAAGTCGTTCACAACTGAAGCGTCCAAAGAAAAACCTTCAGCACTCGGGCACTAACAGAGGCGACAGAAACGGCACACGTGAACGAAGGAGCACAAATGACGAAACACTGAAACTCTAACACGATGGAACACACAAAAACACTGGCGACGATCTCCGGCGTGTGAATGTTCACTCGACGTGTATGAGTATGGGAACCTGCCAAAAGGGGAAAAGGGGGGGGGGAGGAGGCAGAGGGGAGGGTATGGATATCAGTGGCAGAGGAGATGGGAGGGGGAAGAAAGAAGGTAGGGGGTAGGGGAAGCCTAGGGGGAGGAGGGAGGGAGGAAGGGAGGAGGGAGAGAAGGGAGACAGGGTGCCCTTGGGAAAAAACACAGGGTGCGGTAGAGGAGGATCAGAGTGGGTAGGAGGGTAGATGGAGGGGAGGAGGGCATCATCAGGGAGGGGGAGTTGGCGGAAGCCACCTTGGGTGAGGGTATGGAGAATGGTGTGATGGAGTGCAGGTGGGATGTGGGAATGCAGGTGCAGCAGCAGACGAGGTTGGGAAAGGATGGGAGAGACAAGCGGTTGAGGAGGATCAAGTTTGTGGGAGGTGTGGAAAATCCGTATCCATTAGAGGAAAAGGAGGGGGTGCAGGAACCAGATCCATGTGGGGGATGGGAGGCGGATGCGATAGATTAGGCGGAGTGCATGGCGTTCTAGGATTTGAAGGGAGTTGTAAAAGGTAGGAGGGGCGGAGATCCGGGCGGGATGAGCGTAGCAGAGCATAGGACGGATTAGGGATTTATAGGTGTGGCCGATGGTGGTGGGGGGGGGGGGTGCAGACCCCATGTGCGGTCAGAAAGGAGCTTGAGGAGGCAGAGTCGGGAGCGTGCCTCGGCTTGGATAGTCCGGAAATGAGGGGGTCCAGGAAAGGCGACGGTCAAGGGTGACACCAAGATACTTAAGGGTGGGAGTGAGGGTGATACAGAAGTCGAGGAGTGTGGCGCCCTCACACTAAATGCGGCCAGGAGGCGCGCGCCGCCACAGCTTACGGCGCGATGGTGCAGAGACCTCTAGGGGTCTTCAACGTCCATGACGGCTGGGGGGTATTCAAATTCCGCGGCGCGCGGCACCAGACATGTGTTACTGATTCAATAGTAACGTTATGAGGAGTCGTAATACGAAATTTCTTCTGTACAAACTGGAAAGTCTTATTTTCCGCCTACAATGAAAAGGAATTGATTACATTCAGTGGTAACTCCCAGTTTTATGTTTTATTATAACTCAACCGATTTTTGTACTTCTTTTGTGCAGATTATTTGTAAATGCAACATAATTACCGTAGTTTTGAAGAGAATGACATACGAAAGCTGCACTCCCAGTTTTTTTTGGAACCGGAATTGTGTAAGTGAAGACAATTCAATTTTTGGTTTAGTCAACATATTGCACATACAGCAAATTAATCACAGCAAACCTTTGAGCGGCAGACTGTCACGTACCGTCTGCCTTCAAATCGTGGGCATGTTCATGTAGGTGTGAAGACGTTCACAGATATCTAAGCGTATTCACACTATGATTAAAAAAAAAAAAAAACAGCGGGAGGTTTGTTTCTCACACCTATGAAGTAAAATAGACTGAAGATGATAAAGAGCATGTAAAGACTCATATGTCGTCATTTCCTACAGAGGAAAGCCACTATTCACGCCAAAATTGTTCAAATCAATATTTTGGTGCTGGTCTTAGTATGAAGAGAATGCATTCCACCTGTATAAAAGTATAACCCCAAGCAGACAGGAAGCAGCTATTTTATCGAAGAATTTTGAGGACTTCGTATCTCAAACTCACCTTCCATCGCCCTCAAACTGACACTTGTTCAATGTATGAACTAAAACAATATGTGCAGTGAGGCCAGAAAACCTGGGTCCTACTTCTAAAAAGGAGTTACGACTCAGGATGGATGAGAAAGCTATGAAACGTTCGAGTGATGACACTTCTGCTTCAGAGATGGCCTCAAGTGACACATGGTCCATCATCACGGGCATGTAGCAGGTGTTGTTTATGCCCATGTTAACACACTTCAACATGTTTTACAGCTGTCAGCTGTCGAACTTTAACCTTTGCATTCACGTTGGAGATATTAACAACAGTTTCATGTGCTCGTGGCATGAAGGTGCTACTGGTCACAGAGGAAATGAGGTGTCCTGTTGTCTTATAAGGGTGCTCACAAATGATATAACAAGTAAGAGAACACTGACACCTGCGCCTCCCAAAATAAGAAATTTGATAGTTTCAGTGGCTTTAATCAACGCAGAGGTAAACACTACGGTTAATAAAGTCTGTGTGAAATTCTAGTGTTGGGGCATTCGTATATATCTTGTAACCGAAATTTCGGGATAATATAGAAGGGAAAGACAGTTCCACAACCAGTAACTCCTGAAGAAATAACTGATGTGATCAGAGAAGCAAGGAATATCCAACCATTCAATGTTTTAAAAATGTAGATGGACGATTTCTGTGATTTCACCTCGGTATACAATACATTATTGCATACAGCACCGGTGAAGATCAGTTCTGCTTCTTGGATTAAAATTGCGAGCGATAAGCTGTCCTTCATAGAAATAAAAGATTTCTTCAATGAAATGTAGCCGTAGAGAGAGCACAACATTTAGGGAAAGGGTAAATCTGTCAAGAACATCTCTGCAGTTCATTCACTACCACCAGCTGGACGAAGGCCAATTATTAGTGACCACCTAGCAGTGTTGGACTACACAGACACCAAATATGATGCGTTCTACCGCAATCTTTGAGAACTATAATTATATTTATTATATAAAGTGATATCTGGCCTAAATATATTTGTGAAGCAAATTAAGAGTTTCTATAATTATTTTGTAAATACAACTTCGTATTTCGTGGTGTGAAAACCGTTTCTTACTTCTCCTGTCACATTAGATTTTCATGATTTATCCCCTGCCTCATATCAACGCTTCGTTCATGCAATTGTATCTGTAGTGCAGTTCCAAACTGTCATGGATGCAAATGGTCATCACACTGAGCAATGTTTGTAACGTGGAATGTAAACATGACACGTACTTAACAAATGTTACCATGTCATGTGGAAAATAAAATGTCTTTTCTTGTTACTATCAATTTTTAATTTGTTATTTCTCGTGTCCTAACAAATGTTTCCCAAAGTTTCATTGTCCTAAGACCTCTCGTTTTTCATGGGACCCTCTCAGGCAGCGGACGTTTAACTACCCTGCACTTAGCAATTTAAGTTACGGATAACTTAAAGTGAAACCATCACCCAGATAGCCCACCCGGCTACCTGCACGGTGTTATGCGCTGCTCCCCGAGTGGGAAGGCGCTCCGGTCCCCAGCACGAATCTGCTCGACGGATTAGTGTCGAGGTCCTGTGTGGATGGATTTCTAGGCGGTTTTCCACCTAACTCAGCAAATGCGGGCAGGTTCGCCTTATTCCGCCTCAGTTACGCTATGTCGGAGTTTGCTCACAAACGCTGTCTCCATGTACCATAATTACTCTACCACATAGACATTGGGGTTACACTCATCTGGTATGAGACGTTCCCGTGGTTGAGGGAGGGGGGGGGGGACCACTGGGGGCTGAACCGCACAGTAAACCTGGGTTCGGTGTGCGGTGACGGTGGGGTGGGTGGACTGCTGTGGCCTGTTATGGGGTTTTGTACCACTGAGGACTACGACGGGACGAAGCCTCTACGTCGTTTCCAGGTCCCTGATTTAATGCAAAATTCACAGAATCACATAGATAATTTCGTGGGGAAAACTAACCAAAGGTTGCATTTGGTTGGTCGAACACTAATAAGATGCAACAGGTGTGTTTAAGAGACTGCCTGTACTATGCTTGTCCATCCTCTTCTGGAGTGTGGCTGCGCAGTGTCGGACCCTCATCAAATTGGGTTGTCAGAGGACACTAAAAAAGTTATGTGAAGGGCAGCTCTTTTTCTATTATCATGAAATAGGAGATAGAGTGCCACCGATAAGATACGCTCATTCGAAATTTCAATCACTTGCAACCTACCCCGAATGTGAAAATATTTAGTTGGTGCCCATCTATATAGGGCTGGCATTGAAAGAGTTAAGTGTTCGTTACACACATGCAATGTTCGAGAGTTGAACGTGTGTGCATGTGTGTGCTACTCTGTCGTTCTGCGCAACGGATTAATCTGAGATGTACCCTTTACCCTGTGGCTCCTGCAAGACGCAATTTCCGCCCCCACATTACTACAGAAGTCAGACAGACACTCCTAACGTACTAAAGAGAAATGCCTAAAAAAACTTTCAGCAATAAATATCTTCTGGAGTCGTCAGCTGTAAGGAAATGATACAAAGATTCACAAAATTTCTTACATAACTAGTGGGATACTTGGGTACTGGAGTAGCGCTAGTTAGTGTAAGAAAAACATGAAACTAACGAAAATTATTATTTATTTTGCTAAAATTCTGACAAATCACAATAGCACTTTCAGTTATCAACTGAACAAGTTATTTCCGGGTTCGTTTTGGAATGTGAAGTTACCTCTTAAGGATAGGATTCGCTAATGAAATTTCTATACAAAGTTTAAGATTGTTATTGACTTGGCAGAATGACTGAGAGCTGTGCCTACTCAACTTGAATAATTATCCGTTAGAAAGTTGCTGGTACGGTCGAGGCTGTCGGGTGTGAAATGCAGTGAAGTGTACTGTTGTGGAGGAAATATGGGGCTCACAAGACCTGTAGCGCACAATATCGTAAGCTGCGATGACTGCTGTCTGCGCCGCTCACTGCTGACAAATAAGATAACTCTTGTTCTATCTGGATTGATCTTCGCCAATCAAATTCTCCCTACACCTTGATCAAGTCAAGGACTCCTATTCGCCCCTAGTCTAACTATTGGCGTGATACACCAGTCAGATAACGAGTCCACTGCGATGCCATTCAAAAATTCGCTCGCAGGCGTTTAACTATAACTCTGTCCGTTCACAGCACACAATAAGTGTGGTGGCCAACACAGTGGACAACACTTAATTGCAAGAACTCAATATAGAGTCACACTCCAATTCGCTCTTGACCGAGGTGCTCTTCCTTCCATTGCTCCTTCAGCTCAAGGCGTCAGAAATATCGTCTGCCAATCAGTATTGCTCTTCTAAAACGGGAGAATGGCGTTTCATTTAAGGCGACCAATCCGGAAATCTGTAGCATTGGCGTTTGGTGTTTGCTGTCTCCCTGTGAAAATCTCTGAAACTGCATGCTATGTTGTAAAGAATGCGTAGGCTGGGCACTCCCACACAATGTAGTGGGACCCCGAACACGGGGTCGTTCTTCCTTTCACTGGGCAAACGCTGTCTGCTCTACGGGTGGTCACCGGCCGCCATAGATAGGCTGAGTCGTCCTCTGAAGGGACCGGTCCCCCGGCGTGCGGTTTCCATCTCCCAAACTAAAAGCCCCTGCGACCGTTATGTCTTGAATGTGTGTGTGTACGCCAGCCTTGAGTATTTCAATCTCGGTGCGCATTTGCGATTTATTTGCATGAATTCATACAATATTGACTTTATCTTATCGAGTTTGGGTTTGAATGAAGCGTCTTGATGTGCGAAATATGATTGTGAGGGCATAATATGTACGCAATGAAGATCAGGAGACCACGATGTCTTACAAATGCTAGAGAAATAGTTTGCAGGTGGTTTGATGAACTATCTGCAAGGCACTTAACTGTGAATTACAGAGTAGTCATGTAGATGCAGGTGTAGATGGAAGAGGCAGCATATTACCTACTACACAAGGGAAAGAACTGACTCACTCGAAGTGTGTTCCATGTTAAAGGGACATTATATTCAGAAAGGAATAAAACGAAGTGTATCACTGGCCAAAGAGGATTCACCAGAAATCGAAAAATGCCTACACATTTTTCCAACAGATGAAACAAATTACATATACAATCAGATCGCTGATATACGTGGTCAGAGCATGAGAAGATCGGGGGAATGAATTATATTCCTGGGTCTCTTAAGCGTCTTTCACTCTACAAGCCAGACTGAACTGCTAGATAAACTGCATAGATATGGCATAGTGGAGAATGCAGCAAGTCTAATAAAATCATTTATATGAAACACAGAGCAAAATGTAAAATTAAGATACGAGATAAAAAAACGTGGTGGAAACAAAAAATTGTTGAAATGGCTCTGAGCACTTGGCAACTTAACTTCTGAGGTCATCAGTAGCCTAGAACTTAGAACTAATTAAACCTGACTAACCTAAAGACATCACACACATCCATGCCCGAGGCAGGATTCGAACCTGCGACTGTAGCGGTCACTCGACTCCAGACTGTAGCGCCTAGAACCGCACGGCCACTCTGACCGGGTTGGTGGAAACATTTTACTACGATTTACAAACGGTTAAATATGGGGTAGCGCATGGGACAGTTCTGGATTCACTATTGTTTATACTGTATTTGAATGATTTGGCAGAATCTGTACAAAGGAAGTGTAATCACGCGGATGATATATCCCTCACTGCAAGTAATTTGTCAATAAATGCTTTCGGGATAAGAACTGCCATAGATGTAGAAAGATTAAATGAATATTTAAGTAACGAAAATAAAACCATCTGTATGAACATAGTTGCAAAGAGAACAACAAATAAAGGGAATCGAAATATAATGGACTGATAACAAAAGTTGAGAGTACGTAATTGAGAGTGAAAGTTCCTGGGATTGAAAAGAAACAGATTTATGGTTCGAAGAAGCCATACGAAACAGATCTGTTCAGAATTAAGCAGCAACGTATATTTAATGAAGAAAATTATTCACACAGTCGTTGTAGATACACTGATTAAAATGTACTATATGTTAAAATGTACTATATGCTAGTTCATCAATATTTATCGAACGAATGCCACTCGCTCTTCCCCTCCCTTCCACCCTCGATAATAGAGAGAGTGAGAAATAATACTAGTCAGCTGTATATCTAGATCGCTCCCCAAATGAAACACGATAATTAAAATGTGCGCAACGGAGTAAATGAAGGCTAATTTTACGCCCGGCGATGGATAAATGATGGGGGTAATCACATAGTTTCGTTAATTACGAACACTGATGACTAGGTCTGAAATGAAATTCGTAGTTACGATGTATTTCCTAATTTACTGTGTAAAAGTTGATATCGTTAAAAACATTTTCAAGTAATTAAGTAAAACTTGCTTCAAATGCAACGATGATAATGATAAATACAAAACAAGAAAGAAAATGAAGTGGCTCATAGCTGGCAAAATTCAGGAAAGGAAGTACGTGATGGTAGTTTCAGCTCTCTAACATATCAAATTTTGACTGAATCAAATCCTTGACCCGACAACAGTGACTACATTCATGCTTGGAACATAAGTGCAGTTGTCGTGCAGCTGTGCCAGGCCCATTGGACAGTTAGAACCTAAAGTATTCGCCTGTGGCGTCGTCACCGCAGAGTGTCCCAGGTGCATACGTAACCCGAAGTATCTCCATCGAGTTTAAGATGCGAAGTGACTTCTGCAAACAGAGGTCGAACTCTCCCCTCTGCAAACTGAGACTAAATTCGCGCTTCTCAGACCAAAGTCCGAAGTTAAGCTAAAAGCACAGACCGCGTCAGTTATGCGGAAGTTTCCTCCGTCTCTAAAAGACATTTTTGTTGCACCAATGAAAAATTAAGCTGACGTCACTCTACTCTCACCACCGTAGGAAAAATGCGGTCCTTCTAATCAAGTTATTGAAACACACCTTCCACAAACGTGCGTCTAAAAATTTTGACGTCACGATACACCAGCCAATCAAGATATCTTCTATTTGGCGTGTTTTCTGGCGTGGGAACATAAAAATAGAAAAAAAGAGAAGAAAATGGACAAATGATAGCCTAGATGCCGAACAGATGGACGAAGCATAACCACAGTTGTTCCCAAGGATTGCCCGCGTCTATTACAAAACTTACGAGATCGGTATGTCCACTAGAAAGTTTTCTCTCAACAATAGCTCAGAAAACTGCCCAAATTGTTTACCATATGCAGTTTTCACCAACGAAATGTTTTGCAGAAGCTCTTAGCAGCAAAATGTTGCAGAGTGCCCCTGGTTGACAAAATATCTCGAGAAAGCCAGTAGCGCACGATGGACGGCTATTTGCAGCATGCATCTCCCCTCTCCCTGCGTGCAGCACCGGAGGCGCACCTGTTGTTGGACCGTATGGCGGACCACAGTCAGGTGGTATCTCGGCAAAGAAAAATGGACCATACACCTTGTAAATGGGCTGTTTCTGTGTTGGCAGCGCTGTGTAGCGCTTTGCATTGGATCTCTGACTGCGCTTTCTTTGTAAGAGACTCAGTGGCTGGTTGGCCTCGTTGTTGGTAGTTAATCGCCAGTAGTGTTGGGCAGTTGGAAATTGGTCGCCAGCAGTGATGGAAGTACTGTTAGGCAGTTGGAGGTGAACAGCCAGTGGTGATGGATGTTAAATGTGAGAAGTTAGCATTGATGGAGGGTGGAGGCCTGAAGTGTTAGCGTAGGCTACCGATATGACAGTATCTGACTTGGAGATTGAAAATTATTCATGATTATATATCTCTGTACTGGATGTCAATGACGATTTATATTCGTGTTTGAACTGGATGTAACATTATTAAGGTAAGAAATACATTATTTGCTTTGCAACAAAATCTTTCCTTTGCTAACCACGTGCCTATTAGTAGTTAGTGGCTTCAGTAGTTAGAATCTTTTATTTAGCTGGCGATATTGACGCTCACTGTATTGCAATAGTTCGAGTAATGAAGATTTTTGTGAGTTAAGTTATTCATGAAAAGTATAGGTTATTGTCAGGATTGTTTCTTTTTCAGGGCAATTCTTTTGTATTAATTATCTGAAGTCAGGTTGTAATTTTTTCTGAGCAGTCAGACTGCGTTGCACCAGAATATTGAGGATCAACGTTGACATGATAAGAAAATGTAAAGAGAAAGTAGGGTCAGTACGTTCAGTTAGCTGTTTCAGAATCAAATAACGTAGAAATTTTGTCTTCTCAATTATTCAGCAATTTAAGTACACATTCACACATTTAAATAACGAAATTTCAACCTCTTCCTGTGAAACAGCACAAAAGACATTATATTTTGGAGAATTTCTCTCATGTTTTACAACGTCATGTGGTTGTTCCGTATCCCCTTGTCACTAAACAGTAAGCATGGAAGAAAACTGTCATCCTCCATCTTGCCAAGTGCGAAATTACAGAACTCCACACGTTTTTGTTTGGCACCTACATGAAGAGCTTGCAGAAGCCGAATTTTGTATGGTTGCAGTTCGCTGGTGAAGGATATTTTCGGAGTGGTCGAGTGGTTCTAGGCGCTACAGTCTGGAACCGCGCGACCACTACGGTCGCAGGTTCGAATCCTGCCTCGGGCATGGATGTGTGTGATGTCTTTAGGTTAGGTAGGTTTAAGTAGTTCTAAGTTCTAGGGGACTGATGACCTCAGCAGTTAAGTCCCATAGTGCTCAGAGCCATTTGAACCATTTTGAAGGATGTTTTCTCGTGAAGTTCATTAAAGAGATTGAAAATACGGTGAATGCCATCAACAGGTACTTTGTAGATGACGAAAATAGCCGGCCACGGTGGCCGAGCGGTTCTAGGCGCTTCAGTCCGGACCCGCGCGACACCTATGGTCGCAGGTTCGAATCCTGCCTTGCGCATGGATGTGTGTGATGTTCTTAGGTTAGTTAGGTTTAAATAGTTCTAAGTTCTAGGGGACTGATGACCTCAGATGTTAAGTCCCATAATTGTCAGAGCCATTTTTAGCCAAACAGAAAACTCCAAAATTACAGCACGAGAACCAAACGTGATTATCACATCAAGAGTACCCGATTACAACTGGCTAGCAGTCTCCCCGCTAAAGCTGAGTAATTACTGTGCAACAGAGTACTTGGCAGGCAAAAAACTTGAAAAAACTATCACATTCCAAAACAAAACTCAAAGAGTGCTTGAAAACAGTATGCTTGTACAGCTTTATGGAATTTTTGGGATTAGTCCACACGAAATTGAAAGAAATCATAGGACGAAAAAAAATCCTTAGAAATGTGGCTTATAAGTGTGTGAGTGAAAACATGACACCCAATTCTCTGTGTCAGGATGAACGGTTACCAGAGTGCATTTATGTTGTTCTTGTTAAGTGTTGTTATGAGGCCTGTAATTATATACTCAAGAGGCGTAAACGGCGTCAGACTTTAGCGATTATGTAAAGCATTAGGAGATGCCACGTCCTCGTGTGAGGCCGCGTTACCATCTGCCGTAGAAAAGGGTTTAGTGTGAGCCTGCATTCGGCGAGATTTGTGGGGCATTTGGATGTGACAGATGTTCAAGGGTCGGTCTGGAATTCAAACACTAACAATCGCTTAGGTGAGACAGGCAGTCGGGCCAACCATTCGCGATCCGACGACAGCCCAACCGACCAAAAGCTAACGGACCCACCGACAAGGTAACTTCCTCTTTACCCGACCAGGGCACAACAGGGAGTTCAATGGAACAACATAGAAGATATTGGCGCCCACAACCAATCATGCATGGAGCTGTCAAACTACACACTGTGCTGGACAGCAAAACCACGATAAGGAAATTACACTGCTCGAAATTTCCACCAATGGCCTTGACAGGTAACCAGAATGTTAAGGGCCAGAAGGCAGAAGATTCTGCCGGTGCATTTCAATTCAAATAACGACATACAGTGAAATTCCACTGGAGGGTGGCTAGAATTTTAAAACTTGAAAACCATGTTGTTGTTCGCGGGAATATCCCAACAGCCGACAGTGAACTCCAAACGACCCAATGTGAACAGTCGTGACTTGCTGGTAAATTAAATCAAAATTCAATTTTCAAGTCCAGGATCGGTGAGCCACCAACCTCGTAGCAATGGGAAGAGCACCACACACTCCGACACAGCATAGATACCACCAACAGGCCCGGCCAAACTACGCGCCGCTGAGATTTCCTCGCTGTTCCACACCAACCGACCATCTGCCCAGGCCCAGAAATAGTGAAAGGACCAAGTATACGTCGGCCAATGAGACAACCAACTGAACGACCAACCAATGGCCGTCCCGCTCCAAACTACCTCCGTCGGGCAGTTCATGTGGAATGCAAGGAAATATGAGGGTAGCCATACTCGTTGTCAAAGTTCCGATCAGTCACGTATGAACACCAAGTGAGAATCGCCTTATTGCTCACCAAGTATGTCATAACCCCTTCTCATCTGCATTCAACAATAGGCAATAGTCTTCCTCCAATATTCTATGTCATCCCGCAGGATTAGTTGGAGATTGGCAGCATCCAGGCTACGGAATTTATCTTCCCATCTGTAGGCTGCTGTTGACACCACGACACAGACTGTTGTGTTGGGAGTGGAGCCATGACCGGGAAGCACGAATGGCGTCGCACTGCTTACAGCGCCTAATTGCGGTTCGGCACTACACACGATGACCATCGCGAGTATGGCGGATTCCTTGGGAGGGGTCCCATTCTTCCAATGATATGGAGAGGCACAGCGGTGTTAGCCCCGAAGTCGAGTCGTAGGAAGCCTTCGACTCTGACTTCAAGTCAAGAGTGACGGTAATACACATCTTTAATTTAGCTGTAGCAAAACATAAACTTCTAGATGATTGGCACCATTCTATTTTACAGCGATGGTTTTTATCACACTAACTGGCGCACCATGAAATCTATCTACATCCGAATCCCGCTCCAGCTACTGCCGGATCTGGGTGCTGACGAGTCCTCTCCACGTGGCTCGGTCCTCCCACCACTTTTCTTCATCCACTTGCTGTCAGGTGACACCTCCCCTTTCTACAGATATTCTCACTCCCATTTCCACCGTGTTCTTGGGCGCCCTCTAGGTCTTTTCCCATCCATCTTCAGTTCTTCCATAGTTTTGGGGAGTCTCTGCCCATGCATCCTCTTAACATGCCCATACCATCTTAATCTCTTTCTTTCAATATCTTCTCTCATACTTTCTTGTTTAAGGTCCTTTCTAATCTCTACATTCCTTACTCTGTCCATTCTTGTTTTACCCTTAACTGCTCTGAGAAATTTCATTTCCACTGTTTGCAGTCTGCTCCAGTCCCTTTCTGTCATTGTCCGTGTTTGTCCACCATAGGTGACAATAGGGATGTGATAATTCGTATACATAAGGAGTTTTGCTCTTTCTGAAACTTCGTTATTCCAAATCAGGTGTTTTATTGTTTGGTAGAAATTGCCTCCCTTCTGTAACCTCCTATTAATTTGGTTAGTTATTCTTCTATCCCTAGATATTTCACTCCCTAAATAAGTGAAACTTTCTACCACTTTCAGGGGTTCGCGATTCAAGGTAATATTTCCGTCGATCCCTTTCTCTCTTCCAAATACCATTACTTCACTCTTATCTTTATTTATTTTTAATTCATACTTTTTCATTATTTCCTTCCACACATCAAGCTGTAACTATACATCTACCTCTTTACCACCCCATATTACCATATCATCTGCAAAAATCATCTTTTTGTCTTTTTCTTTTACTGTATCTGTAACCGCCCTATTCATTCCCTCTATCACAACATTAAAAAAGTGCAAGAGATCGAATACTTCCTTGCTTAAGTCCTTGTCTTATTTCGAAGTATTCCGAGTTCCCCAATGGTCTTCTAATTCTACAATTGTGTCCTCTGTACATTGTCTTTATAACATTAATGTATTGCTTTCAAAACACAGATGGCACCATGAAGTAACCGTCCTTGATGTGACCAGAAACTTGAGGACTCGAAGCAACAATTCCAGACAGGGGGATTCGAAAGGAAGAGGTGTTAAAAATGTGAAGCGCAAGTCGTGTATTTCTTCGTAGACGAAGCTGGAACACTGGGTGCGAGCTGGTGTGTGTGTGTGTGTGTGTGTGTGTGTGTGTGTGTGTGTGGGAAGCGCGGGTCCGCCATCCGCTTTAAAGCGGCCAGCGGCTCCCTCCAGCCGCAGATCTGTGTTTTGAGATAACTTGCGTGGCACCCCTTGCGATGCGGCTACGCCGTTCCGGCTGATGGTCGTAACAATGTTTAGATAACATCCCGGGCCCGGCCAAGCCCGGCCTACGGAACTGGCCGGCCGCGGGCCGCTCGTTATTGGGTTTGAGTAAGCGAGATGGCCCGCTCCGTTTCTGTTGCAGACCGCCGACTGAGTTGCTTCGCAGATTTGCCCTGCGAAATTCTGCCACACGCCGGTGGGAGGTACAGAGATAATAGGCTGCGAACGAACAGCGTGGGACGTAAGTCGCTTTGGGAACGAGATATGAGCGAATACAACGCGATCTCCTAGATAAGTTGATTAGCTGTTACATATTCAACGAGTCAAATACAAACACACACACGCCCACACACTCGCACACGCACGCACACACACACACACACACACACACACACACACACACACACACAAACGTGAATTCCTGTAGTATTTGGTGACTTGATAACACGTTAATAGAAGCGATATCTGCCTTAGTTATAAACAATACAACACATCGTTTTATGGATTAAATCTGAAGATGCAGTTCGTAATTTATTTTTTTGAAAAAAAAAAGACGCTATTGGACGTTGTGGCAGAACACCTGAAGGAAAATTTGGAAAATATTTCGAGTAGATTTCCCCACCATGTTATAGTTCTGGGTGGAGATTTTAATTTGCCGGATATAGACTGCGAGACTCAGACGTTCATAACGGGTGTCAAGGACAAAGAATCCAGTGAAATTTTTTTAAGTGCTTTATCTGAAAACTACCTTGAGCAGTTAAACAGAGAATCGATTCGTTGCGATAACATATTAGACCTTCTGGTGACAAACAGACCCGAACTATTTGAAACAGTTAACGCAGAACAGGGAATCAGCGATCATAAAGCGGCTACTGCATCGATGATTTCAACCGTAAATAGAAATAATAAAAAAAGGCAGGAAGATTTTTCTCTTTCGCAAAAGTGGCAAAAACCAGATTTCGGAGTACCTGACGGCTCAACACAAAAGTTTTGTTTTAAGTACAGATAGTGTCGCGGATCAGTGGACAAAGTTCAAAACCATCGTATAATATGCGTTAGATGAGTATGGAAAAGAGTAGTAGAGATGGAAAAGAGCCACCGTGGTATTACAACCGAGTTAGAAAACGGCTGCGGAAGCAAAGGGAACTTCACAGCAAACATAAACGTAGTCAAAGCCTTGCACACAAACAAAAATTACGCCATGCGAAATGTAGTGTGAGGAGGGCTATGCTAGAGGCGTTCAATGAATTCGAAAGTAAAGTTCTATGTACTGACTTGGCAGAAAATCCTAAGAAATTTTTGGATCAAAACAAAATGTCCAGACACTCTGTGACCAAAATGGTACTCAAACAGAGGATGACAGACTAAAGGCCGAAACACTAAATAGGCTTTTTCCAAAGCTGTTACACAGAGGAAGACTGCACTGTAGTTCCTTCTCTAGACTGTCGCACAGATGACAAAATGGTAGATACCGAAATAGAAGACAGAGGGATAGAGAAACAATTAAAATCGCTCAGAAGCAGGAAATGCCACTGGACCTGATGGGATACCAGTTCGATTTTACACTGAGTACGCGAAGGAACTTGCCTCTCTTCTTGCAGCGGTGTACCGTAGGTCTCTAGAAGAGCGTAGCGTTCCATAAGATTGGAAAAGGGCACAGGTCATCCACGTTTTCAAGATGGGACATCGAACAGATGTGCAGAACTATAGATCTATATCTCTAACGTCGATCAATTGTATAATTTGGGTTCCCAGGTAGATGCCGTGTTTCTTGACTTTCGCAAGGCGTTCGATACAGTTCCCCACAGTCGTTTAATGAAAAAAGAAAGAGCATATGGACTATCAAACCAATTGTGTGATTGGATTGATGAGTTCCTAGATAACAGAACGCAGCATGTCATTCTCAATGGAGAGAAATAAGAGTGATTTCAGGTGTGCTGCAGGTGAGTGTCGTAGGACCGTTGCTATTCACAATATACATAAATGACCTTGTGTATGACATCAGAAGTTCACTGAGGCTTTTTGCGGATGATGCTGTGGTATATCGAGAGGTTGTAACAATGGAAAATTATACTGAAATGCAGGAGGATCTGCAGCGAATTGACGCATGGTGCAGGGAATGGCAATGAATCTCAATGTAGACAAGTGTAATGTGCTGCGAATTCATAGAAAGAAAGATCCCTTATCATCTAGCTACAATATAGGAGGTCAGCAACTGGAAGCAGTTAATTCCATAATTATCTGGGAGTACGCATTAGGAGTGATTGAAAATGGAATGATCATATAAAGTTGATCGTCGGTAAAGCAGATGCCAGACTGAGATTCATTGGAAGAATCCTAAGGAAATGCAATCCGAAAACAAAGAAAGTAGGTTACAGTACGCTTGTTCGCCCGCTGCTTGAATACTGCTCAGCAGTGTGGGATCCGTACCATATAGGATTAATAGAAGAGTTAGAGAAGATGCAACGGAGAGCAATGCGCTTCGTTACAGGATCATTTAGTAATCGCGAAAGCGTTACGGAGATGATAGATAAACTCCAGTGGAAGACTCTGCAGGAGAGACGCTCAGTAGCTCGGAACGGGCTTTTGTTGAAGTTTCGAGAACATACCTTCACCGAGGAGCCAAGCAGTATATTACTCCCTCCTACGTATATCTCGCGAAGAGACCACGAGGATAAAATCAGAGAGATTAGAGTCCACACAGAGGCATACCGACAATCCATCTTTCCACGAACAATAGGAGACTGGAATAGAAGGGAGAACCGATAGAGGTACTCAAGGTACCCTCCGCCACACACCGTCAGGTGGCATGCGGAGTATGGATGTAGATGTAGATGTAACTGAAGCGTGAGATTTAAGTGGAGTGTGGTTCGGTCTAGGGGGTGTCAAGACGTGGGGCTCAGTATGTTTATTACCACTGTATTTACCGTGCAAAGATAAATTTAACAAGAGAGAAAACACCAAGCAAAGAATTCTTTCAGGGTCCACAGCTCGTGGTCGTGCGGTAGCGTTCTCGCTTCCCACGCCCGAGTTCCCGGGTTCGATTCCCGGCGGGGTCGGGGATTTTTCTCAGCCTCGTGATGACTGGGTGTTGTGTGATGTTCTTAGGTTAGTTAGGTTTAAGTAGTTCTAAGTTCTAGGGGACTGATGACCATAGATGTTAAGTCCCATAGTGCTCAGAGCCAATTCTTTCAGGACCGAGCTAACTTGAACAGTGCTAGAAAAACACAAAATATTTTCTTGTAATTATAACAATAACATTGGTTTACGATGTTTCGGCGCTTTATATGAAAGTGGGTTACCTACAGTAGCTTTTTACCTCTCCTTTCGAAAATGTAACCTATTTTCTCTTAACACCAACAGTTTCTAAGTAATTTCTGAGGCTTCTTAATTTATAATTTCTTGCATAATGTATAGTGCAATAGATCATCAAGTGATTGAACATAATCGACTGTGAATAGAGCAACACTTTTTGAGTTTCTTAAACAAACGCATGACAGACATTGACAGACATTTAATGTCAGGAACAGCAGCCGGCCGAGACACAAGGAGCCACAGGTAAGTGACCGATATTGGGAAGTTTTATCTATGTACTTAGGTAGTTTAGTTTCGTGTATTCCTGCGTGTTAATTTAATATGTAATAGACCCTGTTCTCTGGTTTTGTCTGCGACAGAAAGTAAACCGATTTTGTGACGTATAACCATTTTCTAATCAAATGGTCAGCCCGCCTGGTTAGCTGTGCGGTCTAACGCACGGTTTTCCTGGCGGGAAGGACCACCTGGTCCCCGGCACGAATCGGCCCGGCGGACTTGGGTCGAGTTCCGGTGAGCAGGCCAGTCTGTGGAAGGTTTTTAGGCGGTTACCCATCTGCCACGGCGAATGGGGGCTGGTTCCCCTTATTCCGCCTGAGCTACATTATGTCGGCGATTGCTGCGCAAACAAGTTCTCCACGTACGCGTACACCACCATTACTCTACCACGCAAACATAGGGGCTACACTCGGCTGGTGTGAGACGTTCCCTGGGGGCATCCACCGAAGGCCGAACCGCACAATAACATTGGGTTCGGCGGAGAGGTGAAGTAGACTGCTGTAGTCGTCGTGGGGTGGGGATCTGGACCACTGTGACTGCGGCGGGGACGGAGCCTCTCCGTCGTTTCTAGTCCCCCGGTTAACACAGAATACAATACAATCAAATGGTTCAAATGACTCTAAGCTCTATAAGGCTTAACATCGGAAGTCATCAGTCTCCTAGACTTAGAATTACTTAAATCTAACTAACATCACACACATCCATGCCCGCGGCAGGATTCGAACCTGCGACCGTAGCAGCACTACAGTTCCGGACTCAAGCTCCTAGAACCGCTCGACCACAGCGGCCGGCTCATTTTCTAATCGTGTGCGAATTCTTTGCGAGTTCTTTGGTAGTTCTCTGTTTGAATCTCTGCATATTAATCTAATTTATCGGGCACAGTTCTAGCGTTTTCCCCGTGTCCACAGTACAGTTCCGTAGCGCATGTCGGTTGTCCTCTTTTTGTCTGTTTAGAGTAGTTTCCCACGGACTTTTGAATGGATAGGGACTTTGATGACTGTGTGCGTATACGAGCCGAGTTTGTAACACTTCGCTCTCAGCTCAGGCTGTGATGGCTTTGGTTGCACAGCTTGAAGCTGCAGTGGAGGGCGTAACTGTTGTGGGCCGGCCACGTGGACCCAACGGACGTCCAGCACATCTGAGTCCGAGGATGGTCCCGCACCCGTGGCCAGCCAAGTTACTGCTCGCACTGAGGCTGACCATCCAGCCGTGGTCGAGTGGGAGGTCGCCTCGGTGCGTGGCTGGTGGTGAAAGACTTCCCAGGGGCCCAGGGGGCTGCACATAAGGCCTCGCCGGTTCGTCTGACTAAGATGCTACAGACGCTGTCTGTGGCTGACACTGTCCATCAGCCAGCTGCTGCCGCTTGTCCTGTTTCAGACGGAATCTCTCAGCCTGCAACATATGGGTAATATCAGTGGGTGTGGTTATTGGTAGTTGAGAGTTTCTATGTTAGGCTCATTATGGGGCCTCTTAGGGACATGGCTGCCAAGGGGGGGGGGGAATAAAGCCAATGTGCACTCTGTGGGAATACTAGGTGGAGTCATTCCAGACTCCTTCCGGATGCCATGAAGATTACGTTCCTCCTGCATTCATCCTGCACCCTTTGAGACAAAGTCTTCTCTGTGATTCCCCGAGACCCTCCAACCTAAAAGACAGCCCAGTTGTGGGGCGACAGGTGGAGTTATTGCTAGAATATATGTTTTGTTTGTTTTTCCCGGCCGATTAGCCATATGTGGGGCGGCGGGTGGTATATTGTTGTCATATAAAATACAGAATGTAATGTAGAAAGATGCATTTCTCGGCCGATTAGCAACATATGTGGGGCGGCGGGTGGAATAATTGTTATTATAAAATGTAGAATGTTCCTATTATTTATTTAATGCTGTTGTTTGCCGTTCTCAACACTGGCTCTCTAACTACAATATTGGCAACCAGAAAGTGATTAGCAAAACGTGAAGCCTGTAATTAGAATTCCTAGTGCCCACTTCATCTGAGAAATACATTTATAGCTACAGCTTATAGCTCTGAGGAATTAGGAGATTGTCTGGGATTCATAATCAAAAACGATTCTCTCTAAAATGTTCACTATATTCTGAAAGTCACAGACCAAAAAAGCATCCACACAATCCAACTACCAGAGCAGTTCAGAGTCTAATGCGCTGATGCATCTATAACTGTTCAAATTAAATGTTTAAGTGAATGCTCGCCATAATTTGATGATAATGTTCATCAAACGCCACGCTAAATAATGGTTGAATATCTGTCCCGCGGCAGCACGTGAAAATACGACATACGCAAACTGAAGACAGATCATTAAAGTCATCCCAGAATTAACACTTCACTCGAAAACGATTTCATGGTTACGCGTATCCCGAGTAACTTATTACTGCATCCGAGGCTCTTTATAGCAATGATACCGATGCGACGTGACTCCCGGCACAGATGGTGCGCTAATCAGTGTCTGGAGAGAACTGGGGCCTTTTTCTATCGCGCAGCGTTCTTATATATAAAGCCGCGGTGCGGACGGCTAAGGGAACGCCTGATCAAATCCGCTCTCCCGACTAGCCGCTGGGCTACTAATGCACCACTTTAAGTTATTGAATAAATCATTGCTTCCTTTGCTGATGGCCGATGAAGCTCTCAATTGAAATGTGCAATCAGCACACAGGTAAGTAATCATAACAAAAGTCTGACGTGGCTAAGTCAAAGATTTTGGGCGAGAGAATTAATTTAATTACACTACACGTAGTAGCCGAGCTCTGAACTTGCCCTTTGGATATACGCTGTCGCTATAGTTTTATAGTTATTCAGTTGAAACTTCTCACATCTTTATGATTATAGCGGATCTCCCTTCTACTTAAATTTAAACTTCCTAGCCTTATTTATTCGCCTACTTAATCTATCTTCCTTCCTTAATTTTTAAGATAAAAACCAGAAAATCATGAATTTCAACTAAAATTTTAACTTGTGAGATCCAGAATACTGTTTCTACTACATTATTATGAAAAAGGAATGTAAATATAAATTTTTAAGTTTCTAGCCCTTTTCTGTTGCGGCAATGGTTTTTACAGAAAAACAACCAAATTTCTAAAATGGTTAAAGTTATTGAACTGATATTCAACACATATTGATTTAGTGTTACTCCTGACATGCTAGAAACGTTTCAGGTTATTTACTTGATTTTTAAAGTATTGCGCAACATTTATGACGTCAGAGCTAGTTACAGCGGACTGGCTGGCACACAATGGAAAGACTGATGTGAATTTTATAAGGCGTGAGTAGGCTGCTTCCCTACACAGTCGACGCCATACAGCGCCCGCTACCTGTGTAGCCGCGTCTTGTGTATGATGGACTCCTGGCGTATTTAGCGGAATGAGGAACCACACTATCCTACGGCCCAAGTCGAGGAATCCTCAGCCTACAAGGTCACAGAACCTCTGGGCCTCTGACGTCTGCACCAGAGGTCCGCAATCGCTCCTGTCGACTATACTGCAAATGGTGAGCCCTGCTTTCGTCCCGCTAGCAAGACTAGCAGCCAACTGCAGGTGTTGGCTCGCTTCAGTACCAATGATTTGTGTCGCTTTGGCTCGGAAGAGATTCGCTCTGGTTTCTAGTGACTGGCAGAAGTGGTAAAGGCTGCTAGTCTTGCTAACGAGCCGAAAGCGGGGCTCACCATTTGCAGCATAGTTTACAGGAGTGATTGCGGACCTCTGGTACAGAAGTCAGAGGCTCAGAGGTTCTGTGACCTTGTAGGCTGCGGATTCCTCTACTTGGACGGTGGGATAGTGTGGTTCCTCATTCCGCTAAATACGCCAGGAGTCTATCATATGCAACAGGCGGCTACACAGGTAGCGGGCGCTGTATGGCGTGGACTGGGCGGTCTTTTAGGTTGGAGGGTCTCGGGGAATCACAGAGAGGACTTCGTCTGAAAGGGTGCAGGATGAACACAGGAGAAACGAAGATCTAGGAACCATCGGTATGGCAGTTTTAAACTGTCATAACTGTGTTGAGTAAGTACCAGAGTTCCAAGTGCTAATAGAAAGCATTGATGCTCAAATCGTTATAGGTACTGAAAGCTGTCTAAGTTCTGCCGAAATTTTTGCTAAGAACCTAACGGTGTTTCGAAACGATAGGCTAAACACAGCTGGTGGCGGCGTGTTTGTTGCTGTTAGATGTAGTTTATTTTGTAACTAAATAGAAGCTACAGTGAGTTAATATCTGCAGAAGTCATTTTTGGCAACCGGAATGAAGTAACAGTTGGATCCTTTTACCGACCTCCAAACTCAGATCATACAGCTGCTGAAACGTTGAAAGAAAACTTGAGTTTAACTTCAAACACGTACCCGACACGTACAATTATAGTTGGTGACTTTAATTAGCCCTCATGTATTGGCGAAAATACACGTTTGAACCCGGATCATAAGAAGTTGTGGTAAAGACATTCTCTGAAAATTATTTTGAGCAGCTTAGTTCATTAGCCCCCGTGAATAGTAAGTGGTTGTGAAAACACACTTCACCTCTTAGAAACAAATAATCCTGAAATAATAACTAGCTTCAAAACGGATAGGTTGTAGAAGCGAGCCTGAATACTGGAACCTCCAAATCCACCAAAAGTAAACTAAAAATATACCTATTCAAAAAAGAAGATAAAAATTCTCTTGACGCCTTTCTGCGAGACAATCCCCACTCTTTCCATATTGACAATGTGAGTGTAGACCAGATGTGGCTTGAATTCAGAGAAATAGTATCGACAGCAAATTAGAGATTTATAACAAATAAATTAACAAACGACGGAGCTGACCCCATTGGTACACAAATCGGATCAGAAACACTATTTCAGAAACAACGAAAAAATATGCCAAATTTACGGGAATACAGTCTTCAAGATTGGTGATCTTTTACAGAAGCTCGAAATTTAACGCAGAAAACCATGCCAGGTGCTTATAATAGTTTTCAGTACGAAACTTTATCTCTAAACGTGACAAGAAATCCAAACAGTTTCTAGTCGTATGTAAAGTATGCTAGCGGTAAGACACAGTCAACGCCTTCACTGCGCAATAGCAATGGAAATATTATCGAGGGCAGTGCTGCGAAATCAGAGCTACTAAACATAGACTTACGACATTCCTTCACCAAATAAGACGAAGAAAATACTCCAAAATTCGAACGAAGAACAGCTGACAAGATGACTTGCAAGTAGGTATCTTGAGAGCAGTGAAGCAACTTAAATCACTTATTAAAATCACGTCTTCTGGTCCAATTAGGTTGTTTACAGAGTATGCTAATGCAATATCTCCATTATATTGTGTTGAGCTGGGGACCTAGAAACGACGGAGAGGCTTCGTCCCCGCCGTAGCCCTCAATGGTTCACAACCCCACAACAGGGTACAGCAGTCCACTCACCCCACCACCGCCCCACGCCGAACCCATGGTTATTTTGCGATACGGCTCCCAGTAGACCCGACGAGAACGCCTCACATCAGTGAAGTGTAACCCCAAATGTCAGCGTGGTATAGTAATTATAATTATCGTGTGCGCGTACGTGGAGACTGCGTTGGCGCAGCAATCGCCGACATAGTGTAACTAAGGCGTAATAAGGGGAACCAGCCCGTATTCGCGGAGGCAGATGAAAACCGCCTTAAAAACCACCCACAGACTGTCCGGCAGAAAGGACCTCGACACGAATCCGCCGATTAACAATCGTTCGTATGCAACCGCTCGCTAGACGAAAGATCCGTACCTAAAGACTGGAAAGTTGCACAGGGCGCACCAATATTCAAGAAGGGGAATAGGAGTAATCCTATAAGTTACAGGCCCGTATCATTAACGTAGCTATGCAGTAGGATTTTTGAATATATATTGCGTTAAAAAAAATGGTTCAAATGGCTCTAAGTACTATGGGACTTAACGTCTGAGGTCATCAATCCCCTACAACTTAGAACTACTTAAACCTAACTAACCTAAGGACACCACACACATCCGTGCCCGAGGCAGGATTCGAACCTGCGACCGTAGCGGTCGCGCGGTGCCAGACTGTAGCTCCTAGAACCGCTCGGCCACTCCGGCCGGCTGCGTTTGAAAACTATGAATTACCACGATGAGAACGGTCTAATGACTCACAGTGAATAAGAATTCACATAACATCGTTCTTGTGAAACACAACTAGCTCTTTACTCGCACGAAGTGTTGAGTGGTATTGACAAGGGGTTTCCAATTGATTCCGTATTCCTAGATTTCCAGAAGGCTTTTGATTCTGTACCACAATAGCGGCTTATAGTGAAATTGCGTGCTTACGGAATATCGTCTCATTTATGTGACCGGATTCGTGATTTCCTGTCAAAGAGGTCACAATTCGTGGTAATTGACGGAAAGTCATCGAATAAAACAGAAGTGATTTCTGGCGTTCCCCAAATTAGTGTTATAGGCCCTTTGTTGTTCCTGATCTATATAAACGACTTAGCAGAAAATCTCAGCAGCCGCTTTACTTTTTTTCAGATGTTGTTGCTTTTATCGTCTATTATACTCATCATTAGATCAAAACAAATTGCAAAAAATTTAGGAAAAATATCTGAATGGTGCGAAAATTGGCAGCTGACCCTAACTAATGAAAAGTGAGCGGTTGTCCACAAAGAATTAAAAGAAATCCGTTGAAATTCGGTTACAAGAGAAGTCAGTGAAGTCTATAGGTCGTAAATTCAACTAAATACATAGGAATTACAATTAAGAACAATTTAAATTCAAAAATATGCATAGAAAATGCTGCCGCCTTCATCAAGAAAATAATGTGTGAATGACCTTGTTGTGTTTTTGTAGAATCTGCGGCTCTATGACTCTCAAAAGGACATAACCTTATTTGATCACAAAGTGTAAGCTTTCAAGGCTGGCACTGACATCACTTAAGACATCTGGGCTAATAGGCCGTGGTCGATATCTGAAACATTGTTCTAACGTTTACTCTCCGACTGTGGGAGAAATCTTCAAAGGTAAAATGGTGAACTGCAACCAGAACTCGAGGGAGCGCCGAGTGTATTTGGAATGTACAGTGCATCACAGTCTTACACGTGACGTTACTACGAGATTATTGCTGGTAGTGCCAAAATTCTTGGGTTGCAATGTTGACATCCATATTTTATATAATTTAACAACTTCCTCTTCTTCTGTTAAAATTAATACTCTATTTATAAATCTCAATAGCCACTCTGTATACACGAGTATGGTAATGCGATGTCCTCGATACAACACTCTTCACAGTGAATTTTATTTTATGATCTCACTCTTGGTAAAGCTGCTCGGTTACGGCTGATTGTGTTCCAGGCGGCTATTCCTCTTGTGTTCAAACAGACGGTTTTAAGACTTCTTTTTGTGGTACCTGTGTAAACCCTAACGCAACTACAACCAATTTTATATACATCCAGAGTAGCCAAAGATGTCGTATATCTTTTGCCGATCTTAAACAGTATTTGATCTTTCTGATGGGGATGAAGTTAGTTTCCATGCCACACGTGCGCAACACATCTCCAATGCGATCTGTAATCATACTGATGAACGGAAGGAAAACTTTCCCTTTGGACGACCTCCGTTCCTCATCGATCCTGATTTTCTCCCTAAGGTGAAATGCTCCCTTTATCTCCTTGTTCGAATAACCATTCTTCTTGAATGTCGACCGTAGATGTTCATCTTTCAAATAAGTCGGTGAACAAATTTTCTGCACCCTATCCAACGAGGTTTTAGTCACTCCAATTGTGAACCTGGGATGGTAGTTAGAATCTTTGGAAGGTAACGGTCAGTATGTGTGGCATTCCTGTATACCCCATGATCCAACGTCCCGTCCCATGGTTCATAAGAGACATATCCTAGATATTCTGTTGGCCTTTATTCTGTCTCCATAGCAAATTGTATTTTTGGATTGATACTGTTGAGAAGTATCAGGAAGGCATGCAGTTCCTCTGCACTGTGTCCATGCTACGAAACTATCATCTACCTGCGGGTACTACCTGGCTGGTCTTTTACTGGCAGTCTGCGACACCCGTTGTTTAACTTTGCCCACAGCCACCCCGTAAATATATTCATGTTGTTGTTGTGGTCTTCAGTCCTGAGACTGGTTTGATGCAGCTCTCCATGATACCCTATCCTGTTCAAGCTTCTTCATCTCCCAGTACTTACTGCAACCTACATCCTTCTGAATCTGCTTAGTATATTCATCTCTCAGTCTCCCTCTACGACTTTTACCCTCCACGCTGTCCTCCAATGCTAAATTTGTGATCCCTTGATGCCTCAGAACATGTCCTACTAACCGGTCCCTTCTTTTTGTCAAGTTGTGCCACAAACTCCACTTCTCCCCAATTCTGTTCAATACTTCATCATTAGTTATGTGATCTACCCATCTAATCTTCAGCATTCTTCTGTAGCACCACATTTCGAAAGCTTCTATTCTCTTCTTGTCCAAACTGGTTATCGTCCATGTTTCACTTCCATACAAATACTTTCAGAAATGACTTCTTGACACTTAAATCTATACTCGATGTTAACAAATTCCTCTTCTTCAGAAACGCTTTCCTTGCCATTGCCAGTCTACATTTTATATCTTCGCTACTTCGACCATCATCAGTTATTTTGCTCCCCAAATAGCAAAACGCCTTTACTACTTTAAGTGTCTCATTTCATAATCTAATTCCCTCAGCATCACCTGACTTAATTCAACTACATTCCATTATCCTCGTTTTGCTTTTGTTGATCTTCATCTTATATCCTCCTTTCAACAAACTGTCCATTCCGTTCAACCGCTCTTCTAAATCCTTTGCTGTGTCTGATAGAATTACAATGTCATCGGTGAACCTCAAAGTTTTATTACTTCTCCATGGATTTTAATACCTACTCCGAATTTTTCTTTTGTTTCCTTTACTGCTTGCTCAATATACAGATTGAATAACATCGGGGAGAGGCTACAACCCTGTCTCATTCCCTTCCCAACCACTGCTTCCCTGTCATGCCCCTCGACTCTTATATTCATATATTCGTAAAGATCATTCTACTACTGAAAACAGGTCGTCGTGAGGCAGTCTGAATAACTCCACAATATCTGCTGGAAAAATATCCGCTACAACATGAGATAGCTTCGTTTTCTAGAATCATGGTAAATAACGACAGAACATCAAAAGTAACAAGGATATCACCTTTGCTCACGAGCATTTCTTTTATTTTGTCAATGAAATGATATTAATTTTTAATACGACTGTTAATTATGCCAACATGAGATTGCAACAATGAGACGAGGTGTCTAGCTAATTCGTGGGTGGGATACCCTACAGCATACACAGTAGTCGGAACCGACTACGATTTCCGAAATCTCTAATCTATTGGTGAAAACATCTTCACACTTCTTGGGGATAACAAACTACTTTGCAAAACTGAAGCGTACTTGTCTAATCTCTACGGATTACCCAATGTGCACAAACCGCAGGTACCTATGGGTCCTGTTGTAGGAGCCGTAGTCTCCCACCCACGAGTTAGCTAGACATCTCGCCTCATTGCTGCAACCTCATATTGGCAGAACTGACAGTTATATTAAATATTCAGATCATTTCATTGACAATTTGAAATAAATGCTCATGAGAAAAGGTGATATCCTTTTTACTTTCGATTTTCTGTCGTTATTTACCATGACTCCAGTGACCAAAGCTATATCACGTAAAGTGGATATTTTTCCAGCAGATGTTGTGGAGTTATTGAGACTGTCTCACGACTACCTATTTTTAATATAATAATGATCTTTATGAACAGATTTACGTGATGGCTATGGGCAGACCTTTTAGTTTATATACTGGGTGACAATTATTGAAGTATCCAAAAAAAAGTAAATTAGTTACAACCTAAGGCGTACTCACACTTTATTCATCATGGAAACGTCGCCACAGATATTCCGATTTACGTTACGACATGGGTCGATATGCCTGCTATCATTGGCGGGATTGTGGCGAAGACGAAAAACGAAATGCATGATTCGCTGTAGTGTCGAAATATCGATGCTGTCGCTGACCTCCTGAATGGCTGTTTTCAGCTCAGCAGTTGTTTTGAGGTTGTTGATGCATACCTAGATTTTACTACAGCCTCACAAAAGGGAGTCAAATGTGTTCAGGTCCGGAGAATATGGCGGCCAATCGAGGCCCATGCCACTGGCCTCTGGATACGCCAGAGCCAAAATGCGGTCCCCAAAGTGCACCTTCAGGACATCAAACGCTCTACTAATTCGATATGATCGAGCTCCGTCTTGCATGAACGACATACTGTGTCGAAATCAGGGCCACTTTGGATAATGGGGATGAAATCATCTTCCAAAACCTTCACGTACCATTCGATAGTCACCGTGCTATCAAGGAATATGGCACCGATTATTCCGTGATTCGACATTGCACACCCCAAAATCATCCGTTGAGCCTGAAGAGATTTCTAGGTCGCTAAATGCGGATTATCAGTCCTTCAAATGCGCCGATTTTGCTTATGGACGAACCCATCCCAATGAAAGTGGGCTTCGTAGCTAAACCAAACCATACAGCGCATACTAATTCCCATCATGCTCCGCGGCCAACCGTATAGCTTGAACGTCTTCACGCAAACCATTCAGAAGTTATGATGATTTTATTTCATATAGTTCAATAATTTTACCGAGTAGATATCACCATCTGGTTGAGCACATGAGGAACTGATACCTGAAACATACGGATAAATCGGCCGTAGCCGAACATTTTTAGCAAGAGAGAGATCATGAAATAAAATTCGCTGAGACGAGTGGTATATCGAGAAAATCTCATTATCACACCCGTATGTATAGAGTGCATAGAGAGATTTATAAACACGGTAATAATTGTAACAGAAAAGAGGAAGATGTTAAATCAGATAAAATTTCGACGTCAAAACAGCAGAAACGATCGATTACTTTCAGTTCAGTATATTGCACTACCAGAGATGATGGCGTAGCCAAGGCCACATGATGGACTGTGGTTCCCTCTACAGTGCCCATATATTCAGCGTTCCCTCGAGTTCTGGTTGCGGTTCGCCATTTTAACTCTGAAGATGTCTCCCGCAATCTCAGAGGAAACATTAGGAGAAAGTTTTAGATATCGACCATGGCCTATTCGCCCGAAAGTTTTAAGTGATAACCTTATTTGTCAAGAAGACATGCATACATCAGTTCGGTATGAAATTAGGAGACCAGGACCAAACTTTTACGCCATATACTGTTTGTCATATATCCATTGCAGGTTTGAGGAAATGGACTCATGGCAAGCAAAAATCTCAACCATTTGGGATGCCAATGGTCTGAAGAGAAAAAGAGGACTACGTAGATAGCTGTTTTTTTTGTATGGTGCAATTTGGTGGGCATAACAAGAGAAGTCTATCTAAACCTAAAATCAACCATAAGATCACATTGTTCTAACATTTCCGTGCCTGAACCGCCCACTGCTTTAGAATCTTCACCATCATCATCATCGTCATCACCATTATTAAATGTTCCATGCCCTTTTCTCTGCCTCGTGATGACTGGGTGTTGTGTGCTGTCCTTAGGTTAGTTAGGTTTAAGTAGTTCTAAGTTGTAGGGGACTGATGACCATAGATGTTAAGTTCCATAGTGCTCAGAGCCATTTGAACCATTTGTTCCACGCCCATGAAAATACAACCAGGGCGGTTTACACAAGAAGAACTGAATGTCTTGTAAGAGATCTAGGTCTCCAGAAAGAAACAGGGGTCTTAATTAAAGGAAAAACATTTACGTACCCAAAGCACAACTTTCTACTTGTTTCAGTCAAGAGAATCGGAATTTCGTGAGTATGTCACTACAGAAGATTCTCTTGTTTATTTTAGAACATTGAAGGTTTGTTATGAATACAGTATATAGTGTTAAATACAACTCGAATGAATGGAAGCTATTTGTAAATTCTATCAAAAGCAGCCTTAAGGCCATACTTCCACACATTGGAAATAAGTATGTCTCGGTGCATTAGCATATTCTGTGCGGTTAAAAGAAATTTATGAAAATATGGGGATGCTGCTGAAGGCATTAAACTGTTCGAAACACCAATAGGTTTTATGTGGAGACCTGGAAGTGATAGAAATGCTGTTGGGACAACAGTCATGCCTTGCGAAGTTTTCTTTTTCCCTGTGCCTCTGGGGTTGTCGTGGCCGCGAAACGCGTTGCAGTAGAATACAATAGCCTACCGGAACAACAATAAATTCTGTGAAGAAAAATGTGATAAGGGAATCTCTGATGAAACGAGAGAAAATCATCCTGCCGCCTCATCGTGCTAAACCATGACTCATCAAAGAACTGATTAAAGATGATGGTGATTGTTTTTAGTATATAAGTTCCAAATTTTTTTTTCTACCTCAGGCTAAACTTAAAGAATAATTATTTGTGATACCGAACATTAGAAGTTTGGTAAAGGATTAAGTGTTTGAAAATGCACTAACACACGCAGAACCACTGGCTTGGAGAGCTGTTAGGAATGTTGATGCAATTTTTTATGGAATAGGAAACACCCAGATTTCAAAGCCGTGGTGTAAATATGTTGACAGCTCTGAAACATTTACGATGCAATATGAGCCTTCAAGTTCATTTTCTTCATAGCCATACTGACTTCTTCCATGAAAATCTTGGAGTTGTTAGCGAAGAACATGAAGAAGGGCCCCCTCAAGACATGAAAGAAATAGAATCGCGTTGTCAAGGCAGGTGGGATGAAGGGATGGTGGCTGACTACGGTTGGTCTCTAAAAATAGATAATGTAAGCTACAGCATAGAAGCATAACTCGGGGACAAAATATCTGTAAGAACATGAATCGCCACTGGAAAAGTGCAGTGTCTCTGTACGACTTTGAATATGTTGAACTTAAAATGCGATTAGATCTGGAAACAAAGGAGTGCTGCTTGATTTTGTATACTCCAAACATTTGTAAGTGGTTTACAGGTTACTAGTATAGCTGTAAGGGTCTTTATTAATACATTAAAATACCATAATATTGTATAAATATGACAGTTCCTTACAGCATTATTACAGTTTCCTCATACGTGACAGCCAAAATCTGACTTCACAATCTTCAACAGAGGCTATCAATTAAAAAAAATCATCCTTCAGGATTAAAAAACTTGAAAAAATGTAACTTCGCAAACCTGTATAATTAATGCAAAACAATTCAATCTGGCCCCACACCAAAATCCATATAACGCCATAACACATTGCAATATCTATCTTATGACAATAATAATTTATTACACCAGAAAATATTCATTTATCTACAAGAGAAAATACTAAAATGGTTATTAGCTACTGCTTGTCTGGCTACTACACTTTACACCCTATCACCAAAGCACCAACTACCAGAACACTACTCCACTACCCACGCTTACATGTAAGTGATCAGTCCAGTAACATTTTAAGATTCAGTATTTCACGGGATAATTGTTAGACACGTAAAAATTGACACACTTGATTGAGATTTTCACTCTGCAGCGGAGTGTGCGCTGATATGGAACATCCTGGCAGATTAAAACTGTGTGCCCGACCGACACTCGAACTCGGGGCCTTTGCCTTTCGCGGGCAAGTGCTCTACCAACTTTTTTTTTTTTACGCTACCCTTTTTTTCCACTCTATCCATCTTTTTTTTTGTGGGGGTGGGGAACAGGAAGGCAGGGTAAACAAACAATCTTTATTCGTACAATTGTGCTGTCCTAGGGATAAGAAAAGTATCGAGACAGCAAAAACAATTTGGAAACCATAAAATCAACGCAAAGGCCGCCCTCTTTTTTTTCTTTTTTTTTTGTTTTTGTAACAGGAATAAAGTAAATGACAATCCTAGGCACGGGCGGGAGTGAAAATGAAGTTATCATCTGCATCACAATCCCTGCAGCACGTGGTGTCGCATCATAAACCTGGCAGAAAGCCATATAATCTCGACCATTTCTGCCAGTGTGGGCGGTATTTATTTCTCCTGCGTCGACTATTCGAAGCACCATTATCTGAGGTGGTTTCGGTGTTTACCATCGTTGTGTGTGTGGGTGTTTTTTTTTTTCACGTTAACATAATGCAGTCATAACTGGCGCCAACAGGTTGGGGCCAGTTTTCTTCTCAGTGTGCTATAGGCCAATATAATCGAACCGCGCAGTACTGTCTCTAGTCGTTCTGCTGCAGGAGTCTTCCCAGTTCTGGGACACCCCAGCTGTCGGGCGGATTGTGAAAAACACTTCCTAAAAAATTGGAAAAGTAAGTCCTGTATTTCGTATGACTCCGTATGAGCTCGTGTTGGTCTTGTAAATACATCCAATAATCCATCACGGACTTAATATCGTACGAATGCAAATATTTCGTCGCATGTCCAGCGATCCAACTGACCGCATACGTCTTTTGTTTCGGGAAAAAGGTCTTGTCCGGTAGAAAAAGTACATCCGATGTGATGTCTGTGTATTTAGTGCGCCGAAGGAAGGCCAATATTCGACGCGTCAGCATCCAGACGTCCCTCGCTGCGCCACACACTAAACCATGTTCTTCCGTTGCTAACAGTCCACAGTTGGTGCAAAGAGGAGTATCGACCATATGAATTGTATGTAATCGACTCTTGGCCACGAGTTTACGGTTTATAAGAATATACCACATCGATCTCGCTGCTGTTGACAGTAATGGAGTATGCACTGCACACCAAATGTGGTTCCACGTTCTCGACGGGTATTTGAATTCCATTATGTTGCGGCCATGGTGATCCATCAAGCATCTATAGATCTCCTGAGTCGTGGGTATTCTCGTCGAAGGTACTTTCAGACGGACATAACTGTAATCAACAAGAAATGAGGCAATGTGTGCAAGAGAAGGCGAAATATTGCCCACCGCAATAGGGGGTTCGTACGAAGGCGGAACAAGTACTTCTATCAGAGCTGACGTTATGGTATGCTTTCTTTGTTGCCAATTTCGTATCATCGCTCGCATGTAAAGCGCCAGAGCTTTGTTTCGCACGTTTGTGAGGTTGAGGCCACCGTTCCGGAACTGTAGCGTTAACGTATCATATTTGATCTTAAATAACATCCCAGTACTAACATAGTAACCAAAGGCAGCCATGAGGCGGTCGGCGATACCCTTCGGTATTGGTAGGATCTGCGCTAAATGGGTCAGTCGTGACGCTATGTGAACGTTGGTGTATGCCACACACTGGATCATGTCAAAGGCTCTCAGTGAGTTGTTGCGTATCGTCGGACGAACATTCTGCAGAAGCCGCCGAGAACTCGCCGCCACTGACCGCCGTAGTGAACGGGTAAATGTAATCCCCAGACATCTCAGCGATTCCACCGTCTGGAACGGTCCCGGTGCGTCTACCAGACCCCGTCCAATGTGCATAATTTTGGATTTCGTCATGTTAACGACACTGCCTGCCGCCGTCCCGTACGAGTCTAGATGTTCAACAGCCTGGCGAACTTCATGTCCTGATCTGACAAGAAGGATCAGGTCGTCCGCATACGCGCGACAAATGAAAGAGTTCTCATTAAGCGCTATCCCAGTAAGTGAGCGCCTCATAACACACATCAGCGGCTCAAGCGCTATCGCAAACAGCATCATGGAGAGTGGGCACCCTTGTCGGACTGAGCTGTTAATAGGAATCGAGCCCGCTTCCCGACCGTTTACAATCACCTTCGATGTAGCCCCTCGTATTAGCCTCATAACGATGGAGATGAAAACCGGAGGAATCGCCTTTCGGCTCATGACTGACACCAAGAAATCATGGTTTATCCTGTCGAACGCACGATCGAAGTCCACAGATATCATCGCTGCTCGCATTTTACACGTTTCCGCAAGGGCGATAACGTCACGGTATTCACTTAACGCCGAGGAGATGTTGCTTCGCACCCCTAGGCAAGCCTGATCAGGGGATATTGTCCTGGAAATCGCCAGCTTGAGACGAGACGCTAGTAGTCGTGCAAAGATTTTATAGTCGGTGTTTAGCATAGTGAGAGGCCGATATTGATTAGCACTACGACTCCCCGCCATCTACGGGATGGGAAGAAGAAAGCCCGTCACAAAATCCGACGGTAGGCGCATGTCCGGACGCATCGCCTCATTGTACATCGACACCAACTGTGGCATCATCATGTCCACGAATTCTCGATAAAACTCTAGCGTAATAGCATCTGGTCCAGGTGATTTATGGGCCGCTCCTTTTGTGAGTTCCACCTTTATATCGTCTACTGTGAGTGGCTCCATAAGCGCTGCCTTATCCGTCTCTGTCAGTGTCCTTTGCAGATGTTGTAGTATCTCTTCCCCCACCAGACGGTCCGTCGGTGTACCGGCATAGAGGTGGCGGAAATGCTCTAAAAATTCGTTTGCAGTGTACTGTTGTGTTGTCAGTTGACGGCCATCTAAACCGTGGAGCACTGTTACCAATGCCCTGCGGTAACGTTTATGTTCCCGCGACACATGGTGCATCGAGGTACGTTCCCCAGTGATGGTGTCGAGACATCTTGCCCGTATTGGGATGCCACCCAGTCGTCGTCGCGTGATCGATAGGATTTGTGCCTTGACACGATGAACTTCCGCATGATGTTCTGCAGACGGCACCTGGAAGGACAGCTCACGAAGCATGGTGTAATAATAATCAAGAGTGTCTCGTTGCCATCTCGTCTTATCCCGACCATACTGTATGAGAGCTCTTCTTATTGCCGGCTTAGTACACTCGAGCCACCATTGAAGCACGGAGGTATATGTTGGTAGACGGCGTTGACATGTGACCCATACCACCTCGACTCTCTGACGACATTCGGGGTCCGCCAAAAGTGACGAATTGAGCTTCCATGTCCCGCGGCTTCTCCACACACTTTGCCTAGGGAGTGATATGGTACAAATGTAAGCCAGATGATCAGTAAATGCCGCAGGCCATCGTTCCGCGTCGACCACCTTATCCTGTAGGCCAACCGAAACATATATTCGATCGAGTCTGCTCGCCGAGTGACTGGTATAAAAAGTATATCCCTCACGGTTCCTATGAATCATGTCCCAGGTGTCGCTTAACTCCAGATCCCGGCATAGCACATGCAATTCACGACAGGTATTGTAATGTGGAGTCTGGTCTTTTTGCGCTAAAACACAATTGAAGTCACCACCTATAATGAAATGATCGAATCTGCCGGTAAATAAGGGCACAATCTCTTCCGAATAATATCTCGCACGCGCCCGTCTGTTGTCTGTGCCGGAAGGGGCATAAACATTGAGAATGCGAATTCCATTAACAGTTATCGCCAGTCCTCGTGCCGAAGGTAGATAAGCCAGGTCTCGGACCGGAATCCCGTCCCGGACCAATATCGCCGTTCCACTGTCGTTGTTCGAGTGCGGCGAGGTATAGGAGATGTATCCATGGACTTCCTGGAACTCAGGAATGTAAATTTCCTGCACCATAAGTATATCCACATCCGACGCGTATATCATGTCCCTAAACAACTGCTGTTTCACGGGCGATCTAATGGTATTTACATTCACTGTCCCTATTCTGTATGCCTGGGGTCGAGAAGCTGTCATCTCCACATGATGTTAAAATGACAAAGTTTCACCGTATCGATAGTCCCTTTGCACATCCGCAAAGGGTCGCCCGACGGACGTGTCCCTGCGGCATTAGGTTTCTTGAGATGCGGACGGATGCTAGTCCCCACCAGTAGAATGGTCCGCATCGGTGATTTCGTCGTCCTGTTCATACCATTTGATATTATTGGGGTGCTCCAAATTTTCCCGTGCGGCATTGATGTGTGACATCTGTTGTTCTTTCGCAGCATTAGACTCCACCGCAGAAGGGGTAGCAGGCCCCTGAGCGGATGCGTCTTCTGAGCGACATGACATCTTTTCACTGTCCGAATTCAGATGGTCTGCGACATCCGGAGCTTGTGGTTCCAAGTCAGACAGTTCCATAGTGTTAGACTCATCTGGGCTTCCAAGAAGAGAAGGGAGCGTCTCCGCAGAGTTTAGTCGGCGCTTCTTGCGGCGCTTTGGCGAGCGTTGTTTCCGGGCCCTAACCTCGGCCTCTGGTGTTGGCGAATCTTGCATCACCTGCACTCTCGCCGCCGCTACAACGCCCTGGGGCCATTCCACTTCAGCTTCCATGCCTGTTGTGATGCTCTCATCCTCTTTGTGCACCACCTGTAATGTCTAGCACTGAGGGTTGGTAGGAGCCGTTCCTTCTTCAGTGGGGTCCGAAGGCGCCTCAATCAACTGCGGCGTCGATTCGATAGTGCGCTCCGATCTCGGCGTCACCTCCCCGCGAAGCGCCGCCACGTAAGTCATCGGCAGTGACGTTGGTGTAGTCGGAGTCTGGAAGTCTCCGCTGGTGAGTTGCACGAGTCTCCTCTGCATACACGCAGATCGAAGATGTCCTTCACCACCACACCCGGAGCATGTCCGGGCTGTCCATCATAGATGACAATAGCTCGACAGCCGCCGATGTTGATGCACGATGGCATATGTTTCGTAAGCGCAATGCGCACCTGTCGGACACCATTGAGCACTGGATACGTGCTAAAACTTGCCCAACGTTCGGCCGTATGACTGATAACTCTGCCATATGGCTGGAGCAATTCAGTGACCAGGGATTCTGGTACCTCGAAAGGCAGCTCAAAGACTCGAATCGTACGCACGCCCAGGCCCGAATGAGGGACTAATACTTCGCCAAAATGACCATCGGAGTGTCGGAACTGGAATCCTCGTTTGGCGGCTTCAATGATCTTGTCGCATGCTGCGTCGTCAATCATCTTTACGTAAAGAGTGCTGCTCACGATCGATAAATGAATTCCAATAACCTCAGTGTAATTAAGTTGCACTTCGTCCCTCAAGAAACGTTCGATTTCGAATGCCTTCGGTCGTACATACTCGTTACAGAACGTGAACTGTATCGTTGTTTTTCGGAAATTGTGTGCCATTGCGTTCGATTCAAACAGTAACACACGCGAGTGAAGACGGTGTAAACACCGCTTCTTCCGCGAACGTTCGCAGCCGGGACGTAAACAAGTCCGAGCTGCTCCGCGGCTAAAGGCGGACTGAGCTACCGAAGCACGACTCACGCCCGGTACTCACAGCTTTATTTCTGCCAGTATCTCGTCTCCTACCTTCCTCTCCTACCCTCGCTGCAGGGTGAAAATCTCATTCTGGAAACATCCCCCAGGCTGTGGCTAAGCCATGTCTCCGCTATATCCTTTCTTTCAGGAGTGCTAGTTCTGCATGGTTCGCAGGAGAGCTTCTGTAAAGTTTGGAAGGTAGGAGACGAGATACTGGCAGAAATAGAGCTGTGAATACCGGGCGTGAGTCGTGCTTCGGTAGCTCAGTTGGTAGAGCACTTGCCCGCGAACGGCAAAGGTCCCGAGTTCGAGTCTCGGTAGGGCACACAGTTTTAATCTGCCAGGAAGTTTCATTGACACACTTGCTAAAAATGGACAAACATGATGTTTCTCACGCCCGACAATATTAATATCAGGCTGTCACTCACGTCCTGCCTCCGTTACACAATCATTTCTAAGGCTTTCTCACACTTTCATACAGGACAATACTAGACATAAGGAGATGGAGTGCAAAAATTTCGTTCCTGGTGATGGGGAGGGGGAAGGAGAGAGGAAGCGGGGGGAGTGGCGGTGCACGAAGGGCATTCACCTTCAAAACCCGTGGTAACGGGATAAGCAGGAAGAAAAGGGGTCCGACGTAGGAATAATAAACAAATAAATAAAAATAGAGTGAAATTCCATAAAGCATCACTTGCCCTCAGCGGCACTAGGAACAGTCTGTCTCGCGGTGTACAGTTGTAGTAATATTTCGTCGTTTACATTTAAGTACCTGGCCCATCATGTCTCCACAAATGACTAATTATCTGAATTATTTGTACTACGATAGTGCTCTGTAAACTCATCTACTCTTTTAAGGACTTCGTCATTCCCGGATTTTAACTGTCCATTCGCAGGTTGTGCCTGACTACAGGTATTACGTGAGTTACACGTCGCTGAGATATAACGAATAAAATTTCAGCTGAAGATCCCAGGACATAAGAGATGTTCCGATTAATTTTCTTCTGTTGATCATTGTTATGTTATTCACTAAGTAACTGATTACGGTTGTATTACAAATACGACCAGTGTTTTTGAAGTTGTTTTAGGGTGCACTGAACAGATGAAAAAATAGCTCATTCACAGTCTGCATGGGCGTTGATAAAACCAGCGAAAACTCACGCTACGCGCGGTACCGAAGCACGCACAACATAACAGTAATAATTTTAACATTTATTGCTGGGAGTGCTAGTCCATGAAGACACACATGTAAGTTTTTTTCAGGTATTAGGAAAATGAGAGAGAAGTGCTAGCAGGCGAATCGGCTGGAGTGGCCGAGCGGTTCTAGGCGCTACAGTCTGGAACCGCGCGACCGCTACGGTCGCCGGTTCGAATCTTGCCTCGGGCATGGATGTATGTGATGTCCTTAGGTTAGTTAGGTTTAAGTAGTTCTAAGTTCTAGGGGACTGATGACCTCAGAAATTAAGTTTCATAGTGCTCAGAACCATTTTTTTGCTACCAGGCGAAATCTGGAGGAGAGTTCTGTTGAGACACTACATCTACATCTCCATGTACGTGATTACTCTGCTATTCACAATAAAGTGCCTGGCAGAGGGTTCAATGAACCACCTTCATGCTGCCTCTCTACCGTTCCACTCTCGAACGGCACGCGGGAAAAACGAGCACTTAAATTTTTCCGTGCGAGCCCTGATTTCTCTTATTTTATCGTGATGATCATTTCTCCCTAAGTAGGTGGGTGCCAACAGAATGTTTTCGCAATCGGAGGGGAAAACTGGTGATTGAAATTTCATGAGAATATCGCGTCGCAACGAAAAACGCCTTTGTTTTAATGACTGCCACTCCAATTCACGTATCATGCTTGTGACACTATCTCCCCTACTTCGCGATAATACAAAACGAGCTGCCCTTCTATGTACTTTTTCGATGTCATCCGTCAGTCCCACGTGACGTGGATCTCACACCGCACAGCAGTACTCCAGAATAAGGCGTACAAGCGTAGTATAAGCAGTCTCTTTGGTAGACCTGTTGCACCTTTTAAGTTTTCTGCCAATGAATCGCAGTCTTTGGTTTGCTCTACGTACAATATTATCTATGTGATCGTTCCAATTTAGGTTATTTGTAATTGTAATCCCTAAGTATTTACTTGAATTTACAGCCTTCAGATTTGTGTGATTTATCGTATAATCGAAATTTAAGCTGTTTTCCTTTAGTAATCACGTGAATAACTTCGCACTTTTCTTTATTGAGGGTCAATTGCCACTTTTCGCACCATACAAATATCTTATCTAAATCATTTTGCAAGTCTCTTTGATCATCTGATGACTTTACAAGATGGTAAATGACAGCATCATCTGCAAACAGTCTAAGACGGCTACTCAGATTGTCTCGTATGTCGTTAATATAGATCAGGAACAATAGAGGGCCTATAACACTACCTTGGGGGACGCCGAATGTTACTTCTGTTCTACTTGATGACTTTCCGTCTGTTACTACGAACTGTGACCTTTCTGACAGGAAATCTCGAATCCAGTCGCACAACTGAGGCGATACTTCCGTAGGCATGCAGTTTGATTAGAAGACGCTTGTGAGGATCGGTGTCGAAAGTCTTCTGGAAATCTAAAAACATTGAATCAATTTGACATCCCCTGACGATAGCACTTATTACTTCATGAGTATAAAGAGCTAGTTGTGTTTCACAAGTACAATATTTTCTGAATCCGTGCTGACTATATGCCAATGAAACGTTTTCTTCGAGGTACTACATAATGTTCCAATAGAGTATATGTTCTAAAACCCTACTGAAAATCGACGTTAGTGATATAGGTCTGTAATTCAGCGGGTTGCTCCTACTTCCCTTTTTGGGTATTGGTGTGACTTGAGCAATTTTCCAGTCTTTCGGTACGTATCTTTCTGTGAGCAAGTGGTTGCATATTATTGCTAAATAAGAGCTGGTAGGACCACTGATTGACAGACAAGAATCCGGATTGGAGACCCAATGCTAAACATATTTTTAATCTGTGAGAAGATTTTGCGACAGGGTTCACTACACTACAGAGTCCTGGACTTAGTTTAGTCCTAATTAATGTGCTAAGATAATTTTGTACATCCTGCATTTACCCCACACGTATCATCTGGAACTATGTGAGACTAAAAGTTTCACGTTCCCACAATCATATCTCTTCGGCGCTCGATAGCTTGATGAAGTGGCCGCGGGGGTCCGTGGAAGCGACAGGTAGACAGCCACTTGCGAGGCAGCAGCACTCCTACGGCGGCCAAAACACGGCCAACACGGCGGTATCGGCTCCATTATTCAGTGTTCTCCGCGGACTCGGTGCGAAATTAATTTCCACGGCTTCATCAATCAAGTGTTTAATTAAAGTAATTACCCCGGGGCAGGCGGGAGAGTTTTTGCAGCGGCTAACTGGCGCCATGCATCAGATGGCTGGCTACCTGTGCCGTGGCAAGTAGCTTACGGCTCGCGCCTCGGCGGAAGGAGACAGACTGCGCCTCTGTATTACCCGCACCGGCGACCGGTCCTCAGCCGGAGCGAGGCGCGCACTGCTGCTGGCTTTTCGCAACGCAGCTCGCCCGGACGGACTGAATGCCTTCAACTTCCTCAGCGAGCATTCAAGTACTCCACTTCCACTTGTTGTGCCTAGCATAAAACCGTGTATTGTTGAATTCACAGAGCTTTCTGTTTTGCAACAGGATGATAATGATTTATTCCCCCAGACATTTCGTCCAACAACCACGCAGCCATTCAGGCAGACTTAGTAATTTGTAATAACAAGTCGAAATTTCGCGCCGTTATCCTGTAAGTTGGTAAACGTGCTATAAACGGCGTGCAGAATGGCCTGTAGGTGGCAGCATAGTGCAGATGCACACATGCCGTCGCAGTATCAGTATAAAGATGGCCACCCCACTTGCGACTTGCACCAGGCAAGAACAGCGTTCTGTTTTTCGGTTTCTGCGTAGTGAAGGTGTGAAACCTTTTGAAATTCATCGACGAATGAAGGTCCAGTACGGTGATGCATGTTTGTCACAGCAGCAAGTCTATGAATGGAGTAGTAAGTTCGCAAATGGAGTGACTTCAGTGGAAGATGCTCCTCGTCCAGTTCAGGCACAACGAGTTGTGACTCCATAGAACATTGCAGCAGTTGAAGCCATAGTGAAGGAAAACGGCCGAGTAACACTGACAACGAGTTGTGACTCCATAGAACATTGCAGCAGTTGAAGCCATAGTGAAGGAAAACGGCCGAGTAACACTGAATGACATTGCAGCATAATTACAGATTAGTCATGGGTCAGCACACCACATTGTACATGATGAGCTCCAGTTTCACAAAGTGTGTGCAAGATGGATGCCACGGCACCTGACTCCTGAAATTAGAGAACGACGTGTTGATGCTTGTGAAGAACTTCTTCGGCGCTTTGAACGAGAAGGTGATGGCTTCCTTGCAAGAATCCTTACTGGGGACGAAACCTGGGCCGACCGAAGTGGCCGTGCGGTTAAAGGCGCTGCAGTCTGGAACCGCAAGACTGCTACGGTCGCAGGTTCGAATCCTGCCTCGGGCATGGATGTTTGTGATGTCCTTAGGTTAGTTAGGGTTAACTAGTTCTAAGTCCTAGGGGACTATTGAGTCCCATAGTGCTCAGAGCCATTTGAACCATTTTGAACGAAACCTGGGTTCACTTCCACCAACCGGAAGGGAAAAGAGCGAGCAAGGAATGGCGCCATTCCTCATCACCAAAACCTTGCATCAAGTGTTTTCCATATGTTTGGACCGCTCAAAGACGCAATGGAAGGAAAGAAGTTCCGTTCAGATGAAGAGGTTCGCCACGCGGTGCATGAGTGGTTGCGCGGACTACCTAAAGAACTTTTTTCTAAAGGAATTTATGCTCTTTGTAAGCGCTGGAGGACTTGCATTGAGAGTGGAGGAGATTATGTTGAAAACTGATACAGCTTTGTAACACTTCCGCACAATAAATAATATTTAAAAAATATTTAAGGTTTTCATTTGACTCACCTTCGTATGTTGTGAAAATACGTCTGCTCAACCTTATTAATACGCGTGGTGGCGTTCGACAATATAACACTTGGGATCTGATTTCTTTATTTTGTTCATCACAAAATTATATGTGTTATGCCATGAACGGCCACACTTAATTACGTTATTATTACTGCTTCCCCTGCAAGATACAGCCATGTCGTATAGTGACACAAACAGGGCATTTAACGGTCTACTCCAGAAAATGTGAAACACAATGTATTACGCAGAACTAAATTATGGCTAAATAAACGAACAAATCTATGTTTCATTAGTCTTGCCGTCCGGGGTGGCCGAGCGGTTCTAGGCGCTGCAGTCTGGAGCCGCGCGACCGTTACGGTCGCAGGTTCGAATCCTGCCTCGGGCATGGATGTGTGTGAGGTCTTTAAGGTAGTTAGGTTTAAGCAGTTCTAAGTTCTAGGGGACTGATGACCACAGAAGTTAAGTCCCATAGTGCTCAGAGCCATTTGAATTTTTCATTAGTCTTTCGGCACAGAACAAATGTCATTATTTTTATACAAACTTCGGCCAAATTATAAGCACTTTTAACTGCAGAGGAGAGAGCGGATTGGTGGCAACAGTACATTGAAGGCCAATATGAGGGGGGAGATTTGTCTGATGTGATAGATGAAGAAACAGGGGTTGATTTAGGAGAGATAGGGGATCACTATTAGAATCAGAATTTAAGATAGGTATGGATCAAATATGGCAAAAGAGGTAGATAACATTCCATTAGAATTTCTAAAATCATTGGGTGCAGTGGCAAGCAAACGTCTGTACACATTGGTGCGTAGAATGTATGAGTCAGGCGACATACCATCTGACTATCGGGAAAACATCATCCTCACAATTCGGAAGACTGCAAGAACTGGCACGTGCGAGAATTATCGCAAAATCAAGGTTAAAAGCTCATGCATCAAAGTCGCTTAGAGGAAAAATGTACAGAAGAAAGGAAAAGAAAACTTAGAATATGTCAGATGTCTATCAGTTTGGCTTTAGAAAAGGCAAAGGCACCAGAGGGGCAATTCTGACGTTGCGGTTGATAATGGAAGCAATGTTAAAAAAAAAAAATCAATACACGTTCACAGGCTTAGCAGTGCTGGAAAAATGGTTCGAAAATATAAAATGGTGTAAGATGTTCGAAATTCTGAAAAAGGTAGGCGTAAACTGTAGGGAGAGACGGCTAATATACATTGTGTACAAGAGTCGAGGAAGAATAAATAAAAATGTCGTGTGACTAGGGCCTCCCGTCGGGTAGACCGTTCGCCTGGTGCAAGTCTTTCGATTTGACGCCACTTCGGCAACTTACGCGTCGATGGAGTGAAATGATGATGAGGAGGACAACACCCAGTCCCTGAGCGGAGAAAATCTCTGACCCAGCCGGGAATCGAACCCGGGCCCTTAGGATTGACATTCTGTCGCGCTGACCACTCAGATAACGGAGGCGGACAAGAGCGAATAATAAGAGTGGATGATCAAGAACGAAGTGCTCGGATTAAAAACGGTGTAAGAGAGGGATTTAGTCTTTTGTCCCTCTTGTTCAATCCGTATCTCGAAGAAGCAATAATGGAAATAAAAGAAAGGTTCAGGAGTGGAATTAAAATTCAAGGTGAGAGCATACCAATGATACGATTCGCTGATAGACATTGCTTTCCTGAGTGAAAGTGAAGAAGTATTACGCGATATGCTGATGGAAAGAACAGTCTAAGGAGTGCAGGATATGTACTGAGAGTAAATTGAAGAAAGATGGAAGTAATGAGAAGTGGAAGAAAGGAGAACAGCGAGAAACTTAACATCAGGATTGATGGTCACGAAGTAGATGAAGTTAAAGAATTCTACTACCTAGGGAATAAAATAACCGGTGACGGACGGAGCAAGGAGGACACCAAAAGCAGACTAGCACTGGAAAAAAAGGCACTCCTGGCCAAGGGAAGTCTTTTGGTATACACAAAGGCCTTAATTGGAGGATGAAATTTCTAATAATGTACGTTTGGAACTCAGCATTTTATGATAGTGAAACACGGACTGTGGGAAAAATCGGAGTAGAAGAGAATCGAAGCATTTGAGATGTGGTGTTGCAGGCGAATGTTGAACATAAGGTGGGTTGATAAGGTAAGGAACGAGGAGCTTCTGCAGAGAAGCGGAGAGGAGAGTAATATGTGGAAAAAACAGACAAGGAGAAGGAACAGTATGATAGGACATCTGTTAAGACATCATGGAATGACTTCCAATGTACTAGAGGGAGATGCATAGGGAAAAAACTGTAGAGGAAGACAGAGATTGGAATATACCCAGAAAAAAATTGAGGACATAGGTTGCGACTGGTACTCTGAAATGAACAGCTTGGCACAGAAGAGGAATTTGTGGCGGGCCGCATCAAATGAGTTAGAAGGCTGGTGACAGAAAAAAAGTAAAAAATTGTAAAAAACCTAACGATATACACATGTTGATACGTAAGACAATCTCGAAATATTTGATGTCGTCTTTTACATATATACGTGAATGTGAAATGGCGAATAACACATTTAGCATGGACTCTACACTGGAAGTATACTGTAATTTTCGTAACAGATTACGCTGGAATTTTTCTTGTATGGTTTTAAAAATAATAATCACGTAATATATGTACCATGGCCTCAATGAGGCAGAAGTATGACCTTAGAGAGCGTATTAATATGTCGTTTATTGGTACTCATGTAACCTGTTATAACTCTTATGATCTGCAGTCTGAGAAACCAAGGACGGCGTTGAATCTGTTGTCGTATAACCTAGTACCTTGTGCATTTCATCTTATTGTCCAAGTCCACTAACATTACGCATACCGGCTTTGCTTTGTTTGCTGAGTATATTGTAGACGTAGATTGGTAGTAAGTCGGAGCTGCAGCTTTTTCCCTAAGCTTTCAATATCGACATGGCAATCAGCTGATTTGTTGACATTACTGAGTTTTCCTGTGCTGAGGAAATCAAACTTTTTTTCTCCGCCAGCTGCTATCTGTCTTGTATCCATGGAAATGACAGCGAAACCTTAAGAGCACGACTATAACAAGGAAAAGTTACGAGGCAGGCAAACAGTACCAGAATACAACAACAGGCTTACGTGAATTGTTAGAAGCCTTAAGTTGCATAGGAGGAATCTTCTCAGCCATTGGTGCCATGGGGACGCCAGCCACGCTTAAGGAATAACACTGTAAGCCATAAATATCATTTATGGGTGGGCCCCACATGCGTCGTGAAGGGCCTATAGCAGGTCCAGCACGTGAATTAACAACATACGCCTCCCTCTCTCAGTTTCTCCACTCAGATTCTGAATAACAGCGTGTAATTAGAGCCAATGAGATGGCGAGAACCCTTCAACGTTACGCGAAGTCAGTGACTAGAGGGGTGCAAGCAGAATTTGATTAAAACTCAGATGCAGACGCTTCGAGGAGAAAGTCATGGCAAGCAGACAAGAAGATAGATAGGACAGACGGGTCCTAGTGGAAGTGGAAAGATAGCAATATTGGCAGAAACAGCAGAAGTTATTTGCCGAACGGAGGTACCGACAGTACTTCGCAGCAGTAGGTGGAGTTCTGGCTGGGTAACTGAGGATTCCTGCGTGTCAGGTGTGCAGACTCGGCTACTACTGACAGGTTCTTTTAATAGAAGGAATGTTGATAGTTAGTCACTGTCTGTGTGTAAAGACTCGTTCTGTCGTGCATAGAACTTATTTACAGCAAATATATACCACTTTGAGACTATTCCCTGCTTAAAGTCAGAAATTGCAAACCAATCAATTTCGTCATTCAGTGCTGATTCAGATCTTCACCTTTTGTAATACGAGAATTTTAAGAAGCTTTCTGATGCCTTAATGTAAATGCCCATCTACTTAACATTCAAGATGCAGAATTGCATGGGTAGATACTGGTTTCGTAATAAATCTCATACATAGAGAAAGCAACAACAGAGACTGTTGTTTCCAAAGGATTTATTAAGTGGTTCTCAGAAAATGGGGCTGTCCATAAATGTTGAGAAAACACGCGATGTTCAGTACTGTACAACAAACAGAGTTATAGAAAAACTTTATGTTGCACATGAACAGGGCAGAATGTTCCAAATTTTGGCTGTACATATTGATGACAAATAGAACTGGAAGAAGCATATGACTGAGCTTATCAAAAAACGAAGTACAGATACTTTTACTTTTCGTATAATTGCTAGTCTTGCAAAGAAACGAATCAGCTTCCTGGCATATTTGGCGTATTTCCACTCACTAATGTTTCGTGCAATAATTTTCTAGGGCAACTCATCACACAGAAAGAAGGTACTGATTACAGAAAAGCGATCAGTAAGAATAATATACCTCACTCCAAGGAGTGTGACATATTAACTGCATCGTTACGCCATATTCACTAATGAAATTCGTGACAAATAATCCGTCAGAATTTGAGAAGGCTGTGGTGTACTTATCTACAACACTAGAAGAAAAAACGAAATTTACTATCTTCTATTAAAGTCGACAGTGCCCATAAAGAAGTTCGATATGCAGCTACAAAAACGTTTCATTTGTCCAACAACAGAAATTGTCTGACGGGCAGCAAAGCAAGTTTTCAAAGTAACCTAAAGTCATCTCTCCTAGACGGCTCTTCTATTCGATGGATGAATTTTTATTTAAATGCTGGTAACCTGACAGGGAAAGTGTAGTAGCATTTACACTACTAGAAAAATATTCATTAATGTTAACTCTAATCATGGATACACATCCTGTAAACTGACTTCTTCCATATCATTTCGATAAAAGAGTCCTTCAAATCATGTATGTAACATGTAACTAACTATGTGGTCGGACGTAATCGATGACTGTCTCTCTATGGGCGAGGGAATCATCCAGCCGGACATCCTGTATACCCCATAAAACTGAGGCCGTAATATCCTTTGTGGACATCATTGTTTTGTTCTAGGGGAGGGGGTGTTTCTATGATATAAATGCTGTCCTCGTCTTAAGCATCACAATTTCACACTGTCTGCCTGATGCCGCATTGGGTGTATTGGGTGTTGGGAAGAGAATCCATTCGTTTATTTTTACTATCGTCTGTGTTGCCGCAGTACCAAGCTGGAACAAGTGTTTCCATAAAACGGTTGTCAAGTGATGATCGAAGCCTAGCTGTGTCAAGAAGAAATCCACGGATACCAGTCATTGAATGCTAGCACCTACTTTGACTGAACCAGAGGAGGGATTCGTCCTACAAGTCTTCCTGTGAGCCTGAAGATGGCATGATATAGATCTGAAACTGGTTGCTCAGATAAAATAACAACTGGAAGTTTAAACGGCTGAAGGTGTTTTGATTCGACATTTTAGATCAATAGTTGAGGTCCTGAAACCAGTCATATAAAGATGGACTTGCAGAGAAGTCTTTCCATAGTTCATTGTGTTGTGCACGATTGTGCACTAGACGGCTAATGGACATATCGTGTACCTGTGCAGTCTGCCTCACATAAATGAAGCGACTGAGTTGAATCAACCTACGAAACAGCACAGATTGCCATCTGAGTTGAATGTGCTTGGCAGCCTTAAACTCAGGTCGTCTCAAACACCTATTCTGCCACTATGAAATTCCTGGCATTAAAATTACACCTGTTTTTGACAGAGTACACTAGTTCCGGAAACTTCGAATAGTTGTGGATAAGTCGTAAGTGGTTCGTCTTCTGTAAAAGTAAAATATTTCACTATGACCGGTTTTGGTTACTGCCATCTTCAGATCATAAAATATTCTGATGTAGAATCAACGTCAAACTAAACATGATACTACATCAGAATATATTATGATCTGAAGATGGCAGTAGCCGAAACCGGTCATAGCGAAATGTAAATAAAAAAAGAGTGATCAAGAAGGACCTGTAAAATAAAGTGCCAAAAATATGATCGCAGACTCATTTTCAGACATTACGTCTTCAATTGAAAAGTAAAAAAGTTTTTACATTTCACAAATGAATGGCAGCCCATACATCCGTCTTTAAACTGTATTTCGAAGCGCAAAGTCGCAGCTACCTACATCTATTGCCGTTTGACAGCTTTGTCTGTAATGTCTACACACGACATTTTACTCGCAATAGGCATGGGTTACCTATGCATCCATGAGCTCTCTTATTACCTTACCTATTAAACCACTCCCTGTTATAACTTTCTGACTGTACCAGCATTAAGGACCATCGGTATGGAATTGTTTACATTTGTGCTGCTCTTCGGATGTTTACTTGTGAAAACATTTGTGTACATCAATAATTATGTATCGCGTGCCATATGTCGACTGCGAAATTACTGAATCTCGTTTATGACTCATAATTCGCGTCATTTGCGGGGATTTTGAGGCCAAAGTCGAATATAGAGGATATGATATTGATAACTACACAATTGGCAACGTCTAGATGTAGTATCTATTTCGAATACAATTAAGGAGTGGAAATACCTAATGCTCTAATTTCCATTTCTTCACAAACAGCGTTTACGGTGCTGTTGTTTTTTCAGTATTCTCTAGCATGTCCTTAGATTTATTTCAAATGCCACATCATGGAGAAACTATTTAAAACTTGGCTTTTGTGACGAACGATACTTCTGTCGGCAGTTCCAAATGCCATGCATCAAGGTCTGGTACACTTAGTCTAGGATAGTTTCGAAAGATAATACACAATTTTTTGGTGAATGGAAACGAGTTTATGTGCTTTGAAAGAGATTTCACAATTATAAAGAAACGAAGAAAGATAAGCAACGCCTTTGTTTCTGGGGCTGCGTAAGAAACACAAGTCACTATTCAAAAGATTTTTCCTTGAATTTAATTTTGCTAATCTCTTTTAAAAAGTGGAATTTCATTGTCTACAGGTCTGCTTGTTAAAACACCACTGCTACGCTTCTGTACTTGTACTACCACAAATAAAAGGTAGTGCCTCAGTACTACATGGGACTTGAAACAGATATTCTAATTGACACTTGGAACTAGTCAGTTCCCTGGTGCGGGAGCTACAAAGTTCTTAATAAATCAGTTACATTCTATTTGGTCTCGTCATTCTTCACAGTGAGAAGGTGGGTGGCATAATACTGTGGCATCAGAATACTTTAATTTTTTGAATGCAAAACGGTTTTTTGCAAAAAGAGATGCGATATATTTAGATTTTCCTGAAAAATGTGTGATATGGCACATCGCACATATGAAATTTTCCGTCTTCAGTTTATGTCCCAGAACTGAAGATAACGACTGTCTCCACAGTAGGAGAATTATAATGGAGTTCATGTGAACTCTAATGGCAAATAAATGCTTCGACTTGATATTCCTCAAAAAAGTTTCATATGCTTCTACAACTACAGTTTCTAAAATCTAATTTAGACTGGAGTGCTGTTGTCCTTTTTTGACCCTCAGTCTTCTAGGAAGGATTGTTTTATTTGAGTACGATGAATAAAGGTAGATTTTATTGGATTCCCTTCGAACTTTGATAACATAAATAGGGCACTATGAACCCTACAATAAAGCATAGATTACTTTTCACTGAGAAACCCACACATTATACAGGGTGTTCCGAAAAAACACCGGCAACGCTTGGCGTGTTGTGCGAGAATGAACACTGATTGGTTTTCAGCAAGAAACCCATTTCCGGAAAGGCATCGAAGTGTGAGATGGATGTACGTCCCATATTACGTCACTAAAGCCAACATGAGTAGCACGTCTCACTGTCTCCAGTACAAACGGGTTACGAACTGCATACCTCCAAAGTCTGGTCAGAATGTATGAAAGTACGTCATAATTAAAAGTTACCAGTCTCAACTTTATTAGAGCAATATTTCGGTCAAAATCTGCGTTTTTAAGAAAATCTGAAGACGCTGAATATAGGCTCAGAAACATGAAAATTCGTATGTAATCTCATCTGTGATACCAATAAGTTCCTCCTATTAGTTTTCAAGTTATGTATTAAAAACCAAATTTTTAGTGAAAACGCCCTTATTCATGGTAGATGAAACCATTTTTATTTGTAGGTTGGTTGATTGATTGGGGGGAGGGGGGCGGGGGGAGGGAACCCAACAGTGAGGTCATTGGTACCAATGGATTTGAGAAGGATGTTGAAATAAGTCGGCCGTGCGCTATCACAGGAACTATCCCGGCATTTACCTGAAGCGATTTAGGGAAATCACGGAAAACCTAAATGAGAATGGCCGGACGTGCGTTTCAACTGTCGTCCGCCAGAATGCGAGTCCAGTGTGCTATCCACCGCGCCACCTCGTTGTGTTTTTATCTGTAATATAAAGTTCCTACTACAGCACCCGATTACAATAATTCTATAATACAAATGTACTATGTTTCAATAATGTATTGTAAATTACTACGGTTACAAGGAATGTTAGAGAAGCAGTTCAGAGGTCATGTTCTGCTGTCGGTCCGTTCCAAAAATTCTAGCCGGAAAATTTTAAATGCAGTCGAGCTAAAACGTTTTCAGTAACTAAAAGAAATTTTCCTCTAGTTATATAAAAATCAAAATGATTGTAAGTAGTTAAACGGCAGTGTCCTAAAAAGGGGCCATTCAGGTGTTGCTACTTGTACCTCCCAACAGCATCATATTTACGCCAGTGACGGTAACACGCGTAAATATGATGTCTTTTATAAAGTCCTACGTGACTGTGAATCCCAGGTATAGAAAGTTAATTAATTTGTAGATGTTCCGTTTCGAAGTCCGCTGCGCCCGTGTATAAATACGGTCAGAGAGGCAGTGGGGTGAGACACTTCGCACCGACATATCAATCCGGCCGCTTCAATCAGACGCCTGCTTGCGCTGTGCCTCGGGTGACGCTACCATAAAGTGTTTTCGGTGAAAGTAGGAAGTGCAAACAGGAGGAATGTACACCGTCCTAGATCGCTTAGATTGGCCGGCCGCTGTGGCCGAGAGGTCCTAGGCCCTTCATTCCCGAACCGCGCTGCTTCTGCGGTCGCAGGATCGAATCCTGCCTCGGGCATGGATGTGTGTGATGTCCTTAGGTTAGTTGGGTTTAAGTAGTTCTAAGTCTATGGGACTGATGACCTCAGATGTTAAGTCTCATAGTGCTAAGAGCGATTTTTTCCCTTACATTTCACGGAAGTAACTGTTGGTGTACTGCGTGGCAAATGGCGATATTGTTTTACTCTTCCAAGGCGAGCAACAAACTTTGCTGGTTAGAAGACCATACCACTTGGAACCTCCTGCTGAGGTCGCCTATGAATTGTTAATATTGCCGTTTCTGCAGGGATATTAGTTAGAATTAAAACTTATATTTCACGTATGTGAACCTTTGCTGAATATAGCAATCAGTTAAAATTCAAAACTTTTATTTATAGTCATACTTCCTGATCCCGCTAATTAAATAACAAGTAGATTCAATTTCTTTCAGTGAGAAAATGGACTAATGTGGAGTTGCAGACTGGAGATTATGGTCAGTTTGTTCTCCATCGCTTTGTGGCTGACTGCAAAAATAGTTTTCAGGCTCTTGTAAACAACGAAGGTAGATGTAATGCATGCAAAGAAGATTCAAGTGCCTTTTCAAATCGACATTACTAAAGTATCGACCATTTTGATTATCTACCCTCTGCCCTACAACCCCAGCAATAAGGTTCTGCAGTGATGTTACAGGTGTGCCGTACAGAAAATAGTCGAGAGGTGTCAGATTTGACAACCATGCTGACCATCGAACTGATCCGCCCCTACCATTCCATCGTGTGGGACATGCGACGTTGACTTGATTCCCCCCATTGTCATCAAAGTGTCCTGCAGGTCCGTGATGTTGCAGCCACATGTCCATCCGATCATTTGGTGGCAGTAGATTCTATAGGGTAGCCAAACGTCTCTAATAAATGTCAGGTAGATCGATCTTGTTCGTCTGTTTGGCAGTAGAACTGGCCCACAGGTATGGTCAACAATTATGTCGGACCAGATGTTAATACCGACCCTCTGTTGATAATTTTGAATCGTCTGTGCACGCAGACTTTCGTCTCCCCAAACATGCATGTTATGCAAGTTTGACATGCATTCATCGGTGAATAACACAAAGCTCGGGAATCGTAGCTGGAGTATGCATTACTGTAAATAGCACTGCGCTAACTGTACCCGTCGTGGGCAGTCCTTCTCCCGTAAGCTTGCTTGGACTTCCTCCTGACGAAATAGGTGGAGCCAGTGTTCATGGACAAAACTCCACAGGCTCTTTTATCCGATTTTTTATTCTGCCCCCTGCCGAGTGTTGGTGGCTGGCTCCTCTTCATTGTCAGAAAGTCCTCCTCCAACCGTGGTGCTCAAGCCAAGCGTGGAAGACCCACATCACGTTTCAGCACCTAATAAAGGACAAACATCAGAAACTACCTATGAGCAACTTTCTGGCTTCTCGGAGGCGCCTCTCGAAGGCCGAGAAGCCCGCATCTCGTGGTCGTGGTAGCGTTCTCGCTTCCCACGCCCGGGTTCCCGGGTTCGATTCCCGGCGGGGTCAGGGATTTTATCTGCCTCGTGGTGGCTGGGTGTTGTGTGCTGTCCTTAGGTTAGTTAGGTTTAAGTAATTCTAAGTTGTAGGGGACTGATGACCATAGATGTTAAGTCCCATAGTGCTAAGAGCCATTTGAACCATTTTGAAGGCCGAGAACGTGGAATGGCGTGGCTTTCGTCTCTTTGGAAAAGTTCTGCATACAATCTTGGGGCAGTACTCTTTTTGAAAATAAAACCGCCTTTTCTTGCTGCAACTTAATTTATTTTTCCCAGACGTGATACACCTTTTTTATTACTCTAAGTTATCTTCAGTGGAATCTAGAACGATACACTTTTACACTTCTATCAAATAGTTCACGTCACGTTACAACACCCTCACTGGCATCGCAGCGAGAAGGAAGTACTTCTCTGGGCGGTATCACTAACCTGGTGTCTTGCTGAAAGTCCCTCGTCACAGCACAGTCGTAGCTCTCAGTCGCCAGGTTCCATGTAGGTGGTGATACTATTGAAGTTGAGTGTTTAGGGATGCCAGTTGTTAATTGTCAACAACGATTGTATTATACTTAATACAGCAATTGCCTTATCACTCACGTCACAGAATCAGAATTTGCAATATGGCGGCTCTGGTCTACGCCGTTCTATTCGACCCTTTACACACATTAACACAGTTTTTTGACTTTACATAATGATAGATACTGCACACGACACGTGGCGTTCTGATAACTAATAACTTCACTTTCTATAGTTCAGTTCTTTTATCTTGGCGGTTAGCGCATGCCCGTCCAGACGCGGGAGATTGCTGCGTTTCCAGTTGTACGCGCCACGAGAAGCAGCGCAATAGTATATAGTTCGCAAACTTGCGTTTGGGGGGGAGCGCGCAGTTTATGAAATAAAGCCACCACGGCCGCATTAACCCTTTCGCTGCTACAGAGACGTGCTCCCCGCATTCCGCGATGTCCGCGATTTTGTCATCATTGCACCGCTCGCCTGTGCAGACTAATGGTGTTTCGACTGCTTTGACACACTTTATCATTCGATTACACAAAAACTATTTGGCCAAAAAATTTTATTTTGGCACATCTTCTTGACTGATACCTTCCCTCCATAAATGACTTAATTTTGTTTCGGAGTTCAACGCAGTTACTATGCAGCATTAGATGTAGTATATCATTGCACGAAATTTTGAAGAGTTTGCAGAGGTAAAAGTCCATAGCGTACACTTTCCGTATGGTCGATTTTAGTTGCCACTAGAAATTTCAAAAAATTACATTGAGACGAATAAAATTCGTGAAGTAATACACTTTGATATTGTTTTTAAATAAAGAAAATATTAAGCACCGAACAAGATTTGATTCGGAACCTTCCACTTAGCGGTCATACACTTTAACCTTTTTTTTTTTTTAAAATCTCATTTTGTTCGCTTCTGTTCGTTGCATCTGCTCAGGGCGGACGTCGTAAGACATCCGTTGAAGTTTACTGTTGATCGATTATCTCAGTTTTTTTATTACTGAGTGCTGCTAACCCTCTGACCGAACGCAGTGAGCTACCGTGCCGGCTAACCATTACGCTATCGCAGCTCGTCGATCAATACATTTCCCAGAGGTCTATAAAATATCACGCAAAGTACTGACAAACACTGTTGGTATGACTATGAATTACTCACGTTTCGTCAAAGTACAATAGGAAATAAACATTTACCGCTGTTCTTTACTGCGAAAAAGCGGTTAGTGAGAATGATACAAATACCTTTCCTTGCTATCGCCTGAATTGGGAGGCTTATTGCTTGTTTGGTTTAATTAATTAATAGAATATGAAGCAATTGGTATAAACAATGCTTTTCCCAAACTTTCTATAAAAGAAAGTCTGCTATCAAGACACTGCTTTCGTTCAATTACTTTATTTATGACTGAACGTTTCTAAAACTGAAGACACTCGTCCGTGCTCTGCACTGCAGTCGAGCTCTGACTGTGTTTAGTGACGTCAGATGCGCAGAACGAACCTAAACTCGGCCGCCGTCATAAATGACGCGCACTTTAGCTTGTTTAACAGCTAAAACATGCACTCGCGACCGTTATTTTAGAGCTACCCCGGTTACTCGACCGTGCGTTTTGAGTGGCTCCTCGCGACTAACTCAGAAGGACAAGAGAGACCCGCCTTTCTCTCCCAGCCAATACCGATACTTCTCTCGTTTCCTGGGCGTTCAGATCACTGTTGCTAGGCTGATCTGACGTCACGTTTGCGGACATTGTGACGGAAGTTTGTCTCGGAACACTATCTCAGAGTGTAAGATCGTACTCCCGAATAGTCGGATCTTGTCCTTACTAAGGTTGCACAACGTTACCTCCTATGATTTCATCTCTAATGCTCCTTGGTGACGCTTAATTGGTAAATGTACATGTTGCCTGGCCGCTACTCAGCATTCCCGATTGCATAAATATGCCTAATACTTGGCTTAAACACGTGAAGGGAATGCACATATGCATTACAACGTTTTCTTCATGTAAATAAGCAATTACTCACAGCTTGTTGCCAGTGTGACAGAAAAAGTTCGGAACACAAAATTGTGCTTATGTTTCGAAAATGAAGTGGTAGTGCGACCTCCCGACCAGATTAGAGAAAACGCAGATTCTAATAAACTAATTTACATAAAAAACACGACGTGAAACGTATTAATCTCCCATTGCAATTCGCTTTGTCGTATGGAAACACCATGTTGGTCATTTACACAGCTATGTACCGGTACATGTCGCACTTCTGTCAACAACGTTACTCAATGGCAGACTGCGGAAGCTCCCAGCAGGATGCACAGAATTGCTGCATGAAGGAATGAGGCGCATGAGCGAAAATGATATTAGGCTCCGCTCGCTCACCCGGAGCACACAGATGACTAAAGGGTTGCGTACCCTCCGTATTCAGACACCAATAATCGGAACAAATTGTCACAACCGTCGTACTGAGACTTCGTAGCGGAAGTGACGGTACGTCGCACTGGTCTACTTTGGATGTCCCTGCCTTGAATTTCTCGTAGCCTAGAAGTGCTATGCAGCTTTAGTTATCTCATTGAATGTGTCTATATCCGTCCCCTTGGAGCTCCTACTGTAAAACTTTAATACACTTTGGAACACTACTGCCTGCCACTGTTATACCGTAACCTCAAAGCTGGAGGTAGATCGTATAAATAAAATCATTTTTGTTAAAGCGATTACAGTGTAAAGAAGCAGAGCAGTGTTACCCTCTGAAAGGAATTAAGTTGTGTTGACCGTGATATACCTAACGGAGGTGGCTTATCGGAAGTGAAAGTTACAATTACGTAAGTATTTAAACATTAACAAACAATATTTTACCTCTCCACACTGTTCACAGGATAAAGAAACGGTCGCCAGCTTAGTTAGGCACAAGAATGATTAAAATTCTTGTTCAAGAAAACAGGTATGAGTAACTTCAGTGGGCAATCACAGCCTATACTCTGTCACATGGGAGTGCAATGAACTCTGTCACCTGCATATGTTCACGTTATAGTTTGAGCTGACATAGCTGAACAAACTATTTGCATAAATATAACAGATAACGAAACGCACTATTACGTTGAGGACTTAGTCAAACTGAATGGTCTCAATAATGTTACCATTAATATTCAATGGAGAATCGTAAACTGGACATAGGTTCAATATTACTTTTCAAACATATTCCTATCTGACATGAAATATGGATTTGGTTCACAGCAAAATTAGTTATTGTGCATAGATTAAGTCTCTCAAAACTAAACACCTTTCTACTTAGAATGAAAATTAGATGAAATTCCCTAACAGATTACTTCTCACTGTCTTTTGAACAAAGAAGTTATTATTTTTATAGATAGTAGTCTTTCAATTAATCATTATCTAACATGAGCACAATAGACAAACTGTTGATGTTGTTACATCATTAATATGCACTTTTAATACACAAGAGGAGCCCAATATTGTACAGAATTTCATTTGATAGCAAGAGTAACTGAAACTTTCTATAATTAAGTAACTTTGTGCATCTGAACTACTTTCAATGGAGGGGGGCCTTAATATTAAGCACTGTAGCAGAACAAACTAAACACACTTCCAATACGCTAAAGAAACAAGCGTTAAACAAACATGAACATGTAACTTTGAACAGTAATAGTTCTCAACTTTCACTGCGGTAGAACCCAACTTGATATGATTATAAGACAATAACTCACCTTTGGGTGATTTTCAACAGACTGCACTGTGATCATTTAATTTGCAAAACTCTATAAGCCACAGTTTTGAGAACAGTCACTTTAGAAGTTGGCAACAAAATGTTAATAAAGAGTTTTAATAGAAAAAATTATTTTCAACACGTGTCATTTACTATATACTCAGTTCTTCTACATATACATTAACTTTGTTTTTAGTATGTTCAAGTGTCACTAATTAGTAAAACACCGGCCTTTCCTATTTTCACAATGTGGACACTCGGTAATCGTTTTTGACATGGGAAGGACCCTAAGTGTTTGTGTGACTAGGGATGAAAAAATCAAGGTAGGTATGAGTTCGAGTATAAGTTACCTTATATTTGCCCACACTAAAACATACAATGAGCTGATCCTTCACCATACATTTCTACTATTCCTTGGTTCCTTTCCAGTGATTGCGCAATGTGGTGGCGATTGCATGTTGATAGGTGGATTTGCGGATAGAACTGCTGGACTCTGTCATTTCTTGGTGGCGATGATAGATATCAATTCCAGAATAGTTCCAGCTCTCTATCCATCCATCCGAGGCATTGGAAAGGGGCACGGAAAGCCTCTCTCGGCACCAGCACAATATACAACTTTTACATGAGCAGTTGACAGTTTGGTAACTCGTCCCCGACTGACTGTTAATCCACCTCTTCTACGTATGCCAACCACAATTTGCGCGCGCTTCTCAATTCCGTTCCCGAGGGAAACCACACCACCTTTTACATACAAAATAACTGAGAACCCTAAGTGAAGGTCAGCAGTTTACATAACAGCAAGTGGTTGCTTTAAACAAAACATGTCATTAGCACATATTGGTATTTCTATAAAAAATTATTTAAACAAAATTACGATTATATACATTAAGTTTTGTTCCTTCCAAATGAGACAAAGAATTTAAATGATAGATACACTATACTGCATAGAATCAAACCATGTCATCAGAGTTTTTACAAAGGAAATAGCCAACACTTTTGTGCTACTAATGGAATCAAACAATATTTACAATATCTTAATGATAGAAGGTAGAACAGACAAAACAGAAAAATTTATGTCAGCAGAGCTATGGAGCTCTGGTGTTGCAACTTGTGTTATAAGAAACACAAAAATGTACAACTCTTCGCACCTATAAGCACAACAGAGCTCTCGGAACGGCTCTCCAGTGGGTTCCCCACCTGCTCCTGCTTGTTTACAGCGCCTTCGCCAGCGGAGGCACGACGAAAGTTTGCGCTCTTTCGCAGGCGGTGCGTGCCAGGCGCCGCGACAAATCCCTTTCCCTCCGCCCGCCGCCGCCACCGGCGTGGGCGCCACGGATTGCCCGTCTCGCCGCCGCCGCCGCCCCCGCGCGCGACAAGAGAGCCGACTCGCAGAGTCGCGGGAATTAGAAAGGCATTACGCGCCGGGCGCCGCGCCCGCTCGCGTCCATGAAATGCAAATTCCGATTTGAATATATATGAGGGAGCGAGCGGCAGGTAATGGCGCGATCACACGGCCGCCGTCGGCCCCACAGCCGCCGCCGGCGTGTGCCTCCGCGGAACGTCCATCCGGCAGTGTCTGCCGCCTGTCCCACTTCCCTCTCGTCAGGTAGCGCTAGACTCGTCTCGTCACGTCAGACTTAACGTGACACGGTATATGTGGCGACCTATCCGCTTTGCATTGACAGGTAGCGTTGGAATACTTCGCTCACGAAAAACGTATTCACATTCCCACAACGTGGCAAGTTACGGAGCGTTATGTGGCGTTCTGCAAAGAGCTGCCGCAAGTGTAGGCTGTCCGTAGTGTAAGTTTCAATTTCAAAATGCTCTACAAAAAGAATCACTGCTCAGAATGTCAAATTGGAGCAGCATATTACTGACGCAAGGGAAAACATTTTTTCCTTTTTTTAAGGCATCACTTTCCTGACTTGTTTAATGAGGCACACAACTAATTCCTCTCCTTTAACATATTGTTCTTCGTCAGTTAATTAAAATATTCTTCATTTATTGTTATAAAGAAATATTCTTTATGTGTACCTTTATTTTAATTATTGGTTTAGTTATTGGTTTCAGTTGGTTTAAGCCGGCCGAAGTGGCTGTGCGGTTAAAGGCACTGCAGTCTGGAACCGCAAGACCGCTACGGTCGCAGGTTCGAATCCTGCCTCGGGCATGGATGTTTGTGATGTCCTTAGGTTAGTTAGGTTTAACTAGTTCTAAGTTCTAGGGGACTAATGACCTCAGCAGTTAAGTCCCATAGTGCTCCGAGCCATTTGAACCATCAGTTGGTTTAGCTTAGTTCCTTATTTCCTTTTTTCTTTACTCTCCTTTTTGTTGTTGTTGTTGTGTTCTTCAGTCCTGAGACTGGTTTGGTGCAGCTCTCCATGCTACTCCATCCTGTGCAAGCTTCTTCATCTCCCAGTAACTACTGCAACCTACATCCTTCTGAATCTGCACAGTGTATTCAACTCTTGGTCTCCCCCTACGATTTTTACCCTCCACGCTGCCCTCCCGTAATAAACTGGTGATTCTTTGATGCCTCAGAACATGTCCTACCAACCGATCCCTTCATCTAGTCAAGTTGTGCCACAATCTCCTCTTCTCTCCAATTCTATTCAGTACCTCCTCATTAGTTATGTGATCTACCCATACAATTTTCAGCATTCTTCTGTATCACCACATTTCGAAAGCTTCCATTCTCTTCATGTCCAAGCTATTTATCGTCCATGTTTCACATCCATACATGGCAACAGTCCACACAAATAGTTTCAGAAACGACTTCCTGACACTTAAATCTATACTCGATGTTAACAAACTCCTCTTCTTCAGAAACGCTTCTCTTGCCATTGCCACTCTTCATTTTGTATCCTCCCCACTTCGACCATCATAAGTGATTTTGCTCCACAAATAGCAAAACCCCTTTACTACTTTAAGTATCTGATTTCCTAATCTAATTCCCTCAACATCATCCGACTTAATTCGACTACACTCCATTATCCTCGTTTTCCTATTGTTGATGTTCATCTTATATCCTCCTTTCAATACACTATCCATTCCGTTCAACTGCTCTTCCAAATCCTTTGCTAGCTCTGACAGAATTACAATGTCATCGGCGAACCTCAACGTTTTTATTTCCTTCCATGGATTTTAACACCTATTCCGAATTTTTCTTTGGTTTCTTTTACTGCTTGCTCAATATACAGATTGAGTAACAGCGGGGACAGGCTACAAACCTGTCTCACTCCCTTCCCAACCACTGCTTCCCTTTCATGTCCCTCGACTCTTATAACTGCCATCTGGTTGCTGTATAAACTGTAAATAGCCTTTCGCTCCCTGTATTTTATCCTTGCCACATTTAGAATTTGAAAGAGAGTATTCCAGTTAACGTTGTCAAAAGCTTTCTCTAAGTCTACAAATGCTAGAAACGTAGACTTGCCTTTCCTTAATCAATCTTCTATAATAAGTCATACGGTCAGTATTACCTCATGTGTTCCAATATTTCTACGGAATCCACACTGATCTTCCCCGAGGTCGGCTTCTACCAGTTTTTCCATTCGTCTGTAAAGAATTCGCTTTAGTATTTTGCAGCCGTGACTTATTAAACTGATAGTTCGGTAATTTTCACATCTGTCAGTACCTGCTTTCTTTGGGATTCGATTTATTATATTCTTCTTGAAGTCTGAGGGTATTTCGCCTGTCTCATACATCTTGCTCTCTAGATGGTAGAGTTTTGTCAGGACTGGCTCTCTCAAGGCTGTCAGTAGTTATAATGGAATGTTGTCTACTCCCGGGGCCTTGTTTCGATTTACGTCTTTCAATGCTCCGTCAAACTATTCACGCAGTATCATGTCTCCCATTTCATCTTCATCTACATCCTCTTCCATTTCCATAACATTGTCCTCAAGTACATCGCCCTTGTATAGATCCTCTATATACTCCTTCCACCTTTCTGCTTTCCCTTCTTTACTTAGAACCGGGTTTTCAACTGAGCTCTTGATATTCACACGAGTGGTTCTCCTTTCTCCAAAGGTCTCTTTAATTTTCCTGTACTCAGTATCTATCTTACCCCTAGTGGGATAAGCCTCTACATACTCTCCTTAAAATCAGGAAAATATAAATATTTCGTTTTAAATACAACAAGAGAGCAAGAAGTGTAAAATGGAAATGTGCGTATGGTATCGTTGGCCGGGAGGCCCCTATTCGGGATAGTTCGGCCGCCAAGTGCAAGTCTTATTTCATTCAATTCCACATTGGGCCTCTTGTTCGCTTCAGGTGAGGAAGAAATTATGAGGAGGACAACACAACACCCAGTCCCCGAGCGGAGGAAATCTCCAACCCGGCCGGGAATCAAACCCGGGCCCGCTTGCACGGTAGGCGAGCACGTTACCACCCCGCTAAGCAGGCGGACAGCAAGAGATCTATTTCGCAGCGGCGATCTCGCGAAAGTTCTTCGTTGTTATCTACTCCACCTGCAATCTCAAAAAACATTTACTCGTTACGCAGAGAGTTCGGCATAGTTGTGTGTTATGTTGTTTGATGAATCTGGATGATAGGTCCAACAATTTAGCGAGTTGAAGTTTATTAATTCGGAGATAATCTATCGACGAATTCTGACCGTGGACAATGGAATTTCTCACTATCGTTCCAAACTTCACCTCCGAGTGATCAACGTCTCGTAATATCTGTACCTTGAAAATTAACTAATAATAACTGATTTCAGGTGTGCCGCAGAGGAGTGTCGTCGGACCGTTGCTATTCACAATATATATAAATGACACTGTGGATAAGATCATAAGTTGACTGAGAGTTTTTGCGGAAGATGCAGTAGTATATAGAGAGAGATTGTAAGAATGGAAAATTGTACTGAAATGCAGGAGGATCTGCAACGAATTGACGCATGGAGCAGGGAATGGCAATTGAATACCAATGTATACAAGTGTAATGTGCTGCGAATACATAGAAGAAAGATCATTTATCATTTAACTACAACGTTTTATGTGCTGTAGTATCATTTCGGTCCCACAAGGATAAAGGCAAACACCACCACTGTAACGACGAGTGTTATTTCAGCAGCTGCAATAAGTTAACCTGCCTCAAGCCATACACGCAGTTTCTACCTTTTATAACTGACTTACTGTGTTAAAATTCTCGTGACGATTAAATTTCTTTTCAACACATCGCCGCCCGAGAACGGCTCCGATGGGTCCTATACACGCCGCCGAAGAAATGCAAACTCTTGCCGGAAGTGCCGGGGGCGCTGCGGGCCTGCCTGCGGCTGTGCGTCGTCCGAGCGTGGCCTTCCATGTCGACAGCTCTACGAGAAGACACGATCTGTCATCACACAGGCGGTGCGTGGGTTTAGCCTACCAAGGTCCTCGGCCTGGTGGGGAAGTGGTGTTACGGCACGGAGTACTAAAGCATAGAAATTACAAGAAACATTTATTAAACGCGTCCAGCAAAAAAAGAAAAAAAAATTGCGACAGTATACCAAAGGAAGTGAGACATGCATATTCGTTAGTTCGTACGAAGTGTTGCAAATAACTATACATATCAAAAAAAGTTTTGCATCACCTCGGTTCGGAGAGTTCCGGAACCTGTACAGAAAATCTGAATAGAGATTAACATAAACATTGTTTCCACCCTTTTGTATTGATCATGGAAACCACACATTGCATGTTGTACCGCCGCACAGCGGGACCTTCAGAGTTGGAGGTACAGAATGCAGTGCACACCGGCACCTCTAATATCCCGGTAGCACATCCTCTTGCATTGATGCATGCCAATATTCGTCGTGGCATACTATCCGCAAGTTCATCAAGGCACTGTTGGTCCAGATTGGCTCATTCCTCAATAGCGATTCGGCGTGGATCCCTGGGAGTGGTTTGTGGGTCACGTCGTCCATAAACAACGCTTTCCAATTTATCCTAGGCATGATCGATAGGGTTCGTGTCTGGAGAAAATGCTGGCCACTACATTCGAGCGATGTCGTCATCGTGAAGGAAGTCATTCACAAGATGTGCACGAAGGCGTCGCGAATTGTCGTCCATCAAGACGAATACCTCGTCAATATGCTGCCGATATGGTTGCACCATCGGTCGGAGGATGGTTCACGTATCGTACAGCCGTTACGGCGCCTTCCATGACCACCAGCGGCCTGTGTCGGCCCCACGTAATGGCACCCCAAAACAGCAGGGAACCTCTACCTTTCTGCACTCGCTGGACATTGTGTCTATGGCGTTCAGCCTGACCGGGTTGCCTCCAAACACTTCTCCGAAGATTGTCTGGTTGAATGCAACTGTGACACTCATCGGTGAAGAGAATCTGATGCCAATCCTGAGCGGTCCATTCTTCATGTTGTTGGGCCCATCTGTATCGCGCTGCATGGTGTGGTGGTTGGAAAGATGGACCTTGCCATGGACGTCGGGAGTGAAGTGGCGCATCATGCAGCCTATTGCGCATAGTTTGAGTCGTAACACGACGTCCTATGGCTGCATGAAACGCATTATTCAACATGGTGGGTCCCTCAGAGCCATAATCCGTTGGTAGCGGTCATCCACTGCAGAAGTTGCCCTTAGGCGGACTGAGTGACGCATGACATCGACAGTTCCTGTCTCTGTGTATCTCCTCCATATCCGAATAACATCGCTTTGGTTCACTCCGAGACGCCTACACAGTTCCACTTGTTGAGGGCTCTTCCTGGCACAAAGTAACAATGCGGACGCGATCGAGCCGCGGTATTGCCCGTCTAGACGTGGTTGAACTACAGACAACACGAACCGTGTACCTCCATCCTGGTGGAATGCCTGGAATTCATCAGCTGTCACACCCTCTACGTCTAATACGCGCTGTTCATGCGTGGTAGTTCACATCTTTGGGCGGCCTTAGTGACATCTATGAACAGTCAGAGGGACTGTGTCTGTGATACACTATCCTCAGTCAGCGTCTATCTTTAGGAGTTCTGAGAACAGGGGTGATGCAAAACAATTTTGATGTGTGAATCGTGATTTATTTTCAAAGAATATTCTTAAGAATTTATTTTATTTACTAGCGATTCGTCAAGAACATTAACACAGTTAATCACACTATGTAAGCATGGAAGTAGTTGCCAGGGAGTAACTGATGAAATCATAACGAAATTCCTTTTAACTAACGGGAATTTTATTCACTTTAATAGTGCCTAAAGCAGTTTTTAAAAGAAACAGACTTAAAATTATAATCAGAAAGCACCCTATAAAGGTACAAAGAAATACGTTTTGACTGTCTGAGCTTTTGGGCAGAGAACCTTGCCGTTCCATTTTGACACGGCCGTAGTTTCGACCGCTCACAACAGCCTCTGAAAGACTACACTGGTGCAAATCTGCAACACACCAGATAACTTTAAACTACGAGTTTTAACAATTTACAAAAGCACACAAACTATGCACCCCCCGTAGGAGCGATGGAAATGGTACAAAACAATTAAAATATTTACCTCACCACCGAAGGTGGAACTTGATTTTAACTTCTAAGAAAAGTCTTACAGTAAAAGGGTGGCAACTTTATACATTAAAAAGGAGCATTTAAACAAAAGCCCATGAAATGCAATCTTATATAAAATTCTACAAGGTTGGCCAAACAATAGTTAGATGCTCTACAATAAACAGATACCGCCTCCCAAGATCATAGACAATAATATCAAAGTTTCCAAAGATCAAAACATATTTCAGGTATTAGGCCGTTAAACTCCAAGCAATAAGTTCGTTAACGCACCAAATCCGACAAACATGACAGAGGCAGCTACTAACGTACGGTAGATTGATAGGGAGATTACCGAACAACCAGAACCGCAGGTTGCTCTCACCCGCCCCTACTCCACGAGGGAAAACGGGCCATCCAATTTATAGACAACCACCTTCCCGCGAGTGGGCAAACGGAAACGAATGGTGGGACGACCCCAAAGCAAAGCGGCTGGTGACCTCACCAAGAGACCAAGTAGAATTTAACAAGAGTAAATCAAACAACATATCACCAATCACTTAACTTCTAATAAACTGCGATATCTCGAGAAGACCTTGCGTAGCACCCCCAAATCGCTCTCCCGAACCGTCCGCTGCCAGCCGCTTCAACGGACGCAGGAAGGGGCGCCGATCTCCCGTCTCATGGCGTCTCAGCTCACACCGGCCGGACTGATGTCGTGGGTTGACTCCCGTTGCTATCGTGTCGACCGCGAAGCCACTACCCCTCGCTATACGGCGCGGCCCACTGGACTCACGTGGCGACCTCACATGCGCCGACGCTCGAGACGGACAAGTCATCTTGTGTCTCAGTGCGCGACCGACCAACCCATCGATCCAACCGCCAATGACCACTGCCTGAGCAAACTCGAGCAGACTGGCGGCCTAACGCGCAGACTCAGACGCAGGAACTATGCCCCGACCGGGCGACCACTCGCTGAGTTCTCTGACTGGCGGAGTGGAAACTCTCATTTTGCCGGCTTTAAAGGTTGATCCGAACGACAGACATTCTAGCACTCCGAACGACAGGCAGACACTAACTGCCTGACAAATTCGGACGAGAGACAGACTAGCAAGCTGGGGGACGAAAGACTGACCCAGACTGACCGACTGGCGAGCACATAGCGCCCCTTAAATGCACGTGAACAGGCAACCTATCCCCAGCAGAGGGAGACACCAAAGCTGCGATTGCCACAGCGGCGCCACTGCCAGAAATGGAGGGCGACTGCTTCGCCCTACGCGCTGCGGCGCGCTCTTCAAAACAGCAGTTTTTACCACGGCTGAATGTGTTTATCTCTTTCACAAGAGCACACAGCGGGGAACCGCCATATCAGTTAACACCCTGTTCAGTGGATGTTGCAGGATAAGATGGAGACCTCCGGTCATTACGAACTGAACCTTGCGCCATAACCTTATGCCAGCTACCTTTAAGCTACCTTTAAATACTCCAACCCTCGTCACGAGCTGATCATTGGGATCGATGAGATTCACAGCGACAGCATTCGATTCCATGACTACGATGCTATGTTCCAGATGCTCCAGGACAGCTTATGAACTATCCGAAAATGTACTCGAGATGATGGCCTCCATCTGTTGAACTTCATGCTGTTCGCCGCCTTTCATCTACTGAAGGAGGAACCACACCGCACGGTACTGGCAGCATGAAACTTCAACACGCAAGCCAGCAACAAGGCCTCGAGGTACATATTCATGAGTTCAACACTCAGGATTCTCCAGATGTTGAAACCCACCATGGCTAGACAGGAGATACACTGAACACGACTGCCGATACAAGGTACGCCTCGGATGGGTCATCAATGCTCATGGTGGAATTCGGAATGGGACAGAGGGCGCCACAGCAACCATTCCGCGACTACTTCGCACTGGGCAGTGGCCACGCCTGCTCGCTGCCAATCCACCGCGGCTCCAGCGTCACTGATATCTTCTCCTGGACGTGCAACAGTTGAGCTGACTGGACAAACTTCAGTTGGAGTTCAACACGCAGCTGAAAGGCAACAGCTGTGGCTCGTAAACATTGTGAAAAAACGACTTAAATCTAATAGTGTTTTAATAGCGTCGAAGAGGCTTCCTGACTTCACGCACAGATGTCTCCACTCGGCTCTCTGTAGTGGATTTATCAAGTGGAATTCGCGGCTGGTACAGTATCTTGGGGCGGAGTCGGCTCACTTTGTGCTGTGTGAAGAGAAGATTTCACGGCCCTAGGAACCTTGCCTGTTGTGTGACAGTGAAATTCGACTACGGACATTTTGTATACTCTGTTAAAAGGTGGTTGAAATGTACTGCATCGTCATCTGGACAGTGATGCTTTCCCACGTGAGAGCTACCGACTGGATTAACTGTAATTGTGTTTTTCAATCTGTATACATGTTTTCTATTCATTACTGACTAGCACTCGTAGGCCCCATGTTAGTTAACATTGCAGACTCAATGGCACTGCTTGTTGTTTTCGTCAAGTTCGTTTACGATAATTCGTAGTCTTCATTGTTGCTCATGTTTCAGCTACTGCATCTGGAGAAGATGTCAACTTTCTTTAAGACCTGGAGATTGATCCCAAGCACATCAAAAACTGAGGTCTCTTGTTTCCATCTAGCGAATCGTGCTGCGAACTACAAACCAAGAGTTCTGCTCAATGGACAAACGTTGGGGTACAATCCTTTCCCAAAATATCACGGAATCACTCTAGATAGAACCCTGAGCTACAAGGAGAACATCACCAAGCTTTCTCATAAAATTGCTGCAAGAAACAACATACTGCATAAGCTCAGTGGTACAACCTGGGGAGCCTCTGCTGACTGTCTGCGTTTAACTGGAATCAGTCTTGTGTACTCTGCTGCCGAGTACTGTGACCTGTCTGGTTGGAAAGTGTACATGTGAAGAAGGTAGACGCAAAACTTAGCGACACAAGGCGCTGTACTACTGATTTCATCAAATCAACCCCATACCACTGGTTACTGTTCTAAGTCACAGCCCTCCACCTCACTTAAGGCGGAAACAAGCTCTATTGAGGTAGCCCAAGAAAATCTCTGCATCACCCTCTCTACCACTGCACCAGGAATTCTGTCATCCGCCACAGGAACAATTACGACCAAGAAGACCAGCAAGTGATACTGCAGGACAACTCATCGCGGATGGTTGTGATCTAAATGAAACCTGGAAGCATGAATGGACACCAAAAGCATTGAGAACAAGAGCCCATCACCTTGATCCCACAAAGAAGCCAAAAGGTTTTGACCTACCGAGGAACATCTGGTGCTGCCTCAACAGGTTAACGACTGGACATGATTGTTGCAGCTACTTCAGGTACTAATGGGGCTGCATCAGTTCATCAATGTGTGAATCTAATCAAGAAGAGCAGACAATTGAACATCTAGTCCATCCAACGCTGTCCACTTCATTCATACCTTGGAATTCCCGACGACTTATTCACTCTCACACCCGGCTTAATTAATTGGTTGAAAAACACGAACTTTGAGGTTTAATCTTGTCTTATATCATATGTATATTGTATAAAATCACTTGCCTTGTATCAACTATATACTGTATAAAATCACCATACGATTAAATAAATAAAGCTACTACCTTTTAGAGTGGTCCCAATTAGACTACAGTATGATTTTTTTTGTTTCTGGTGTTTACTGTTTGGAGGTGATGTTGGAAAGGACGAGAGTGAGTTTGAAACCATATGAGTATTTTGCAGTTTTTTTAAATGCTGCATTTGGTCTAAGATTTATTTTATTGTGACGTTGTCAACTGGCTATTACGAGAGTTAAATCTGATAGAATTCTCTTTTCATGATGTTCTGTAATTTAATTTAATGGGCGTGATTTGAGATCTCTATAATTTGTGTATTGTGCCGTACGTGATTACAGGTGGTTCGTTGTTTGATTTTGAACTATCAGTTTTCATATATACTGTATGTCGTTATGTTAAGTAAATATTGCACACTCCTCAATCTGGCACCACCATTCCTACTACCATACCTATTAATGAGTAGAATATGACAGAGTTTTAAGTTTATAAATTCAGTCATTTACACGAATAGTAAAAATCAAATTTTTGTTGACCCTGGAAGCAAAGTGCAAGTGGTTGACCGTATGATCGTTTTAGCCGTTTGACAATATAGAGATGACCAGCACTCTTAGATTGTTTGCAGATGATGTTGTCTTTACCGGCCAGTAAAGCCATCATAAGATCAAAAAGAACTGCGAAACGATTTAGACAAGACGTGTACACGACGCCACTAAAAACTGCAACTGGCCCTATGCAACTGTGAGGTCCTCCAGATGAACAAGAAAAAAATCCTTTAGGGTTCAGTTACTTGATAACTGACACAAACTAAAAAGTTGTAGATTCAATTACATGCATAATGATGACAACTATCAAGCCCTTAAGTGGGAGGCATCGCAAAGAAGACGTTGTAGGGAAGGTGAACCAAAGACTGCTTAGTACTGATAAACCCATATTCTACAATTGCTGTAACCAGTGTTAATAAAGTTGAGCAATATATTTTACTATTCGCCATTCTGCGTTACTTTCATTGTGTTTTTACTGCTCTAGAACGCAATCATCCGTCCTACCAGGACACCTTTATCTGTTTTTACAGCTGCTGTGCGATTTTCATGAAAGGGAACGCCCCCTTTTGTGTACTTTACATACGACCATAATCTCTACGGATTTTCCGACTGATTTCTTGACAGAACAGATATCTAGACAGAACTATTAAAAGTATCTAGCACTGAAGATCTCGATAAATGTCTTTCTGCAAATCTTCACGAACCTTGGGGATTTTCTTTTCTTTTGAATTTGACATGCTTCTGACCGTTTTTGTGTTCCTTGTGGGATCGGTACCATCTCTCATTAATTTGTACGGTATTTATCTCTAAACTGACGTCAATATTATTTCTTTGAACTGAAACTATACGTGGTCAACGCTTACATTGTTAGACTGGGAGGAGTGGAGACGTTAAGCCTTTATCTGATTTTTTAAATAGATATATTTTGCGTTAATTTTTTGTGAATTTGAATCCTACGGTATTCAGCCTGGCTCCAACGACATTGTTGTCACTAATCCTTCTACCTGTCATGATGCTATTTACTCAGGATTATTTCTTGCTAAGAGGTCCAGCATTTTCACAATCTTTAACACTTCAGTTGCATTCCTGAAGTAATTGTTCAAAATAAATTTCTGAGAAAGCACTTATAACACTCCCGTCTGCTACTGCTATACCATAACCTTAAAGAGGGGAAGCATATCGTAAAATGGAACTATTTGGTTAAAGTAATTATGGTATAAAGCAACAGAGCGGTGTTACCCTCTGAGAGGAATTTTGTTTGTTTTGTCCGTGAAATACGTAACGGAGGTAGCTTATCGGAAGTGAAAGTCAGAATTAGGCAAATATTTAAACAGTAACAAACAATATTTTACCTATCCACGCTGTTCAAAGAATAAAGAAAACGGTCGCCAGCCTAATTAGGCATGAGAATGATTGACATTCTTGTTCATGAAAATAGGTATGAGTAACTTTAACAGACAAACACAACCTATATTTTGCCACACGCGAGTGCAATAAACCATGGCACCTGAATACAGTATGTTCACGTTAAGGTTGGAGCTAACAGATCAGAACAAACTGTTTGCATACATATAACAGATAGAAAAACACACTATTACCTTGAGGACTTAGTCAAACTGAATGGTCTGAATAACGTTACTATTAATATTCACTGTAGAATCGTAAATTAGACATAAGTTTAATATTACTTTTCAAACAAATTCGTATCTGACTTGAAATATGGATATGGTCCAGAGGAAATTTAGTTACTGTGCATAGATTAAGTCTTTCACTACTAAACACTTTTCTACTTAGAATGAAAATGAAATGCAATTCACTTACAGATTACTTCTCACTGTCTATTGAATAAAGAAATTATTGTTTTCATAGATAGTGGTCTTACTATTAATCGTTACTAGCATGAGCACAGTAGACGAACTGTTGATACTGTTACACCACTAATATGCACTCTCAATACAGAAGAGGAACCCAATATTGTACAGAATTTGACTTGAATAGCAAGAGTAATTAAAACTTTCTATAATTAAGTAACTTTGTGCATTTGAACAACTTTCAGTGGAGGGAGGGCCCCTTAATCTTGACCACTGTAGCAAAGGAAACTAAACACACTTTCAATACATTAGAGAAACAAGTACTTAGCAAGCATGAACATATAATTCTCAACAGCTGCAGTAATGAACTTTTACTGCATTGAAACACATATTTGAGATATTGGCAAAATATTTCAGCAAAGAATATTAATTTTAGCGCACTCTAATGCCATATTAATTTTAATATGCCTTCAATAAAGGACACTCGGTAAACACTTTAGCGTGGGAGGGGCCTAAGTGGATACGTGACTGAGGATAAATCACGGTAAGTACAAGAGTTCAATCAAATTTTACCTTATATTTGGGCACACTATAACATCCTATGAGCTGATCCTTCACTGTAGATTACTATAGGGTTCGATTACAGTGATTGCGCAATGTGGTGGCGATTGCATGTTGGTAGGTGGATTTGCAGGTAGAATTGCTGCGCTCTGTCATTTCTTGGTGGCGACCATAGATACCAATTTCAGAATAGTTCCAGCTGTTTATCCATCTATCCGAGGCACTGGGAAGCGCCAGGAAAAGCATCTCTCGGAACCAGCACAATACACAACTTTTACATGAGTAATTGATAGTTTGGTAGCTCGTCCCCGACTGGCTTTTTGTTCCACCTTTTCTGCCTAGGCCAACCACAATTTGCGCTCGCTGCATGCTTCCGTTCCCGAGGGTAACCACAACACCTTTTACATATAAAATATCTAAGAATCCTAAGGGAGGATCAGCAATAACATTATAACAACCAAACATGTTAATTAAAACAGAACATTTGCATATATTGGTAGTTCTACAAAAAATTATTTAAATAAAATTATTAATTTTAAAGATGACCAAAGAGATTATATGAGGAAGACAAAAGATCATTTTCTCATATGGTGCATATTACAGAGATTACACTTCATTACAGAATCGAATTAATCGTACAATAATCACAGAAGTTCAACGATGGGATGTTGAACACAATAGAACGCTAAATGAATCAACAAAAATGTATGTAGTGTCTGAGCTATGGTATTACACATTGAGTAGGATTTCTCAAGTTTTCTTCGAACTTTTCAGCAGCTGTATCTTCCGACTCTGCAGGTCGGTAAAAGGAACCAATTATTAATTTATACCGGTTGTCAAGTGTAACATCGATGTTTACAGGAAGTATCTAATTTCACTAGAAGCTAAACGACTCCTGACAGCAATAAACTTTATTTATTCTATTCTTTCCGAACACAGCTTGAACTTTTGTAAAAATTTCGGCTTGATTACCCCGGCTTTAGTCATCTTTACGTACCTACAACGATTCAAGCTTTAGTGCTTTCTGTCAGCGCTTGGAACTCAGGTTATTTCTTTAGACAGCTACGACAATCAGCAAGTACATTACCGATTTCTGCTACGTCTACCATCGTCCTGTGTTTGCCCAGCCCCCTTTCAGACCGATTCCCATAATGTACTTTCCCGAGAGCCTCTAACCTAAAAAACATCTCCGTTCCTTCCACACAGCTCGCGTTACCCATGTAGCTATAGCGTAGTGGAACCCGGGCGTTTCTATTTTTATATTATGATGTACGAATATGTTATCTGTGTCTCGTTTAATTAATGAGTTGCAACCTATAAAATCATGTAAGTACTTCTCAAATAGTGACCTTCGACCTTGGACTTCGTAAGTGCGCTAAATACGAGACAAATATTTACAGCAATTGTGTAATCGGATTATTGGGCACATGGGGCTTTAAACGGTGTTATATCTACATCTGTCTGAAAATATACAGTGATGAAATTGGATCTAAGATTTTAATAAACCTGTTGGAACTCTTAATAAAACAGTATGAAACGTAAAAAGTCTAACGAGAACTATTTCGGAGCACTTAAGACTATAATTCTGATGATGCATTTCACACAATGCTGAATATCGAAATGCCATAGAATCTATCCATACGAAAGCTATGATTGCAACGAAAAAACTCAGACACATATACATGGTGGTCATAAATACTCTGAAAAGCTTATAATGGCTTTGCAGATTATTTTGGGCTGAGAAATAACTTCTAAGAAAGAAAATCCGCACGTTGCGCAGTTTCTGAGTTAAGTAGCATTGAAGCTCCAGAAACGGTGCCTCAAAAAGTGTTCTACGTTTGGTTTCCTCAAACCGAACATGAGAGCGATACAGAAAACGGTAATAGACGTGAGTAAATTTCGAACCCGAGACAAAGATTGAGTAGACTCGTACGCTGTGAGAACATCTGATACTAATTGTATCCGACGGGCCCTTTGAATCTGGGCGCGCATTGGCCTTATTGGTTAACTTCAGTCCTGAGGAACGCGGAAGCGGTGGGACGTTTCGCATTGTTTTCTTAACAATAATTTATCAGCACATTCTACTTTGTTCTCATACCGCGAAGTCCACCAAACTGAGATTGGAGACCTCAGCCATGTGTCAGTAAGGTGTTTACGCTGTGACAGACAACGCTGCAAGTTTCTGAGGGCCTTGATCAGAACGGAATTCCCAAACCTGCATCCGTGACGGACCTGTTCCGGCAGCTGTCCACAACGTACTACGCCAGTACTGCCGGGATTCCTCAAGAAGCGGATAACCAGTTATAAGCAGATAGTAAGATCCAGGGTGAGAGGTCGTAACGTATGGACTGCGTTGAGTGTGTCAATATACAAAGTGTGCCGTGAAGTTTAAATGGTATTAATGTAATTTATAATGACTATGCTGTATATATGTTATTGTAAACCAAATATGTAAATATTGACTTCCCTGGCTAAATGGTTAACCCCAAAGCCCAAAAAAGAAATTTATAAATAAGAAAAGACGTAACCTGCAACTCTCTTACGAGCTTTTCACAACGTTTCTGACCACCCAGTACGCTAATAACTGGATACTTTATTCATGCGAATAATATATGTAAAGCGTTTCATTGCAAAAAAAAAAAAAAAAAAAAAAAAAGTTTCACACTGAGCACTGACAATGTCACGTAGTTAACAGACAGGGTGTTTCAAAAATGACCGGTATATTTGAAATGGCAATAAAAACTAAACGAGCAGCGATAGAAATACACCGTTTGTTGCAATATGCTTGGGACAACAGTACATTTTCAGGCAGACAAACTTTCGAAATTACAGTAGTTACAATTTTCAACAACAGATGGCGCTGCAAGTGATGTGAAAGATATAGAAGACAACGCAGTCTGTGAGTGCGCCATTCTGTACGTCGTCTTTCTGCTGTAAGCGTGTGCTGTTCACAACGTGCAAGTGTGCTGTAGACAACATGGTTTATTCCTTAGAACAGAGGATTTTTCTGGTGTTGGAATTCCACCGCCTAGAACACAGTGTTGTTGCAACAAGACGAAATTTTCAACGGAGGTTTAATGTAACCAAAGGACCGAAAAGCGATACAATAAAGGATCTGTTTGAAAAATTTCAACGGACTGGGAAGGTGACGGATGAACGTGCTGGAAAGGTAGGGCGACCGCGTATGGCAACCACAGAGGGCAACGCGCAGCTAGTGCAGCAGGTGATCCAACAGCGGCCTCGGGTTTCCGTTCGCCGTGTTGCAGCTTCGGTCCAAATGACGCCAACGTCCACGTATCGTCTCATGCGCCAGAGTTTACACCTCTATCCATACAAAATTCAAATGCGGCAACCCCTCAGCGCCACTACCATTGCTGCACGAGAGACATTCGCTAACGATATAGTGCACAGGATTGATGACGGCGATATGCATGTGGGCAGCATTTGGTTTACTGACGAAGCTTATTTTTACCTGGACGGCTTCGTCAATAAACAGAACTGGCGCATATGGGGAACCGAAAAGCCCCATGTTGCAGTCCCATCGTCCCTGCAACCTCAAAAAGCACTGGTCTGGGCCGCCATTTCTTCCAAAGGAATCATTGGCCCATTTTTCAGATCCGAAACGATTACTGCATCACGCTATCTGGACATTCTTCGTGAATTTGTGGCGGTACAAACTGCCTTAGACGACACTGCGAACACCACGTGGTTTATGCAAGATGGTGCCCGGCCACATCGCACGGCCGACGTCTTTAATTTCCTGAATGAATATTTCGATGATCGTGTGATTGCTTTGGGCTATCCGAAACATACAGGAGGCGGCGTGGATTGGCCTCCCTATTCGCCAGACATGAACCCCTGTGACTTCTTTCTGTGGGGACACTTGAAAGACCAGGTGTACCGCCAGAATCCAGAAACAATTGAACAGCTGAAGCAGTACATCTCATCTGCATGTGAAGCCATTCCGCCAGACACGTTGTCAAAGGTTTCGGGTAATTTCATTCAGAGACTACGCTATATTATTGCTACGCATGGTGGATATGTGGAAAATATCGTACTATAGAGTTTCCCAGACCGCAGCGCCATCTGTTGTTGAAAATTGTAACTACTGTAATTTCGAAAGTTTGTCTGCCTGAAAATGTACTGTTGTCCCAAGCATATTGCAACAAACGGCGTATTTCTATCGCTGCTCGTTTAGTTTTTATTGCCGTTTCAAATATACAGGTCATTTTTGAAACACCCTTACGTATTGACCCAGCGTATATGGACCGACCAAGTACACAACTAATAACCTCCCACTTTCAACATCTATCGCTTGCTCTGATAAGCGGATGATTTCTTGCAGATCTTCATAACTTTGGTGCTACGGTGTACAAGTAAGTGGTCACCATGTCACGATGTACTGACCATCTGAGTATTCCTGTAATCATGTTGTGGACATTGTCTAGTTGTTGCATTAATTTGTGCATTATCTGGTTCTCTCTTCTTTTATAGCCTTCCCCAACTGCTAATTTCAGTACTTTTATTTCAGACTAGCCCTTACCTGCGTCTGTTCTCGTTTATCAGTAATTTCATTATCATGAGTGATGGTGAGATGGAGAGTAAGGAAGCTATGTGCATGCAATAACATCAGCTGCCCTCAAATGTCTGCCTGTTTAAGGAAGCACAGCTCATCATGTGCACACTGCTCTCTCCCCTCCCATGCTGTCTCATTGCAATCCTGCCTCGGGCATGGATGTGTGTGATGTCCTTAGGTTAGTTAGGTTTAAGTAGTTCTAAGTTCTAGCGGACAGATGACCACAGATGTTGAGTCCCATGGTGCTCAGAGCCATTTTTTTGTCTCAGTGCACGATGCGTCTGCATAGCGATATGCAACAAGTAGTGTAGAAGTCTGGATTAAACACGTTGAAGATTGCATAAGCGTTGTATTCATTACTTTGAATCATTTCACGCAGTACATACCAACCAATAAAAGCATTTTCACAGATATGATAAATATCAAAAGTGAAAGACTAAATAGTTTTAGGAAGCGTAAATATTTTTCTCGTTGAATCACATTTTCTAAAATAACATGTGCTCTTCCTCAGGGTTTAGGCTATTCTCTTACCAAATTTCATCGAAATCGATTCAGCCGGTTAGTCATGAAAATGTTACTGACAGAATTACTTTCGCACTTAGAATATTAACATGGATAAAACTTTCTACTACGGTATCTTTTCTCCATTACCCGAATTTCATTAAATTGGGCGTATACGGTGCTCCAAGCTATTCTCAATTTACCTGATAAAACCTAGTGGAAATTCGTCTAGTATATCTCGAAAAGCATGTTGAGACAAACAAACAAACACGATAGCTTCGCAGATTTATCATTAGCATCGTTACCTACAGTTTCTTGGGGTTATCTTTGGTAGGAATCATGGTCTCTGTTCAGTATAATGCCAGTGAAACATTTATTACATTATATGACTTGAGCTTTATTGCTGAAGTATAGTGGCATACGCAGTAGAAAACCAACAGTACTGGTTATAACCACGTTTCTTCCAGGGAATGTGCCCTGATTTGATCAAAAACTGAAATATGTTTGCACATCACGACTCACCGGTATCTTCTAAAAAACATATTTTCCAGTGATAAAAGCTATCAAAATCTTACAACCGTAACAGAATCGAGTTCTTAACTCTTAACAAATTCTCAGTTGTGCGAAAGTAAAATTATTTCTCAGATAACAGACTTTCTGTCTTACGCAGAGATTACATCGTAGTAAACCGAAGTTTCACTGACGTCAACACAGTCTATTGCTACATCATTAATGTGGGAGGAAATTACATGCTGCTTGCCTCGTCTCGAAAGATACGTTCTAGGAACTTCTCTTTATTGCGTAGTGCACCTCTCACTGCGGCTGAAACTGTTAATAAGGATCTGCATAATACTCTCGCACATACTAAACGAGCAAGTGACGTAACTGGCCTCTCTTACAAAAAAACACCCGTAGAACCTGTACTAACACTCTATTGTAAGGGTCCGAGGTGGAGTAACATGACTCAAGAATAGGTCGAACGTGTGTCAATATATAGTAGGATGAAATACGCTTCCGTAGAATTCTTCCAATCACAGCATGCCTGGGATGTGCTGTTCCAATAATTAGATAACACGTTATGTGTGGTTGTTCCACTTTAAGTCATTCTGTACGGTTACTCCCCTATATTTTACGATGTTTCTGTTTCCAGTGATTTATAACCCGTAGCGTTATCGAAAAGTAATGGTCCTTTCGGCCTGTTTATGGGCAATACGTTACATTTATTATGTTCAGTGTCAACGGCCAGTCCCTGCAACATGCGATGACCCTCTGCAGATCTTCGGGCATTTCATTAAATTTTACAACATTACATCATCGGCGAATACTTTCACGGATCTTGTGACATGGTCCACGAAGATATTTACGTACATAATGTCTTGTAAAGGAACTATTACTCTCCTTATTACACCTGCCGATCCGCATTTTTAAGAACAAGGAGTTGAATCTGCTGTGGTCTCCTCCATGTAGTCAGAACACTGATCCAATTTTCCGTAAACATTTTTTTTTTCTCTAAGCGACAGTGCTGAAGTACTCTGTACCATTATGATAACTGTGCAGATGCAGAACAATATTACTCTCACATGTTGTGTAAAGAAGGTTGTTTTGAGAAACTGTGTAGTTAAGTTTTAATGATATGTCACAATAACATATTTCAATTACATCGACTGTAATTTCTGTATTGAGAGAAGTCATTGTTTCCAAATACTTCTAGATTAACAACAAATTTTTAATATTGTGAAGTCCATCCAAAATGTTATTTGTAAGACTACTTCAACGGGTATTAAACATTGTCCACTTGTAAACTGAGTGCTTTTAACGCACTGTGTACTTTCTGGGTGAATGACCAGAACATTACTGTGAAACCACTGAAAAGGTCTGAATTTTTTCGGTTTTTAACACCAGAATATCTTCTATTAATTTTTGAAGACAATGAATGTAAAAAGCAGTTACGTTAACTCACTTATGTAATGCTAAGGAACGCAACACTGTTAACTCGCTTAGATAATTTTCCACATTTACTTCAAAAGTAAAAACTTTGAAGCGCATCTGCTTTCAGAACATATTCAGTATCTGGGTCGTAGTGATCCACGATATCAGCAGATTTGACAAATCGTCCTTGAAAAGCTTTTTCCTGGCACCAACATTCCACACATTACTACTAGTGGCAGATCCCTTCTGGACACCATTGTTGACATGGGCACATCCTGGTTGATTTAGTATTAGTGACATTCTGATATTAGACTACAACTGCCATTTCTCTGCTTATCGTGGGGCAATCTACTAATATGACAGAAGCACCTCCATGTACCACGTTTTACATATAATAATTGTGTATCTCATCGACTGTCCCCTACCAAAGTTTATAGACGTGGGCTTCATGTAACACCGCACACATTGCGTTTCTACTAACCCTATCAACACTTTAGTATTAGTTACGCAACACATACTAAGAAGAATGTCACATCTTAACCTTTTGACGAAACATTAGAGCGACGACACGCCATAAGAAAACAGCCACTGCGCTTCTTAATCACCATACATCCATCTTCTGCTGGATACTGAGACAACAGTAGTTATAGTACCTCTTACATTGTAGGCACCAGAGAGGTAATTCTATCGTTGCAGTTGATAATGGAAGCAAGACTAAAGAAAAATCAAGACACTTGTATAGAATGTGCCGACATGTAAAAAACATTTCACAATGTCAAATAGTGCACGGTGTTTGAAATTATGACAAAAATTTGTGTAAGCATAGGAAAAAACAGGTTAACATAATTTTTGTACAAGAGCTAAGACGGAACAATAAGACTGAAAGATCAAGAACGAGGTGCCCGGATTAACAACAGTGTAAGACAGGGATATAATCTTCCGCACTTACTGTACAGTCTACACACTCGATAACCAATTAATGAAATAAAATAAAGGTTCGAGCGTGGGATCAGAATTCAGGATGAAAGGATAGCAACTATAATATTAGTTGATGACTTTGCTATCCTCGGTGAAAGTGAAAAAGAATGACTGGATTTGCTGAATGGAATAAATAACTCAGTGACTACAGAATACCAACTTCGAGTAAAGACAAAAGTCGTAAGAAGTAGCAGGAATGAGAACAGCGAGAAACTTGTCAGGATTGGTGATCGCGAAGTAGGTGAAGTTTAGGAATTCTGCTACCTAGTCAGCAAAAGAACCCATGATGGCCGTAGCAAGGGGAACTTAAAAAACACATCAGCACTGGCAAAAAAGGCATTCCTCGCAATTGAGACTTGAAGTCACCCACGAGGTATATGACCATTATGATTAATCCCATAAACATACACGAGGGCTATCCGGAAAGTAGGGAACGATAGGTCGCGAAATGGAAACCACAATGAAAATCAAAACTGATTTATTTGCAACGTTTAGCTACAACTTCCAGCTACTTCTTTGCACAGTCGCCGCTCAGACTTAGACATCTGTCATAGCGTTGTACCAACTTTTCAATTCCCTCGTTATAGAAGACAGCCGCCAATGCTTTTCAACAATTTTTTATTCTGGATGCAGCTCGTTGTCTGTGTCAAACTTTTGTCTTCATAGCCAGCGGTTCATTTGGGCAGAGATGAACCGCAGGGGTTGCCAATAACGGGCTGTATTGTGGGTGATCAAACAGTTCCCATGGAAAACGCTACAGGAGCATCTTCATTGCCCCTGCAGAGTGCGCCCGAGAATTGTCTTGTAGAAGATTTGCATGACATTTATGTTATATAGATTGCATAGTTTCAAGCGAAATCTTTCACCAGGCCCTCGTACTAGGCGGGAGACGCTAATTTCTAGCCATCTTTACGTTCTGACTGTGAGCTCAGAACTGAAAAGAGCGAAATGATACTATCGACGAGCATACTAGACACAGTGTCCAAAGCATCTGTCCAAAGCTTCATCAGATTTGCACTGTACTTTCCATTTCGCGACCAATCGTTCCTTACTTTCCGAATAACCCTCGTACAATGCTGATTGGTAGGTAGTAACAGATGTTTGTTGTTCGATAGCAATGTTGTATTGAATCCAAACTCTTCATTATGCATTTTGGGCGTGGCCCATTATCAGACAGTTTGCTAAAAAATATAAACACCATGAGCACAAAAATACTTCATGAAATGCACAGTAAGGCTAAATAAATGACAGATAAATTTACAGAATACATACCAGTGTACATAACAAAGGAAGTTGCATAAGCACTGACATGTAGTGCACGATATTTCACAGAGAAAAACAGTCAAGAGCAGTAGTTGAACATGAAAACTAAAATAAACAAATCATGTTAACCAGAGCGAAGTTAACTAAAAGCCCGCCAGATGATGTGCCGATATTAGTGCTCCAGATGTCAAATTCAACAAAACTGACAGGAGTGAGACCTGAGTTTCTCCTGGCGTATACAACTTTCAAATAACTTCCGGGGATTCAGCCAGGTAACACTTTCAGCGACCGCCGATATTTCGGCGGGAGAACACCCCGCCATTTTAAAGGCAAACTGCAACGGACAAGCGGCGTACATGCAAATTTAATACCTCGGTTCTCGGATCCAAGCAGGAAAGATAACACACACACACTGAACACTAGTGCCACCAAAGATGGCCAAAGTCAGAGCTATCGATAGTGAGACTATGAATTCGCAGGTGAGGTAGCATTGAGTCTGTCCCTCTGTTTCTTGACAAGGGAGAGAGCCGGATTCCAAACAGAGTTTAAACAGAAACCTCCATCCCTGTTAACAAGGTTGCTCGCTAATTTAATCTCAACTGCCTCTCGAATCACACTGTCCCAATAGCTGGACGTGCATGCCAATATCTCGGTGTTGTTATATAACATGGGGTGACCAGTATCCAAGCAATGTTCGGCAATAGCAGATCTATTTGGCTGCTGTAATCGTGTGTGCCGTTTATGCTCAGTACATCTGTCCTCCACGGTCCTGATAGTTTGACCAATATATGCCATGCCGCAGCTACAAGGGACACGATATACACCCGCCTTACGCAGTCCAAGATCATCCTTAACGGAACTCAAAAGTGCTCTAATTTTAGATGGAGGTCGGAAAACACATTTCACATCGTATTTCCGTAAAATACGACCGATCTTATTGGACGTGTTTCCTACGTAAGGCAAGAAGGCAGTAGACTTAGGTGTTGACTCAGAATTATCATCAATCACCTGATGTACAGTTGGTCGATAGCGCAACGCACGTTCGGTCTGTCTATCACTGTAACCATTTTGACGAAATGTAACTTCAAGATGGGACAGCTCAGCTGGCAAAGTCTCAGCGTCAGAAACGATATGTGCCCTGTGTACCACGGTACGAAGTACCCCTTCACGCTGAGCCGAATGGTGACAACTATTAGCTTGTAAGTACAAGTCGGTGTGAGTACTTTTCCTGTAGACTGCATGTCCCAATGATCCATCATCCTTCCTCCTAACCAACACGTCGAGAAAGGGAAGGCAACCATCCTTTTCCACCTCCATCGTAAAACGAACGTTCGGGTGGATCGAGTTCAGATGTTCTAGAAAGACATTCAAATTCTCCCTACCGTGAGGCCAAACAACGAAGGTATCGTCAACGTATCTATAGAAACAGGCGGGTTTTAAAGGCGCCGACTCCAATGCACGTTCCTCGAAGTCTTCCATAAACAAATTTGCGATCACAGGAGACAACGGACTACCCATAGCAACTCCATCTGTCTGCTCGTAATACTGGTCATTAAATAAAAAGTAAGTGGATGTCAACACATGCCTAAAGAGATTAGTTAAATCAGCACCAAACCTATATCGGCGGTCGCTGAAAGTGTTACCTGGCTGAATTCCCGGAAGTTATCTGAAAACTGACAGGAAGTTACAGAAAATGCTACAGTTAGCCGTGGGTGAGAAGGAATATCATCAAAATTTGCCGCATTAGCGGGAACAATCCATACAGAACAATAAAATATATTAACATACATATGTATTAAATAGCGATAACAAATCGTAACAGTAGCTTATACATATTACGTGATTCAAAATAGAGTCAGCGATACAAGGTATGGAGCGAAGAGGATATTTTACAAAAAAAAATTTTCTACACAAGTACAGAAATACAAATACAAATTCACTGCACGACTGTGCCTAAAAGCCACGTCTCCACTACTAGAAGTAGAGCAGAATTAAATTAAATTTGAGAAAAGAAATAAAAACTGATGCAAAGTGTCAAAGCATCTGAAGATGACCCCTCATCGCTCGAAATAAGTCGTGCATTGAAATAAAATCACGACTGTGACCGAAGGAGTTTGTTTTTATATTACGAAAGATAATAATAATAATATAACAATAATAATTACCAAAACAGTCACTGAAAAGGAAGGAAATACTTAGTAGGAGGGTCCTGGGAAGCACCGTGAGAGTCCTTGTCTTGTGACAAATTCATTTTAGCCAGGATATCTGTTGAGGCTATCTGGCTGCCTCTGCTCCTTGGCTTTACATATTTGCCTTCAAGTGACTTCTTTAGCACCACCCAGAGGTCACGTGTCACTTATGGTATGTCGCAGATGCAAACAGCGTTAGAACTATCGCCTAATCGCAATACTAAGCACTATTTATAAGTTCCTTGAAAGAATTATGTACAATCGTATTAACCCAGTAATCTTTCAGAGCCTTCCTATTGGGCAAGCTGGTTTCCGACCAGGACAGAGCTACACTCATCAAGTCTTATCCTTCACAACGTTTATTGAAGCGCTATACCAAATGAAGCAGAAAACATGAGTTGCTTTCGTTGATCTAACTGCAGCATAAGGCACAGTTTGGGGCAAGAACTGCCTTGTTAATTATTGTAACTTGTCCCATGCAAACGGACAACAGAACTAACTGCTAATATGTTAAGTGAAATGACAGTTACTGTAACTACAGAAAAGACACTAGCTACCCAAATGTATTGAATAATAGCTTACCACAGGGATCCATCCTTGCTCCTCTCTTGCTGGAAAGTCTGTCAGACGACTGGGGAATAGATATCCAACACAACACTTGTGAAACAACTGAAGAAATCCTAACTTCTGATCTAGACATCGTAAGCCACTATTTCCGTAGATAGAGATTACAACCAAACTTCAATGAAACAGAAGTTTCATTTTTTGATCTGTCCAATAGCTTGGGACACAAAGCCCTCGAAGTCTGTTTTGAAGGGGAGAAAGTTCGTTATAATATGTATCCAAGATACCTTGGAATCACGTTAGATTCGACACTTTCTTTTAAGAAGCATTTGACACGAACATACGCTAAGCTCAAACCCAGAAACAACATTCTCCATAGACTCTGCGGCTCTCGTTGGGTATCGTCAGCCGACACTCTTGGTATACTCAGCAGCAGAGTACTTTGCGCCTATCTAGCTTAATAGCGCACACGTAAACAAGATAGACGTACAACTTAACGAGACCATGCGCATTGTTAGTGGGCCAGGGCGATCTACTGCCACGTACTGGCTATCAATTTTGAGCCACATTTCTCCTCGTCATATCAGATGGAAGAGCACGCTGTTGCGTGAGTATCCGAAGACTGGTAATAAAACTGACCTTCCAATAATGGACAACGTAATTCCTGCGAAGCGAAAGAGCCTAGATCAAGACATCCTACTCTCATCACACTGAGGACTCTCATAGAAACTGAATTCAACACCACAGATGAACGGAAACGCCGATGGCAACAAAACTGTTCCCCAGAGTGCCTGAAGCTGCCTTGCATCCAAAGAAACCCCCTGGAGTCGACCAGCCCCGTGCAATTTGGACTACCTTGAACCGTATCTGAAAGGGCCATGGACGATGTGACGATGTGCAGACAGTCTCTACATGCGGGGAAACACTTCATCACCATCTTGTGACTGTGGTGCGGAAAGACAGATAGTTGTTCGTGATGTATCGAGAGGCCTCGCACGTACCTACAAGGGTCCTTTCGAAGATTTCTTCACAGCGATGAGTGATGTTATAAAGTACATAAAACTCTTTGATATCCATATGCAACTGTTGTCATCTCTGATATTTTAAGCTGGAGAGATGTGCGCTAAATGTTGACGTGTAGTAGTTCTGTAATATTACGGTATACTGACAATTTTTACGTTATAGACCGTCTGACTACAATTAAATGAAACACAATTTTCGTGCCATACGCGAATCGCCTTTATTTCCAGCCAAGCATCTTCAGTAGCCTGGAATATATACATATTTTTGCTATTTAGTTTACATTTTCGTCAATGTACCCATATATTATAAACAGTTCAGGTGTTCGGTTGTTGCTATTATGTAGTAATATTGTGAACCGTACTTACAGGTTGCGTGGACGATTTTCTACGTTTTACGATCCTCTTGCATTTTTGGTATTGTTCCTCTTCTTATAAATGCCAATTTGCGGTTTTTTCTCCACATTTCAGAGCACTAGGAACTGAACGCTTGTTTTGATCCAGTGTTTTGGTTTGTCTTGCCGACATTCAGATGTTATTGAAAAAAAGCTGGAATGTTATTGCCAGCATTCTAGAGTAATTACTGAAGTACCTGTGATCTGTTTGTGTATGCATTTCTTTTTGATAGCTATGTGTGTGTGTGTGTGTGTGTGTGTGTGTGTGTGTTTTCGTGTCATATAATTTCTTTTGTGGGCTGTATGTGTGTGTGTGTGTGTGTGTGTGTGTGTGTGTGTGTGTGTGTGTCCAGAATGCGAAGGAAGGGGGGAGAGTTTTTTCTGGTTGTGTGAGGGACGATTTTTATCTTATCATTTCTTTTATTAAGTGTAGTAGGGAGCCTGTGATGATGTGTGTTTGTTCATTTATCACACGTTTGTTTTCAGCGATAGCTTTCTGAATGTGAGACTTTTCTCGCAATTGTATAAGATGTTTGTCATGGTTGCTTATTCTCATTATTTCCATTTCTTCTTCCATGTTTATAGTATGGTGGTTATGGTGTTTTAAATGTTCTGCAAATGTGTAATGGTTTGTTTCGTCCTTCCAACTCCTGGTACGTTCTTTGTACCGTGTTTTAAAATTTTAGCGTGTAATGCCTATGTATGTTGCATCACAACTTTGACATTCAAGTTTATATATTCCTGATTGTTGGAGTTTATCCCTCTAGGTAGCTGGTTGGCTTAGGTGTGATTTGAGGGTTTGCCCAATCGTGTATGCTTTTTGGAATCTCTGTTTCTTTACGATGTTTGCAACTCTGTATGTTAATTTATGTGTATAAGTGATGGTGTACAATCTGGGTCTCTTCTGTGTGGTATTGTCATATTGTGTGTTTGTAGAGTGTGTTTGTAAGTTTGCAGCTTGAGAGTTCTCTTGTTCCTAGCTATCTGTCTGATTTCTTTTTCATAGTTTCTCTTCTTGAATGGGATTCTGTTTAATCTATGTAACATATGTCCTAGTTCTGCAAGTTTCTGGTTGTAGGGATGGTTAGACGTGGAACGTATTATTGTGTCTGTGGCTGTTGGTTTTCTAAAGATATTAAATGTACCGAGTGATTAAAAAGTCAGTATAAATTTGGAAACTGAATAAATCACGGAATAATGTAGATAGAGAGGTACAAATACACACACATGCTTGGAATGACATGGGACTTTACTAGAACCAAAAAATATTACAAAAGTTCAAAAAATGTCCGACAGATGGCGCTTCATCTGATCAGAATAGCAATAATTAGCATAACAAAGTAAGACAAAGCAAAGATGATGTTCTTTACAGGAAATGCTCAATATGTCCACCATAACTGCTCAACATTAGCTGTAGTGGAGGAATAATGTTGTGAACAGCACTGTAAAGCATGTCCGGAGTTATGGTGAGGCACTGGCGTCGGATGTTGTCTTTCAGAATCCTAGAGATGTCGGTCGATCACGATACACTTGCGACTTCAGGTAATCCCAAAGCCAGTAATCGCACAGACTGGGGAGTGGGGACCAGGGAGGCCAAGCATGACGAAAGTGGCGGCTTAACACACTATCATTACCAAACGACGCGCGCAAGAGATCTTTCACGCGTCTAGCAATATGCGGTGGAGCACCATCCTGCATAAACAACGTACGTTCCAGCAGGTGTTTATAAGCTAGGCTGGGGATGCTGCGATTCTGTAACATATCGGCGTACCTCTTACCCGTCACGGTGGCAGTTTTGCTGTACAACTGTCGGACATTTTGTGAACTTTGCTTTTTTTTTGTTCTAATAAAACCCCATGTCATTCCAAGCATGTGTGTCAATTTTTACCTCTCTATCTACATTATTCCGTGGTTTATTAAGTTTTCAAATTTATACTGACTTTTTGATCACTCGGTATGTTTGCCGTTTTCTTTTTTTATTGTAATGTCAAGAAATTTGTAATCTTTGTATATGTGTTGCCTTACGTTAAGTAAATACGATACTTTTCTGAAGGTAGCGATGTTGATAACTGAAGTTGTATTATTCTGAGGGTCACTGCAGCTCGTGTGCGCACTGCATCCGGAGCACGTAAACCTGTGTACGGAGGCCCTTAACAACACCTCCCCCCGTCAGCCAGGCAGCAGGTAGCTGGCGCTGCCGGTGTGAGGCCTCTGGCGCACGGCAGGCAGAGCGGGTAGCTCGCCGCCTCTGGGCTGCCTGCGAGCAGCCGCCCCCACCACGGCGCCCGCGCCGCCGCCGCCGCCGCCCGGCAATCGATATCTCCAAACTCTCTTTATTGCTCGTCCTTTTTCTTCGGCGACCGGCGGCTTCTGAGAGAAATCTCAGCCATCTGTTCGCTATCGGTCCTCTAATCCACTCCACCGTTTATTGGCGCCGCCGAGCAACAGCCTCCCCCACGCCGCCTTTCGCCAGCTTACGGCAACACTCGCTCACTCTTTAACTTTACACAGACAATGCTGACAAGCCACTCGGACCTTTTCACGGCGCCGGCGATGAAAAGCGCGGAGGGCTGCGCCGCGAGAGACTGAAAGACCTGACCAGTGGTGTCGACCTCCACTCTCCAAACAAGACGACGATAGTCCCACTCGTTGCGGCAAAGAAATCACTCTCACGGTCTTCGCGCTTGCAACGTCAGGAATCCTCAGTACATTGAGTGATTCAAAAACAGCTGTACGCAATTCGCAGGTGCAACGTATACATCAATATAAGAGTAAAATATTAAATAACATTTTGTCAATTCATAAGAAAATCATTTATTAAATACAGGGTGTTACAAAAAGGTACCGCCAAACTTTCAGGAAACATTCCTCACACACAAATAAAGAAAATATTTTATGTGGACTTGTGTCCGGAAACGCTTAATTCCCATGTTAGCGCTCGTTTTCGTTTCGTCAGTATGTACTGTACTTCCTCGATTCTGGTGATCAAATTGTAAATTTTCACAATCAACATGTGTGGGCTGACGAGAATCCGCACGCAATTGTGCAATCACGTCATCAACACAGATTTTCTGTGAACGTTTGGGCAGGCATTGTTGGTGATGTCTTGATTGGGCCCCATGTTCTTCCACCTACGCTCAATGGAGCACGTTATCATGATTTCATACGGGATACTCTACCTGTCCTGCTAGAACATGCGCCTTTACAAGTACGACACAACATGTGGTTCACGCACGATGGAGCTCCTGCACATTTCAGTTGAAGTGTTCGTACGCTTCTCAACAACAGATTCGGTGAACGATGGATTGGTAGAGGCGGACCAATTCCATGGCCTCCACGCTATCCTGACTTCAGCCCTGTTGACTTTCATTTATGGGGGCATTTGAAATCTCTTGTCTACGCAACCCCGGTACCAAATGTAGAGACTCTTCGTGCTCATATTGTGGACGGCTGTGATACAATGCGCCATTCTCCAGGGCTGCATCAGCGCATCAGGGATTCCATGCGACGGAGGGTGGATGCATGTATCCTCGCTAACGGAGGACATTTTGAACATTTACTGTAACAAAGTGTTTGAAGTCACGCTGGTACGTTCTGTTGCTGTGTGTTCCCATTCCATGATTAATGTGATTTGAAGAGAAGTAATAAAAAGAACTCTGACATGGAAAGTAAGCGTTTTTGGACACATGTCCACATAACATATTTTCTTTCTTTGTGTGTGAGGAATGTTTCCTGAAAACTTGGCCGTACCTTTTTGTAACACCCTGTATATTGGTACAAATAATCAAAAATTTTCAAAATAGCACCCTCTTGCGTCGATACACTTCTGGAGGCGGTGTTTCCATGCCTGGAAGGCATCCTGGAATGCCTTTTGTGGAATGTCCTTTAGAGATGATGTAACATGCGACTGGATGCTTTCAATCGTGTCCCAATGTTTTCGTTTCATGACTTTTTAACCGAGGAAACAAAGAAAAAAGTCATCGGGAGCCAGGTCAGGACTGTAGGGATGCTGGGGAACCAACGGGGTCTTGATCCTGGCCAGGAAGTCGTTGACAATGGAGGCGCTGTGACTCGGTGCGTTGTCGTGGTGAACTTTACACATATACTTGATGTCGCTTCGGCAGCGCGAGCCTCCTTTTCAGTCTTTTGAGCACTTCCAAGTGAAAGCTGAGTTCACTGTAGTCCCGGTAGGTACGAATTCATGGTGGACAATGCCTCTGACGTCAAAGAAGACAATGAGCATGGATTTGATCCTGAACTTGCTCACTCGTGCCTCCTTGGGACGGGGTGACGATGGGGTGTCCCACTCTGAACTCTGCCTCTTTGTCTCAGGGTCGTACTCAAAAATCCAAGACTCATCACCAGTCTTAACTGAGTTTAAGAAATGTGGACTATTTTCACACATTTCCAACATTTCTCGGTACAGAAGCACTCGTATGTGCTTGTGTTCGTCGGTCAACACTTTTGGGACGAGTTTGGCACACACCTTTCTCATATTCAAATCTTCGTTCACAATCCGGGAAACGGTTGTTTTTGACATGTTTAGAGCTTGTGCTATCAATTAAAGTCGTATCCGTCTGCCAGATTCAAATCCTGCCTCTGGCATGGATGTGTGTGTTGTCCTTAGGTTAGTTAGGTTTAAGTAGTTCTAAGGCCTAGGGGACTGACGACCTCAGATGTTAAGTCCAATAGTGGTCAGAGCCATGTGGACACGAATTCTCGTCAGTTTTGTGCCAATGGCTAGTAGTATATTTACACGATAGTGATGGGAGCTCTTATAACGACAGTTTTCAGCTTTAAATAAGTGTGTAAGTGTGTGGGGGGTTTGTCCATATAAGGCGTCATAAAATTCTGTTTAATGCTATTTCAAGGTATAATGCTGGTGTCAAACGATATATTTTCAATAGCACTAAATTCAAAGTGGACTGTAAGTCTTTTTAAGGTTCCGAGCCTCAAGTGGTAAACATAGAACCCTTATAGTATCAGTTTCTTGTCCGTCTGTCTGTCTCTTCGACTGTTAAAAATCCTGGAAAAAAATCTGAAAACTGTTGTAACCATTCTATCTCTTTTCTTTTATCCGACTGTCTGTCCGCCACTGTACGCTACTAAGTCAATGCAATCAAAAGATACCGCCATGTGTGTCACATATTCTCATACTGGCAAACTCACTCTCACTCAGCCAAACCTATAGCATTCTTCCTGTTGGTCTACAATCATGACTTTTGCTAAGAAGACAAGTTTCATAGTATAAGTAAATGAAAACAGTCCGAAATTGTTAATTTATTATTACATCACACAACAAATTTTTGTGATTAATTATCCGAATATCTCTATGTTCGTCCGTCTTTTTCTCAGGAATGGGTATCTGTATCACATTGAAATTTGGCGATATAAAACACTGAAACTTCTAAACCAATGAAATCAAAATATATCGTTCTTATGTCACATTTTGATACAAACTCATTCATCAAAACCTGTAATGTACTTCCCGTTGAGCTATAATCATTAGCTTTGACAATAAGCAAGCTTTCACGCTTTCACAGTGAAAGTAAAGGGAGAAAAAGTCAGAAATTGTTAATTTGAGTATATATCACATACAAAAAGTACTTCGTTTGTCATTTTTTATCCGACTTCAAACTTAAAATTAAAACTTTCTCGTAAGCACGACAATGCAATGCCTGTCTTGTTAAGAAGGACGATGGAGATTTCCTTCGGGCATGCACGCACGTCCAAAGGACCAATTTTCATTCATTGTCTTATCTTACACAGCTGACGGTTGTTCGTATTTACAACCACGAATACATTTCATAGATTATCGAATGTCTTCGAATTCCCGAGACCGATGTCTAGCCACCATTGATGTCGATAACAGGAAAATGTCGTCGAAATTCTCGGTTCCTGGGATGGATGAAATGTTTGTATACACAACTACGTTTATACAGTATTCTTGGAGCGCGAGCCATACTCACATGGGACCAATTTTTCTTCATTTTAGTCAGCTGTAAAATGCACTGTTGAGTCCATGGAACAACGAATATAAATAGTATGTGGTAAACGGCTTTTCAGTTTCGTATCACTCGCAGTACTCAAAGACACTTATCTCTGTGTATTCTTCTGCTAGGTAAGGCTAAACGTCGGTTGCATGGTGAAAAAGCATGACTTCAAGCTATATTCTAAGCATGAAGCCTTGCTAGCTTGGGGAAGAGTTGGCAGTTTGAACACGGCCCTTGGTCGCCGCCTGTAGCTGTTAACATTGTACGGCTTGGTGATGATTTTGCTTTCTCTGTTAGGAGATAGGCATTTCTAAGTTGCAGCGTTCAAGATTATTGATGAGACTGTTGCTTGCTTGCGTTCTAGTGACGTAATTCTGTATTACATAATTTTTCACTTGTATCTAGAAGATAAGCTTTCGCAATTTGTGTATCATACTCCTAGCAGGCGCGGGCACCGCTTGTTTAAAAATAATTGCCTTTCAGCAGGATTAATATTTCTATAAACAAACTTCAACAGCGATTTAATTTTGTACACGATTTTCAGCCAAGGCGTGATGAATTTCGCGATAAGTTATTTTGCATTCAAATTTACCATTCCCTCACATAGGTGTTGGAACAGGGACGTACTTATAATCATATGTTGTATTAGGACAGCTGAATATCTTGGATATTCATTATCTTCATTTATGTTATGTACAATGCCCCTTTGTGTACCGTTACCCTATGAAGGTTTCCTCCTACCTCATATTACATTTCCTGTAGTCAGACCACGCTGTTTTTCGTTCATGGGTTAAATTTTACACAACGGGAAATGGTTTAGAGGCATAATTTGCAATAAACTCAGGCTGAATTCTAACTGGTGAGCGCTTTCAAATTGACTGTGAGAAACTTAATACAATTTGAGAGTAATGGGTGAGAGTAATATTCGGTGGACATTAATCGAAAGAAAAGCAAATACGGATTTATTACATATGTAAGAACGTTTTTGAAATGAATCCAACAGATTTTACGTCTCGAGCTGTCTCTAACGACGAGACACACTGTGAAACACTGCCGCTTATGATAGATGAGGGAGGGTCGTTGATAGGTTGGTCAATGTTCCTATTCCCTTCACGCCAATTTTCAACAAATCGCTAGAGCGTCCGACACATGATTCTTTAGCCTACCGTCATACCGCAGTGAGCTCCTTTTCACTTTTCGCCGTCTCGAGTAGAGTGACTTGCTCCCCTCAAAACGATCGGTTCGTGATGTGCTTTAATATTTATACCGCTCCAAGTTTCTCCAAACTGTCGACACGAAGCATTTATACCTGTAGTTAACTTACTGTAGCATTTGCTGTGATACCACAAAATAAACGTCTCCTTCAACTAACTTTGCGAATCTCTCTGCAGAATAATTGAGGTATTATATAACTTGATAAACGTAGGAGACAAGTTCTCATGATAAGTACTTACCGTTCTTATTCTGGTTGGCTGGTATCATTTCTAGTCTGGTTAAGCGTTGCAGGCTCTCCAAGTACTTTGTCTGTTATTAACCAATGCCAAGAGATCAACTTCTATTGAAGTACAGTAAGAACGGAAAATCGAAAACATATGTGCAGACGAAAGATAAAATAGATCGTTCCGTATAACAAAAATTTTGCAAATATAGCATGCACAAGGGATACCAGAGGAAAAAAAAGTACAGTAACAGAAAACAGAGAAACCAGTTACAACAAGTAAAGGGAGATCTACCTCCTCCCAATAATACCGACAATTCTTGGTAGTGCAATATTAGTAAGGCTGAACGTGTCGTTCTTCTATGTATTACAATGTGCTTTCACATCTGATATAGTATTTGTATAATTTTGGTATTATTAGTGATATTTTTTGATAAAGCATCAAATACAGGGACTCTTCTCACCCCCCCACCCCCCCACTCCCCGGCCACCCATGAGCCATGGACCTTAACGTTAGTGGGAGGCTTGCGTGCCTCAGCAATACAGATAGCCGTACCGTAGGTGCCGCCTCAACGGAGGGGTATCTGTTGAGAGGCCAGACAAACGTGTGATTCCTGAAGAAGGGCAGCAGCCTTTTCAGTAGTTGCAGGGGCAGCAGTCTGGATGATTGACTGATCTGGTCTTGTAACACTAACCAAAACGTCATTGCCGTGCTGGTACTGCGAACGGCTGAAAGCGAGGGGAAACTACAGCCGTAATTTTTCCCCAGGGCATGCAGCCTTACTGTATGGTTAAATGATGATGGCGTCCTCTTGGGTAAAATATTCCGGAGGTAAAATAGTCCCCCATTCGGATCTCCGGGCGGGGACTACTCAAGAGGACGTCCTTGTCAGGAGAAAGAAAACTGGCGTTTTACGGATCGGAGAGTGGAATGTCAGATCCCTTAATCGGACAGGCAGGTTAGATAATTTAAAAAAGGAAATGGATAGGTTAAAGTTAGATATAGTGGGAATTAGTGAAGTTCAGTGGGAGGAGGAATAAGACTTTTGGTCAGGCGAATACAGGGTTATAAATACAAAATCAAATTAGGGTATGCAGGAGTAGGTTCAAGAATGAATTAAAAAATATGAGTGCGGGTAAGCAACTACAAACAGCATAGTGAACGCATTATTGTGGCCGAGATAGACACGAAGCCCATGCCTACTACAGTAGTACAAGTTTACATGCCAACTAGCTCTGCAGATGACGAAGAAATTGAAGAAATGTTTGATGAAATAAAAGAAATTTCTCATATAGTGAATGGAGATGAAAATTTAATAGTCATGGGTGACTGGAATACGGTAGCAGGAAAATGGAGAGAAGGAAATGTAGTAGGTAAATATGGATTGGGGGTAAGAAATGAAAAAGGAAGCCGCCTGGTAGAATTTTGCACAGAGCATAACGTAATTATAGCTAACACTTGGTTCAAGAATCATAAAAGAAGGCTGCATACATAAAAGAGGCCTAGAGATACTGACAGGTTTCAGGTAGATTATGTAATGGTGAGACAGAGATTTAGGATACAGGTTTTAAAATGTATGACACTGCCAGCGGCAGATGTGGGCTCTAATCACAATCTATTGTTTATGAACTGTAGATTAAAACTGAAGAAAGTGCAAAAAGGTGGGAATTTCGGAAGATGAGACCTGGATAAACTGACTAAACCAGAGGTTGTACAGAATTTCAGGGAGAGCATAAGGGAAGAACTGACAGGAATGGAGGGAAGAAATACAGCTGAAAAAGAATGGGTAGCTTTAAGGCATGAAGTAATGAAGGCAGCAGGGATCAAGTAGGTAACAAGACGAGGGCTAGTAGAAATCCTTGTGTAACAAAAAAAAAATGAATTAAATTGATGAAAGGAGAAAATATAAAAACGCAGTAAATGAAGCAGGCAAAAAGGAATACAAACGTCTCAAAAATGAGATCGACAGGAAGTGCGAAATGGCTAAGCAGGAATGGCTAGAGGACAAATGTAAGGATGTAGAGGCTTATCTCACTAGGAGTAAGATAGACTCTGCCTACAGGAAAATTAAAGAGACCTTTGGAGAAAAGAGAACCACTTGTATGAATTTCAAGAGCTCAGATGGAAACCCAGTTCTAAGCAAAGAAGGGAAAGCAGAAAGGTGGAAGTAATATATAGAGGGTCTATACAAGGGCGATGTACTTGAGGACAATATTACCGAAATGGAAGAGGATGTAGATGAAGATGAAATGGGAGATACGATACTGCGTGAAGAGTTTGACAGAGCACTGAAAGACCTGAGTCGAAACAAGGCCCCCGGAGTAGACAATATTCCATTGGAACTACTGACGGGAGAACCAGTCATGACAAAACTCTACCATCAGGTGAGCAAGATGTATGAGACAGGCGAAATACCCTCAGACTTCAAGAAAAATATAACAGTTCCAATCCCAAAGAAAGCAGGTGTTGACAGATGTGAAAATTACCGAACTATCAGTTTAATAAGTCTCGGCTGAAAATACTAACGCGAATTCTTTACAGACGAGTGGAAGAACTCGTAGAAGTCGACCTCGGGGAAGATCAATTTGGATTCCGTACAAATATTGGAACACGTGAGGCAATACTGACCCTACGACGTATCTTAGAAGGTGGATTAAGGAAAGGCAAACCTACGTTTCTAGCATTTGTAGACTTAGAGAAAACTTTTGACATTGTTGAGTGGAATACACTCTTTCAAATTCTAAAGGTGGCAGGGGTAAAATACAGGGAGCGAAAGGCTATTTACAGTTTGTACAGAAACCAGATAGCAGTTATAAGAGTGGACGGTCATGAAAGGGAAGGAGTGGTTGGGAAGGGAGTGAGACAGGGTTGTAACCTCTCCCCGATGCTATTCAATCTGTATATTGAGCAAGCAGTAAAGGAAAGAAAAGAAAAATTCTGAATAGGTGTTAAAATCCATGGAAGGAAATAAAAACGTTGAGGTTCGCCGATGACATGTTCTAATGCATTCAGGGATCACCAATTTAGTATTGGAGGGCAGCGTGGAGGGTAAAAATCGTAGAGGGGGACCAAGAGATGAATACACTAGGCAGATTCAGAAGGATATAGGTTGCAGTAGGTACTGGGAGATGAAGAGGCCTGCACAGGGTAGAGTAGCATGGAGAGCTGCATCAAACCAGTCTCAGGACTGAAGACCACAACACCAATAACAGGGAATTACTTTAAGTTATTCTATCCAGCAGAGCTTATTATCTCAAAACGTACCTGAAATTTCAGAAACCAAAGCGTACTTTGATTTCTCGTTGTCTTCTCTAGGCAAATCTTTTCCCCCCTCATTTTCGGTCCCGCTGCCCCTCTGATGTTTATCAGCTATTCCTGTCCTTATTATCGCCTCCTTAGCTGTGCTCTAATGGACTGTATTCACTCATTCAATCATGTCCGTCCGTACTAACTAATCCCTTTTCGCTCCCAGTTGATTTATATCTACCTTTCTTTCATTTTCTGTCACACTGTCTTTGCGCATCATTCTCTCAATAACATTCATCTTTTACTTACGTATCACCAGTACATTTCAAAATTTCATTATGTTATCTGAATTACTCCAATTTAGATAATTTCAAGAACCAAAGCCTCTTGTCAACGCTATCTCTGCTCAACGACACGACCCTTTCACGGCAGTCAATGAAGTCCTTTTCATTTCATGAGACACTACGTTCTACTCACGTATAACTTTCATTTCGACTGTTAGTCGCTCTATTAACACAAGCCTCCATTCCTGCAAAATCTCGTCTTCATTCGTATGTTAAGTTTGCGTATTTCGAAAATATTTTTAGTTTCTTCTCACTACATCATTATCAACCAATTTTCACTTAATTCAAAGAAGAAGCACATTCTTTCCCATCACCCACTAAAATGTTTTCCCCCAGCTTTGTGCTACTGCTTTGTTACTGCTTCTTCAAAACGATCTACAACTTTTCTCTAAATAGCTGACGAAATTCACAGTAATTAACCAACAAAATAAATAAATAGTCAATCTTTTTATGACGAAACAGGCAAATAGCATTGACAAGACGTCATCTAGTATTCCTCCAGTACTTTCCCTTTGAAGTTATTCCTCATTTTCTTTGTAGGTAAGGAAAATCAGGACCCTTGTATGGCAGACTTGTAGGATTGTTGTTAATAAAACACTGTGGTTTTCGAGCTACCCCTCACATTGATGAGACCTTCAATTTTTATGTCTCCATATAAGTGTGCGTGGCAGATATTTCCTGTTATGAAAATTAATAAAGTGAGATCTGCAGGAAAATCAACGTACATGAAGTTCTCTAAATCTGTATATTTTTGCTTGTGTTCAAAAAGTTTTCCTGTGATGGTTTATCGTTACTTCGAACTTTCAGAAGTTGTCTAATAGCCTAATAATACACTTCCGCTCTGCTCTAGGACAAAGAAAAAGAGATGCGCTACCTTGGATTTATCGGAAATCGGTAGGAACGATGTATATGTACAGACAAAAAATTGATATTAATTTCAAAAATAACTGAATGATCTACACAAGAGAAGAAGCTACACAAATTGAGCAAACCCATCAAGTCAGTAACGCGCTGATTTGCGTGCGGTCCTTATGAAAACAGTTTTTCGGCTTGGCACTAATTGATACAGTTGTTGGATGTCCTCTTGACGGAAATGGTCACAAATTCTGTGCAATTGGCGCATTATATCGTCATAATCTCGACTTGGTTACAGGCTACAAACGTTCTCAGTTGAGGAGAGATCCGGGTCATTTGCTGGTTAAGGTAGGGTTTGACAAGCACAAAGAGAAGCAGTAGAAACCATAGCGGTGTGTAGGACGGCATTATCTTGCTGAAATATAAGGCCAGCATAGACAGCCACGAACGGCATGAAAACAGCGTGTAGAATGTCGTCGAAGTACCGCTGTGTTGTAAAGGTGTCACTAAACAACGAAAGAGGAACTGCTATAAAGAGGAATGGCACCCCGGACCATCGCCGGCCGGAGTGACCGAGCGGTTCTAGGTGCTGCAGTCTGGAACCGCGCGACCGCTACGGTCGCAAGTTCGAATCCTGCCTCGGGCATGGATGTGTGTGATGTCCTTAGGTTAGTTATGTTTAAGTAGTTCTAAGTTCTAGGGGACTGATGACCCCAGAAGGTAAGTCCCATAGTGCTCAGAGCCATTTGAACCATTTTGAACCCCGGACCATCACTCCTGGTTGTCGGGCCGTATGGTGGATGACAGTCAGGTTAGTACCGCCTTCGGCCTGAAATCCCATTGAGAGGAGTAGAATAGCCTTTACTGATGGGTCCCCCTTCGGACTGAGCCCCGATGGCGAGCAAAGAAGTGTCCAGAGACGCCCTGAACAACAGTGGGAAACCAACATGCATGTCGCCACCGTACGGCCCGACAACCAAGACTGGTGGTCTGAGGTACCATTTCCTTTCACAGCACGACCCCTTTAGGTGTCGTCGGCGGCACGCTAATAGTACAGCGATACGTCGACAATATTGCACGCCCCGTTTTGTTGCCCTTGGTGGCAAGCCCTCCTGATCTTACATTTCGGCAAGGCTACAGTTTCTGCTGCTTGTCCCTGTGCTTGCTAAGCCCCACCTTCGCCAGGAAGGCCGCCGGATCACTCCTCAGTTGAGAACTTTGTAGCATCATTGGCAGGGCTCTCGAACAAGCTCTGGATTATGACGACATAGCGCGCCAGTTTGACAGAATTTTGCACAGTATTCTTCAGGGGTACATCCAATAACTCCATCAATCAAAGTCACACCGAATAACTGCCTGTGTAATGGCCAGACATGGGCCAAGACTTTACTGGCTTGCTAAATTTGCGAAGCTATTGCCCTTGAAAAAGTCATCCAGTTTCTCTCAGATTGTAATCACCTGTATGTCTGTACATGTAGACCACATGTAAGCTATTTCCTTTCCACTGCAACAATTTTTTTGTGTCACCTTTTTTATACGTATAGAGTCTATACAATGGTATGGGAAGTTGTTCTTACAGAGAATTCTTTCACAATTCATCGTATGATATCAGAGGGTGGCAGAGGGTAACGCTGCAGTTACATCCGTTATTTCTATTCTCCCCTAAAATATTAATTCCAAACGTCCAGATTCGATAATGAATTACAAAAGTTTGGTAAGTGATGGGAGAAGGGTGAGAAGCAGTAAGAAAATATTTTTATTAATCATATTCCGAAAATCTGTTTCATTTTCTACTTCTGAGCCACCACTCTGTTTCGAACCCCGGAACTAGAACAGAACACGCGGAAGGCAAATGTGAAGGCGGTGGCAGCAAATAATGCCCATGGAATGCACATTCTACTTACTTGCTCGTGAAAGCCTCAAGTTTAAGTTTGGTTTATTATTCAGGTTTCTTGTGGGTTATGGTCTCATTAAATTTTCCCACGTCTTAAAGGCCGCAAACACGTAAAGGATTTTTAGTGTGCACGGATGCGGAACATTCGAATCTTGTTATTTGTCTACTTCAGTTGCACTCGCTGATGAGTTTCCTTTATGACTAAATGTCGCTACATCTATGCACATGGAACAATAAATGCTGCCTGTTATGGTCATCAGCACGACAGAAAATTGATCCAAGTAATTACAATACTGGTTGTATGATTCCACGTTTAACAATATTTACGCGCTTTCCATCTGTAGATAAGACACAGTGAGGTTCCCTGTCATCTTATACTAATGATACTGGCAGCATCTGTGACAAGACCGTGCATCCCTCTCCAGGTATGGAAGCTGTCATAGATCAGCTAAGACGAAACTCAAAATCTAGAGAAGCCATGAAATTCTTAGCCCCTTGATAACTGCAGAGTTCAATGATTAGAACCAGCCATTGTTATTTGAAAAATGAAGATCAGAAATTAAGTGTATAGAGTAATTGTTTTGCATCCATTCTACAGTCGCCAGTTGCAAATGTGTTAAACAATTCAAAGTCAATTAGGAATTTATCAAAATGGTTCTAATGGCTCTAAGCACTATGGGACTTAACATCTGAGGTCATCAGTCCCATAGACTTAGAACTACGTAAACCTATCTAACCTAAGGACATCACACACATCCATGCCGGAGGCAGGATTCGAACCTGCGACCGTAACAGCCCCGTGGTTCCGGACTCAAGCGCCTAGAACCGCTCGACCACAACGGCTAGGAATTTATCAAAACGAGTCACATGGCCAGTAATACTTTCACCCGAATATATCAAAGTCGTTTCGGCAGATCAACTTTCATTTTACGTAGAGAGTTTACGAATAATGTGTGACTGTTTTAGCTGTGTCGAGTCCTTGCTCTTAGCGAGCAAGAAACAACACAGACTTGATATATGGGTACGTTCCTCGAGGAGGTAGCCCCTAAAGCGACACACAAGAGATTTCCACGCTCCGCCCACCCGCCAGGCGGCTCCTAGAGCACCACCACAGGTCGCTGGCATACACTGGTTCCTTTCTCCTCCGTGAGCCACGTGATCGAAAGTAGTGCCACCAGTGTACGGGCAGTATTTAGGACGGCGTCCGGGCTATGCTCACAGTTTACTCCGACTGAGTTTCCCTAGCCTCGCGCCGATTGAGAAAGCGTTTGTACAATCAGGACCACACTCGGCTAGACGAAACCGCCGTCCACACTGGCCTTCGCCTGCAGGAGCTACCATATACCGACCCACGCCCTTCGTGGCCTCCAGCTCCATGACCGACGACTGAACTTCGCAATATTTGTGATGGTTTTTCATCGACAACATGTCGAACATAAGCTTTTGGATGTCTCTTCTAGACTCTGCATGTTTAGTTTAAGCCATCCGATATTACACATATAAAAAAGTTTTGCATCACCTCGGTTACGAGAGTTCCGGAACCTGTGCAGAAAATTGGAATAGAGATCAACATAAACATCATTTCCGCCTTTTTTATTGCTCATGAAAACCACACATTGCAGGTTGTACAACCATACTGCTAGACCTTCAGAGGTGGTGGTCCAGATTGCTGTACACACCGGTACATCTAATACCCAGTAACAAGTCCTCTTGCATTGATGAAAGCCTTTATTAGTCGTGGCATCCTATTCACAAGTTCATCAAGGCACTGTTCGTTCAGTGTCCCACTCCTCAATGGCGATTCGGCATAGGTCCCTCATAGTGGTTCGTGGGTCACATCGTCCATAGGCAGCCCTTTTCAATCTATCCATGTTTCATAGGGTTCGTGTGTGGAGAACATGCTGGCCACTCTAGTCGAGCGATGTCAGTATCTGGAAGGAAGTCATTCACAAGATGTGAACGATTGGGGTGCGAATTGTCCTCCATGAAGAAAAATTCCGCGCCAATGTGCTGCCGATTGGGCTGCACTATCGGTCGAAGGTTGGCATTAATATATCTTACAGCCGTTACGGCGCCTTCCGTGACCACCAGCGGCGTACGTCGGCCCCACATAATGCCACCCCGAAACACCAGGGAACCTCCACGAAGCTGCACTCGCAGGACAGTGTGTCTAAGGCTTCAGCCTGACCGGGTTGCCTCCAAACATGTATCCGACGATTGTGTGGTTGAAGGCTTATGTGACACTCATCGGTGAAGAGAACGTGACGCTAATCCTGAGCGGTCCATTCGGCATGTTGTTGGGCCCATCTGTATCGCGCTGCATGGTGTTGTGATTTCACCAATCCTGAGCGGTCCATTCGGCATGTTGTTGGGCCCATCTCTATCGCACTGCATGGTGTCGTGATTGCAAACATTGACCTTGCAATGGGCGTCGGGAGTGAAGTTGCTCATAATGCAGCCTATTGCACACAGTTTGAGTCGTAACAAGACGTCCTGTGGCTGAAGCATTAATCAACATGGTGGCGTTGCTGTCAGGGTTCCTCAGATCCATAATCCGTAGGTAGCGGTCATCCACTGCAGTAGTAGCCCTTGGACGGTCTGAGGGAGGCATGTACCCGACAGTTCCTGTCACTCTGTATCTCCTACTAGTCCGAACAACATCGCTTTGGTTCACTCCGAAACGCTGGACACTTCCCTTGTTGAGAGCCGTTCCTGGCACAAAGTAACAATTCGGACGCACTCGTACCGCGGTATTGACCGTCTAGACATGGCTGAACTAGAGACAACACGAGCTATGTGCCTCCTCCCTTTTTGGAATGACTGGAACTGATCTGCTGTCGGACCCCCTCCGTCTAATAGACGCTGCTCATTCGTGGCTTTTTACATCTTTGGGCGTGTTTAGTGACATCTCACAACAGTCAAAGGGAACGTGCCTGTGACGCAATAACCACAGTCAGGGTCTATCTTCAGGAGTTCTGGGAACTGGGATGATGCAAAACTTTTTTTGATGTGTGTATTACTATATTCAAGAAGTAACTTGTTTTGAGTTACTATGTTCCTAATGGACTCCGTCAGAGAAGATTGTTTATGTGGGTTAAAATAAGTTTCATATTGTTTTTTTACCCGATTACTTTTTCCTGCGCCACCTTCGAAGCAATTTACAGTTGTATAGTGTTTAATCCTGGCGACTGAAGCAACGAGAACGATTTACTCTTTTATTTATGACGGAGACCTGTTTGGAGACTCGTGTTACAGTGCCCCAGACATTAGAAGTAACACATTCATCATTCTGGTCTCGACCTTGTAGTAAAAGAATTTAAGTTTGTATCTAGTGAATCTGAAGGGCTAAAATTATATATATATATATATATATATATATATATATATATATATATATATATATATATATATATATATGGCTGTGTGCGCCGCCATATTGGCGGGTGACCTTCAACGAGTTTCGCTCGGCCTCCGCTAGAGCTCGGAGAATCGCGCTATAGTTTTAACTAAGAGCGATCCGCTGGAGAAATACAGGAAGCGGCCGCCATGTTGGATTATCGTGGCGTTATTTCCTGCCGCGCCCAGTTCTTATCAGTACCAGCATCCGCTTCTGAGGCACCTGCAGGCTCATTCGACTCGAGGCAGCCGCACGATACACACAGCCATGCCGTACAGGAGGAGATCGTATAGAAGAAGGAGTAGAATCCCAGTGTACAATGGTGTTGATACGTTTTCAATTACTCGAAATGAAACTTAACAACAAGAATTACTACAAGGACCTATTACTTTTGTTGGTTGCAAGATTCAATTTTCTTGTACTACAACAGAAGTAGTTAGTGGCAATGCATGGTTAACAATTGCTATAGTGAGAGGTACTGATAAAAATCTCGAAGGATTAGAGGCCTACAATGAAAGAGACATTATTAGTAACTGGACAACAAGAATTACTACAAGGACCTATTACTTTTGTTGGTTGCAAGGTTCAATTTTCTTGTACTACAACAGAAGTAGTTAGTGGCAATGCATGGTTAACAATTGCTATAGTGAGAGGTACTGATAAACCTCTCGAAGGATTAGAGGCCTACAATGAAAGAGACATTATTAGTTATCGCACGTATATATATATATATATATATATATATATATACACACACAGCCCTTCAGGTTCACCAGATATAAACTTAAATTCTTTTGCTACAAGATCGAGACCAGAATATTGAAGTAGTTTCAGCGAAACTCATTCTCATAATGCGGAAACCGCCACAAGTGAATGCTCTACTTTGTCGTAATAAAGGTAGTGAGTGCGTGAGTGCGTCGAAGCAGATTCAGTCACCAGAATTTCGCTGCGCCAGAAACCATCAGGTGGCTTGCGGGGTATTGATGTAAATGTAGGGGGGAGCGTAGGGAGGCAGGGAGGAAATTTCAGCCTTTCGCAGTATAGGCCCCCAATGAACAGCTCGCTGGAAGTTAGTCATAACACGGGCGCAGAAGTCGCTCCGAACGCGCGTCGTGTGGGGAGGTGACGCAACTCGACGTGGGCGCTATCGGAAGGTGGTTCCCCTCCGCAGGTAGGCAGCCCGCGGCACAATGGCAGGAATAACACGGATCTGGCGCGCCGAGTTCCGCGGCGAAGAGCATCCACAAAGGAAATCTGTTTGAGTTAAGCGGCCGGCTGTATCGCCGCCTGGCACGTATTTTATTAACAGCCAGTTAAGCGGCTTAAAAGCGGGGACAAAGCTCGCCAAGTTAACGACGCGGAGCGGAGCGGCCGCCCGCGCCGCCGACATCGGCCGGGCGGAACTGGCGCGCCAGCTGCCGCCGCCTCCCCTCACACCCCCTCATCGCCTTTCTTCCCTCCCGCCCCCACACCCGGCAGATAGGAGCCGCTTCGCTTCTCTGTGACCCTCCAACTTCTGAAAGCGCAGCCGTCGACTCGTCAGTGCCGCACGGCGACGCCTCCCCTCTACAGTGCAGGCAATGTCGCCCGAGGACCAACTCTTGCCACTGCACCACCTGGTGGAGCCGTGTGATTGGAACGCATGTGGCTGTCCACAGAGCACTATTCACTACCGTTTTCTCCACATATTATTATTTTACGTGAATTTCGTCAGGCTGTCAGAAATTGTGTCCAAATGGACATTTTGCAATAAGGTAATTTCTTTTACAGGTTGATACCGTGCCAGATTAATTAACATAGGACAGTGGACATATAAGGTCGTTGATAGCAATAACACACATCATTTCACCTGTTGGCAAGTACGACTTCTTAAACGTAACAGTGGTGGCAATGAGTCTCGAGCTCAGTGATTAAAGGACTGCCTCGCAAGGCACGTTGCGGCCCATAATCTTGCCGTGTCGAAAGCTACGGCCACAAACACCGGGAAATGGGCGTTTTTAGCACCATCCTGTCATTGTGTTTTAGAATGTGTGAAATGGAGCGTCTAGATTTTAATTGACCATCACGGAAGTGCAGAAACAATCATGTCTGTGCAGCACACGGGGTGAAAAGTACATATTAAGCAGGAAATCGTGGCTAGCACTAATGCTGCTGTTCTCGGAGAAAGGTCGAATGGAATAGATGAGAAACAGCAGTCGGATCTTGACAGGTCCGGGCAGTGAATGTTTTATTGATGTCTCCAAATGTATTCACAAGTACGTGTCAACAAAAATACCAAAATGCCAATTTTGTGACTACAGAAACAGATGTTCATTGGAGGATGTTTCCGAAATGATTTTGCAATGTAAAGACCCCTGAGAGCAACAGGGGTGATCAGCAAAACAGTCTCTGATATATTTCCTGCTATTAGTTCCTTTTGTCCCATGAACAGGAATAGCTTCCATTCTACATGATAGTGCGTCATAAAAGCTAACGATCTCGTTGTCTCACAAAATTGAGAAACGGGCCTCGTTCTTAGTTTACAGTATCCACTACATCCACAAGTCAATTGGTGAATAGAAAATTCTCCATTTCTTACACAAAATTCCAAATGCACATTATACATAATGCCGTTTTCGTGTGCAGCCGGCCGAAGTGGCCGTGCGGTTCAAGGCGCTGCAGTCTGGAACCGCAAGACCGCTACGGTCGCAGGTTCGAATCCTGCCTCGGGCATGGATGTTTGTGATGTCCTTAGGTTAGTTAGGTTTAACTAGTTCTAAGTTCTAGGGGACTAATGACCCCAGCAGTTGAGTCCCATAGTGCTCAGAGCCATTTGAACCATTTGAAACGTTTTCGTGTAGTCTGTAGTTAAAGATATTTTGTTTATAAGTCAGGTTTTTTGCGGAATATGGCCTCATCAAGTTTTCGTGCACTATAAAAGCCACAAACACGTAAGTAATTCTCAATTTGCAACGATGTGGCATATTCACAGTTTACTTGTAAATATTTTTCGTAATTCAGTTGCTCTCGCTATATTACTCTCTCCTTGCTGGTCAAATGTCCCCACATCTATGAACCACAAAAAATAATCACTGTCTGCAACTCGTGTAATTTTAACACGGTTGCTTGGTTTAACGATTCTTGCTTGTTTCCCGTCTATGGTTCACATACAGTGAGAGGGAGTTTGCTGTCTTCTCAGACTGGTGATACTAGTAGCATGTGCCACATGAACGTGATATATAATAGTGCCAGCATTTCTATATGGAGAATGCATGGAATTCCCAGGCCGTAGATATTTATAACACTACATCATTTTAAATGCGCAGCAGGTAATTACGAAACACTATGGTCCGTGAACTTTTAGTAACAGAAGTAAAGAAAGGATGGAGATGTCTGAAGATTCTTACATAAAATATGTGGGAAACGTAGAAAGAAGAATTCGTTGTGGATTTTTTAAAGAAAAATCTAAAGTAATCATTTTTTTTTGTAAGGAGTCACGGTTGGAAATCCATAAGCTCCAGATATGGGCAACCTGGTTATGGAGTACCTTGAGGACATCGCCCTGGACATAGCCCCTCCTAAGCGTATTTGCTTTTGTCGTTGCGTTGGTGACACATTCCGTGTCAGACACGATGGATCTGAAAAGCTGCAAGATGTCTGTTACCATAGAAACAATAGCGACGACTACATAAAGGTCACGATAAAGGTGGAGACGGACGGTGCCTTGCCATGCCTTGACGTTTGTGTCTGCCGAAAAGGAGGTGATGAATCAGCCACAGTGTTCATCGAAAACCCACTCACACGGACCCGTATCTGCCTGCTACCTGCGACCACCCAGGAAAAAAATGTGTCATTCTGAGGAGCTTGGCATATCGAGCGAAAGCAGTTTCAGAGACACTTACGAAAAGTGTTGAAACAAGACCGCTACAGGAATCAAAAATTTTTGCACGCTATTTTATCAAAGACTCGTAAGCAGAAGGCACCCCAGGAGGACATGAAGAAGACTGGGTTTTCTCTGTGCTGTAGCCGGCTTCTAAAGAGGCATAAAATCGAGTCAGTCTTCAGACCTCCAGAAAAAAGTCGGTAATTCATGAGGCCTCTGGAGGAAGATATACGCCTGAGAACGCTAGGAATAATAAAATACCGTATGGGTGTAGAAACTTTTACGTTGATCGGAATGTACACGCTTTAAACGGTGCCGCATAGAACGTCAGAGGTGTTTCCGGCTCCTGCGTCCTGAAAGTCACTGGAAAGCAGTCACCGAACTGCATAGTTAAACACAGCTTGGAACCTGGCAACGGAAGGTTGAAGCGGTAGCGGTCGTCTTGCAACCGAAACATTACGTGATATGGCCCTGGAGAGGGAACCAGTGGTGTTACAGGAAGTAGAGCTTCTATATGAGGACGGCAGGAGCAACTACATCATAGTCATCACCTGACAGTGGCCGAGGAATACTCGGTTGAAAGCTCGTGGATTTTAAATCACCAGGCGTGGCTGGGAGCCGGAGAGACATTCGTCAGAAAAAAGTAGCGATTTAATTACATATAGCAGACCACAGGCATAGTATCAGCTAATGTCCTTCCCTGAATCAGAGTGAATTAGAATTACCTATGACCTTTTGTAACTAGAAGCCATGGATGACTGAAATTAAATCTGACATTGATCCCTCCTGTTCTGAAAAACTGAATGGTTAACAAAGGCCTACCATTTCCAATGTTAAACTCGACTGAAAGAAGTATCAATGAAAGAAATCTAATGTTCTGTAATCTGGAAAAACACGTAATGTATAATCACGCAAGTGCTGTGCGAGCATGCCAACGGGCAACGACAATGAAGAACGAAATCGACTGAACATGACCACTTTACAAGGCAGAGCCTCTATACTGCGAGGTAGAATCGGGACATGACATCATGACAGCAGGTAGAAGGCTAGAGACAGGCTTTGACTGCCAGACAAGGAGTCTCGCAAATGCATTCCTCTGTCTAGCTTCTCTATTCGTTGAATTCCGCCAACGCTCACACAGTTTGGTAAAACATAGCTTACAGTTTCAGCAGACAGTGGTACTACGCTTGCAAACAGATGAATGGCTACAGTTCTTTGAGGCACACAAGTGCCTTCGACGCCCTTACGAATTCGCGGCGTGAAAGGTGTCTAACAGCAGAGGCTTTTCTAACTACCAGGAACACTGAATTTTATCACGTACACCCCACATATCACTACATCAGAACAGGGTGCTTAGTAAAACTGCTGTGGTCTGTTTTCATATGCTCCCTAACGTCATATCTCTCCTCATGCGGTAAACACAGATTGTCGATAGTATCACATAACGTGAGTGACAGACCTGCAGGAGGTCCTGTATTACAGCCCTCGAAAAGGCCTTTAATTGCATCCCGCTGCATCTGGATTTCTGATATGAGCTCACACTACAAAATCTTCTAAAGGAAGGAGGAATGTAGCAAATCTTGAAGGCTCTCCAGAATCCGAAAAGGTTGCAGTGTATCGAGCGATGCATAATTTGTCCCACTGTCGTAAGCCAATATCATAGGTGCACTGTTGAATGATTTGTGGGGTGGTATTTAGTTCCGTCTTGCTAATTGTAGGACTCACACAACAAGACAACAATTTCCATAATGATTTGGTGCTCTATTCTAAATGTTCTGATACTGTCATGTCACGTTCATGCTGCGTTAAATGTGTGGTAATCAGTGACGTAAGGGTTCCGTGACTCTCGTTAGCGTAGGGATACGCTACGGTCGCAGGTTCGAATCCTGCCTCGGGCATGGATCTGTGTGATGTCCTTAGGTTAGTTAGGTTTAAGTACTTCTAAGTTCTAGGGGACTGATGACCTCAGATGTTAAGTCCCATATTGCTCAGAGTCATTTGAACCATTCTTGCGGAGGGATACATTTTTGAAATAGTCGAAAGAAATGAGGAAGGTCAAAAGAACGAGGGCAAGAAGACGCAGAAAAAGATGCAGTGATAAATCAAAACTAAAGGAAGAGTTAGAGGGCAGTAGAATTGGAATGAGGTGGAATGTGTTAAATGAAGTCATGATGGGAATTATATTGGACTGTGTTGAGAAAAAGTTCCACAAGACCTGCCTCCTCCGCGTTCAGAGATGCTTGTTTCTTCTTTTCGATTACTAGATGGAGCCACTCTCTTTATACTAGGTGAGCCAGTTTGACCAAACTGTATAGATTGCAGCGTTGTTTTCTTTTTGAAAAATTCGTGATTAACACAGTGCTGTCTTGTAAATTATTTATTCACTAAAGGTTTCGGTCATAAATCATCTTCACAGTGGAAGAATATCTTTTGCAGAAATAACATCACGTGACATTCATGCTTATAAACTTGAATCTAATGTTATGCTGCCTTCATAAAAAATGTTTCTCCACTGTGAATAAGGTCTACGACCGAAACCGGCTATGAAAAACTGATTCACGAGATAGCACAGTGTTCATCATGCACTTTTCCAAATATATTGAAGCTGTTAATAGTGACCAGAAGAAAAGGTTAGTTTTTTATTTTGTTCACTAGGTATTTACACTGATTGACGATGAAACAACATAGAGGGAATCGCATTCCTGTTGCAGGTAATGTCCCTTTGGACTGTGTCTTCCTGTTTGGAATTTCTGTTATACAAAAAAGTTATAGAAATGAATGACTTCTATTTCACTGTAACGTCATATTGATCTCAATAAACGGATAAATAGGCTAAGCCAAGAGAGGCGTACTAAGCAAAAATGTCTAGCTGTGGTGGGGGTGTGTGCAGTATTTATTCTGGAAGGATAACTCTCGTGCTATTAAAGCAGCTTATATCGCCACTATACTCAGAAATAAAAGTCATTTAGGAATGAAATAACTAGCATATGCAGTAAAACTAAGGCGAAATGGCGGCTTGAAACATGTCAAAAACTCAAGAAAGAAATTAACCTCGTACAGACGGACTCATCATACGTAAAAGTCAAAACGATATTCGTTGGAATTGAAAGCCAGGGTGGAAACATTAAGATGCAATGGGAATTCCATTGTTAAATGCAGAGGACATTGCGCATAGGTCGAAGGAATACATTGAAGATCTCTATGATGGGAAGGAATTGTCTGATGAAGTGATAGTAAAGGAAACAGGAGACTATAGGGAAAGAGATAGGGGATTCAATATTAGAATTTCAAAGAGCTTTAGAACACTTAAGATCAAATAAGGCAGAAAGGGCAGTTAACACTCCATCGGAATTCCAAAAATCATTGGCGTAAGTGGCAACAAAACGACTATTCAAGTTGACGTGAGGAATGCATGAGTCTGTCGATATACTATCTGACTTTCGGAAAAATGTTATCCTCACAACTTGGAAGACTGCAAGAGACGACAAGTGAGAGAATTATCGTACAATCAGCTTAACAGCTCATGCATACAAGTTTCTGACAAGAAGACTACGAGACAAATGGAAACGAAAATTGGGGATGTGTTACATGTCGATCAGTTTGGTTTTAGGAAAGGCAAAGGCGCCAGAGAGGCAGTTCTGACGTTCGGGTGGATAATGGAAGCAAGCCTTAAGAAAAATCAACCCACGTTAATAGGATTTGTCGACAAAGAAAAAGCATTCGAAAATGCTAAATCGTGTAAGATGTTCGAAATTTGGAGACCAGTTGAGTAAGTCATATGGAAATAGGGTAATATAAAATACAAGAGGGACAAATAAGAGTGGAGTACCAAGAACTAAATGCTCGGATTAAAATGGATGCAGGAAAGTAGCGTAGTCTTCCGCCCCTGCTGCTCAGTCTATACATCGAAGAAGCAATGACGGAAACGAAACGAAGTTTCAAGAGTGGGGTTAAAGACCAAGGTGAAATCATATCAAAGATAAGATTCTTTGATGACGTTGATATCCACAGTGAAAGTGAAGAAGAATTAGAGCATCTGTTAAATGGAATGATGAGTCTAATGACTACTGAACGTGGATTGATAGCAAAGCGAAGAAGAAAATAATGAGAAGTACCAGAAATGTGAACAGCGGGCAGCTTAACATCAGAAATCAGAATTGGTGACTACGAGCAGACGAAGTTAAGGAATTCTGCTACTTAGGCAGCAAAATAACCCATGATGGAAGAAGCATGGACCTAAAGCCGAAGAGCACTGGTAAAAAGGGCATTCCTGCCCCAGAGAGACCAACTAGTATCAAACACAGGCCGTGATTTGACGAAGAAATTTGTGATAACGTACGTTCGGAAGACAGCACTGTATGATTGTGGGAAAACCGGAACTGAAGAGAATAGAAGTATTTGAGATGTGGTGCTATAGAAGAGAAGGCAACGGCCTTGCCGCAGTGGATACACCGGTTCCCGTGAGATCACCGAAGCTAAGCGCTGTTGGGCGTGGCCGGCACTTGGATGGGTGACCAATCTAGCCGCCATGCGCTGTTGCCTCGTGATGCCAACTGAGGAGCTACTCGACCGAATAGTAGCGGCTTCGGTCAAGAATGCCATCATAACGACCGGGAGAGTGGTGTGCTGACCCCACGCCCCTCCTATCCGCATCCTCCTCGGAGGATGACCCGACGGTCGGACGGTCCCGGTAGGCCACTCGTGGCCTGGAGACGGAGAGTGCTATAGAAGAATGTTGAAAATTAGGTCGAATGTTAAGGTGAGGAATGAGGAGGTTCTGCAGAGAATCGGAGACGAAAAGAATATGTGGAAAACACTGACAAGGAGAACGAATTATAGGACATATGTTAAGACATCGGAGAATAACTTCTATGGTACTAGAGTGACCTGGAGAGGGTAAAAACTGTAAAGGAATGCAAAGAGTGGCGTGCATCCAGCCATCCAGCAAATAACTGAGGAAGTAGGTTGAAAGAGCACTCTGAAATGAAGAAGTTGGCATAATAGAATAATTCGTTGTGTGACGCTTTAGATCAGTCAGATCACTAATGACGCAAAAACAAGAAAGTGGAGAGACAGAGGTAGACAAGCTAAGCCCACTGACCTGTTGGTGAGACAGGAATCGCTCTACAAATAACAAATCGCCAGCCTTATTAACCAAATTGGGATACCAGTACACAGTAGTCTGAAATACGGATGCATGTTTGTGATAGAGTAGATAACGGCGTCTATTTTACTTTCAGTTACTCTGGACAGCAGGGGTCGGCAGTAGGTGAGGCTGCAGTGTGGCCCGGCTGATGGCCTGCAGGATTAAAGAAGATTCCGGCCCGCCAAGTTGGCCCGGGTGCATTAGCCGCCCCGCTAATGGCGGACGCCTGTAGCCAGCTAACGCTGTTAGCTCCGAACCGTCCCAAGAATCGCTGCTGGCCTCCCGGGAACTCAACGGTAAGCGGAGAACCGAGTATGCTGCTCGTGGCGCTTTATCTACTCCATTTAAAATATGATTCTCCATATTTCCACCTGTTTTACATGCTTCTGCATCTCATCCTAACTTGATAAAAATCCATGATAACACCCGTCATCCATTTCAGTTTGTCAGCTGACGCTCAAATTCGGATGTTAGTAGTGGAAGAAAACTTCACCACCATTTTTCGGCTGGCTAGATGTGAGACCACGCGTGCGATTCAGTGTCTCTAAACCGCGAGTCTCTGTACAGCGAAGTGACAAAGGCGTGAGACAGCCATATGAACATATTCAGATGGTGGGAGTATCGCGTACTCACTGTATAAAGTTCAGTACATTGGCCAAGCTGCCATTTGTACTCAGGTTGTAAGTAGGCTGTTTAGGTTTTTATGTTGGTAACGCCACATAGCGCTCTATATGAAAACCGCTGACTGTGCTGTGTGAAGTCTGATTTGTCAGCTGACGCTCAAATTCGGATGTTAGTAGTGGAAGAAAACTTCACCACCATTTTTCGGCTGGCTAGATGTGAGACCATGCGTGCGATTCAGTGTCTCTAAAACGCGAGTCTCTGTACAGCGAAGTGACAAAGGCGTGAGACAGCCATGTGAACATATTCAGATGGTGGGAGTATCGCGTACTCACTGTATAAAAGCTCAGTACATTGGCCAAGCTGCCATTTGTACTCAAGTTGGAAGTAGGCTGTTTAGGTTTTTATGTTGGTAACGCCACATAGCGCTCTATATGAAAATCGCTGACTGTGCTGTGTGAAGTCTGTGGCTGGTTTTCATAGTTGGAATATTTGCTATTGTAGTGTTGGGCAGTTGGATGTGAACAGCGCGTAGCGTTGCGCAGTTGGAGGTGAGCCGCCAGCAGTGGTGGATGTGAGGAGAGAGATGGCAGAATTTTAAGAGCGGACGATCTGGACGTGTGTCCGCCAGAAAGAGTAAATTTGTAATACTGGATATCATGAACTGATATATATATTATGACTTTTGAACATTATTAAGGTAAATACGTTGTTTGTTCTCTATCGAAATCTTTCATTTGCTGACTATGCCTATCAGTAGTTAGTGCCTTCAGTAGTTAGAATCTTTTATTTAGCTGGCAGTAGTGGCGCTCGCTGTATTGCAGTAGTTCGAGTAACAAAGATTTTTGTGAGGTAAGTGATTGATGAAAGGTATAGGTTATTGTTAGTCAGGGCCATTCTTTTGTACGGATTTTTGAAAGTCAGATTGCGTTGTGCTAAAAATTTTGTGTGTCAGTTTAGTGTTGATCAGAATAAGTAAAGAGAGAAATGTCTGAGTACGTTCAGTTCTGCTCAGCTCTTTGAAAATCAAATAACGTAAGAGGATTTCCAGCACTAAAATGGCTCTGAGCACTATGGGACTCAACGGCTGTGGTCATCAGTCCCCTAGAACTTAGAACTACTTAAACCTACCTAACCTAAGGACATCACACACATCCATGCCCGAGGCAGGATTCAAACCTGCGACCGTAGCAGCAGCTCGGCTCCGGACTGGAGCGCTTAGAACCGCACGGCCACCGCGGCCGGCATTTCCAGCACTATCAGTTTTAAATTTTTCTAAGGGGACGTTTCAGAGTGACTCATGTGAAAAGGTTTCCAACGTTACTTTGGTCGCACGACGACAGTTAGTACACTGAACGCTGAATAGTAGCGGGAAATGGACACATGGGACATACATTTCGGAAATCGTGAGGGAATTCAATATTACGAGATGCACAGTGTCAAGAGTGCGCAATTTCAGGGGTTATCTAGAACTAAGGACAACGCAGCGGTCGACAGCCTTCACTTAACGACCGAGGGCAGCGGCATTTGTGTAGGGTTGTTAGTGCTAACTGACAAGCAACACTGTGAAATCAATGTGGGACTACATCGAACGTCTCCGTTAAAACAGTGCGGCGGAACGTGGTGTTAATGGGCTGCGGCAGCAGACGGCCGACGCGAGTGCCTTTGCTGGCAGCACGACATCGTCTGCAGCGTCTCTCCTGGGCTCGTGACTATCGATTGGACCCAAGACGACTGGAAACCGTGGCGTGGTCAGATGAATCCCGATTCAAATCGGTAAAGGCTGATGGTAACTTTAGAGTGTGGTGCAGGAGCCACGAAGTCATAGCCCCAAGTTGTCAACAAGGCACTGTGCGTCCTGGTGACGGCTGCATAATGTTGTGCGCTGTGTTTACATGGTAGCAACCGACCCCTTGGTCCAACTGAACCTATCAGTTGTCCCTAGAGATCATTTTTTTCGGTTGCATTTCATTTTCACGAGTGGTGATAACAGGGTTGCCCTTTGTTGTTAACGGAGGAAATTGACTGTTATCTTCAAGGCGGACATCATCTTGGCCCGCTGCGTTAACATCCTCAACCAGTTGATCGGGACTATTCTTTGATAACAGGTCATTTAAGTTATGTTTCTGACGCTGTATCAGATTACTTTTCAGAACAAAATTTCGCCGCGGGCATGTCTGTCTGAAGTGGCCGATTTCGTTACATATACGACCTGTAGCTTCCTGACCTGTATAAAAGACTTGTGCCTTGTACCCATAAACAGTTATGAGAGACAGAATATTTGTCTTAACATCCACCTCTACACGACGGAGCCCGTTGAAACATTGCAGTTTAAAGCGAGGCGACCATCTTTTATTTGAAATTGGTTGAACGTCCCCGTAGTTTGAAAGAGCTTCCTTCATCTTATCATTTTCAGTTTAAATGGAAAGATTCAAGACACGAACGGTTTTGTAAGCAATGTCAGCTCTGTAGATGGAAACCTTACTTTTATAACCAGTTCTACGCACAAAATCTACTTCATAGCCCCACTTTCGTAACACTTTATCAACAGTCGCAGTACTGAATAACTTGACAAAAACACTGTAATTTTCCTGATCGAGTTGCCAGGTATGGACGGTTTCGGAATTGAGACCAATTACCTGTGTAATCCAGTCATCTATTTCCAGGGATGTCGGCTGAACGGGACAGGATTCCCTGTAAAAAGCAAATACCAGAGTATTCTGCCGGAGGTTTGTAGCCATTGTTAATCCAGCGACGAAATGGCGGTGAAATAACATAAATTCCAATTAGCAGCAGCACGACTAGAAGGAGCTGTGAGATCACAAGGAATATGAACGAACACTGAGATTAACGGACGGACAGCACTCGGCGAAACACAAGTACAGCAATGTAAACACAGAAGTGCAGAGCATCAGTAAACAACGCCCACTCGCTAGCACGGCTGAAACGGAACAGTGAATGGCAGACGCTCTATCCATCTGTTCTGAGCTACCCAAGCACGACTCACGCCCCGTCCTCACAGCTTTACTTCTGCCAGTACCTCGTCTCCTATCTTCTAAACTTCACAGAAGCTCTCCTGCGAAACTTGCAGAACTAGTACTCCTGGAAGAAAGGATATTGCGGAGACATGGCTTAGCCACAGCCTGGAGCATGTTTCCGGAATGAAATCTTCACTCTGCAGCGGAGTGTGTGCTGATATGATACTTCTTGGCAGATTAAAACTGTGTGTGGCACCGAGACTCGAACTCGGGATCTTTGCCTTGCGCGTTCAAGAGCTCTACCATCTGAGCGAAGCAAACGTTCCACGTTCGAGTCTCATTCCGGCACACGAAGTTTCATACCAGCGCACACTTGGCTGCAGAGTGAAAATTTCATTCTGGAAACATCCTCCAGGCTGTCGCAAAGCCATGTCTCCGCAATATCCTTCCTTTCAGCACTGCAGTTATGCAAGTTTCGCAGGAGAGCTTCCGTGAAGTTTGGAAGGTAGGAGACGAGGTACTGGCGGGAGCGAAACTGTGAGGCGGGTCGGCACACAGTTTTACTATGACAGGAAGCTGCTGCAGTGATTGTTCCTTCGGATGTGCATGCATGTTCGAAGGAACTTTGCATCGTATTTCTGAACAACATAGGCACCGCAATATCGTATTTATGCGCCGGCACCGGGCAAGCGACTACCAATGCAAATGTCTCCCCTATACAGGAGTATACATAATGAATAGACGATTGCGGGTTGTAGACACATAGCTGACGAGATGTGGATGTTTGGGTTTGGTTCTGAGTCGGGATCGGATAGCCTTTACGGTAAGGCGGCCGTTCGCGACGTGCGGAAAATCCAGGGTCGAGTCACAGTCCGGCGCAAATTTTCATTATCGTAATTCCATTATACAGTTAATGATTGTCCACGTTCGCAGATGCGAATACATGCAGTAGGGTTAATATAGAAATAAACTGATGCGTTTAATCATTTCCATACACGACGAGTATGTTATATGTTAAATAATATATCGACATTAGATTACACCCAGCCGAAGTGGCAAAAAGGTTCTAGGCGCCTCAGTCTGGAACCGCGCTACCACTACGGTCGAAAGTTCGAATCCTTCCTCTGGGATGGATGTGTGTGATGGTCTTAGGGTAGTTAGGTTTAAGTAGTTCTAAGTTCTAGTGGACTGATGATCTCGGCAGTTAAGTCCCATAGTGCTCAGAGCCATTCGAACCATTTTTTTATTTTTTTTGTAATAGTCCAGATGTCCATAAATACCGGAAACATTGAATCGACTGATGCAAAAATAGTTTTAACGTCATATACAACATTATCAGACAATCACCGTCATATACGTGAAGCGCACGAGCACGAGTCAGCGAGTTAGTTAATTCTTTTTTTGAGTCATCAGTCTTCTGACTGGTCTGATGTGGCCCGACACGAATCATGAATTCCCCTTTTGTGCAAACTCTCCATCTGAGAGGAGCACTTGCAACCTACGTCCGCAGTTATTTGTTGGATGTATTCCAATCTCTGTTTCCATCTACAGCTTTTACCCTCTAAAAATCCCTCTAGTATTCTAGTATGTTGGACGTTATTCCGTAGTGTCTTAAAGGGTGTCCTACCGTTTTTCTCTCTTTCTTGTTGGTTTTTTTCATACATTCCTTCCTCGCCGATTCTGCGAAGAATCTCCATATACCTTAACTTCAGTCCACCCAATTTTCAACAATTTACAACATCTTAAATGCCTCGATTCTCTTCTGTTCCGGTTTTCCAACAGTCCATGTTTCACTACCATAAACCTCTCAGCTCAAGATTTAAAAAAAATTCTCAGATACTTATTCCTCAAAATTAGACCTATATTTGGTACCAGTAGACTTCTGTTGGCCAGGAATATCCTTTTTGCCAGTCCTCCTTGCTTCGACCATCTTGGTTTATTTTTCTGTCTAGGTAGCGGAATACCTTAACTTGATCTACTTCGTGATCACCAATCCTGACGTTAAATATCTATCTTTTCTCATTATTGCTATACCTCATCTTTCTTCAGTTTACCCTCAACCGATAGTCTGTACTCATTACACTGTTCATTCCATTCAGCAAATCCCGTAAATCATCTTCACTTTCACTCAGCATATCAATGTCATCAGCAAATCTTATCATTGATCTCCTTTCACCTTGCATTTTAATTCCACTCTTGAACCTTTCTTTTTGTTTCCGTCATTTCTTCTGTGTATAGATTGAACATTGGATATACACATACGCTGTTGGATATTAATAGTTATGTGCAAGTTGGACATGTGTTAAGGCGTAAGTGATTAATTTCGGCGATATTAAAGGGAGCCGTAGAGGGGGAAAATGTAAGGGATGGGAGATGGCAGTATGTACAGAAAATAATTGGAAACGTTAAGTATATATGCTATACTGAGACAAAGTGGTCATCACGGGTGACGAAATTTTTGCAGGACCTATCGATTAGTCAGAAATCTGAAAAAAATGGAAATGTTCTACTAGGCCTGTGTCCATAAAATATCGAAAATTCACTATGCACGAGAGATTCGTTTTATTATTGGTTATTGGCCGGGTTAGATGATAGTAAATATCTATTAGCGTCGGAATAACGCACCACTGAAACGTAAGTAAAAGATCACTTGCATTAACAACACGAAATCTTCCACATCATTACCAACGAATGACATCCTCGTAAAGTGAGGCATCAGCAGCTACAACCGAAACGGACGGTTGGTCATACGAGTATAACAGACAGGGCGCAAAACTGCGATGCTGAGAACTTGTTTAAACTGTTACTGTTCACGAGCAGAATTAGGATTGACTGCTAGAGAACTGTCATGTGGGTGTCACGATATATACGGGTAACGTAAGGAGGTGTATGTTGTTAGAGAAAGTAGTCTTATAAAATTCGAACGATGTCACCGAGTATTTAAACTTCATGGTATTGCTAATGAAATTCCCCGGAAAGTAACTATGGTATTATACAGCATGAGTCACTGACTATTGGTTCAAAATGGTTCAAATGGCTCTGAGCACTATGGGACTCCACTGCTGAGGTCATTAGTCCCCTAGAACTTAGAACTAGTTAAACCTAACTAACCTAAGGACATCACAAACATCCATGCCCGAGGCAGGATTCGAACCTGCGACCGTAGCGGTCTTGCGGTTCCAGACTGCAGCGCCTTTAACCGCACGGCCACTTCGGCCGGTACACTGACTATTGCCAGCAAGAATAACTCCGAAAGTATGATAGGAACTGAAACGTTTGTGGGAGAAAAGTTGCATTGGGTAACAGGGGCCACGTTGGTTTTTTTTTCCTAGGTGGGGTAGCTTCAAAAATATGAAAGTCAACTTTGTTTCTTTCTTAAATGGGATGCTGTAGTTTGGTGCTTATTTTCTGAGAGCGGCTATCGAGACGAATCCAGTGATGTGTAACAGTAAGGTCTTTGAAGATAAACGAGGATCACAAAGGTGGCATGAAAGTCCATTTACAGAAGGTGTTCCAAGTGATGACCGTTGGTATCAATGCAGTGTTGCAATCTTCTTATCATGCATTGAGATTCCTTATCACATCGGCACTTACCGAAGAACATGCTCTGACAATTGTCTTCAGCTGTACTTGGAACGTCTTTATAAAGAATGTCCTTTAGGAATCCCTAGAAGAAAAAATCTAGAGACGTCAAGTCTGGCGAACGAACCGGCCACGACACATCTCCTCCGCGTCCAATCCAACAATTTGGGTATTTTGTCTGCAACTCATTTCTAGCCATCAGCGAAAAATGTGGCGGGCACCCATCGTGTTGATACCAGATTCTGTTCCTTGTTCCTGAAGGTGTTTTTTCCAATAACAAACCTAATGTTTCTTGCTGGAATGTGGTGTACTTCCTACGAGTAAGATTTCCTGCGATGAAATAGGGGCCTATAATTCTCTCCTCCAGTATCCCACACCATACATTCACCGACCGCGGTTTTTGGTGTGGAACGTGTCGCAGCCAACATGGATTTTCAGTTGCCCAATAATACATGTTATGCAAATTAACATTTCCATGGTTCGTGAATGTAGCCTCATCAGTAAATAAAATCAGAATAATAAATGTGTCATCCCTTTGAATCTGAAGTTGAGCCCATCGCAGAATTCAATGCGACGCATACAATCCGTACCAGTTAATTCTTGATGGAGACTGATATGGCAAGGAAGATATTTATGGCGATGCATAACACGAAAAACACTACTCTGGCTCATGCCAGATTACTTTGCGATTTGACGTGAACTAACAAAAGGATCTAGAACCACAGTGGCAAGAGTACCGGTTTCCGTTTCCTCGTTAGTAACTTTTCTTTGTCTGATATGCTCCCGATGCGTTAAAGATCCAGTTGTTCTCAGTTTATCGCACACGTATTTATGTATTAAGTGTAAGTAGTTCTAAGTTCTGGGGGACTGATGCCCTCAGATGTTAAGTCCCATAGTGCTTAGAGCCATTTGAACCATTTTTGTAAACGGACGTTCATACCGTCTTTTTCACCTTCGTTGACCTTCGTTGACCTTCTGTTACACATCATTGGATTCGTCTCTACAGCCGCTGTCAGAAAATAAGTGCCGAACTATAGCATCCCATTTAAGAAAACAAAGTTGACCTTCATATCTCTGAAGCGACGACACCTAGCAACAAAAAACCAACGTCATATTATGGCCCCCGTTATCCCATGCAACATTTGTCCTATAAACTTTTCAGCTATTATCATACTTTCGGAGTTATTCTAGGCGCCAATAGTTAGTGGCTCACCCTGTAAGTATGGATCAGAACTGACGATATGTTCACAATCACTCGAACACGAAATACTGGGCATTAGTATGAGGTAAGTCCAACTTTTGCCTTTATCACGATTTGGACTCTGCTGGAAGGGGGGGGGGGGGGACACTCTCAGTGAGGTGTCTGAATGTCTATGGAGGACTGGCAGTCCCTTCTTCATCAAGAACCAAAACCATAGAAGCTACTTTGTAGGACGATGGGGTCTGATGCTAAGTCGACGTTATAACCCTTCCCACAGGTATTTCACTCGGTTCACGTCGGGTACGTGGGCAGGCCAGTCTGTTTCAGGAATGTTATAAATACGTTCTACAGTCGTACAACATATTATTTCCTTCCACATACGTCTCGCGAAATGACCCCAACGAGAAAGGTTGAGAAGCTAGAGCCAATACAGAGGCTTAGCAACAATCATTCTCCTCGTGTGCCATTCGCTAATGTGGAACTATGGAGGGTGGAAGGGGGGAGAGGGAAATCAGTTAGTGATATCTGAAGTGACCTCCCTTCGTGGGAGTACTGATGTAGGTGTCTTCCTGAAGCAGTCGTAGTCTCCGAGCTGTTTCTCTACTGCACAGATCTGGCGCTTTGCTAAGGGAAATAAGGGGATCACAAGCCATCCACGAAAAACACCCACATACAGTGACACCACCTCCTCCGTAAATCATTGTTCGCACTACACATGATGGTGTTCGCCAAACCCGAACCCTTCCATCGGATTGCCACGGACGGTAATAGGATTCATCATTCCAAATCACTTATATCCAAACATCCACTGTACAGACGCGTCGCTCTTTACAGCGTCTCATGTGTCGCTAAACAATGACTGGTCAAACTTTTTGCTTACGGCCCCTATCCGTAATTACATGAATGCACCCTGATCTTGGTTTAGTTGTGGTTGTTCCTTCGCGTTCCACTGCACAATCACATCACCAACAGTCGATTTGGGCTGCTTTAGAAGGGTGAAACGTCCACATGGTATACAGATAAAGCCCACTGGGTAGTCCAAGTTGGAAGTCACATAGCTCTCTTGACAGAGGCAGTCTGCTGTTACAGCTCATTTGTTGACAATACAATACTCTCTACTTCCTTCCATACTGGCGTCTAGTGGTCAGCTATGCATTATATAAGGGTTTCCGAGTACCCTTATCAGATAGCGAGCTAACATCCCAAAGATTTTCGGGCTCACATGCGGTTCCTCTTCGTCAAAATGTCTTGGATCAAACTCGTCTAGGGGTTGAACCGCACGTGTCGCATTACACGCTCTAAATTAGACTCATGTGACCCTTTGGTTGAACTGTCTGGCTGATGGCAGGTTTGCGGAATACAAAGTTAACATAACATATAACAGTAATAATAATACCGGGAACAGAATTAACAACCCATAAATGATGTACGCCACATAGCTGCGATTTGGTTAGATTAATGTTTACCCAGCAAGGAAACTAATAGCGAAAGTGGTCGTATTTAGACTTACCGTTACACATGAGCCCATATCCGTTTTACACAGTTCGATCATTCGCAATCTCATCGTCCGATACTCCACCACGTTAACTATGCGAAAAGTTAAGAGTTCACACCAAGCGCGCGGCTGCCCACCGCTCAGGAACTAAGTCCACTGATACCACACAACACGAACTTTTCTAAGTCGTTTCACTTCCTAGCTACCTAAAGACCGACCGTCCACTTTCGCGCCTCCATCAGCACCGTACCCTTCGGTGTCCCCAGTCGAACTGTCAGTTTTTGCGTCTCCATCCGAACTGTCCCGTTTGTTGTCTCGACCAGAACTCTCCTCTGCCCGTCTCCGACAGCATTTCCCGCGCACCGAACATCTTCGCTCAACTGACTAGAGCAGTTCTTTTTCCTGAAGCTGTCCATCTGATTCTCTACACCTTATCATACATTACCTTCCATTTTAACATATTCAAATAATCAAAGCTTGACCACTTTCGCGTTCTAAATAAAGTAACAATAATATCCATTACATAATAAACGTTAAAATATTTTAAATAAAACCAATACTACTTCCTTCTTAAATTTGAAGGTCGCGGCCAGTAGCCTTGCACCAGTGTGCCTTCTGATAAATAAATGAAGAACAAAAGTAACTATTATGCACTAAACTTTACAACAAATATTCTGTTACCTAATTATTCAATAAGGTGCCATGCTGTCATCGTTCAACGTGTTTTGTGTGGAGGAAATGATGATCTGACGCTAACTGAAAATACTGATAATTTAAATTTACTATATGTTTTAAAGAAATGAAGTTACAGGGTTGATATTTACAACGTTTGTCATTTTAATGACGCTGTATGAAATGTCGATCGTTAAGATCGACCAAATCGTTCAGATTTTAGCATTCAAGTGTTTGTTACGAAACCTGTTAACTTTAACAGTAAACCCAAAACTATTATAGATATGATCAATATTCAAGTTTTATTGGGATCACCATGAAAATTAATGACGGATGGCAGATTAAAATTAGTGTGGCTTGATTCCCTGCGCTACTACAGAATTAAATACTTTTCATAAATGCGGTCGATCTTAGATCCACCGTATTTAAAACTGCTACGTCTGTAATTTCTTAGACTTTCCCGGCGATTTGATGACATCTCGTGGAAATCGCGTTTTCTACTGGATAGCAGCGTCTTCCAAACACGATATTTCGACGTCATTACTTGACGTCTTCATCAGGTGTTCCCTGAGACTGGGAACACCTGATGAAGATGTCAAGTAATGACGTCGAAATATCGTGTTTGGAAGACGCTGATATCCGGCAGAAAACCCGATTTCCACGAGATGTCACTGCTACGTCTCCTTGCCCACAAAAGCCTTCTACTGGTTTTCCGTATGACGTAGGTTCTCGTCTGTGTCATCCGCACACTACAGCGCTTAGGCCTCAATAGACAATAGACACCTGTGAGTTTCCCCATCACGAGGTAAATCCGTGCCCTTCATGGCATCCGGTCCTGGACGACTGGGTTTGTTTCACAATTTCTGAAGGCTGACTCTTTCGTCCATATACTTAAATTAGAGCGAAATGCTCGTTAACTCACATGATCATTTACTGAAGTAACTAAACCTTGTACTCATACAGTGCAATCACACAACCAAATGGTGATTCGAATATGTCGGTGTTACTCATAATGACCATGTAAATTATGTGATGATGCCCACTTCTTTTAACTTTAGTGACACTGATGTTTCATTTTTAACAGAACACGGAAGTGGTTCTGGAAGCACTGAAATATACTTCTGTTGCATTGTATCTTCAAAATCTGAAACAGATGTTTTGATCTTAGTACTGCACTTACTAGAGATTTGTGTGAAGAGATAGTAGGAAATAATTATACTTTTGTCACACTTATTATTCCCCGTTTGCTGCCTTGAATGATAACTTTGATCACTCATGTACAATAGTGCATATCTTGGCAACACGGGACAGTACAAAAATGACTTTATACCGGGCATTTCATTGTTACAGATACAAACGATAGGGCCAAGCAGTGGACAATAAAGTAAGCAAATAATCCTAATAAACACAGGTCCGAAAACCAATGGTTTCCGCACTACGAAGTGTGCTCATGTGCTGTCTCTCTATTTTCTTCTTTTCTATGAAAGGTGTCGATTTGTTACGTTTGGAATCGTGGATGAAAATTTTATAAGTCGTGACGCTGCGTATATTTCGCACACTCGTATTGGCAACTAAAACATACGCTAACAATCATCAATGTTGTTACAGAGGCAAATGACTCTGATTATAGGTATTAGGTCGGGTGAACACAGATGGCTAGTTCAGAAATACGTTTGGTTTGTTTAAAGCTGTAGTAGTTAACGCCCGATAAATAAATATTGTTGCGTAGAGAGACACAATATAACCACCCACGTAGCTACACTATTATTCTCAATATTACGTAAACTCTTTGCTAAACAGTGCCCTTGTGTACTGCTAATTATGATTTGAGTAATATTTACGGCAGTGAAAACAAGATTTTTTAAAAGTCATCGATTTACTCAGAAGCTACATTGAGTCACGTATTTTTATCTTTGCGTTTGTCTTGCGTATTTAATGAATACTCTTCTGGCAAAAGTATTTTCTTTGCCTGACAGCAAAAATATTTAAAGTATTTTTTCCTGCTATCTTGTTTATGAAGCCCGAAAAACATGTGATTAATTATATTTCACGTTATGACTGCAAATACGCCATTACGACAAAATAATGGCAGATGGCCACTGATAAAACTTAAATTCTACAGATAATTCATTATTTTCACTTAATTATATCCACATGGAGGGAGAGGTATGAAATGAGATTACAAGGACAAACACTTTTTATACATATTCTGAAAAACCTTACGTACAAGTAACAAAATCTTGCGTTCAGAAGCAACCTTGTACAAGAGCGTCTAGCAGGTTCGAGAACTGACACTGGGGTGAACATTTTTTTTCGTCCAACTCTTCATCACACAGTTGTATAGAAATTCCTTGACATGATATACTCACAATATTTGTTATTCTTAGTATTTGTTACACAGAAATATATTTACTATTAGTATTTTTATGTTCAAAACACGTAAAGGTGAAGAGTTTTTCTAGTTCAAAACTAATATTCGGCCATTTATAGCACATTTAAAAACATAAAATCACATAACTTTGTCCGTTAATCACACACTTCACTTGTGGTTGTCTTAACATTTTATTACGGTTTTTACAAATCATTCGAGGAGACGCTATATGAAGCCAATGCAACGACACTGTTAGTGATGCTTGGATGAAGTTTTTGGTGAAATGGGGCGTACGCGACACAAGCATAAATGTGCGCCGGCACCCTTTCATGTGGCTGTTCGGGAATAAGTAGCACTGATTTCTACAACTGTTTATCCTTCCAGTCTCCTAGCCTCACCCCATTGAATTATTTTTGTGGTGATATTTAAAGGCTTGGAGTGTTCCAGTCCTGTTGATGGCGTCGATAAACTACGGGAACACACAGCGGATTGTTTTCCACACTCGTGATATGCCTGGGTTTTACGAACGCGTATGGGCATCGAAGAGGAGATACGCTGAAGTCTGCCTTCACATGACCGGTGTCCATGCGGGAACTCTTGTTGTGAAGTGTTTGTCCTCAAGAGAATATCAACAGTTTTGATCGCCGAGGACACTGTTAAAAGGTGGTCGTGTACTCAGTCGTAATATGTAGTATCGGGGAAACTCTTGGTTTTCGGAGCTATGTTAATTGTGATTATTTGCTTATTACATTGTTCTGCAGTCGTCGTTTCCGTTAGTACCTATAACAGTGAAAACCCTGTATACAGTGATTTTAGCGAAATTTGATGCAAGTTAAAGGTGGACCATGTTACAACATGTTGCTAGTGTAATCGTTTGAGCATAAACGATGACGGGAAGAACTAAAACACAAACAGATGAAAGAGATTCGAGAGTTAAATCTAATACTCTGGAAGAACGTCGTCAAGAGACGTGGGAAAAACTTTCCGAGACATCAGCAGCTATGAGCTTGAGTACTCAGAAATTTGCTTGAGTCTTGAACACGAGGAGAAACGAACCGAATTCGCAGTCTCGCTGAAGAGATTATTCGATTCTGAGGATAAAGCATTCACACTACGAAATGTCGCTAGTTATGAAATGTGTGACAGAAATTCTGAGACGTTTTTTGCAGTCGCAGTGCAAAGAGTAAGAGACACTCGACAAAATATCTGGGAAATAATGAACGACCTTTGTTAGCTTTAGTGATCATAAAACAGTCTTTAGAAAGGACATACCAGCAATCACTGTCAAATCTGGATTTTTCTCAAATATTACAACAAATATTGGAACCATGAATATAAATTTATAAAGTCAAACCAAATACCGTTGCCTCTTTCGTAACGTAGTTGTCGCCAAATTTAAAGCGTACAAGCTTCTTGCATTGGACACATTATTCCACGTCCTCGCTCCGCTGTAATCAAATATTGCTGATAGTTAACTTCAACTCTCAAAAACAATACAATGGTCTACAACTTTCATTTCGTTACTCTGCGCTTAGATTTATTTGTCCCAGTACGTCGTCAGATTAGCTGCGAGAGATACGGTGTAGAATGCCGTATACGACTCTTGTGACTTTTCATTCTATTCAGCTGGGTTCACGAATTGGAAACCGGAAGTACTGCTAAATAATTACGGCGGATTTTTCTTTTTCCTACATTTGCATACCACACCGAAGGAACATACCCACAGAGTTACTAAATTTTGTAGACCAAAAAATTATTTGCATCATTTACTTAATGTATTTAACTCTCCATCCAAAAGTTCAGATACTGAACTTCAAATCTATAATTCAGATTCCATTCAGAAGATCTGTCATTTAGATTCCAGTTAAGAAAGTTATAGGAGCCATTTCCGAACGATCGCTCTCATTGCTGTTGTCTGATGAAAGCCGAGTTCTCATACAGCAATCAACTGAAACATAGACAAGAATATTTTATCAATGTTTTCGTTCTCTGTTATTCAAATTCAAATTGCTCCGGACGATCACTCTCATTGCTGTTGTCTGATGAAAGCCGAGTTCTCACACAGCAATCAACTGAAACATAGTCAAGAATATTTTATCAATGTTTTCGTTCTCTGTTATTCAAATTCAAATTGCTCTGACCACTATGGGACTTAACGTCTGAGGTCATCAGTCCCCTAGAACTTAGAACTATTTAAACCTAACTAACCTAAGGACATCACACACATCCATGCCCGAGGCAGGATTCGAACCTGCGACCGTAGCGGTCGCGCGGTTCCAGACTGTAGCGCCTAGAACCGCACGGCCACTCCGGCCGGCGTTCTCTGTTATCTCCGACGCTAGTTTCATATCGTCAGTGTTTTGAAAGGTTGCGATGGTCAGAAGGGACCGTACAACATATCTAAAGTATCTGCTTGGTAAATAAACAAAACCAAACAAATGGTGATAAATCAAATGGATAGAGGTAAAAATGAGTTCTACTACAAGGATCGTACAGAAGCTAAGAACCAAAGATTTCTTCTTATCCTCCTAAATTATTTGTTGGAGATATTCACATCTCTCTCTTTTATCATTTATTTTTTTTACGTATTGAACATTAATCAGCTTTCCGCATGGTTTATATACGTTTTTCACAGAACTTCGAAAATCTTGCCAAATTTCATGTCTCTGAAAACCATTTCTCAGTCGACGAACCCTGTTAAATTGTCATGATTGTGCCTAAGTCGTGCCTCAATTATCAGAATTTTACGTTTCCAAACGTTATTTCTGGGCCTCTCTGGTGCCTTTATCTTACTCTCCTCTAATAGCTACTCAGTTGCTTTTTCCCGCACTTATCTGCCCTTAGTGTTTTCTGTCTTGCGTGGTTGCTGTTCTTCGGAAAGTCCGAAGTAATGTCTTCATTGTCATGGATTTTACACGCTCGCGCGAATAATCGTTTGATCGATGCTCGCTTAATGATTCTAAATAATCTCGATAGACTATTATATATGCTCTTTGTCTTGTTTGATCACGTCTTCCAGAGTTCAGTCAGACCCTGGTTCTAGATCCCCTATGTCTTCCACATCGACACTCATCTCATCCTTTATCACTACAGAAGAGAAATATTCTACGTGGAATTGACCTTGAATGCGCTGTTCCCTCTGCCCGCCCTCTGAGCTGCGTTCAGCAATAGAATTTCTCTTGCTCCCTTAATATAGACACTAATGCTTCTAACTACCCAGAGTTACATTTACTTACCAATACGTTGAATCTATACAAGGGCGATGTACTTGAGGACAATATTATGGAAATGGAAGAGGATGTAGATGAAGATGAAATGGGAGATATGATACTGCGTGAAGAGTTTGACAGAGCACTGAAAGACCTGAGTCGAAACAAGGCCCCCGGAGTAGACAATATTCCATTGGAACTACTGACGGCCGTGGGAGAGCCAGTCCTGACAAAACTCTACCATCTGGTGAGCAAGATGTATGAAACAGGCGAAATACCCTCAGACTTCAAGAAGAATATAATAATTCCAATCCCAAAGAAAGCAGGTGTTGACAGATGTGAAAATTACCGAACTATCAGCTTAATAAGTCACAGCTGCAAAATACTAACACGAATTCTTTACAGACGAATGGAAAAACTAGTAGAAGCCAACCTCGGGGAAGATCAGTTTGGATTCCGTAGAAACACTGGAACACGTGAGGCAATACTGACCTTACGACTTATCTTAGAAGAAAGATTAAGGAAAGGCAAACCTACGTTTCTAGCATTTGTAGACTTAGAGAAAGCTTTTGACAATGTTGACTGGAATACTCTCTTTCAAATTCTAAAGGTGGCAGGGGTAAAATACAGGGAGCGAAAGGCTATTTACAATTTGTACAGAAACCAGATGGCAGTTATAAGAGTCGAGGGACATGAAAGGGAAGCGGTGGTTGGGAAGGGAGTAAGACAGGGTTGTAGCCTCTCCCCGATGTTGTTCAATCTGTATATTGAGCAAGCAGTAAAGGAAACAAAAGAAAAATTCGGAGTAGGTATTAAAATTCATGGAGAAGAAATAAAAACTTTGAGGTTCGCCGATGACATTGTAATTCTGTCAGAGACAGGAAAGGACTTGGAAGAGCAGTTGAATGGAATGGACAGTGTCCTGAAAGGAGGATATAAGATGAACATCAACAAAAGCAAAACAAGGATAATGGAATGTAGTCTAATTAAGTCGGGTGATGCTGAGGGAATTAGATTAGGAAATAAGATACTTAAAGTAGTAAATGAGTTTTGCTATTTGGGGAGCAAAATAACTGATGATGGTCGAAGTAGAGAGGATATAAAATGTAGGCTGGCAATGGCAAGGAAAGCGTTTCTGAAGAAGAGAAATTTGTTAACATCCAGTATAGATTTAAGTGTCAGGAAGTCATTTCTGAAAGTATTCGTATGGAGTGTAGCCATGTATGGAAGTGAAACATGGACGATAAATAGTTTGGACAAGAAGAGAATAGAAGCTTTCGAAATGTGGTGTTACAGAAGAATGCTGAAGATTAGATGGGTAGATCACATAACTAATGAGGAAGTATTGAATAGGATTGGGGAGAAGAGAAGTTTGTGGCACAACTTGACCAGAAGAAGGGATCGGTTGGTAGGACATGTTTTGAGGCGCCAAGGGATCACCAATTTAGTATTGGAGGGCAGCGTGGAGGGTAAAAATCGTAGAGGGAGACCAAGAGATGAATACACTAAGCAGATTCAGAAGGATGTAGGTTGCAGTAGGTACTGGGAGATGAAAAAGCTTGCACAGGATAGAGTAGCATGGAGAGCTGCATCAGACCAGTCTCAGGACTGAAGACCACAACAACAACAACAACGTTGAATCTGTACTTACAATGACCATTTCGTTCTGTATTTCTTCACATTTTAACTGGTTTCATTTCCATTTAATCTATCTGCTCTACCAGCTGGATTCAGACATAAATGACTTTCTGTTCCCGAACTTTTTGATTTCATTCTTTCCTTGATGAATTTATATTGTATTAATTGACTGTTTCGTCAGTTCTTTATGTAATATTTTATACATCATGAATAAAAATACACCTCCAAAATGTGATAACCTGCAATATATTGTAGACTATTTGTTACACCAGTGCCACATGATCTTTCATTTATAATTAAAATATTCATTATTTCATCGAAGGCTTCACCACAGTAACCTTCCTTGTACAGGTATTTCTCTGTGCAATATCTGTGATTCACATTTTAGTGGTTTTTCTTCCCTGTCAAGGGAAATGCTTTCTGCTATATTCACTATCGCAGCATCTGCAATCTTAGGAATACCAGTGAATACTACGATTTCCCAATACTTCAGGACGTCATTTCTAACTTTTATGTTAAAATTCAGGCCAGTTTTCAACATTTACTTTGAGTCTCTGTGTAGCTGGGAAAACCTTACAATCCGATATCGGTATCTCTTACTCATCGTGCTAAACCAGTTGATTATCGTTGCATTCGGAGACCTCTTATAAGTGCACCTCTGTCTCTTGTGATTCTTGAACAGCGAATTTGATACTACTCAACGAAATTAGTTGCGTTCCTAGTACCAAGTCAGTATTGTCCTATAGGTTCTATTCCCTCACTCAATAAAGGCATCTCGATCCATTATGATTTCTTAGATTTTCGTCTCCCTTTACAAACTTTGTTATTCATTCAGTACCCTCGTATTTTGTCTCTATCTTTTCTTCCTCTGCTTGTGACATCAGGAGGTAAGGTCGAACTTATGTAATGGACTTTCCTTTGCGGTCAGTCCTGATGAGAATAACAATAACACTGAGTATTCTGTAGTGTAGCAATTTTTAATCTGTCTGTCTGTTCATAACTGTCCGCCTCCGTAGCTTTGTGATAAGCGCGGCTTGACTGCCATACGGAGGACCCGGGTTGGAATCCCGCTACTGCCAGGGATTTTTGCGTGGTGGTTAGACTGGAACGGGGTACACTCACCCATTAGTAGCGGCACCAGGCCACGAAGATTGACCCATGCCCCTCCATATCGCATCCAGTGACGTCATTGGCACAGGATGACACGGTGGTCGGCCGCTACCTACTGACCCACCGAGGCCGGTGGATGGAGTTCGTTCCTATTCATAGCGAATCCTACTTTCGTTATATCAGTTTCTTCTGATGTAGGCATTACCCTATTTTCATCCAGAAAAATACACTGCTGGACACTAAAATTTGTTACACCACGGAGATGACGTGCTACAGACGCGAAATTTAAGCGACTGGAAGAAGATGCTGTGATTTGCAAATGATTAGCTTTTCAGAGCATTGACACAACGTTGGCGCCGGTGGCGACACCTACAACGTGCTGATATGAGGAAAGTTTTCAACCGATTTCTTATACTCAAACAGCAGTAAACCGGCGTTGCCTGGTGAAACGTTGTTGTGATGCCTCGTATAAGGAGGAGAAATGCGGACCATCACGTTTCCGACTTTGATAAAGGTCGGATTGTAGCCTATCTCGATTGCGGTTTATCGTATCGCGACATTGCTGCTAGCATTGGTCGAGATCCAATGACTGTTACCAGAATATGGAATCGGTGGGTTCAGGAGGATAATACGGAACGCCGTGGTGGATCACAACGGCCTCGTATCACTAGCAGTCGAGATGATAGGCATCTTATGCGCATTGCTGTAACGGATCGTGCAGCGACGTCTCGATCCCTGAGTCAACAGATGGGAACTTTTGCAAGACAACAACCATCTGCCACGAACAGTTCGACGACGTTTGCAGCAGCATGGACTATCAGCTCGGAGACCATGGCTGCAATTACCGTTGACGCTGCATCATAGACAGGAGCGCCTGCCATGGTGTACTCAACGACGAATCTGGGTGCACGAATGGCAAAACGTCATTTTTTCGGATGAATCCAGGTTCTGTTTACAGCATCATGATGGTCGCATCCGTGTTTGGCGACAGCGCGGTGAACGCACATTGGAAGCGTGTATTCGACATCGCCATACTGGCGTATCACCCGGCGTGATGGTATGGTGTGCCATTGGTTACACGTCTTGGCCACCTCTTGTTGGCATTGACGGCACTTTGAACAGTGGACGTTTCATTTCAGATGTGTTACGACCCGTGGCTCCACCCTTCATTCGATCCCTGCGGAACCCTACAATTCAGCAGAATAATGCACGACCGCATGTTGCAGCTCCTGTGCGGGACTTTATGGATACAGAAAATGTTCGACTGCTGCCCTGGCCAGCACATTCTCCAGATCTCTCACCAACTGGAAACGTCTGGTCAATGGTGGCTGAGCAACTGGATCGTCACAATATGCCAGTCACTACTGTTGATGAACTGTGGTATCGTGTTGAAGCTGCATGGGCAGCTGTACCTGTACACGCCACCCAAGCTCTGTTTGACTCAATGCCCAGGCGTATGAAGGCCGTTATTACGGCCAGAGGTGGTTGTTCTGGGTACTAATTTCTCAGGATCTATGCACAGAAGTTGCGTAAAATTGTAATCACATGTCAGTTTTAGTATAATTTATTCGTCCAATGAATATCCGTTTATCATCTGCATTTCTTCTTGGTGTAGCAATTTTAATGGCCAGTAGTTTATCTTTACGTAATTTCCATTTCACTACAAAAACTCTTGGTATTGACTCTTCGCAATTCCCTTTTCCGATTTTCTTGTTTCCCTGCCACATTCGGACTTCCGTCATTTCACACTCCGACTCGCCGAACGTTACAGCTTCCGTGGTTCTCTGCCTTCGAAGTGATTCCCATTTCAGTTCCAGAACATCGATGTTACGCTTTCGTAAAGAATGCACCTAAATACTACGATCATGCACGAGAGTCTCTGAATTCCTTCCATACAGGCAGTCCAAGAGTAACTGACAATGTCTCGAAATAGATGAGCAATATAGAATCTCCCGCATTGAGATCTTGTATGGGCTTTCCCTTACAGTACTTTTCTTCATTATATCCCTTCCTGAAATTATATGTTTTCCATTCTCTCTGCTTATGTTCCCTGTGTGTGACGTGTTCGTCTGTCCCATTTTGTTGCGTTTGCAACCATGTGAACGATGCACGCAGATGTTTGCCACAACTCTTGTAATCGATTACCCTCGGTCTCTTTCTCTTTAATTTGAATCCTAAACAAGACAATTAGAGCAGTCCGGTGAGCTAACTCGCTAAACAACACAGTAGCGTAAATATGCTCACACTTTCGACTAGCTCAAAGGCTGGAGTTCGCTGGATTTGCGGCGGTGTGTTGCAGTCCACGACAGTAGTCTACTAAACTGAGCGGCGTGTCGCCGCCAGATTGGAGCCTAATTGGATGGTTAACCGGTGCTATAGTTGGCTCATTAGCGCCACGCTTATGCACACAGGCCGAACGCGGCCGCGTCACGTACATCGAACATTTGCATGGCACACGGCCAGGCGCAAACGCATTACTTGAGAGTAGCTGGCTAGGTGAAAGGCAGCGGCGCCCACGATGGAAATACGTGCGTTGCCCAAGAGATATCTACCTGCCGCGCTGCCCACTAAAAATAGCTAACGTCTGCGTTGAGTAACACAGACCACGGCGTTCTAGTTTTAGCCTACGCTCAGTTTCTTTTCAGTATAAGACTAAATTAGAGGGCAAGTAGATAGCTGTTGGATTTTTTCCCGTAGTGTAAGGGTATTATATCGACAGCGATAGCAAGCACACTCTGCAACGAATTTAAAGGATTACTTTTTCGAAACCCCGTTATTGCCTCTCACTGCGGTGCATGATTTTGAAATTTGGCTCAAGTTCGGGACATCCTTCCTCTCTAACGGCACAAAAGCGTGACGTCCTGTGACGTCACCCTCTGGCTCGACGACGCTGCAAACAGCAATGCATTGCAGAGAAAGGTCGCAGCTCAGTTCATGTGAGCTATAGGGTGGGTTAATGACGTCACCACAATTCTGATAAGCGCCACCATTGACGTGTCACATGATGAAAAGGTTTTGGGGAACAGAAGTAATCCGATGAGTTACAGACCTATATCAGTAACATTGATTTGAATTAGGATTTTCGAACGAATACTGTCTTCCAACGTTATGAATTACCTCGAAGTAAACGGATTCAGAAAGTATCGTTCTTGTGAAACATAACTAGCTCTTTATTCTCGTGAAATAAGAGTGGTATCGCAGGGGATATCAAACAGATCACCATTTTTTAGCATTTCCGTCAGGCTTGCGGCACCGTTTCTCACAATCAGATAGCGTGTCTGTGGAATATCTCCTCAGTTGCGTGACTGAATTCGTGAGTTCCTATCAGAAAAGTCATTAAGTAGTTATCGACGGAAAGCCATCGAATAAAACAGAAGTAAATCTGGCGTTCCTCAACAAACTATTATAGGTCTTCTGGTGTTTCTGACCTACATTAATTATATGGCAGACAGTCTGAGCAGCCATCTTAGATTGCTTACGAATGATACTGTGATTTATCGAAGTCATCAGATGAGCGAAACCAACTGCAAAGTGACTTAAATATTTATATAGTGTGAAAACTGGCAACTGACACTAAATAATGAAAAGTGTTTAGACATCCACGCGAGCACTAAAAGGAGTTCGTCAAATTTCGGTTACGCGATAAATAACACAAATGTAGAGACTATAAATTCAATTAAATGCTTAGGAATTACAAATACAAATAACTTAAATTGGAACGATCACATAGATAATGTTGTGGGGGAAGCAAACCAAAGACTCATTTATTGAAAGAACATTTAGAAACTGTAACGGCTCTACTAAAGAGATTGTTTACACCAAGTTTTTCTGATTTCTTCTGGAGTATTGCTGTGAGGTGCGGGATCATCATTAGATGGGACTGATCGAGGACATCGAAAAGGTTCAAACAGGGGTATCTCATTTAGTGTTATCGCTTAATATGGAGAAAGTGCCACGGATATGTTACTTGAACTGTGGCGGCAATCATTAAAACAAAGGCATTTATCGTCGCGGCAGGACCTTCTCGTGAAATATCGGTCACCAACTTTCTCCTCCGATTGCGAAAATATTTTGTTTATCGACACCAACATAGGAAGGAATGATCATAATTATAAAATAAGAGATTTCAGAACTCGCACGGAAAGATTTAAGTGCTCGTTTTTCGCACGAGCATTTCAAGAGTGGAACGGTAGAGAAACTGCTTGGCAGTGGTTCTATGAACCCTATACTAGGCATTTAATTGTAAATTTCAGAGTAATAATGACGATGTAGATGCACATACGCATAGTTTTTATCTATAACACAAACCTCTTTACACTAAGTATCTACTAGCTGTGCTAATATCAAGTAATTTCTGTCCTTCTAAAACACGAGAGCAGAAGTTACGTTGCACTTGAATAAGTTTGATGTTTGTCACTGATTATTTGAGCGAAAAACGCGCAATACACTAATTAAATTCTAACGCAAGTCCAACATATTGTCACAAATGTCACACTACTCCATCCCCTCTATTTCCCTTTTTCACTCTCTCTCTCTCTCTCTCTCTCTCTCTCTCTCTTCTGTCTCCCTCTCTTCTCTCTCTCTCTCTCTCTCTCTCTCTCTCTCTCACACACACACACACACACAAACACACACACCACCAACCCATATCACCCACACAAACACCCACACACACACGTACACACACAAAGGCACGAGTCGTATGTTTTTATTTAAGAGAAAAAAAATTCCAGTTTATGTTAGTATTATAACATAATTTTCCCTACGGCTCTAGAGTTAAAAGCGGTTTTGTTTACCATCATCAAACCAGTTGTTAACAATTTTTTAAAACTAGTGGGTAACTGCTGTCCACCCTGTAGTTTGCTTTGCAATAAAAGAGCAGATGTTGAGGTAGTAATGGTTACCATGGAGCTGCAGTCGCACGGGTGTGATGCTGTCAACTGCAGCCGACAAAGGTGGTGTCTAAACCTTCAATGATTTTTCTCGCGAGGAACTTCCTGTTATAAACGTCAGACATTCAAAAAGATTTCGGGCTTGCAGCCGGTCGTCGTTAGCTTCCATCCACGATATTTCGACTGGACAACTGCCAGCCATCCTCAGGTGAGCCATCGAAAACTGACGAAGACGCCCTCCATTCCGTAATGTATAGCATGCAGCGATTATTCCGCGCATGCGTCAAAATCGTATGGACAGACGAACCACACCGCCCACCAGCAGCGCCCTCGCTGGTGGAACTGCAGAACTCAGCTGTCTCCGGCGTTGTCAATTGCCGCGGCCATCGGAGTAATCGAACGTCTTGGTCTGGAGCAGATCTTAGAGATGACGGGGTTCCACGCATTGTCTAGCTGGTAGCCATTGTCACGGTTCATAAGATTGTCTGTCATGCGATTTCCACTGATTCTTTTATGACGGAGCCCCAAAAGGATGTTCCTGTGGCCAAAATTGTTGTCTTGTCATACTCCATTGAGTGTCCGGTGGAAATGTAATGCTCAGCAATGATAGACTTGCTAGGTTGCAAAAGGCGAGTACAGCGTTGATGTTCAGTGCAACGTTCTTCTACTGTTCGCAATGTTTGTCCTATATATGACATGCCACACTGACAAGGTATTTTATAAATTCCCGCCTTCCGCAATACCAGATCGTCTTTCACTGATCCCAGCAGGTCGGAAATCGTCGATGGTGGACGGAAAATCACTTTCACTTCGAAACCGTGGAGGATTCTTGCAATCTTGAAGGAAATGTTGCCAACAAAGGGAAGAAAAGCTACAGATTTAGTAGGTGTGCTCTCTTCTTTCTTCACTCCCTGTTTCTTTGGCTTAATTGCAAGTGCCTTGCTAATTTTCCGGGTAGTATATCCATTCTCTTTGAAAACCCTCTTCAGATGAGCAAGCTCTGCAGGCAAACTATCTGCATCTGACACTATATGAGCTCTGTGTACAAGTGTTTTAAGTACACTCATTGTTTGTGATGGGTGATGGCAGCTGGACGAATTTAAATACAAATCAGTATGTGTGGGCTTTCGATAAACCGAATGCCCCAGAGATCCATCACTCTTACATCTCACTAGCACATCCAAGAAAGGGAGGCAACCATTTTTCTCTAATTCCAAGGTAAACCGAATGTTCTCATAAATGGAGTTGAGTTGATCGAAAAACTCCATTAATTTTTCTTCTCCATGAGGCCACACTACGAAAGTGTCATCCACGTACCTCCAAAAAACAGCTGATTCGAGTGCTTTCTCCTCAAAATCCTCCATAAAAAGGTTGGCCACCATGGGAGACAACGTCAGATATATCTAACAAATAGCAGTGGATGAGTTATTCCGAATTACGATGCAATATTTCTTGGGGCGTGCATGGATGTTGCACGAAACAGGCACTGCGGTGACTACAGCCGTTATACAATACGTTAAATGTATTCGCAACTACGAATATGGGCAACTGTCAGCTGTGTAACGGAATGACGAGAATGAAAATTAGGGGACTCGAACTCGTATTTCTTGCTTATCGCTGGCTATCGCCCTACATTATGCTCTAGAGCATGAGACTCAGCCAGATAGAAACTTCCATATGTCGTCAATCCTGTGTCTATAACCTGCACTCACTCGTCCGTTATGTATATTCCCGTACAGGCTAAATATTTTACTTGAAAGTCGCTTGCCCGTTGTCGGCTAATAAAGACGATACTATAGTGCCCTGTTACAGTAATTCGGAATACATGGATTAATGATGTTACATAGGCAACAAAATTCACCCCAATTCTGCTAACGTCACCGTGGACATGTGACACGATGAGAAAGTCGTCACAGTCCCTCTTACCCACATTATACCACTTCGTTAGACGCTTCTGCGATGGAGTTAAAAACCGCGACAACTAGTGTTGAAATCACATGGTTTCCGTATTCACATTTCAGACACACCGCCGCTCACAATCGGCATGAAATGGGCTCTATGTGGGTGGGGGTTAACATCAAGGGCGTCAATGAAACTAATCTTTCCCTGGGCCGTTTATTCCTACACATTTCGCGGTCGGAAAGGACAAAGAAAGATGTTCTTGACGACGTTTATCACTGCTGACACTCCCGGATGTTTCAGCCCTTCTCTAAGGACATTGTGAGGCTCCATCCCCACTGAACGTGATCGTACTCCAAAGGGGTGTAGCGTGACCGCAATTTTTGCTTTTATATTCAGGTTGGAACTACTATGGACTATTCAAAACCCGTTGACGAAATTTCTACGCGATCCTACTATGGACTATTCAAAACCCGTTGACGAAATTTCTACGCGATCCTAAGCGTCGAAGGGTACTCACGCTTTTTGTGCACTCTTGTTTTCCGCCCGCTTGCTGCGTGATCACATGGGAATGGAATGATAGTATAGGTTAATTCGTGGGTAAAGTAGGTGGTAGACTTACGTTCATTGGTTGAATACTGATTTTAAATAGAATAATGGGGAAGTGCAATAAGTCTACAAAGGAGATTGCTTAAAAAGGTTCGTGCGACCAGTTCCAGAATATTTCTCAAGTGTCTGGGACCCGTGCCAGATAAGATTAAACAAAGGATATTAAACGTATACAGAGAAGGGCAGCACGAATGCTCACAGGTTTGTTTAATCCTGTGGGAGAGGGTCACAGAGATACTGAAGGAAATGAACTGGTAGACTCTTGAAAATAGACGTAAACTATCCAGAGAAAGTCTATTAACAAAGTTTCAAGATCCGGAGTAAATGATTACTCTAGAAATGTACTGTAACCATTAACGTGTCGCTCACATAGGGATCATGAAGATAAGATTAGAATAATTACAGCATGCACAGAGGCACACAAAGATAATTCTTCCCGCGCTCCATACGTGAATGGAACGAGAGGAAACCCTAATAACTGGTACAGTGTGACGCACCCTCTGCTACGCACTTCACGGTGGTTAGCAAAGATAGATGTAGATGTAGATTTAGAATGCAACATTAACATGTGCGCCAGTAAAAGGGCAAACTGTTCCTCTAAGTTTGGCGACATCCTCGGTGTCACCCTAGCACCTTTTCTGCGCACGTTACAGATGAAGAAGCTGCCACCAATGCAGCTGATCTAGCGCCTTAGACTTAGGGAATCCGTTTGAAACCATTTCGGTTCCAACCTGTAAACAGGAGCAAAAATTGTGGTCGCACTGCACTCCATTAAGCTCGAGTTATTAATTGATGTTAATAATCAATGATACCAGCAACGACTTGCAATGTCTGACAACGAATTTGATTAGTATAATACGTTTTTCTTGATCTCCGAGTATTACACCATTGGCTTTCAAACTGTGGGGCATTCCTTCCAATGGCAGGGGGGGGGGGGGGGGGAGGGCGTGAGGACGTATCGTACAAAAGGGGGCGTTATTAAAATGTAGCTATTTAATAGAGACGAACCTGTTAGTACCTATGACGAAGTGTCTACTAGCTACCCAGTATTTAGAGTGTACTCTGAGAATCATTTCCGTCTTAGTCATCAACGTGAATATAGGCGCAGTAATTGACCGTTGCCAGTCACACCGCTGGAACCATTCGCGTACGAATACAGCAGACATGGAACAACTTGGCCAACCGTCACACGTCGGCCCGATTCGGAACACTTCGTATCAACTGTCTTCTGTGTAGGACTTCTCACAGCGTCGACGATATATACGAGTAGTAGTGGTTGCCAGTAGACGCTTCGTTTCAATGCAGCGTTGGCACTCGAGTCATAGTTTGACTGAGGTGGTCAGTCAGTATCGATCAAACAAGCAGTTTAGTAGTGTGTACTTTTGATGTGAAAGTGAACTGTCGACTTGTACAGCTTTAACCTTACTTCGTCATTGCTTGCCGGGGAAACGGAAGTACAGTGACCATTACATTGAATACGGTTTTGTTGATGACCAAAACAATGGTGTCGACCAGGCGCAATGTTTTATATTGTTATGAAGTATTGAGCAGCGATGCCCTGTGACCTTGTCGTCTCTAACGGCGTTTGTGGAATAAACATAGCGCTTTAAAAGGTAAGCTAATGGATTTTTTGCTGCAAAATGTGAAAGGTTGAAACGTATGAAGTTTGATAGTACTGGATTCATTGCTCGAACTGTTTAGAAGGCAATCTTAGCTTCCTATGAGCTATCGCTACTTATGGCAAAGGCTAAGAAAAGCGATATCGTCGGATAAACGCTTGCCTCGCAACAACTGAAACGTCGGACTGATTATATGGTGGAAGACATAAACAAATCTGATAGTGCAGGCAGTGAAAGAATTTTTCGCACTACAGTTAGACGAGAGCACAGATGCTGCAAATTGTTGTCAAGTGTTAGCTTTCGTTTGATATATACATCACAAAACAATTAGAAACAAGATGCTATTTTACACAGAGCTAACAAATACTTCAAAAGTGATTCATATAACGATAGCGATATCTGAATTCTTTCGCAAATATGAACTGTCCTGGCAAAAGATGAGCGTCGCATGCAAAGACAGGGCCCCGTCAGCTCTTGGATCTCGCTCAGGATTCATGCGGATGAGAAAAAAGAGTCCCAATGTCATTTAAATTCACTATGCTACACACAGTCAAGCCTTAGCAGCTAAGATACTTCCAAACGAGCTCAACGACGTCTTAAATCATGCGTCACAACTGTGAATCATGTTAAAAATAGTGCGTTAAATACTCCTCTTTTTACGGCCTTTGTGAATATTTGTGAACAGAATATAAAAACGTGATATTTCATACGGAAGCATGCTGGTTCTCAAAAGTCAATATAGTATCTAAATTATTTGAACTTAGGGATGAAGTGATTCAGATTTTGGAAATTCAAAACCATACTGAATTGTGTGTGGAATTTAGAAAGCTAAGTGTTCAAGTCGTGGTGGTTTATCTGCTAGATATTTTCGATTCGAATTTGAAATTTTAAGGCGGAGATTCGAACACAGTTTATCAACGGGATGCCATCACAGCATATACTGATATATTTAACCAAACTGATACTACGAATAAAATATCAAATAATTTGCAGCACCTGACTGACGGATTAAAACGTTACTTCCTTAGCTCGTGCGGTAATAACATTTACAGATTGGCAACAGATCCATAGATGTGCTGTCGGAAACACTGCAAAAACAAGCTCTGGAAATTAAAAAGCATTCTGCAGTGAAATATGACTTTGAGAGTATGGATTAGTCATTATTTTGCGTAAATAGCTGAAAGTTTATCCCAGCCTAGCAAAGCGAGCACTGCAACTGTACTTACCACTTTGAAGCACTTACTTGTGCTAAAGGGCGTTTTCAGCAGGCGTAGCAAAGAAACCGAAACAGAAGCAAATTTAATACTGCTAGTGACTGTGCATTTTCTTCTACTCAACCAGGAATTGAAAATCTTTGCAAGAATATGCAGCCTCATCCATCACATTGATTTATTCGTTTTCATAACCAAGTGTGTGCGTAAATCGTACATGTTTAAAATTAAATACTTATATTATAAATTTTAAGAGCTTTTTTGTTCCTATTACCCTTTACGCGCGCTCAGTTGCGACAAGCAGTTATTCGGTCGTCCAATATCGCCCCCATTCGATGCACTTTGTGTGAGCTGTCTTGTGTTTCAGAACTCTCGCAGTCTCACCTATCAATCAGCAGTCGCCATTTTTCTTCTGTTCATTGCGATGTATTACAACAGACTTAATTATTTTCATAATATTTGCAACAAATAAGCGCCTAATTTGAAACTGGTGGAGGTTCGACTCCTCCCTCGGGCATGGGTGTGTGTGTTTGTCGTTAGGATAATTTAGGTTAAGTAGTGTGTAAGCTTAGGGCTTAGCAGTTAAGTCCCATAAGATTTCACACACATTTGAACATTTTTTTGAAACTGGCCATCTGTGTAATGAGTAGAGCCCAAATTTCCATGCGAATGCGTGTATTGACCATTTTACGGAATAAATGCATATGTCAAAGATATTTTTATCTAATATCTTGTATTGAAAAATTTATAAGCGATCCAAATAATTTTTCTGGTTTCAGTAGAGATGTTGCAGTAGCTTGCACAGGTATAACAGGTATTCTCCTTTATCACGTGAATTATGGCCATATTGAAGACTGTAAAATTACTAGTGACTTGGCTGAACTAGTTATTATCTTAGAACTGAAAAACTTGGGAAATGTTTGGAGGGTTTTGTTTCATAGAATTGCGTGTGAAATGCAACACAGTAGGCTTAAACCATTTTTTCCCAGGTCTGTGTTAAGATGTTAGTCCACAAACTAAAAGTGTTTCCTTGTCACCCAAAAAGAAAAGTGGCCTAGCGAAGTAAAGTACACACATTTTAGATGTTTTCCCCGTGGCATTTCAGAACAAGTGGGAACATTTCATATCGATAAAGTACTTTCTCCCATTGTCGCCATCGTCACAATCTTACTGCTGTGGCACTAAAGATGCGAGGGAAGTATTGCTGTGTGGTGGTGTTCACAATTAAAGCAATAACGAAATGAGCGATTAATTACTAGTAGTGCTATCTGCATTTATATAAAATTACCTGACATGACCTCAAATGCTCGATACGTTTTCTAAGTGTTGTTTCCTCTGCTAATTGCTTAGTGCTACTACTCCTTTAAGAGAATTTCATTTTCCTTGACACATGTGAGTAACGCGTTAGCAGATGAGCGTCTTTCTGTGTTTCTCTTCAGCCCAAGTAATGTAGATTTATGACTGGTTACTACGGTGCTACAGTTTTACACTTGACATGGCCAAACTTGGCATGCAATAGTTTAGTGTCACTGGCTTCTGAAGAAGGCCAAATTATTTTGGCTGAAACCTGGGTAAAGACTGGTTTCTATTTGCAACTGAGGCTGACGTGTTACATGTTCAGTTATCACAGTTGCTAACAGGGCTGCACAATGTTACAAATTCTTAAACTCAGCTATTACTACAAAAAAAGTAGAACACTGTGCGGTGCTACGACGTGCACTGCTTGTTTAGAAAGAGCGTTAAATAGGACAGGGGGTCAGTGGTCGTGTTGAAAACGCGAAAGTACGTGGTTGCAACGACAAACAAAGGGGGTGTCAACCTAGTAAGCAGACCAATGCAGATCCTGTTGCAAAATCAATGTTAGTTCTATGGGATATGTAAGAAGAAGCTTTACACAGGCCAACTACAATCAATCTGGAGTATAGCACATAGGGGCATAATATATAAAGTTTTAACAATATTCATAAAAATAACTTACCACAACAGTTTGCTCACGTCACTTGGATGAAGTAAGAGTGGATACCACTATCTACAAGGACTCGCGGTACTGAAATAGTCACAGAGTAAAACGAAATTTAAATTGAACGAGCACAGGGTTTGAGAATGTACTTAGGCCAACCTGAACTCGATTAGCAAACTTAGCAAACGCGGGCGAGTACGTCAGAAAGTGTGAAATGCGCTGCTTAATCTGAGAGCCCGTTGTGATATCACCCATCACGTGTGATGTAACATGGTGCAGATTGCAGCCAGCGTCCACCACCTTATAGTACGGAACACGGCCCGAAAGAAACAGAATTCAGGACCAAAACGAAGTTTCCGACTGATCATGCGACCACACAGCCTTAGTCTGTTTGGCTCACGCTAACCAAAGCCACTGACCAACGCAAGACGTATCACTCGCGCCTCGTTTACAGATACTTCAACCGGCCAAAGCGTTGTAGCCCGTCTAGTACTCCTTTTTGATAAACAGTGGAGAGAGAGAGAGAAGTTTTGTACTTAGGAAACGAATCGCTGCGAATAACAAAATCATTTCCAACGTCACTGTATCAGACGCGATAGTTGAGTGGTGACATATCCAACGTGGTCAAACAACCTCGCTCAATTTTTCGTAGTTTACAAGATATCGTTTAATTTATCTGATCTAGTATCAGTCTTAAACTGCCGTTCTCTTTACTTGTTGGCTCCAAGGTTTACCTTAAAATTCTTTTCCCTTATACCTCTCCTATTGTTAAAATGCACACTGTATTGTTTTGACAGCTGTTCTGACAGCAGAAAAAATTATTTTGATGGCACAGAGGTGAATTTACCAATGGTCTGTAAGTGTTACGTTACAATTTCAAATGTACGCCTTTCAAATCTCATTCAGCCAAAGATTTTTTCCTAAATCTACTGCTTCTTTGACGTTTGCCAATAATTTTGTATTTGTGAAGAGCGCCAAGTTGCATCATGTTAAATTGTATTGTCTATAACTGTATTGTCTACAACTGACCGCATAACTTATTTCGGAAGAAGACAAGAGCATACCATTTCGATAGGGCAATACTCAGTAAAGCAAAAATAGGATGGAGCTTATCTGCAGAGTGATTACATCTTACACATGTCTCAAGTGCTGGGGAATATCCAGTTTCATTTCATTGTTACGTTATTAGTTTATTTGTGGCAAACATTGGTTTTGATAGTGTAATGTAATGATGTTAATTGCCAACATTTCATTCTGTTGCTCCTGGCTTAGGGAGGTTACTGGATTTCTTGTGAAAGGTGGTTTTATAACAAAAGTATTTCAAAGCCATTTTCATTGCAACAGTTTTTGGGACTTTCTGTGTTGTCAAGCGACGTCAATAATTTTAATAGCAAAATGCTAAGTGTACCTAGCAGTTGGAATTTTGATTCTAGACTAAACTAACAAAGTGTCCTTTCCGAAACCCGTGTAAAATTCTTCAAAATATTGTCTGACCTCATTGCTAATTCACAGATGGTTACAGTTATAACCTATCTTCAAAGGATTCTCTAGTAAATATTTTCAGAAGGAATTATGTGTTGTTCATTATGTGGTGCATAGGTATTACAATTAGCAGTGACACGGATCAAAATTTAAAACCATTTTAGAGGTTCGATTGATTGTTTACATTTCGTTGGGTCACTGATGAAAATTTATAAGCGTAAATCGCATTACCACATTCTACATACAAATTTTATTTCCGCATGAACCTTCTCTGAATTCCGCCGCTGGAAGGTGAAAGCAGGAAAGAAGGCGCTCACAGCATTACGCTAGATACCTTTTTACAGGTACCAGCGACTTAATTATCTAGAAGTAGGAAATAAGAGTCCCAATCAAATTACGGTGTACGTTACATTTTGGTAAAAGGACAATTTATATTACAATTTTAACCTGTGACTGGAATCCCTCTCAGTTTTACAATCTCGCATAATAAACTTTTCCCAAGTAGGCATCCAGCAGCGTTTTCACCATACTACCTGTCTTTCCCAAAGAGTTTTCATTGACTCACTTACTGCACGGATGTTAAAATAATTCGAAATTAAACTTTTTATTATGAGATAATGATTACCTTGACCAAGAGGTACAGCACCATACTATTGTCTGGTATTAAAAGATTACGTATATTGATCTTATCTGTGAGTTCCCCTTTGCAGATTTATACTTGAATTACAGTCATTAATTTCTGGTGTATTGTTGTGGTAAATAACTTTGCTAACTGGATTTTGTCCCAGTTAAATGTTTTACATTTTGTCAATTCCTTTACGCTATGCAACATGATACGACAAATGTAGCACCCAGTAGTCGTGATATCTCTTCAATTCACTGGTTTCGTAAGCACGAATGTACGAGAGTGCATTCCAATATCTCTTTAAACACAGCCCTACTTTAGTTACCGATGATAATAATTGCTGACATTCTCCTAAGTATCTGGCGGCACCACAGACAGACACCCAACATGCAACTTCTAGCAAAGTTACTGTTCGCTCACTAAGTATAACTTCCAGTGCCTTTCAAAACTCAGTGAAAATGCTAATACGTTTCTCCGACTCACACTCTGCAACTGAATAATTCGTTTGTACGGCGGCGCACCCGCTACAGGCTCGTTTCGCAACTGCAGCTCTCTGAACTACAACTTTCCTGCCCGTTTTACCTGTACCAATAACGATGTTTGAAGGCAGACATGCCTGGATAAATCCACGGACAGAGGCAGACATTTGTATTTCCTATAACCACATATTGCGAAGTCACCGTGAAGAGATAACAAGCGACAGGTCGTAGGAACCCACAGAAGCTAGTCAGAGGTGGCATTCGAATCAAGGCGACCTTCCGTCAAAGAAGCTACAATACTGTGTGTTAGAGTGTATCAGTTCTTTAGAGTCAACATTTTATGGGTAGTAGATGATTACAAACCGAGTTTTTTTAGGCAACTAACTGATGTACAGGGTGTATCATAATGAATGGCGTAAAAGCATAGAGTTGAAGGTACACGATACTAGAAGCAAAACAGTCTCAGTAAACATAGGGTCGAACACGCATACCTTAAGAGCTACGGGCAATCTTCGGTACTGTGAAACAAATGTCTTCTACTTCAAGCTCTTTGCTTTCAGATTTTTGGGAGTATGGACCAAATCAAGAAAAAAAAATGTCCGGTAAGCATGTGCTCTAAAATGTACACCTTAAAAGTTATGAGCATTTGTTCGTTAGAGGAGTTAAGTTTCAAAGTAGTGAAGATGAAAAAGTGCTCATAGCTCTTAACGTATGTATTTTAGAGCACATGTTTACCGGACACATTTTCTTGTTTTGTTCCACACTGCCCCTTCCCAAAATACGGAAAGCAAAGAGCTTGCAGTAGTAGAGATTTGTTTCACAGTACCGAAGATTGCTCGTAGCTCTTAAGGTATGCAATTTCGACCCTATGTTTACTGAGACGTTTTTCCTTCTAGTTTCATGTACTTTCAACTGTATGCGTTTACGCCTTTGATTATGACACACCTTGTAAATGGGTAATTAGTTTTTTACTGACATAAAAAATACATCATTACAACAACAACTTGATCTTATAACTGTTCCAAGCGACGACCATCAGTCTCAAAGTAAGCGTTAGAACAATGCAGAAAGCTTTACTGTACTCTGCCAAAATGCACAGGGGTCCAAAAAACATGTATCCATTGTTTAAAAGTCCATAACGGGCAAACTAATTGACGGAGATGTCTCATATTTGGTAGTGTAATAGTTTGTAGTTCCGGCAATCGCCACACAAGCGTTGAATTGCGTTGTTCTATTTTTCAGATGACAGGCGCCAGATATTCAGTGGTTTGTTCTTATTTGTACCTAGTTAATAGAGTAAACATGGCTGGCGCAAGGCTTACATTCGATGAAAGGAAGTTACTTTTGAAGTGGTATTTTAAGTACGAAAACATTAATAAGGTTCAACGGCAATGGCGAAATGCGTATCAAACAGAGCCACCGAGACGTAAACGATTCGTCGCATTCGAGACAAATTTGAAACCGAAGCCTGTGCTAAGATATACACAAACAACGATCTGGGCGACCTGGAACAGTAACAAGTCCAGCTGACTCCCGTCGTGTGTTACAATTCACTCGCTCACCACGAAAGTCTGTGAGACAGTGTGCTTGTGAAACTGGTGTGAGTCGCTCATCGGCGAATTTTGAAGACAGCAAAGTGGAAGTGCTACATCCCACGATTGCTATACGCAGTTAACGAGGACGATCCAGATCATAGAATGGAGTACTGCGAGTGGTTTACTAACAAGGTGAGTAACGATGAAGAGTTTGCAGAGATGATTGTGTGGTCTGATGAGGCACAGTTCAAACTCAATGTTACAGTAAATTGCCACAATTGCATCTACTGGGCCGCCGAAAATCCGAACGCCCATGTAGACAAAGCCGTGAATTTGCCAGGAGTAAATGTGTGGTGTGGATTGTCTTACCGGGGATTGATTGGGCCATTCTTCTTTGACGGCACAGTTACCGGTGAGGTGTACCTTCAGAACCTTCAGACATCCATTTTACCTGCCATCTGAGACTTGTATGGAGACGGAAGAGTTTACTTTCAACACGATGGTGCCCCAGCCCTCTACCAAAATCGTGTTAGGGTGTATCTCGACGAAAATCCAGGAAGATGGATAGGCCGAAGAGGTGCTGTAGAGTATCCACCACGTTCCACAGACCTAACTGCTCTGGACTTTTACCTGTGGGGAACACTGAAGGACGTCGTTTATCGACAAAATCCACGCACATTGGATGAACTTCCAGAATCCATTGTACATTCATGTGCAAATATCCAATTAAACACGTTGCAGTCAGTAGTTCGTGCTGCAGTTCGGCGGCATCGTTTGTGTGTGGATGTTAATGGTGACCATTTCGAACACGTACAATGATATCTTTAAGTTGAACTTTAAGCTACACTTTCACCAAAAATGAGACAACTCCGTCAATTAGTTTGCAAATTATGGACTTTTAAACAGTGGATACATTTTTTGGGTCCCTCTGTATTCCTGCTGTCTGATGCAAAGGGTGAGCATAACGTCTTTCCCTGGTTACAAAAATTTGTTTATAGGAACTATGCTAGATACAGCAATGAAGCTTGTTGCAAATAGTAGTCTAACCCACGAAGTTTCTCTGTTGCTCTAACAGCATATGATTTACTTCCTGTCTCGCTTATTAAAGGAAGCGTAATTTCAGAGTTCTGCTTGCTCAATCTCGCCTACGCAAGAAAAAGCGCAGTGTGTTCTGTGGTATCATGAAACATTGTCACCTATTACAGTTCAGCAATAGTCCCGAAACGCCTACCGACGAGATTCGCGACATGTGAAGAGCGCCAAATGATGGTACAAAAAGTTTAAACAGACCGACAGTGTCGGTGACAAAGCAAGAAGCGGTACATCTGGAATGAGTGATGGCAGTGTTAACACCATGCATGTTACACTACGAGACAGCCCGCGGAAGCAGACATGTAGTGTTTCCAGGAAAACGGCCTTACCTCAGAGCACTACGATGAAGATTTTACAAGAATGTCTGGACTTCCACGCTTACGAAGTGCGACACTTGCAAGCTTTGCAGCCATGTGATAGGCCCAGCCGTGCTGAGTCTGACATGAACCCGCTCGACTGAATCGACACAGATAATGACTATCATAATAACTTTTGTTTTTTATTGACGAAACAACTTCTCTCGTTTTCAGGAAAGTAAGCAGCATAATGTCCGCATCTGTGGGTCTGAGAGCCGAAATATCGCGCATAGAAACAAACAGCATATAGGTATGGACATGGTTCCCAAGGAAATATGCATACTTGTGCCGTAGTGCTTACCGGAATTACGATATCATCCACGGAATGCCACGAAATCATTCCTCCAGTAGGGACCTTCCAGATGATTATCGCACGGTATATGCTTTCGAAGTTTCATGTGATACACACCAACGGACATTAGTTCGATGGAGCGTTAAACATGATTCATCAGTAAAGGTCACCTGTTACAATTCAGTGGACGTCCACTTGCTGCAATGGTGTGCAAATACCAACCCTCATCGACAATGAACAACAGTCAGCATAACCGAGGAACCAGGTGGGTACGCAACAACGTTCGCTGCACGGCCGTTGAGGAGACACGGTTGCTTCGTCTGAGCGGTCAGCTGCTCAACAGATTCACGTGTATTCGTCCACATACAACTTCGCAAGTGTCGTGCCGCATCTGTGGTTCGTGATGAACCACAGCTCCCTTGGCGCCAGTTTTCAATAGCGCCGTTTTGCCATGCGCGGTATATTTCAACCAAAGAGGCACGTAAAGAGTTTAGAAACTTAGCCGTTTCGGAAATACTTCCACCATTGACCCAAAAGTCAGTGATCATGTGCTTTTGAACCACTGATAAAGCGCTCCATTTCCACAATACGACAATGACTGCGCTGTGTTTCCTGTCTGCCCCACAGGCTTTATAGACCCTCCACTGCTTCTGCTGCCAACTGCCGTCTGTGAGTGGTTACTGCACGTTGACGTCGAACATAGAGTGGTCTCCAGATATATCTTTGCCAGTCGTCGGGGCTGAGTTCGAAACGTCCTCTTCATTGAAGACTTACTCCAGTCAATGAGATTACAGGCCGAAGACGAGTCTGGAGAAACTACGGACAGCATTGGGATACCAACCTGACTGTCACCTGCCATACAGACCGATAACCGGGACTGATGGTTCGAGGTGCTACATCAGTTCGTAACAGGGCCCATCTGTTAGTTATCTGCGGTGACCTTACAGCACAGCAGAGCTAACATTTCAGCAAGATGATGCTCTCTAGCACAAGGAGAGAGTTTCTAATGCTCTTCTCCGTGCTTGCCAAGCCCTACATCGGTCAGCGAGGTCGCCGGGTCTCTACCCAACTGGGAACGTTTGGAGTATTATGGACAGGGGCGTACAACATGCTCGAGATCTTGTTGGTCTAATGCGTCATTTGGATAGAATTTTGTACAATGTCCCTCAGGAGATCCAACAACGCTATAAATCAATGCGAAGCCGATTAACTGCTTGCACTAGGACCAGAGGTGGACCAACGCTTTATTTGGTTGCTCAATTAGTGAAGCTACTTCACTTGAACCAGTCATCAAACTTTGTTTTTCTCCACATGTACGTTACATCTACAAATATCAGCCCCATTCGGATAATTCCTTCATGCTGCGTCGCTTTGTTGCTTAAGAGACTGTATATTTTCTCTCGGACAACAAGGCGTACAGTCATTAATAACAGTGGCCGCACATCTCGAATGAACAGCAAGTGAAGTATAACATAATGGGATGGCAAATAAGATGCTGATTGTTCATCTTGTACAATTTCTGTCCATAAGTTGATAGACTGTTGCACGTCATATAAGACGACCTCGGTTTATGGATTCTGTCACTTTTAGAGAGGCTATTACGTGAATCAAGTACATCGTCACATCTGAAAGAGGGTTCCTCCATGGACGTAGCAGAATACTAGAACTTAATCAGTGCAGATCGGTGCCAGACAATCCGTTTGACCCCCTACTTCTCAGGCAGAGACTTCAGATATGCAGGGTAGTCTGGGAAGCTTTAAGGGTGTTGCAGGATGGGTTGTGCTCAGAAGTAATTGTTAAGGATTCAAATTCGATGCGTTATGCCGTTTTCTATTTAATTAGCGTTGAAATTTGCTAATCACATAGTTGAGCGGGAAAATTCAAGTAGTTTGCCAGAGACAGTATCGCCAGGCGTGTTCTTCGCTTTGTTTCCTAAACCCGAAGAACATAGCTTTTGCTTATTTAGTTTACCAGTTCCGAAAACGGCACATTGTAGTTGATAATGAGCATTGAAACAGGAGTAAACTCATGGACTCGAAGACGTCCGTACTTACTGCATTTTAGCGCGGGCAAGTTCTTGAATTTGGGCAAAGACGTAATTGGCTAACGTCGATGGTAATTAAATCGGAACGACACAACGAACAGAAATTTTTTCTTAGCCTCCCCTGCAACACCCTTACAAGCGTTTCAGACTGTTTATAGCTACCCTGCGCAGTATATGGCGGTGGACATTCTGTACCGTTGTTAGTCATTCCCTTTCCTGTACCTCTCAAACTAACGACGCAGAAAAATTACAATAGGTATTCTTTTGGAGATTATCTACTTTGTTAAGGTTTATGTAATAATGATCATGTATGTTATACTACAGTAGAGGCAGAACTATTTTACTCTCTCTTCAAATATTGGTCCGTAATCTACGCCAAAAGCGATTCTCGCGAAAGAAGTTAGTTCCCAGTGTTCTCAGAAATTTTTCTTTTGCCGTGTGGTCTTTAAGTCCATTCACCCTTCTGAAGAGTAATGTGGAACTGCATCTAGTAGCAGCTCTGTTTTTGTGAACCAATATTAACCACTAGAGGATTGAAGATTCCGTCCCAAGTACAGAATACACTGGAATGGAAAATAACGTAAAATTACAGATACTAATAAGCTGCATCCTTCGTCACGCACGTCAAATTAGTTTATACAGCAGGGTTGCGAAGCTGCTCTATGGCGGGCGCGTGCGCCCGCAACTGCCCGCACTGCTAGCCCGCAGGTGCAGTTCTCCACCCACCTGACAGCGCTCGTACGTTACCGGCTAGTCCACGGCAAGACGGTCATCTTTAGTTCGTGTCGTTAATGTGGTCGGTATCTAAGTCGATTTTGCGTTCGTTGTAGAGCAAAAGCTGGTGACAGGAAAATGGCTGAGGAGGAGTTAAGATCCGCAAAACGAAAATCTCTCGAACCTCCGGGCTTGAGTCCACAGTGCGAAGTAGATTTCTCTTGATTGAACCACAAATCGACCCTCAGCACCTCTTTCGCAGTGCTGTTTTATCGGCATGGAAAAAGTACAACGTGAAGCGACATTTTCAACTCCTTCATAAGAAACTAGTGATCACTTTGGATGCTGAGGAAAGGGAGGCCAAACTTCTCGAACAAAAACAGAAAATCAATAAATAAGTTCATATACAGTAGATACATGTCATTTCTTAACAAGATTCCTATCACTTATAAAGCATTATGTGATTTTGCCCTCGATTTTACCACTTTCTTCGAAGACATTTACAGGCACAGAACCATAAAGTTCACAATGATGGTGCAATGAGAATAGGCCCGTCTCTTTAACAATGAGAATTTGTTGAGGACTATTTTTCTGCTGCAAATATTACGTCGTGCGACTCTTCCTCTTCCATGGAGAACTGTTTACAGAAGCGTCGAAGAAATGTCAAATGAAGTGGAAATGTGACTGACAGATAAGGCTAAAGATTTAGGTTTACTTCCTGTTTGGTTTTGGATGAAAGCACGGATGTAACAGACGTTGCTCAGCTTGCTGTGTTTGTGAAAGGTATTGATGCTGAGTTCAATGGATGGAGGAACTCGTTGATTTAATGCCACTACACGATACAGCTAACGTCGGCGATATATTTTCTTGCTTTGAATACATTATTGACAAATACAATACGTTATAGCAGAGAGGGCTGTGAGACGACGTCAGCCAATAGTACGCTGAGTAGGACGACACCACGACAGGAGCGGCCTCTACACGAAGAGAATGTAAGTACCGCTCGTCCTAGCCACGGCGGCACTGTAAGACGAGCCGTCATCCAAACGCTTTAGCCGTGACTTACGAACCGCTCTTTTTTGCTTGCATTGAAATTGTATATACCAAAGTACATTGATTATTTGCATGTTGGCGATTGCTTACGACACCTCTTTGTGAAGACGCAAACTTACTGTAATAGACTCCATTAAGTAGATTTGCTTGGATTGTTGTTTAGCTATTCGGGAGGACAGATTCCTGGGCTCGCTGGATTAGACGAGTGGGTGGGACACGACACAATCTTTGTTGGGAAAAACGTTCGCCAATTACACCAGATGACATTCCTGCAATGAATGGACGAAAGTCACGTGTCGTTGACTTGATAAGAAAAAAGGTGAAGTAAGTTGGTGTCCAGCAGTAAATCCTAGCGATATACTGCGTCCTGCATCGCGTTAATATGCTGCAAAATGTGTGGAAATAAGAAGCATCATGGACGTGGTTGTAAAAGCCCTTAACAACGTGGGATTGCACGGTTTGGAACATCTGCCGTTTACGTCCTTCCTTGGTGTTGCTTTAGAACGTTTTTTTCAACTTGCGTAAAGACGAAGCGTTATTTACGGACATGAAACGAACGCCAGTAAAAGAGATTGGTAATCCGAAGTGAATATTACATCCTGCATTTCTAACTGATCTTACAAAGCGCATCAGTGTCTTGAGTATGACGTTCTGGGTTTTAAAAGGAAATGGCTGGTGCAGATAAAGCAACTTTCAGGATCAAAGTATGAGATGAGGAACTGGCGGAAGTACAGCACTGAGGACGGGTCTTGAATCGTGCTTGGGTAGCTCGGTTGGTAGAGCACCAGCTCGCGAGAGGGAAAGGTCCAGAGTTTGTGTCTCGGTTCCGCATATGGTTTTAATTCACCAGAAAGTTTGAAAGCATGATCAATGTGCAGAAATCCTCCGAGGTGCATTTCTTCATCTTCTTATTAGGGTTAGACGGACCAGTTGATTTTGCTGAATGAGGAAAAATTAAGAACCAAAAGAGATTCTGCGGATATATGGCTGTAAATGCGTTCCGTAGGAGGTAGGAGGAATATGTGGAAAACACTGATAAGGAGAAGGGACAGAATGATAGGACATCTGCTAAGACACGAGGGAATGACTTCCATGGTATTAGAGGGAGCTGTAGAGTACAAAATCTGTAGAGGAAGACAGAGATTGGAATACGTCAAGCAAATAATTGAGGACGTAGGTTGCAAGTGCTACTCTGAGATGAAGAGGTTAGCACAGGAAAGGAATTCGTGGCGGGCCGCATCAAACCAGTCAGTAGAATGATGACCAAAAAAAAAAAAAGGAGGTACAACTATTGTCAGGAACATATCCGATAATACTTTAAATGGGAAATTTCTGTCTGTACTGTTGTTTTATCTCCACACAGAGCAGGACTGAAAAGGTGTCCATGATTGCGGTGAGGTCAAACATCAGTACTAGGGATGTCTGATTCACTACTGATGGGAAATGGGTTTGACGTGTATATTTGTCGTTTAGTGCAGCGCCGAGCGATGATGGCTCGGTGCACTAACCAGGAATAGTCTGGCGTGGTCATCACATGTGGACAAAGAAAACTGCAACGTAGGGATCGGCAGCTCGCCTGCACCGGTAAAAATCCCCAACGATAACAGCTGCACCACAAACTGTTTGCTGCAGTATTCCGCGTGAAACAGGCGCATTTACGGGATTGATAACCATGAAAGGCAGGTGCACATCGTACGCACACAAGCTTTCGAGGAACAGATGTTGAATGCTATGGAACGTATCAGCAGAACGCAGTTGGCCCGCTAGCGCAGGGCAAACCAGACGATCGTGTGGAGCATACTCCAAGACAGCTGCCACACTATCCCGCTCACTTACACCGCGTGTAGGCCATATTACTTACAGGCTTGCCTCTGTCGTGAAGTGTTTATCGCCTATTCGATGGACAGGTCACCACAGTAAAGGGATTTCTGCTATCTGCCCTTTTCACAGATGAGGCTGCCATATCAAGGGATGGTATTGTCAGCACCGGCAGACAGCTAGGATGAGACAGTCCAGCGGCATCTTCTGTCTGGTCGAAGGGCATCAACCCTTTAAATTTCTGCCTGTGAAGGAACCTGGATAAAGGGACGTTCGCGGAGCCTGCTCAACAGTTAATGCTCAACAGTTTTGCATCGCGTTGCTGAGGCTCAGACATATAATCAAGAAGAAGGGGAGAGACAGTCTCCCGAATAGGATAGTGATTCTTTAGGACAACGCTAGGTCACATGTGTCCAAGAAAACTCTCGAGTTCCTTCAAGAATTTCGATGAGAGGTCCTGGAACATCCTCAATATAGCCTAGACTTCTCGACATTTGACTCGCATCTTGTAGGGCACATTCTGTTAAGTGTTCTTCAGAGTCCCAAGGTGGTGTCCTTTCAAGACAACTTTCAATTTCGGGGAAAGAAAAACGTCACAGGAACTCAGTACTGCAAAACAACAAGAATGCCTTTCGAGGTCAAAAACACCTTGGTGGAATTGGCCGTGTGAGATGGGCTGTTGTTACTATGCAGCATCCACTTGCCTGCAACATCCAGTCATTCTCGGTTCACCCTTTCCCTAAACCGTCGAAGAAAATCTATCTGAAACACTTGGTTGACAGTTTGTCCCGCAGGAACAATCTCACAAGACCATGCAGATGTTCAACGTTTAAGTTGGATTTTAAAGTAGAAAGTCTTCCTGAGAGAGGTTCACTTTCAACGTGTTCTCAGCCTTTCAAAAATGATTTGTGCAAGTCAGGAATGTTTCCCATCGGCCTGTTTCAAATTTTCAAAGGTCACTCTTGAGGATTAGACAAGTGTATCACAAAATCTGATGGCGTATCGTTGCTCCTAATTCCGCTGTACCAATTTAGTAGCACAGAACGATCCTGATGGCACTCTCAAAATCAGATGATGGCTGTATGGGGCTGAAACTGGGGCTTAACATCTGGAAGGAATGAACACATCAGTCCACACAACTATAAGAACACAGTGTTGCCAGGTCGCTAACAGTGTTGTCAGTCACATTACATTTCCCTGCACACACCTAGTGTTTGCTGGGTACTTGTATACAGGGAGAACCCATGTAATGTCGCGGACTAGGTGCCGGAGCCTCCTCTTTAATCGGCGGCAATGACTGCTCCTGTTCGTCGCGAAGCGCACCTGCGCCGCGCCAGCAGTTGCTAACGATAGCTTCATTAACCGGACCGGCGCCGGCGGTGCCTGCTATACGGTTTAATTAAACACGCGGCGCCCGGCGTCGCTGGAGGCGTCGGATGCGAGTGGTGGTCCCGGCCGGCGATCAGCGGCGAGGAAGCCGCAAACAGCCCAAGGAGAGGGAGAGGGGTAGGTGGGTAGGCAGCCCAGCGTAGCACGGCACGCCTGCCCTGGCGATTAATGGCCGGCAGCGCGCCGTTACGGTCGTTTTATCGCCCTCTGAGCTTCCTGCTGCAACTCGAGCAGAGTTTTCTGCCCGCACCGCGTGATTAAGAGGCGATCACTGGCGCGGGCGGTGCACGTGTCCTCGTGTGTGGGTGCCCTTGCTAGCGCCTTTGGCTTTCGTGGGCACTCCAATGTACTGATTAACAGCGGGCCACATTTAGGTTTTAACGTTTAATAGACTACTGCGTTGCTTTAGTACTTCCTATGAAATGCCCAGGTCGTTATCTGCTTAAGTAAATGTTGTCATCACTCCAATTAGACGAGCATATCCAAGACCAATATGCAGCTCTATCCCACGGAAGAGACAAAGATCTTATTCCTTACATGAATACATAATTTCACGGCAATACAGGGCTATTACTGTAGCTCCATTCATTGACATATGGTCACGACACACTACAGATACGTAGAAAACTCATAAAGTTTTGTTCGGGTGAAGCCGCAATTCAGTGAGACAAATTGTCGACAGGAGCCGAGAAAGCGTATGTCGTGCTTGAAATGCACTCACATCAGTCAGTCATAACAGTGCCACGACACTTCAGGACGAAGTTCAACGAAGATCCACCAACTGCTAACTCCATTCGGCGATGGTATGCGCAGTTTAAAGCTTCTGGATGCCTCTGTAAGGGGAAATCAACGGGTCGGCCTGCAGTGAGCGAAGAAACGGTTGGACGAGTGCGGGCAAGTTTCATGCGTAGCCGGCGGAAGTCGACGAATAAAGCAAGCAGGGAGCTAAACGTACCACAGCCGACGGTTTGGAAAATCTTACGGAAAAGGCTAAAGCAGAAGCATTTCTTAAACAGGAGATTGGAAAACCGATGGATCGGTCGTGGTGCAGATCATGATCAACAATTCATGTCACGGCCTCCACGCTCTCCCGACTTAACCCCACGCGATTTCTTTCTGTGTGGTTATGTGAAAGATTCAGTGTTTAAACCTCCTCTACCAAGAAACGTGCCAGAACTGCGAGCTCGCATCAACGATGCTTTCGAACTCATTGATGGGGACATGCTGCGCCGAGTGTGGGAGGAACTTGATTATCGGCTTGATGTCTGCCGAATCACTAAAGGGGCACATATCGAACATTTTTGAATGCCTAAAAAAACTTTTTGAGCTTTTGTATGTGTGTGCAAAGCATTGTGAAAATATCTGAAATAATGAAGTTATTGTAGAGCTGTGAAATCGCTTCAATCATTTGTAATAACCCTGTATATACTGATAAAATTCTCTCGGGGCTCCAGCCGCGTCAAGTGGTAAAAATCAACGAGGTTTCGGCCGAGTCCTCCAAGGCCATTGTCAATGTGCATATGAATTGTTTTGTTTATTTCTTGTAGGCTTTTTTGTTTATTTACGTTTTTTCAAAAAAATGTTGAAATGTTTGTGAAATTTTATGGGACTTAGCTGCTAAAGTCATCAGTCCCTAATCTTACACACTACTTAAGCTAAATTATCCTAAGGACCAACACACACACCCATGCCCGAAGGAGGACTCGAACCTCCGCCGGGACCAGCCGCACAGCCCATGACTGCAGCGCCCTAGACCGCTCGGCTAATCCGGCGTGACTGCGTTTGTTCAGTTTCGTAAATGATTTTAGTAGTGTGAATGATGGGTGAATGTGGTCTAAAGTAAACATGTAGATCACTGTTCTACTAATGAACGCAGTAGTGTGAGAAAGGCCGGGCGGGGTAGCCGCGCTGTCTGTGGCGTCTTCACACGGTCCGCGCGCTTCCCGCCGTCGGAGGTTCGAGTCCTCCCTCGTGAATGGGTGTGTATGTGTGTTGCCCATAGAGTAAGTTAGTTTAAGTTAGATTAAGCAGTGTGTAAGCTTAGGGACCGATGACCTAAGCGGTTGGGTCCCATAAGATCTCACCACAATCAGTGTGAGAACGTTTTAAGATCGTGTGAATGCAGATGACGGGGAATAATGCATCATAATATGTTAAGTAAGTTGATGGTAGCAGGAAAGGTAATTCGAGTGCAAATGAAAACAGTTAATAACGCCAAGTATAAACAAAATATCAGAATATTAAACAATTACTTCCGGAAAAGAACATTTCGAAAGTGTGTTATATGTTGATTTGTTAGTCATGAAAAGTGCGGATTAACTTGCGAGAATACCGTTTTTCTATTGGCCTCAAAACTGGCCAATCAGAACGGAGTATTCTTCGTGCGTCTTTTCTCTTGGAGACAGCAGTAGTCGGAGCCCATCCTGTGAATGGTACGGTCGTACGTAGTAAGAGTCCCGAAGGAAGTTATAATTTGCCGGTTTTGGTTGTGCTACATGCCTCAAAAGTGCTTTAAAGTGAAGGCATATTTATTCTGGTGTGTCTTTTTAGTAAGTACGTATTTTTTAAATAATTTTGTGTATGAGAAAAGACAGTAACTACGCGTGGCATATTCAGCAGATCGGTGACTGAAAACGTGAGTGCATCAGACACTAATAAACTTAATAGTATGGCGAGAATTTTCGTATAAGAACAATCCATGCTTAGTAGCTGTTCCGATTACGGGATATACGTTACCATGAACTTGCTAACGTGAATTAAAGAGTTTGTGCATGACTGTGTCAGGATTAGCACGGGCTTGGCAGTGAACCTGTAACTCTCCTCTTCAGAATATACCTACATTTTCCCAGTATTTTCACCTTTCATTCAAAATTAAGACCTTTTTCCGATTCTTAGAATAGTTACGTAGTATGCAGCCTGGTGCGAGTTGCAGTACGGCAGGTTTCTGATCGGCTTACCTACCAGCGATCTGTGGCAACGAGTTCACTGGTAGATGCAGGAAAAAAGGAAGCGCACCGCCGCAAGTGGCATACGAGCGGTGTACTGGATGTATTTTCCAATGGCAGCACTCTGCACAGAGGTCTGTAGTTGTCATGTGGCAAATCAGGTTTGTTTATTGGAAGCACACATGAGTGTAGATGTGTATGCTGTGAGTGAGAGCAGTTCAGTTTGCTAAGTATATACTGCAATTAGTTACGTTAATGTTTCTGTTTACATTACGCTTTGAACGTGACTCAGTTATTGACACAATTCTGCTGAGAACTCACTTTTCTGCGTAATCTGTGTGAATAATCAGTTTTCGTTATTAAGCAATGTCAGTAGACAGTTTGGTAGAGACTTGTGTGTCCGCTGTAGCCATTGGTATCTGATGATAGTAGTAGTATAAGGGCGTTAAATAAGTTTTGGTTTGACGACATTCCTGAAGAATATATGCAGCACAGCGTGACTCCGATGCGGTATATAAGCACTGGCATGTAGGTAAGGAATTAGTTTGGCATTCGTATTTTTCCGACATGCGTGCGGTAAATGAGGAAACGTGAACAATTGCGGCGTTATTACCAAATGCATCCTTACACTGTCAACGTGCTGTAACTTTTTCTTGACTGCTGAAGGACGAGTACCACTAGACATTCATTAAAGAATGTGCATGGCGCAGAATGTCCTCTAAGTTCCTTGCTGGTCGCTTTTCGACACAAGACGCTAATCCATCTGGGAGGCCAACCTCATCCGTTTTGGAGCACAACAAGCGAGCAGTTGATGATGCGATTGGGGTGGACCTGTGCATAAACATCTGTGCAGTAGCATGCAATCACGACCTCATCTTCGGCAGCGTGCAACACATCATCCAGTAGGGGTTAGGTTGTCATAAGGTCTGCAGCCTTTGGATACTCCAGGCGCTGCATTCCGAAGAAACTGCAAACCGGATGGTTGCTTGTCTGAAGTATCTGATGCGTTTAACTGTTGAAGGCAGTCCTTTCCTTGGTCGTACTGTTGCAGGTGACGAAATGTGGTGCCACCATTGGGAACCAGAATGAAAAACGCTGACTTTGCAGTGTTGTCATACATTTCCCTTCGTCCCAAGGATCAAGAGCCAGCCATCTGCTGAAAAGGTGATGCCTATCCTCTTGTTTTATTGTGAGGGTGCACCACTTATCGACGTCAATGAATGTGGCGTCTCCAACACAGGGGAATGGTACTGCGCAACACTGGGGAAATTGCAGCTTACAATTATGGTGAAACCTCTGGGAAATCTGCGACAAGTGGTTCTGTTGCTGCTTCATGGTAACTCATGTCTCCATGTCGGAAATATCGTAACTGGGAAGTTACGCCAACTCAAGCGGGAGACACTCGAGCACCAGACCTATGGTCCTCATCTCTCCTCAAGCAGCTATCACGTGTTTGGTCCCCCCTGACGGTCGAGAATGCTGTCAGTTAACCAGCATTGCCTTCTCATTTAAATATATGGCCGAAAGAGTCAGCCTACAGGAATTGTGAAACGAACCCTGTCGTCCAGGACCGCGTGCCGCAAAGGGCGCACATTCACCGCGAGATGGGGAAACTCACAAGCGTATATTGTCTGTTGAGGCCTAAGCGGTGTAGTGTGCGAGTGAGACAGACGAGAAACTATGTCATAGGGAAATCCAGGGAAGCATAGTAATGTTAAATATGGCGGACCTAAGATCGGCCATAAAGGGACACATTTATAAAAACTATTTAATTCTGTATTAATTCAGGGAATTAAGCCACAGTTATTTTAATCTACCATCCTTCATAAATTTTCATGGTGATCCCAATAAAGCCTGAATACTGATCATATCTATAATAGTTTTGGATTTACCGTTAAAGTGAAATCAACAAGCTTTGTAACAAAGACCTCAAAGCTAAAATCTGAACGCTTTGATCTATCTTAACGATCGACATTTCATATAGAAGCACATCATTAAAATGACAAACGTTGTAAATATAAATTCTGTAATTTTATTTTTTAAAAGATAACAAAGTTAAATTATCAGTATTTACAGTTAAGCATCAGATCGTCATTTCCTCCACACAAAACACGGTTAACGATTACAGCATAACACGTTATTAAACCGTTTGTTAATAGAAAACTTGTTGTAAAGTTTAATGCATAATAGTTATTTTTGTTCTTCATTTATTTATCAGAAAGCACATTGGTGCAAGGCTACTGGCCGTGACATTCAAAGTTAAGAAGGAAATTGTACTGGTTTTATGGAAAAAGAATTTAACGTTTATTATATAATGGATATTATTGTTACTGTATTTAGAACCGCAGGGGGGGGGGGGGGGGGAATGAAGCTTTGATTATTTAAATATGTTAAAATGTAAAATAATATACACTCGTGCTCATAAATTAAGCATAATTGCAGAATGTGGTGCCACATAACGTGGCACTACACAAAACTGGCGCAAATAGCATAGACACTTAGGGAACACACATGACACAGATATGTAAGTCCACGGTATTGGTGATAAGTTGAAAAATGGCTCTGAGCACTACGGGACTCAACTGCTGTGGTCATCAGTCCCCTAGAACTTAGAACTACTTAAACCTAACTAACCTAAGGACAGCACACACATCCATGCCCGAGGCAGGATTCGAACCTGCGACCGCAGCAGTCGCACGGTTCCGGACTGCGCGCCTAGAACCGCGAGACCACCGCGGCCGGCGGTGATAAGTTGAGAAAGCCGTCCCGAAACACATGTGCTAGAAGACGCCACTGTTTCCTGCGCATGTGCCCCGACATCAGAGTGGGATATGATCACCATGTACACGTACAGAGACCGCAGAATGGGATAGCATACTCTGGATCAGGTGGTCGAGCAGCTGCTGGGATACAGCCTCCCAGTCTTGCACCAGTGCCTGTCGGAGCTCCTGAAGTCCCGTAGGGGTTTGAACACGTGTAGCGATACTTCGACCGAGAGCATCCCAGACGTGCTCGATCGGGGTTTAAGTCTGAAAAACAGGCAGGCCACTCCATTCACCTGGTATCTTCCAGTTCAAAGTTCTCCTACACGACGGCAGCACGGTGGGGTCGTGCGTTATCATCCATCAGGAGGAAGTTGGGACTCACTGTTCCCCCTGAAAAGGAGGACATACTCGTGCAATATGACGTCCAGATACACCTGACCTGTTACAGTTCCTCTGTCAAAGACATGCAGGGATTTTCGTGCACCAATCATAATCCCACCCATCAAACCACGACCTCCATATAGGTCCCTTTCAAGGACATTAAGGGGTTGGTATCTGGTTCCTGGTTCACACCAGATGAATACCCGGCGAGAATCACTGTTCAGACTATACCTGGACTCGTCCGTGAACATAACCTGGGACCGCTGTTCCAATTACCATGTACTGTGTTCTTGACACCAGGCTTTACAGGCTCTCCTGTGACCAGGGGTCAGTGAAATGAACCTTACAGGTCTCCGGGCGAATAAACCATGTCTGTTCAGTCGTCTGTAGACTGTGTGTCTGGTGACACCTGTTCCAGTGGCTGCGGTAAGGTCCCGAGCAAGGCCACCTGCAGTACTCCGTGGCCGTCTGCGGGCACTGATGGTGAGATATCGGTCTTCTTGTGGTGTTGTACACTGTGGACATCCCGTACTGTAGCGCCTGGACACGTTTTCTGTCTACTGGAATCGTTACCATAATCGTGAGATCACACGAAGGGCCCCTGTGCTGGGTTTGACCAGCTTCCAGTCGTCCAAGAATTCTACCCATCATAACGTCATCAATATGTGCTCTTTGAGCCATTTTCAACACACAGTCACCATTAGCACGTCTGAAAACGTCTGCACACTTACTTGCTGCACCGTTCTCTGACATGCACCAACACGCCTCGGCGTATGTGGACTGCTGCCACCGCCACCTTGCGACGACCGCAGGTCAAATTCACCGCATGGTCATACCACGAGGTGATTTAAACCCGCAAACCGCCCACCAGAGCGTTTCTGCACCATGTATCAGCATTATCCTTAATTTATGAGCATGAGTGTAGAATAAGCTTTAGCCAATCAGAATAACGGCTTCAGTAAAGGGAACTACCCTAGTCATATGAGCGAGGATATTCGGCGCTCTGGAAACGCGGCCGGGTGCGGGCAGAGGGACAGTGCTGGTGCAGACGCGAAAGCGGGCCGTTTGGCTGGAGACACCAGAGGGTACAGTTCGTATGCGGACACGAAAGCGGACTGTCGGTCTTTAGGGAGCTAGGAAGTGAAACGAGTCAGAAAATTTCACGTTGTGTGGTATCTCGCGACTTATTCTCTGAGCGGTGAGCAGCCGCGCCCCTGGTGTGAACTCTAACTTGTCGTGTAGATAACTTGTACTTCGCGATGATATCGTGAATGATCGCAGTGTGCCAAATGGAAATGCGCTCGAGTGTAACAGTAACTCTAAATACGACCACTTTCGCTATTAGTTTGCTTTCTGAGTAAACATTATTTGACCCAAATCGCAACAGTGTGGCCTACATCATTTATGGGTCGTTAATTTAGATCCCGAAATTATTATTACTGTTATGATATGATACACTCCTGGTAATTGAAATAAGAACACCGTGAATTCATTGTCCCAGGAAGGGGAAACTTTATTGACACATTCCTGGGGTCAGATACATCACATGATCACACTGACAGAACCACAGGCACATAGACACAGGCAACAGAGCATGCACAATGTCGGCACTAGTACAGTGTATATCCACCTTTCGCAGCAATGCAGGCTGCTATTCTCCCATGGAGACGATCGTAGAGATGCTGGATGTAGTCCTGTGGAACGGCTTGCCATGCCATTTCCACCTGGCGCCTCAGTTGGACCAGCGTTCGTGCTGGACGTGCAGACCGCGTGAGACGACGCTTCATCCAGTCCCAAACATGCTCAATGGGGGACAGATCCGGAGATCTTGCTGGCCAGGTTAGTTGACTTACACCTTCTAGAGCACGTTGGGTGGCACGGGATACATGCGGACGTGCATTGTCCTGTTGGAACAGCAAGTTCCCTTGCCGGTCTAGGAATGGTAGAACGATGGGTTCGATGACGGTTTGGATGTACCGTGCACTATTCAGTGTCCCCTCGACGATCACCAGTGGTGTACGGCCAGTGTAGGAGATCGCTCCCCACACCATGATGCCGGGTGTTGGCCCTGTGTGCCTCGGTCGTATACAGTCCTGATTGTGGCGCTCACCTGCACGGCGCCAAACACGCATACGACCATCATTGGCACCAAGGCAGAAGCGACTCTCATCGCTGAAGACGACACGTCTCCATTCGTCCCTCCATTCATGCCTGTCGCGACACCACTGGAGGCGGGCTGCACGATGTTGGGGCGTGAGCGGAAGACGGCCCAACGGTGTGCGGGACCGTAGCCCAGCTTCATGGAGACGGTTGCGAATTGTCCTCGCCGATACCCCAGGAGCAACAGTGTCCCTAATTTGCTGGGAAGTGGCGGTGCGGTCCCCTACGGCACTGCGTAGGATCCTACGGTCTTGGCGTGCATCCGTGCGTCGCTGCGGTCCGGTCCCAGGTCGACGGGCACGTGCACCTTCCGCCGACCACTGGCGACTACATCGGTGTACGGTGGAGACCTCACGCCCCACGTGTTGAGCAATTCGGCGGTACGTCCACCCGGCCTCCCGCATGCCCACTATACGCCCTCGCTCAAAGTCCGTCAACTGCACATACGGTTCACGTCCACGCTGTCGCGGCATGCTACCAGTGTTAAAGACTGCGATGGGATCTCCGTACGCCACGGCAAACTGGCTGACACTGACGGCGGCGGTGCACAAATGCTGCGCAGCTAGCGCCATTCGACGGCCAACACCGCGGTTCCTGGTGTGTCCGCTGTGCCGTGCGTGTGATCATTGCTTGTACAGCCCTGTCGCAGTGTCCGCAGCAAGTATGGTGGGTCTGACACACCGGTGTCAATGTGTTCTTTTTTCCATTTCCAGGAGTGTATGTTAACTTTGTATTTCTTAAACTTGCCATCAGGAAGACAATTTAACCAAAGGGTCACAAGTGTCTAATTTAGGGCGTGTAATGCGACAATTGCGGTTAAACCCCTAGACGAGATAAGCCAATACATTTCGACGAAGAGGAATCGCATATGAGCCCAACATCTTTGGTATGTTAGCTCGCAATATGCAGCAGGCTTTTATGGACTTATTCACGGGGCAGGACATACTGTTTTATCAATCAGGTACCTTCAACCTGGTGCTCCAATGTTCACGGCGAATTTGCCTGATTGACATACCGATTCTGGACTGTACTGAATTCGAACGGTGACTTAAGATTGTCACTTATAGTACTTGTTGTAATGATTCCAGTTACACGTGAAAGTTGTTTTTTCACCTTACGCTCTTAAGCTGATGCTGTCTCAAACATGACGACTGGTTATGTTCGAGGGCTATGCATAGTAAACCGTTAACGCTTTCCTAGTTACGTATTTTAGGGCACACATTGGATTTTATTCTCTTGTTTTGCTTCTTTGGAGCCTTACTTACTGATCTTTTCGGGCTACAGATATATCTTGCTGAACATTTCAGTTCTGTTGATGTTAAATAAAATAATAATTCCCATGTCTGCCAAACTCCCAGCCATACCCCAGTCCACCCAGAAACTACGCCGCAACTGACGGCAGAGTTCGGTTGTTCTTTGTGCTCTGGGAACATAGCTTGACAGTATTAGAATTGTGAGTCTGCTTAGGACGTAGCTGTCGTGGGCAGTGGCTGTCCATGGATAGGCCGCTGTTAGCGCAGTGTTGAGCTGTCGCGCAGGCTTCGGCAGGTCGTGTGTGAACCAGTGCAGCTTATAGCAGGAGAATGTACCACAGGATTAGTAGTATTTTTCGGTTGGTTCACCTTAAAGATTAGTTGCGTTGCTATTTCTCTTTTTATGGAAGTTGAACCATGTTCTTGAGGTCACGTGCGTAGGTCGCTCGCTTGAACCACGCGGAATATGTATTGCTATGATGTTTGTTGTCAGTTGTAGTAGGGTAGATCACGTTCGTACCCGTGTATTGGACGAGCAAGTTGGTTTCTATTTGGCATCAGTATCTGCGACTTCCATAAGGACTAGGCAGGTGTTGAAAGTTATCTTACAAAATAAAAAAAGGTAAAGAAGATTATGTGAATCTGCACTTGTTTGCTTTACTTCCAGATTGTCTCTTTCTGAATGTGTAGTCCCTTTATAACTGTACGCTCTTGCACACCAAAAAATTCCATTCATATAAAAGAAATATGCACGTAAGGTAATCTCACGTTCACAGTTAAGAACTAAATCTGACTGTGAGAACGAGACGCAAATCGGACTGCGAGCAGGTAAATATGAAATATACACTGCCTGAACCAACACAGTCTCACACACACACACACACACACACACACACACACACACACACACACACACACACACAAAGACACTGGACTTTAATATTTAAACTCAACAGTGCCAACTGAACCTGTAAAGTCGGAAAACTCGTATCTCCTGTATGAGGCTTATCTGTATCGCAATGGAATACGCCGAGAAACTGCTCTTCTAAAAAAAGGAGAAAAGGTGCATGAGTTTCTGATCTGCTACTAAACTACAAAGAACCACGGTAGAGCAAGGCGATCTCTTAAATATATGCAACTGAAACAGCCTTGATTCTCTTAATATTTATCTGTCACAAAAAAGAATGTTCATCAGGTGATGTGACTGCATAACGAAGTAGGATAATCTGTGTTACTCTCTGGGCAAAACTTCATCTCCTGAAACAGCGTTAAAAAGAAATTCATCTAAAAAAATTGACACTATCTAGTTTATAAAATTTTACCACTGAAGGCTTAGCAGGCAACAAGATAATACTCATTACATTTTACAATTATATAACATCAACACTGAAGAAATATAAAAATGTAATGCAACAAGAAAATGTATTCTAACACAAAGTTCTCTTGCTAATTATTAAATTCTTGTCACCTTTTCAAATCTATTAACATTGGCTGTGACAAAAATAGCCTGAAAGTCTTGATTTGGATGTCTGTGGTGGACCAAGAATGCCTAAATAACTGCTGCAGCAGAAAAGTAAAGTATGTTCTTTTATTTTATTTACACGTCTAGTTCCGCAGGACAAAATTCAAGAGCTAATCTCAAAGTTCGTGGAACGTGTCAGTACATGAAATTACGACATAAATGTAATAACAGATAAAATAAAATGTTTACGAACCCAAAAAAAGTCCACCCATAAGTTTCAGTAAACGCAACGAACAATGTAACATAAGAATCAGCTTCACTTTTCAAGGAACTCCTCAACAGAATATAAGGAGTGATCTACCAGAAAACTCTTCTGGCTGGCCGGGGTGACAAAGCGGCTCTAGGCGCTACATTCTGGAACCGCGCGACCGCTACGGTCGCTGGTTTCGAATCCTGCCTCGGGCATGGGTGTGTGTGATGTCCTTATGTTAGTTAGGTTTAAGCAGTTCTAAGTTCTAGGGTAATGATGACCTCAGAATTTGAGTCCCATAGTGCTCAGAGCCATTTGAACCAAACTCTTCAGTTTCGATTTGAATACGCGTGAATTACTGCTATAATTTTTGAATTCTTGTGGTAGTTTATTGAAAATTAATGCAGCAGTATGCTGCTTACTTTCCTGCACAAGAGTTAACGAAGTGCGCTCCAAATGCAGATTGGATTTCTGCCGAGTATTAACTGAGTGAAAGCTACTAATTCATGGGAATAAGCTGATATTGTTTGCAGGAAACGACAGCACAGAATATATATATATATATTGAGAGACCAATGTCGAAATACTCAGACTAGTGAACAGGGGTCGAGAAGAGGTTAGCGAACTTACTCCATCTATCGCCCAAACTGCCCGTTTCTGAGCCAAAAATATCTTTTCAGAATGGGAAGAGTTACCCCAAAATACAATATCATTCGACATAAGCGAATTAAAATAAGCAAAGTGGACTAATTTTCGTGTCGGACTGTCACTTACTTCAGATACCATTCGAACAATAAAAATGGGAGCATTCAGTTTCTGAACAAGATCCTGAACGTGGGCTTTCCATGACAGTTTATTATCTGAACACCTAGAACTCTGAACTGTTGAGTTTCACTAATCATATGCCCTTTCTGTGAACTTAAAACTTTGAATTTTGTTGAATTGTGTGTTAGAAACTGAAATGAGTCTTACTGTGATTTAGCATTAGTTTATTTTCTACAAGACATAAACTTAAGTCATGAACTGTGCTTTTTGAAACAGGGCCAATGTTGCACACAAGTTCCTTTACTACCAAGCTAGGGTCATCAGCAAACAGAAATATTTTAGAATTACCCGTAATACTAGAGGGCATATAATATCTTTCGTTACCTTAAATCTTGATCTTCCCAAAATAGTATCTGTCTAAGTAGAGCCATCTCATTCAATGCATAGCGATAATATTCCTATTGTGATAATAATATCTTCAATTAGATCAATAAAATAATTTACAAGCGCACTAAGTCCTGCATTCTTCTTGTACAAACTCACTGCCTCGACACCCCGCTGCCAATCTCTATCTCCTCTCCTCGCGATCAACATTTGACACCTTGGCGCCTTCGCACAGCAAAGATGACCTAACTAGTCGCCAGGCATGGCAGCGTCTCTGACGAGGCCGAGTGCGCATTTAACAAAACCGCCACATGCTCGTCTAAGACATCCAAAAACAAGAAAATTATCTATAAAATTATATACACACAGAATCCTTTGTCAGTTTGGACAACTTTTCCAGAGTTATGATCGGATTTTCTTTCTGCTGGAGTGACTTTGAATGTTGCCTAGTCTCGGGGCTAGGCAACAAAGGCAGGTCCAAGGGCTACGGTATTTTTAGTGACTGCTGTTCGTGACTGTATGTCACTTCGACATGTTCTGGCCGGGTAGTGTAGTGTCGGGTTCTGTTTTAAAGGTGAATAACAGTGTAATAAGTTTGTTCAAGGCTGTGAATTGGTAATGTTATATAATGACATTATATTCTGTAGCCGTGCGTGACTGTTATTGCTTTTGCTATTTCTGGTACGCACTACTGGCATAAGGCTGCCTGGAAGTGGAAGGACTAGGCAAAATAAGAACTAAACGTCATTCGTGTCAACACTTTTATTAACATTCCTCAGGAAAAGTACCCTTAGCAACTGGGACAACAAGACCTTAACATACTAAGACAAAACTAACCAATTAGGTAAAACAATTTAAGAACACCTACTGATAATCGATAAAACAGTCTTCTGAACATTTCTTTTCCTTCTCTGGAAGGGTAAAGAATTATCCAGATAACAGGGTTCTGTAACAAGTATAACATGATAGGAAAACTGTCTTCAAAACATGCAAGCAATAAATATCTTTAGAATGTGACTAAAATACAACAGAAAATTCAGGTTTACGTACAAGTAGTTCACCAAAAGAAATAAAAATTAGAGCTGACTGACATCAAACCACCACACATCGCACAATTTGCTCCGGACGAACAGCCTCAAAATTACGTAGGGCAGGCCCGATAGACTGAGCCCCAATCGCTGCTCACGACGCTTTTTCTTTTCCAAGCAACCAGTGGCTACAAGCGCCAAGACACAACATATAATGATAGACTGATGAACTGAGAACTTAACTTTGAAGTAAAACGAGAAAAAAACTTCAGTCTCAGATTACACGCTGGAAGTATAGACCAATCAGTTGTGATAATTCGGAAACGTGAATAGTTGGCTGCTGGACCTACGTTAAACACAAGCTTGGCTTGGAAGTATAACTCACCAAGATACGTGCAACAAGATTTGCCACCGCAGGACGGATGAGCTTGCGGTATCCAAATAGCTGATGGAACTGACATGGTTATTTAGTGTACAACAAATCAAGCAAAAAACATATTTTGAACATCACGCATAATGGCGCATTGAACGTACAAAAATTACATAGCCCCAAAGAGTCTAAAACGGCGATAATTTAAAATATCCAATCAAATGTCAGCTCTGTGACAATCAACAAATTGAAACTATTATGTTTTCATACGAGCGACACACTCCTCCAATCGCTTGGTCAGACAGAGGAACAGAGCAACAGGAAGCTGAGCTGAGTCCGATACAGAGGGAGCAATACATAAACACGTGTAGGAACTGAACCATTCACAAGTGTCACACTCACAGCGGAGAGCAACATCAGTCTTTACAAATGATGCCAGGTCTCGGCACCGAAGCAACGAACTAAAAGTAGGTCACCGAGCATTCAAAGCCACTGTGCGATGACAAACAGTGGAAAAGCTTGGAGCCGCCAGGAGATGCATGGACGACGACAACACAACGTCTGCCTTCGGATGTGTTTGGCCTAAGAATAACATATCCACCTCCACTTCTGGTGCACGGTTCTGATGTCTGGAAGATGCTCAGCCAGACAAACTTTGAAGTCCCGCAGGTGGAAGAACAAACAGCCAGCCCGTTGATCCACCAACTTGCACTGTCCGTGCTGCTTCTGTACTCAATGTCTCTCGCAGATAACGGGCTCAACGTCACTCAACGGCAAAAGTGCCAAGCCCCCTTCAAGCCAAAGATCGTGTTTCAGGAGACGCAAATAAGCTACTGATCGTGCAACGGCTCAGCTCTCAGCCTCCCCGGAATTACAGAATTCTCGGCGCGGAGGGTGGAGCAGGTCTTATGAGGGAGGTAATTAATACTACCTCTTTTAACATAGCTAGCGTGCACCTGCAACGTATCTCTCTTCGTAACGGAGCCTAAGCTTGACCGTAGTGGACACCTTCCACACCCTATATTGGCCCAGAAAGCTGGGTGACAGTTTTCCGTATGCCTTACTCGCAGAGTCTCTATCCCAAAATTGCTCTCTAGGACTATATCCTAGACCTAAATATTTCCAGGACATCGGCCCTGGCTATACCACACTGCTTCCGTAATACGAGCGCTCTGAACATTTGCCCTAGCTCTGCACCAGTTACAACTGATTAACATAGAACTAATATCACTGGGCAACAAACTATGTACGGACCAGATATCTGATACAGAGGAATTAAGAGGATAGGCAAACATGAGAGAAGCAGGGGTTGCTCTGCGCTCATCATCTCTGGCAGTATTAAAAGCTAGGTTCAACCATGGTAAACTAAGATTTTATTTAGTTTGAGCCTAAGAGTGGGAAACAATCAGAAAGGACTATAGGTTACAATTTACCTGCTCCATGAATGACGGGTAGTGGTAATGATGTGTGGTGGTGATGCGTTTAACCCCTAATCAGAATCAGAAGTTGCAAAACTCCCTCGAAGAGAAACAAGGTGCATTATCGCTGAATGTGACCTTCTGAGAATTGAACCAAGAGAAAATCTTACTCAAAAGTCTAATAGTTAGTTCGCAAGTAACACCATTAATGGGCAGCAACCAGCTGAACCGAGAAAAACATCCAAATACCACAAATACATATTGTGGCCCACCTTGGGTCCGTGGAAGAGGACAGAGGTAATCTGTAAAAAGATGCTTCATGGGGACCTCCACTCAAGTATACTGAAGCCTATCGGAATCCAACTTCGACATCTTGCGTTTCCGACACTGATTAACAATTCTTCAAACAGCACGTTATGGATTCACGGACCTTATGAACATTTTTATATACCCCCAGATGACCACTCCCGCAACAGAACTATGATAATATTTAAAAACAGCCGGGACAAGGGCTGCAGACAAACACCTTTTAAGATCTCCATCCCAGCACTCGTGGCAGCAGAGACTGTCCTTCCACACTTTGTACCTGGGAATTTGCTGACCGGTTCCCAACTGCTTCCTAAAGGAGCCCAACTTGAAGTCCTGCTCTTGTTGTTAGGTATGTCAGCACACAATACCAGAACCTCAGTAAACAATGAATTAACAAGACCTTCTACAACATCGTCATCATGGGCAAAAAAATCCACCTCCTCGTCTTCGAAAATTGTGTTCAAAGTATCCAGTATAATGTTATCCCACCCCCTAGTGTGGTGCACCTTGAAGAGAGAGATGGATACTCGGGTGGTCTACCTCGAAAAACGCCCATTTTCTTACTTTTTTTTTTTTTTTTTTTTTTTTTTGCGAGAGATAGAAACCAAGAGCCAGGTTGCCCTTCCCCAGTGTGAATTCCCAGTGTTCCCAGTGTTGAGGCTGTATTTAAACTTCTTTAGCGTGAAGAGGACAGCCAGCGCTTCCATCTCCCGAGTAGAGTATTTTGTCTCACTTCGAGACAGGCAACTAGAGGTGTAGGCTGTAGCAACACGGCGGGATCCGTAGAGTTAGAGGCATTGGTTTGGACCATGTTGGTATGATTAAAGTTAGGAATTTCAGAAGTGGTACATTAATCAAAGCGATCTGAGGCGCATCAAACGCAGTCTGCTGACAGTCGGTCCAGAGAAATGACCTGCCCTTCTTTCGCAACACGTTAAAGAGACTAGCTAGCTCAGAAAACTTTGAAACGAATTTTCGGAGGAAATTAGTCATTCCAGTGAAATAAGCTCCCCCTTTCATAGCCTTAGGAGGGTTGGAAACTCTAAAGAACTCAGGTCCTAGATTGATAAATCCTGACGAACCTCCCCCCCCCCGCTCCACACGCATCCCCCCTCCCTCCCCCAAGACTTCGCAAGAGGAAAGGTATCGCACGATGAGTTGAGGTACCTTTAGACAATTTGACAATTAGCTTCGCTTGTCTCAGACGCTCCAGAACCAGTCACATTTCCCCCAAATCCTCGGAGAAGGAGGAACTGTAAATGACAGCATCGTCCTAGTGATAAATACACACACTTGGACTTCAGATATCCGAGCGCAGAATCGAGTAATTTAGAAAGAACTGCCATCCCGGTAGATTGGTCGAGAGCCATGCGGTTGGATTCATAGAAGTTCCAGTTAGAGCAAAAGGTAGTGGCCGCTTGGGACAGGAAACATAGGTTGAAGGGAGACGCGGACTGTTGGCTGGTGAACCTCACCGAAGGGTTATTTGCCATGTTATGTTTTACTGCTGAAATTGTTTCCGACATGATGATTGCTTACGGCCGAGGGCGAGGCACACTCAACTGTTTATGCTGTTGCTCAGCTACGAGTATTAGGTCAGTGGTTGGATTCCATTCTTTTATTTAATGGCAGTTAGTGTGGAGCTGTATGTAAGAATCTTTAGGGACTACAGAATTTTTCAGTTCGGTGAAATAATATTTCTGTTTGATGTTAAGTAAAATAACTGTTAAATTGAGCCCCACGACTGAACAAACCCACGTCCAAATCTCTCGCCACCTTAATCCTACGACACAGTACACTCCCTATCGAAAAATTTCACACACGTGTTCACTTTACATCTGCATCTGTACTCACATTATCAGTTGGACCTCTGTTACTGCGAAATCTGACACGTGTGTCGCGTTCACTTTGGGAAGTGGAGTGAGCAACGTTTGTCTTCTTCTACCATACACTCCCCTAGAGCTTCCGTAACTCCATTACGGAAGAACTTACATCCTGGTGGCTACCTGTGTTAAAAGAACAAGTTATATTATCGCAACCGCAGTTTTCTATTTAGAGTCTCGGATATCTGTTTTTATATTTATTCGGAGTAAGGTCATATAAGAAAACTCAACTGGAAACGAGTGTCATTCAGTTAGTGAAATAACCTACATGTGTAGACATGTACATGGACTACTAATTTTGATTGCAGATGTAATTTGGAGGTACCTTTCTTGCTAATTTAAGTGGCACAATGATTTAGGAGTTTGATAAGGACTTTTAGCTTTAAGCCAGCCGCAGTGGCCGTGCTGTTCTAGGCGTTGCAGTTTGGAGCCGAGCGACCGCTACGGTCGCAGGTTCGAATCCTGCCTCGGGCATGGATGTGTGTGATGTCCTTAGGTTGGCTAGGTTTAATAAGTTCTAAGTTCTAGGCGACTGATGACGTCAGAAGTTAAGTCGCATAGTGCTCAGAGCCATTTGAACTATTCTTTTAGCTTTAAATTTGGAAGTAATCACTATCATTAAAATAATTTTAGTTAATTCCTTTTCTGTCATCAATTCTAGGACCAATTTTTTCAACATTTTCTGGCTTATTTACTGTATCTGAGATTTTGTGGATCCGACCTTGTGATTTCGCATGCAGTATTTGAGAGTTAAATTGCAATTTTGTGCGTAATATTATGTCATGCGTCACTGAGCAAAGTTCTTTTGACAGTTTCGATCAGAGTAAACCGTGCAAACCTTTGCTAGTGAGCGTTATTGTGTAGCGACGCTTTGTGTATTGCAGTGTACGAATTACACGAATCATAAATGTAGACCTATTTGACGTACTACCTTTTTCAGTACTACCACGCATATTTGTTTGACGTTGAGTGGCGACTTTCATTTTGGGCAGTAGATGAACGTTTTCGATATCCTGTGAGAGATTGTACCATATATTGACTGTGATTAATATGTATCAGGAATAGACGTTAACGTGTATTAGGGAAAATTTTGTGTTCTCACTGATGTCCTCCTCGTTCTGTTACTAACATACTCTCCTTTAGCCTGTTCTATGTACACTGAAGTCGGTGTTAAAGTTGTATAAATTAGAGTACGAAGGTATTCTTACATCATGTTTTCTACAATGAAGGTGCTGTCGCCAGCTTAAATATTGAGAAGATGCTAGCAATCTAACAAAATATAGCAAAGTAAGTGCAATGAAAGATGAAGTCCATTATAAATCAATCGAGGCATAGTTCCTTAATTTTGGTGTAACGTAAACGAATGATGCAGCACTGACGCGTTGAATTTACATGTACATGAAAAACATTGCGACTTCATAACGATGCTAGAAAGAAATTCTGAGAATCTAAGTTTGGAGCACAGTATTGTATGTCTGTTCGTTCTGGATTGCGGGAAAACTGGGAGGGAAGAGGGTGTTTGAGTTGTGGTGTTAAAGAATAATGTTGAAAATTTGGTGGACTAGTGATATGAGATTCTCCAAAAGACATCAGGTAATAACTGACATGGAACTAGTGGGAGCTGTAGAGGGTAAGCGCTGTAGGGCTTACGCAACATAGCAATACATACGACAATAACTGACGACGTAGAGTGGATGTGCTACTCTAGGGTGAAAAGGTTGGCGGAGGAGAGGAATTCACAGTGGGCCGAATCAAACCAGTCTAAAGACTGCTGATTAAATTTATATCATACTTGACTCGCTAGAGTAATTACGCTAACAATGTTCCTAAATATTCTTTTACAATTAAGAAATTAATCCTTTTGAGCACTTTAAGGTGTGAAACTTGCGTGTTAGCACCAATACTGGAACACAACGTTGTTAAGTATACAACCTGACATATACCACCACAAATTCAGAAAAACACTTGGAGTAAAAATTGCTATAGCCATTTAAATGTGTGCGTTAGATATGACATTGTTTCGCAAAATCGAGCTACCTTGGAGAACGTTGTTGTTTTTCACCTCCGCATGCTGAAGACTTGTTAATATATACTTTATAGCCAGTCTGGCAATTTAAATTAAGCACCCAGTGGAAGCTCTATTTTCGTTTTCCATAAGCATTCCTCTGCCACGACGCTTCCGCAGCGAACGTAACCTTCAATACGAAATTGGTGCGCACTATATTTACTTTTAAATTTATCCATGTTGTATGGCATTGGTTAAGGTTGGAGTACCTGATTCATCACAGCCACTTGCTCAGCTATTTGTTTGATCGTGTTGAGTCCGTCGTGCTTCTTATGTTTATCCTGCGGTATGTTACTGACTCTGTCTACTAGTGTGCTATATGCAGAATTTTCGACGCACTTATTGATAAGCTAATGCATAAAAAACAGTAATAAATCAAACGCTATACAAAAATTAAAAATAAAATAAAGTAAATCCATCATTTGCATACCATTCACAAGAAAACTCTACTATGAAATAGTAAGGATTTTCAGATAACACGACATTAACATCACTTTCACGATGCATAAACAAACTGCAACACGTCTGACACACAATGTTAACACACAGACAGATAAACACACACAATCAAGCATTCAGAATATAGGTTGTAGCACACGCAAAGCCCTTTATGTAAGGCAAGAAGGTTGCAGTGAATACATAAATATCTATTCCACAAACAAGAAGGCGTAGCCGTTCACATTAAGAACACCAGCAAACCCATTCCAAGATATCACAAATGATATTGACACACTACATAAATTTTATGGAGGACGCGAAATGGTCTTGTATGAGGACCTAGAAAGTTTCATTCATTGCACAGAACATGTCAACAGACTGCAGTGTGATAAACTACGAAGTGGCAACGTAAAATTCTTAAAAAATTTCTACATTTAGGAACGCTTGTTTTATTAACATAAAGTACTCGCTGGAAAGAAGCTCTTAACATTACTGAATAACAAAGATATACTAAATAATTATATTTTAATACGTGCCGTAACGTAAATATGTTTATATTAAAAAGTTTGCGTACTGTCTTAGCGAATGAAATAAGTTGTCTTAACAGTTAACTGTTGTTGGAGTGGTTTGTAAACAACTGAGTGTGAATGTGTTAAGTGGTAGAATTAGGGTTATTAGTGTGCTGTGCGTGCCACATAACTGCATATCGAGCATAATGTAAGTAAAGACGCAAATGAGATCTTTCAACCTTTTAACAAATAAAAGGAAATAATAATATAATAATTTATTATAATAATTTGTAAATTAATAGTAATTATTGTTTGTTTAAGTAATTGAGAGAATAAAATTTACGCCGTGAATTTATCGAACTTCGCACGTCCGAAGATGTACGGAACGTAGCCAGGGCTCATTATATATTTTTTGTGGACAAAGTCTGATATATGACCTCAGCTTCAATCATGAAAATGGAGTGACTAAAACTACTAAAACAAAGAAAAGCATACGATTAAATAAAACATATATTGATTCTAACATATACATTATGATATAAGGGACACTTACGTAAAATTCTATCTAACTAATTGCAGATAATTCACAAATGAGAGCGACATTTTAATTCTGCTCCTCTTTCCTGCAAATTAATATCAATATGGCTAACTGTGGAGCCGCACAAAATATTACGTCCTTCTAGGACAACGAATGACAAGAGTGTGCTGATGCCTACTGGCTGTGACAAGAGAGCGGTGTTATTTTCTTTATTTTGCTTCCTCTTGTCCTAAAAAATCGATATATATAATCTAACTTCGGTAACTTAAATATAGTCTGTGCTCAAGTGCAAATGGTTCCTTAAAACCTGCAGTAGACTTAAGGTGTACAACGAAAACAACCAAATCAATTTCCGTACTTAACCAAACAGGTACACCTCGAAAATAATCCTCGTCACACTTTAGATTGATGTACATGTAATTATAATGCACTTCGTGTGGCCGCATGCTGCCAAACTGCGTCTTGCTAATAAATGTAGGTAAAAGGTGACCGAAACAGCCATAATAACTTCATAAACGTGTAATTTTACCGTTCATCGTCTGGCAGATTTTCTCTTACAATGTTCGTCAGTAAAACGTCTGAAAAAAATCATATTCCAGTGCATAAATTTACTATTAGAAGCAATAAACCTGTTCACATATGTGAAGAGTGAAAGTAACACGTTATACAACACATTAATGAAGCAACTATACTCATTTGTTTCCCATCCTGAAAATCGATATAAATCCTGATCACTGTTCCGTAACTTCTTTTACAGGATCGAAGCATTTCAGAATGTCTTAAAACATAGGATTCTAATTAAGAGAAATGAAAGTATGAAACATTTATATTAAAATAAATCAATTAACTTGTGACTTTTAACATGTTCCATAGTTAGAATGCCACATTTAATAAAACAAAAATTAAAAAATAGTTAATTACGGAAATTACAGGAAAAAAATTCAAATAAAATTTCTGATAATATCATACAAAGCGTAGGAGTACATGTTTACTAAGAAAAAATAGCAACCACACTTTTAAAACAACCAATTAAGGAATATCCTAGCTATTTGAGCGCTTCAGGTGGTTTCAGTTTAATTCTTCTTTTTTTAATGATATCTCGAAATGGCAGTGTTTTGATTTGGAAGCAAACGTTTACGTACTTTGTAGAAAAAATAAGCCACTATTCTATTAAAACGGAGCATGTCAAGACAAGAGAATCTGGTCGATATTCTCAGAACTGTGCTTTACAATCAAATTGTTCATTGTGAAGACAGACACAATACGGAGTATTTGATTGTCACTGCCACACGCAATTAGTAATATTGTTCGCCATTCAGTTGACAATTTTGACGCGTGATATATAAACAAACACAGATATGTCAACATGTAAATGTGTTATTAGCGTATAATTAAGCCGGCCGCGGTGGTCTAGCGGTTCTAGGCGCTCAGTCCGGAACCGCGGGACTGCTACGGTCGCAGGTTCGAATCCTGCCTCGGGCATGGATGTGTGTGATGTCCTTAGGTTAGTTAGGTTTAAGTAGTTCTAAGTTATAGGGGACTGATGACCTCAGATGTTAAGTCCCATAGTGCTCAGAGCCATTTGAACCATTTGAACCTATAATTAAATGTACGTATAATAAATGAGTTTACCTCAACATTTACAACGGGTATTCTCTTGACATTCATTTCATTTGGAGAAGCAGTAACGAGAGGTCCTGAACGCAAATTAACTCCCATCGATAACCAATGGATTCGTTCAGAAGGTAATGAAACGCAAAGACTCTGCTTTGTCGAGGACGTTAGACGAAGAATCAAACTGCAAAGCGACTTAATCTAGCGAGAACTGTAGTTAAGTTCTTAAGGGAAAAGAAAATCAGGAGGAATGAAACAGCTGCTGTGCAGACACACTTATTTGAATATACACTACTGGGGTGGTGCACAATTCGTAGCACTTTTCCGTAAGTTTAATACACACAACAGACACGCATGAGAGAGATCTTAGTCATGAATAATGTGTCACCATTTGCTTTTATTAAATCCACTCTAATGATCAAAATTAAGTAACTGACCTGCTCATATATCGTACGCACAGCGCGCTGTCTTCCGATCACGCTGCGGATTAACGAGCATGGCTGGTGCACCTGACAGTCTGAGTGTGGTTTTTAGCTAGTTTTCCACGCACCTTTAGGCAAATGCTGCACCAGTCCATAATTCAAGCTGGATGATGATATGTAAATGGAAACGGATTAATAATTGCTTGACTAATGGGAAAAATTAATCGGAAAGAATGGCTGAGAAAATTTTGAAGGTAGGTTATGAATCTGTGCACAATTTTGGGTGAAATTTAACTGATGCCAGTATCAACAGACCTCTAATATCGTCACATTCAAGATCAATACGTACTGTTGCTTCCAGTAGTGTGCGGTACCAAAAAATCACCACAATCATTGAAAATCTCGATCTGCCTATGAGGTGCCTTTCGTGTCTGAGTCATTACCTCCACATTAGTTCCATTGTGTTTAGTCTTGAGTGTGACAACATCGATTCAGGAACGCTCCTCCAGATACGGCGTTAATTATTCTTGTCCGCACCTGTTACGTCTCCTGGCAAGACATTTGTAAAATCGGTGTAACATAAGTGAAAAAAAAACATTTATCTGTGTTATTATATTTCATTTCTGTATGAACAGTTATAGATTATGTGGATACTGTAAAAAAGGTAATAATTATTTTTCGTTTTTGTGTTTGTGTAATATTATGTATGACCATTTTGCAAATAACGTCTGTGGTCGGCGAGTGTGGAAACCAAAGCAGACAATGATAATTAAAAATATAACAAAGATATATATTAACATATTAAATTATTTATAAATAGTGGAGACTTAGACATTACTCCCTATGTCGTCTTGTAGCCGTGAATGTTGTAAAAGCCTGTGAGGCTTCCCCAAACGCTTAGTTAGCTGTCTTCTGTTCTTCTATCGAGAAAGACGCTATTTGATACTGATGTATAAGAAAGGTGTGTAATTTGATTTTTATGTTGATTTTGAATGTAGAAATTGTTAAAAATACTTGTAATAATTTGTAGCTAGCTTTCCGAGTATTTCATTCCATATTTTTAGCGGTTTTCAGTGAATTTAGAATTTTTCCGTGACGCAGTGCTGCGCCACGATCGCGAAAGCCGCTGCCGCCGCAAATTCAATAAAAGTGATTGAATAGAATGAAAGCAGTTTCCCGCAACCAAGCGGGCGGGTAATGGTACATTAAAATTATTTTTTTCACCTTCCCGGAGACCCCAGAGGCGAATTGTAGATTTTATTATGTTATTTTCAGATGGACATGGGCAACTGCTAGTACTATATAAGAGACCTAAATAATTTAAGTAAATCAGAGTGTTAAAACTTTACTTTTGTGATATCAAAGACTTCTGTGTTGAAACCTGGTCTGGTTGATAATATTAAAATCAATTCTCATTTTTAGTTTCATGCTCTCGTGTTAGCCGTGGCAGTCAATACTGTTCAAATATTAAAAAGTGCACTGCAACTTTTATGTTTGGCGAAAACTTCACACTGTAACTTCTGTGTGTATAATAAGAGTAATTTTCAGTGCATTTAAGAGACGAAAGTAGAGAAAGAGTTGCAGTGATGATACAGTGTTCCATTTCTAACAAGCCAGATCAGAAGTATAACATAGTCGTGCACATTAAAGATCACACATTCACAGTAGGAGATCTTTAAGTGTTTTACGTATCCCCACATAATAGATCAGAGGGCACAAAGTTAAAATTCTCAACTACAGAAACCAGTAGCGAGAACCGCATTTTATCTTTTGTGTTCGCAGCAATAATCAACATAGGTAGTTTACTTAAAGTGCTATGCAACATAAACTGTATATAAAATCAAAGTACACGGTGGGACGCAACATTACATCCATTTAATACTAAACTAATATCGATTTTATCCGGAATGGTTTAAAGGGCTCTGAGCACTATGGGACTTAACTTCTGAGGTCATCATTCCCCTATAACTTAGAACTACTTAAACCTAACTAACCTAAGAACATCACACACATCCGCGCCCGAGGCAGGATTCGAACCTGCGACCGTAGCCGCCGCGTGGTTCCAGACTGCAGCGCCTAGAACCGCTCGGCCACCCCGACCGGCCTTTTATCCGAAATAATTGCCTACAAAAATCCTCTGCGTGACTCCAATTTCGTAAATGAGCCTCCTACTACTTTAATAGGATATTTAAAGAGTTCAAATATTTCTGCGTGCGCAAACTTCCGCGTTTTTAGTGGACGATCATTTCTCTACCGTGTGGCAGTACCATATGGTAGACAATTATTGTGCAATAATGCACAATATTCTGCAATTATGCCCATGTCGACAACAGTCCTTGTAGTTTTGATGCACGGATATGCCTTACGTAAAGCTGCTCCGTTGCCGAATGTTTGTCTGCCTGAAGATACGCAAGAGCCTCAGAATAATATCCGAAGTTACCGAGAACATTTTACACGAAAATCTCCCGTGTGAATAGATTCATAACGTACTCGATCGGCTTTGGCATCGACGGATCCACTCAACCAGAGATTCCAGAAAATGACAACAGAAGATGATAACCATGTGCCACCTGATTTAAGAGACACGCCCTTACCTTCTGACAGTCATGATAACTATGCAAGCAGCGAATGTGACTACAATTTCTATTGATAAATGTAAAATATAGAGTAAACCATATCAATAAGGGAAATTCCACTTCCGCTTCACTATCGGCGACCTCAAAATACGTAATTTATACGCAAAGTTTTAATCGAACCGGCTAAATTTGTAATTGCGGATCCGGAGAATTGGCTCCGTCATTTTGAGTTTTCTGATTCCAACATCAGAATCGTAACCAATGACCCCAAAAATCCAGAAAGATCATAGTTTTGCAGGATTTTATACCAATTTTTCTGTTATGTCCAGGTTTTGGTATGAGTTGGAGCAACGTTGGCCATGGTCGATCCTGTCGTAGGGAAATAATGTAACACATAGGCTATTAAAAATTTGTATGTTGACTAGCTTTCCTCCACTGAAACGCTTTTAAATTTGAGATTTTCGCTCTGCAGAGGAGTGTGCGCTGATATGAAACTTCCTGGCAGATTAAAACTGTGTGCACTGACCGAGACTCGAACTCGGGACCTTTGCCTTTCGCGGGCAAGTGCTCTACCAAGGTTCGCAGGAGAGCTTCTGTTAAGTTTGGAAGGTAGGAGACGAGGTACTGGCAGAAGTAAAGCTGTGAGGACGGGGCGTGAGTCGTGCTTGGGTAGCTCAGTTGGTAGAGCACTTGCCCGCGAAAGGCAAAGGTCCCGAGTTCGAGTGTCGGTCCGTGCACACAATTTTAATTTGCCAGGAAGTTTCATCTTCAGTTATGGTCTGGCGTGCAATTTCATATGACAGCTGGAGCACTCTCGTGGTTTTCCGACGCACATTGACTGGATACCTGTACGTCTATCTGGCGATTTGGCTTGCTCTGCTAATATTCATGAACAGCATTCCACGGGGTGTTATCCAACACTGCGACAGTAGCGGTCGCGCGGTTCCAGACTGCAGCGCGTAGAACCGCTCGGCCACCCCGGCCGGTTCATAGCAACAATCTATGGAAATCGAGCAAGGGCATCGTTTTGCTGCAAGACAATGCCCATCCTCATGTGGCAAATCACACCAAAGATTTCATCACATCTTTTCGATGGGAAACTCTAGATCATCCTCCGCGCAGCCCCGATATTGCGCCCAGTGACTACCATCTGTACCTGCACTTGAAGAAACACCTCGGCGGTCGGCGTCTTCAAGACGATGAAGTCAAAACAGTGGTGAAGCAGTGGTTAACAAGTCAGGCGGCAGACTCCTATTAAGATGGTATTCAAAAACTGGTACAACCTTATGACAAGTGCTTCAATATTGACGGAAACTATGTAGAAAAGTACCGGGTGATCTAAAAGTCAGTATAAATTTGAAAATTTAATAAACCATGGAATAATGTAGATGGAGAGGTAAAAATTTACACACATACTTGGAATGACATGGGGTTTTATTAGAATAAAAAAAATGTTGCTAGGCGCGTAAAGATCTCTGGTTCGCTCGTTTGGTGATGATCGTGTGCTCAGCCGCCACATTCGTCATGCTTGGCCTCCCATGTCCCCAGACCTCAGTCCGTGCGATTATTGGCTTTGGGGTTACCTGAAGTCGCAAGTGTATCGTGATCGACCGACATCTCTAGGGATGCTGAAAGACAACATCCTACTCCAATGCCTCATCATAGCTCCGAAAATGCTTTACAGTGCTGTTCACAACATTATTCCTCGACTACACCTATTGATGCGGAATGATGGTGGACATATTGAGCATTTCCTGTAAAGAACATCATCTTTTCTTTGTCTTACTTTGTTATGTTAATTATTGCTATTTTCATCAGATGAAGCGCCATCTGTCGGACATTTTTTGAACGTTTGTATTTTTCTGGTTCTAATAAAGTCACATGTCATTCCAAGCATGTGTGTCAATTTGTACCTCTCTATCTACATTGTTCCGTGATTTCAAATTTATACGTACTTTTTGATCACCCTGTAAATTAAGGTACAGGCTTTGATGTAGGAACAAAATTACGTAAAACAACAGGCCTAGCACTAATCAAAGACACTACCCCCAGACCGATGGTACGGGACAAATATCAGCACTCCACATTAATTATTTTTTTGGTGTTGCGACCCGTCATTGTATGTTAAACCTCTGTTACAGGGGTGGTTAGAGCCGAAAGTCTGAGAAGCGTCTCCTGGTTCAACATTCACCCTACTGAAGTTTATTCTTTTCTAGCGAATCCTTCCCCAAACACTGAGGCAGCTGCTACTAGCATGAGAGGCTGCACCTACAGCAACAGTTGCTCGCCAAGTGGCGGGGCCGCGGAGCCGTGACATCCTCCCGGGCCGCGTGTCGCTGCTCCGTAACACTGCGCTCTTACGTGTGCGCTGCCAGAGATATGGCTGCACGCGAGTCTTCCCGCCCCCGCTTCGCTTTGATCCCGCGTTATTGCAGAGCCGCCGGGCGCCGCCTGTGTGACGTCCGGCGGCGGGCGGCCGTCGCCGGCGTCGCGACGCCGATATCCTCGAATATTGCGGCCAGCGTCGCTGCAGCCGGGCCGGCGCTCCGGCCGGATCAGACGGGCGCGGGCGCCGTGGGCAGACGCGTGCGTCCCTTTGCCACAGAACCGTAATTGAGGTCCGCACTTTGCACATTCTCCCTCGCATCAGCTGTTCATAACGGAAGGTACCGTAATCCGTCGTTACGGCACGAGATTATCTTTGCTAGGAACAAACTACACCATCACGCGAGCCAAATGTGTGACACTGCTCGCTAGTACCATGTTGCAAACACAGTTCGTAGTTTTTCATAAGTGTATTTTCTGTGTGTGGTAATTATACGAGGGTTGGAACTCAAATAATGGCAGCAACACTCAGGCTAATAAATTAAGGATAATTGCAGAATGTGGTACCGCACAACATCGCACTACACAAAACTGGCGGTAATAGCATAGGCACATAGGGAACACTCACGACATAGATCTGTAAGTCCACGGTATTGGTGATAAGTTGAGAAAACCATCCCGAAAAACATGTACTACAAATCGCCACTGTTTCCTGCGCATGTACCCCGACATCAATACGGGATATGATCACGTACACGGGCCGGACAATGGGTTGTGATACTATGGATCAGGTGGTCGAGCAGCTGCTGGGGTACAGACTCCCAGTCTTGAACCAGTGCTTGTCGGAGCTCCTGAAGTGTCGTAGGGGTTTGAAGACGTGCAGCGATACGTCGAACGAGAGCATCCCAGACGTGCTCGATGGGGTTTAGGTTTGGAGAACAGGCAGGGCACTCCATTCGTTTTATATCTTCTGTTTCGAGGTACTCCTCCACGATGGCAGCTCAGTGGGGCCGTGCGTTATCATCCGTCAGAAGGAAGGTGGGACCCACTGCACCCCTGAAAAGGCGGACATAGTGGTGCAAAATGACGTCCCGATACACCTGACCTGTTACAGTTCCTCTGTCAAAGACATGCAAGCGTGTACGTGCACCAATCATAATCGCACCCCACACCATCAAACCACAACCTACATACAGGTCCCTTTCAAGGACATCAAGGGGTTGGTATCTGGTTCCTGGTTCATGCCAGCTGAAAACTTAGCGAGAATCTGTTGCACCCTACTCTGACATGCACCAACACACCTCTGCATATGTGGACTGCTGCCAGCGCCACCGTGCGACGACCTCAGGTCAGATGCACCACATGGTCATACCCAGAGGTGATTTAAACTCGCAAACGCCTCACAAGAGCGTTGTTTCATCAGGTATCAGCATTATCCTTAATGTATGAGCGTGAGTGTATTCATTCACAACCGATACAAAAGAGTTACGTGATTGGGGGGGAGGGGGGGGGGCGGACCTGTTACTCTCCTTCAAAGTAGTCACCATCGTTGCGTAGAACCAGTTGCCAGCGATGTGGAAGGCGTAGTATACCGTTAACACACCCTATTCTGTTGATGATGCGAATGGAGCGGTCTGCTACCTGTCGAATCTCTGGAACACTTCTGAAGCGAATGCCACGAAGTTATTCCTTTATCTTCGGAATCAAATCAAGCATCACTTGACGGAAATTCAGAAATGGATGCGTTACGACGCTGCTCAGACGCACTTGGAGCGCCATGAACGCGAATGAGTGACTTTCTTACGCCGTATCGTAACACTGGATGAGACATGGAGCACATCGTACGAGCCACAACTCAAACGCCAATCCAAAGAATGTCGTCATTACGGGTCGCCGCGAAAGTCGAAAGCGCGTCAGAACTCCAGTATGGTGAAAGTTATGGCGATTCCCGTGTACGACTGTGATGGGATTATCAAATGATTCAAATAGCTCTGAGCACTATGAGACTTAACATCCTAGGTCATCAGTCCCCGAGAACTTAGATCTACTTAAACCTAACTATCCTAAGGACATCACACACATCCCTGCCCGAGGAAAGATTCGAATCTGCGACCGTAGCGGTCGCGCGGTTCCAGACTTAAGCCCCTAGAACCGCTCGGTCACAGCAGCTGGCGATGGTGTTACCCTAACGCATTACGTTTCTCCACGGCAAACGTTCAATGCACAGTATTACTGTTCTTTTTTGGAGCATCATTTGAGACCAGTTTTGCGAATGAAGCGGTGATACTTTCTGCGCAACCCACCCATCATTTGGCACGACAATGCGCGGGCGCATACAGCGCAAGCTGTGGATGCTCTGTTGATGGCCCTGGGGAGTACTGTACCATCCATCATACTACCCGGATTTCAGTATTTGTGACTTTAATTTGGTTCCGACGATGAAGGAACCACTTCGTGGCATCCCCTTCAGAACAATTCCTAAGATTCGACAGGCAGTAGACCCCTCCATTCGCACCATCAACAGAACAGGCTCTGCAAACGATACACTACGCCTTCCACCCGTGGTCTAGTCGTAGCGTCTTTGATTCATAATCAAAAACGTCTTCGGTCCCGGTTTCGAACCCCGCCACTGCATAAATATTGATAAATAATCAGCATTGGTGGCCGAAGACTTCTGGCATAAGAAGTCAGCCTCATTCTGCCAACGGCATTGTCAAAGAGGGCGGAGGAGCGGACAGAGCTTAAGGGCACTCTCTTGTCATAGGGCTGGGAAATTGCCCCTAAAGGCGGAAGAATCAGCAATGATCAACGACATGAGGATGCAGAAGGCAATGGAAACCACTGCATTAAAGACACGTAACGTGTATCCACAGGACGTGCGGCCTGTAATTGAAGAAGTGTCATGATGATCTCTCCATTGGCAAAAGATTCCGGAATAGTCCCCCATTGAGATCTCCGGGAGGGGACTGCCAAGGGGGAGGTTACCATGAGAAAAAGATTGAATAATCTACGAAAGGATAACGTTCTACGAGTCGGGGCGTGGAATGTCAGAAGCTTGAACGTGGTAGGGAAACTAGGAAATCTGAAAAGGGAAATGCAAAGGCTCAATCTAGATATAGTAGGGGTCAGTGAAGTGAAGTGGAAGGAAGACAAGGATTTCTGGTCAGATGAGTATCGGGTAATATCAACAGCAGCAGAAAATGGTATAAAAGGTGTAGGATTCGTTATGAATAGGAAGGTAGGGCAGAGGGTGTGTTACTATGAACAGTTAAGTGACCAGGTTGTTCTAATCAGAATCGACAGCAGACCAACACCGACAACGATAGTTCAGGTATACATGCTGACGTCGCAAGCTAAAGATGAACAGATAGAGAAAGTGTATGAGGATATTGAAAGGGTAATGCAGTATGTAAAGGGGGACGAAAATCTAATAGTCATGGGCGACTGGAATGCAGTTGTAGGGGAAGGAGTAGAAGAAAAGGTTACAGGAGAATATGGGCTTGGGACAAGGAATGAAAGAAGAGAAAGACTAATTGAGTTCTGTAACAAGTTTCAGCTAGTAATAGCGAATACCCTGTTCAAGAATCACAAGAGGAGGAGGTATACTTGGAAAAGGCTGGGAGATACGGGAAGATTTCAATTAGATTACATCATGGTCAGACAGAGATTCCGAAATCAGATACTGGATTGTAAGGCGTACCTAGGAGCAGATATAGACACAGATCACAATATAGTAGTGATGAAGAGTAGGGTGAAGTTGAAGACATTATTCAGGAAGAATGAATACGCAAAGAAATGGGACACGGAAGTACTAAGGAATGACGAGATACGTTTGAAGTTCTCTATCGCTATAGATACAGCAATAAGGAATAGCGCAGTAGGCAGTACAGTTGAAGAGGAATGGACATCTCTAAAGAGGGCCATCACAGAAGTTGGGAAGGAAAACATAGGTACAATGAAGGTAGCTGCGAAGAAACCGTGGGTAACAGAAGAAATACTTCAGTTGATTGATGAAAGGAGGAAGTACAAACATGTTCCGGGAAAATCAGGAATACAGAAATACAAGTCGCTGAGGAATGAAATAAATAGGAAGAGCAGGGAAGCTAAGACGAAATGGCTACAGGAAAAATGTGAAAACATCGAAAAAGATATGATTGTCGGAAGGACAGACTTAGCATACAGGAAATTCAAAACAACCTTTGGTGACATTAAAAGCAACGGTGGTAACATTAAGAGTGCAACGGGAATTCCACTGTTAAATGCAGAGGAGAGAGCAGATAGGTGGAAAGAATACATTGAAAGCCTCTATGAGGGTGAAGATTTGTCTGATGTGACGGAAGAAGAAACAGGAGTCGATTTAGAAGAGATAGGGGATCCAGTATTAGAATCGGAATTTAAAAGAGCTTTGGAGGACTTACGGTCAAGGGATAGATAACATTCCATCAGAATTTCTAAAATCATTGAGGGAAGTGGCAACAAAACTACTATTCACGTTGGTGTGTAGAATATATGAGTCTGGCGATATACCATCCGACTTTCGGAAAAGCATCATCCACACAATTCCGAAGACGGCAAGAGCTGACAAGTGCGAGAATTATCGTACAATCAGCTTAACAGCACATCCATCGAAGCTGCTTACAAGAATAATATACAGAAGAATCGAAAAGAAAATTGAGAATGCGCTAGGTGACGATCAGTTTGGCTTTAGGAAAAGTAAAGGGACGAGAGAGGCAATTCTGACGTTACGGCTAATAATGGAAGCAAGGCTAAAGAAAAATCAAGACACTTTCATAGGATTTGTCGACCTGGAAAAAGCGTTCGACAATATAAAATGGTGGAAGCTGTTCGAGATTCTGAAAAAAGTAGGGGTAAGCTATAGGGAGAGACGGGTCATATGCAATATATACAACAACCAAGAGGGAATAATAAGAGTGGACGATCAAGAACGAAGTGCTCGTATTAAGAACCGTGTAAGACAAGGCTGTAGCCTTTCGCCCCTACTCTTCAATCTGTACATCGAGGAAGCAATGATGGAAATAAAAGAAAGGTTCAGGAGTGGAATTAAAATACAAGGTGAAAGGATATCAACGATACGATTCGCTGATAACATTGCTATCCTGAGTGAAAGTGAAGAAGAATTAAATGATCTGCTGAACGGAATGAACAGTCTAATGAGTACACAGTATGGTTTGAGAGTAAATCGTAGAAAGACGAAGGTAATGAGAAGTAGTAGAAATGAGAACAGCGTGAAACTTAACATCAGGATTGATGGTCACGAAGTCAATGAAGTTAAGGAATTCTGCTACCTAGGCAGTAAAATAACCAATGACGGATGGAGCAAGGAGGACATCAAAAGCAGACTCGCTATGGCAAAAAAGGCATTTCTGGCCAAGAGACGTCTACTAATATCAATTACCGGCCTTAATTTGAGGAAGAAATTTCTGAGGATGTACGTCTGGAGTACAGCATTGTATGGTAGTGAAACATGGACTGTGGAAAAACCGGAAGAGAAGAGAATCGAAGCATTTGAAATGTGGTGCTATAGACGAATGTTGAAAATTAGGTGGACTGATAAGGTCAGGAATGAGGAGGTTCTACGCAGAATCGGAGAGGACAGGAATATGTGGAAAACACTGATAAGGAGAAGGGACAGGATGATAGGACATCTGCTAAGACATGAGGGAATGACTTCCATGGTACTAGAGGGAGCTGCAGAGTGCAAAAACTTTAGAGGAAGGCAGAGACTGGAATACGTGAAGCAAATAATTGAGGACGTAGGTTGCAAGTGCTACTCTGAGATGAAGAGGTTAGCACAGGAAAGGAATTCGTGGCGGGCTGTATCAAACCAGTCAGTAGACTGATGACCAAAAAAAAAAAACGCCTTCCACATCGGTGGCAAGGGGTTCTACACAACTCTGATGACTATTTTGAAGGACAGTAGGCAGTAACTGGTGCCAACATGTAACTCTTTTGTATTGGTTGTAAATAAATAGTTTCCACTATATAAGTTCCAAGCCTTTTAGTATACAAAGTGACCCCATGAGGATGTTACAAGCTTTCAGAGAAGGGACCTGTGTCCGGAAACGAGCCAGACAAAAATTACAAGCGAAAATCGTTCTGATACCTCTGATGATGGAATACACGTACCGGTACTTGTAATGCTATTGTAAATATAATACTGAAATTAATCTGTATATTTTAAAATTTTTTGTTCCATAATAATTTTGAAAAATTAACAAAGTTCTATAACGAGAGTAAGCTTTTGTTAACTGTTGTTTATCTGTTTAAAATGACCTCTTTGACGTAGGTGGAATAAATGTATTAAAACATATTTTGAAAATAATTATGTAATATTTCAAGTAAAACTGTAATTCAAAATGTCAATTTTGTATGTATATACTTTCATGCAATTGTAGATGGTTCATACTTAGGGGTTTTGTAAGCAGAAGTGTAAATTGAAAAGGTGTAGGGATCATAGGCAGAACAGAACTCCGTTCTGTGGTGGAATGGAAAAGGTGGTGTGGCGCGCGAGTGAGAATTGGCGCGCAAGTGGCTCACACAGTCGGTAGCTGCTCTGCAAGTGGTGATCACGCATTACTTTAGTCAAGCATTAGAGGCCCCGAATTTACCTGCAAGACTGGGTTTTTGGCCTCGGACGTGTTCTACGTGATTGGCGCAGTACGGCAATAAATTACTAGCTCAGAAATTTGCAATTTTATCGTCGCCACCAAGAGGAAGTGAGAGCTGTGTACATCAAGAGCCGTACATGCGCAATGTTACTACGCAGCACCGCCTCACGCCACCTTCGACATCAGTAACAGGCAAAGTACTTTATTCTGAAGTATATCACAGTGTGAACCATCCATCTTCAATAGGTGGAATATAAGTGTTAAATGTACCTTTGTGTTTAACCGTAATTTTCCTATGTTACTTACCTCAGTAGGGCCCTCACCTAAACGAATTTATTCCGAGTATCCTGATGTTTATTGAAGCTTGAATAATAGTAAATTGCTGGAAAGAGTACTGTTTTGGTAGTAAATTCTGAAAATCATTGTTAAATACTAAAGTCTGCACGTATCAGTTTAAGGGCCACCGCTTTGCGTGACCATGAGGATAAGTTTTCAATAGTATTCCTGAAAATGAAGTAACATAATTGTTTAACTGCAGCAATCTTAACAGTAATTGTTCGTGTTGCTTCTCCATGTCTAAGAAAGCCAGACAAATATTGGTGTTAGTACAACGTTAACAAATAACAGTCCTAAAGAAATGAAATTTAGTCGTGTTAGATAATAGTTTTGGTCATATGAATGATAGTTATAAGTTTAATATTTTTTTGTATCCTTGTATCTTCTTTAAATAATTACTGGAGTATAGTGATAAATTCCATAAGTAACAGAAAGTAGGATTAATAGTACTTATTGCCAAGTGACCGCAGTAAGTGAAAGTAGTTATTTATTCATTGTCGAAAATTGACTTCATCTTTTTGTGTAGACACTGCTCGATTTGGGCTGGCGGCCGTTTTATTAAGCGAAACAGTTTATCGTTGTAACAGGCTTTGTCTGATAAAAGGTCTCCAAACTGTATGATTCGGAGAAAAATAGTTCGATACTTTATCATTAGGCTGAAAACGGTTAAAATCTCTCTCCGAGAATCGATGGTTTGGAATGTTAGTGCTCCGTGATTTTGTGGTGGTGTTCCTGCCACTACTTACTGCACAGTTCTGACATTCCGAATCGCGGATCTTCCGTCTTTACAGAGGTAGAACTTAAATGTTCTGGTACCGTACTGACGAGAACGCGAAAGTACTGTTGCATACTGTTCTTGCTGAAATTTCGGGTGGGCAACTTTCAGCGGTGGTGGTATGGACAAAACAAAGAAAAAAATATTTTTTGAAAACATTATGAAAAATAACAGTGATCACATAACTAGTTAAAATACTAATCTGTCTTGATGGAGATATTGAAATTTAATAATCACACTGTAAAATGGTAACCGGTATTGATTTTTATCGAAAATCGTCTTCCGACAATGTATGAAACTTTAAAGGGTAATATTCTTTAGATGGAAACAGGAGTCGAATTTACACAGTTCATCTACATAACAAATATGGATAGAGAAATTAAATAAAATAAAATCTTTCACACCATCAGATAGTGTACAGAGGTGACGGCTGGAGTGTTGGTAAGACTGGGAGTATAACACTGGTAACTGGTAAACAACGACAAAACTCTACGCGTTATAAAAAGAAAGCTCCTCCCTCACTCGCTGTATGACTTGACTGACAACCAAACCTCCAGATGTCAGACACTCTGAGCGGTACAAATGTTGTTATGTCGATACATTATGAACCAAAACACCGATTTAGTTCGTGCTATGTGCTGGTGTCCAGTAAACACTGGCTATAAAACGCATACCTTAAGAGCTATGACCACTTGTTCATCTTCGCTACTGTGAAACACGACCGTTCTACTGAACATGTGCACATAGCTTCTGAAGAATGCAGTTTATAGCCGATGTTTTCTCGATTTGGTCCATACTATCCAACTCTGAAATTTGGATACCCTACAAGCGTGGCAACCGCAGTACCAGTACATGTGACTGTCAGAGGTATCAGAACGATTTCCGCTTTTAACTATCGACTCGGTCATATCCAGGTCTTGGTCCCTTACATCACATCTATACAGTTGCCCTTCTTCTTCATCCTTCTGGGTTTGTGACATCATCTTGGAATCACACTGTATATTATCTACCTGAAGCATTACCTTGAGCGACTGTTTGTTTTCCTGGAAAAGGAAATCAATTTGTGTGGCACAGATTGTGTTAAGGTAGTGACTTTTCTCAAGTTGTTCGAGGACTTTCTAGCCACAGGTTCGATGAATGGAGTCATAAGCTTGGTTAGTTGGTTAAAGTCTTTGATGCAGTGGCGGATAGGTGCATAGTCTTTCACTCTTACACAGCCTAGAAATAAGACCACCTTTCCCAACCAAAACAGCTCTATTTCCAGCCCTCGAAATTCCATGACTCTCATCAAAACATGTAGCACAATTTCACCTCGCTTTTCATATACATCTGTTACTTTCCACACGAATAATGTATATTGACGGGAAAAATCAGGATGGCCGGACGCGTAATTGAGCCGTCGTCCTCGCGAACACGAGTCCAGTGTGCTTAACACTGCACCACCTGGCTCGGTGACGTAACAGCCAGAATGCTGAACGCAAGCAAGCAAACGTACATGCGTTTTGTCGTACAGGTTCCGAATGTCAGTTTGTGGGATGGAGTTCCATGCCTGTGGCACTTGGTCGGTCAATAAAGGGACGGTTAATCCGGGTTGTGGATAGAATTGGATTGTTTGATGATGTCCCATATGTGCTCAATTGGATGCCTCATATGGGCTCCACTGCAGTCAGATCTGGTAACCAAGCAGCCGAAGCGAACATGTTGACACAGTGTAGAGCATGTTTGGATGCAATAGCGGTATGTGGGCGAGAGTTATCCTGTTGGAAAACAGCCCTTGGAATGGTGTTTATGAGTAGCAGCACAACAGGTCGAATCATGAGACTGACATACAAATTTGCAATCGTGGCACGTGATATGACCACCAGAGTGCTCCTGCTGTCATACGGAATTGCACACCAGACGATAACTGCAGATGTAGGGTCGAGTGTGCCTTGCACAGAGACATGTTGGTTGCAGGCCTTCAACTGACTCCCGTCTAACCAATACACGGCCATCACTGTCACCGAGGCAGGACGAGCTTTCATCAGAAAACACGACAGAATTCCACCCTGACCTCCAATATCTCTCGCTTGACATGACTAAAGTACCTAATGGCGGTGGTTTGGGATCAGCGGAATGAACGTTACGGGGCGCCTTCTCCAAGGTGCCCTTGAGATAACCGATTTCTAACAGCTTATGTCGCTGTGGTGCCAAATGGTGCTCAAACTGCTGCTGCAGATGCAGTACGATGGGCCATAGTCATACGCCGAACACAATGGCCTTCCCTCTCGGTAACGCCATGTGGTAGTCGAGAGACTGGTCATCTTACAGCCGTACTACCTCGTGAGCTTCGCAGCCAGCAATCATTCACAATGGCTAAATTCCTGCTACGACCTTCTGCTACATTGCAGGAGGAATCAATATTGCACGGCCTCGTAAAAACTCAGTGAGGTGTTGATAATGGCGTCTTTATCGCCTTGAAAGCATTCTTGACTAACATCAACTCATACCACGGCCAATCTCATAGTTAACTAAGGCTCACGACCGTTACAGCTAGCATTTAAGGCAAACCTTATTTGCTTGCTCATACTGGCGCTACTTTCGCCACTCTTATACGACTGATGCGAAATTTGATTAGCTATCATCTTTCAGATGTAGAGACACCCATACCAACATTCATTATATCACACAAATTCTATTGGATCTATAATTTTGTCTCCATAAGTATATAAAATTGTTGTGTGCTACGTATTAAAGTAGTGGACCTACTATTATGTATAATTAGATGAAGCCCTGATTTACAAAGCTATGCCGTATTATTAAAGTTCACGTCCCAGTATTGAACTGAAGAGACCCTCTGACAACAAGTAATTCAAGAAATAGTCACAGAAACAAACACCTCCATAAATCCGCACAATGTCAGATGGGATTTGCATATCTATGTACATGACAGTAACATTGGGTAAATACTCATAAAACTCCTACAAAAATCGATATAATGTGGTTACATTCATTATAAAGCTAGATGCAACGCAACGACGACGTCTCGTCACTTAGAAAATGGTAGCGGTCGCGCGGTTCCAGACTGTAGCGCCTAGAACCCCTCGGCCACCCTGACCGGCCGTCACTTAGACTCGAAAAGATTTATCACTGCGATACTACAACAAACGAACAGAATCATATCAAAGGTGAAAGAAAAACTCTGCACTGGCTATTGAGAATTGGGGGAAAGCGTCACCATCACGCGCTAGTCCAATTATCTAGTCGCTGCCTGAACACACACGCTGCACATTCTACCACTCCAATCAACAACTCATAGCCCGAAACCATAACTTTCCTTTACGTTCTCGTAAAAGTCACTCATGAACGGAGAAAGTTATCTATTCTTACTGAGGTGGATCAATTCTGTACTTTTTAAGTACCTGATAATTCGCACATGGGTTAATCGTTAAAGAGACGTAGCAAATGGTGTTGAACGAATGGCGTCACATGTTGAGCACATTCTTTACGTCAAATAATAACTGAATGACTCAGAAAGAGCAGAACTAACTAGCTGAAATACTGAATATAATTATTATATTGTTCTCAGTTTGTGCATACTGGTTATCAAATCACATGGATTTTCGGTGCAGGTGACATGGATAGAAGTCAAAGCCAAAGCTTTGAAAAATGTGTTCTGTATACACGTCTTCCAGTGAAGTAATAAACTAATATTATTGCAGGAGAAGATAATCGGACAGTTCAAAAGATATGGAAGAAAGTAACAACGAATAGATTCCGTAATCGGCTTAAAGCTTACGGACATGGAATAATCTCTAAACTGAGACCTTCCCGGAACGTCTCTGCTATCGGTATCATAGGGGTTTGCTGTATGGAGGTGCAAAAAGAAGGGAGGTGGCACAACAGACTGGGTGCCTTTTTAAATAGCGCCGGCCGGGGTGGCCGAGCGGTTCTGGGCGCTACACTCTGGAACCGCGCGACCGCTACGGTCGCAGGTTCGAATCCTGCCTCGGGCATGGATGTGTGTGATGTCCTTAGGTTAGTTAGGTTTAGGTAGTTCTAAGTTCTAGGAAACTGATGACCTCAGAAGTTAAGTCCCATAGTGCTCAGAGCCATTTTTTTAAAAAATAGCCCAAAATATTAACAGAGTGCTTCTTGTTCATTATTTCTGCCGTATGCCTGCAATAACTGTTTCAAATATTAAAAATTATAGAGCTTACATGAATAACATAGTGTCAGGAAGGCAATTTCGAACGTTTTTCTTTTCTTGAATGCGATACAGTGAGAGTGACGTCATGGGGAAATGCCACCGCAGTGAAATATAGTGGTATTAATGTGATGAACTTAATGCTTTCGGCTAGTTAAGATGGCGGGCCTCTGCTTCAAGTTTGTTACGTAATGGCACCTCCCCTCATTTATTACCTCCGCGGTGTGCTGGGACTGCTACGTGTCGAGTGTAATCTGTGGGCGAGACGGAAGTGGAAAAACAGCTTCGGCTAGTGCAGATCCTCAGTCACAGTCGGCCTGTGGACGGTGACGACAACACACCTGCGGCATGGCTGCACTTCAGGACAGCCAGCAAGTGTACGGAGTTACTGAGGCGCGAGCGTCGATCCGCGTCGGAGTGCCGAGCCGCTGGCGACGAGGTCTGCGCGGCTGTTTGTTGTTTGCTCGCCGCCCTGCATACGGCACGGAGTCCGGATGGGTGATGCGCAGATTCCGGCAACGTAAGCTGGCTGTTAGTCTGTTTCTACTGAGAAATGATGATACGCCTTCGAAGTCCGCTAAGGATGTAGATGCTACGATACGGAATACCAGAGTAGGCAGCTCAAGTAAAGAGGAGTGAACATCTCTAAAAGGGGCAATCACAGCAGTTGGTCAAAGGAACAAGGAAGGTAATGGCGAGGAAAACTCGGGCAATAGAAGAAATACTTGAGTTGACAGACGAAAGAAGGGAGTATAGAAATGTTCGGGGAAAGACAGGAAAACAGCAATATAAATTACTTAGGAATGAAATAAACAGGAAGTGATGGAAAGCTAAGGCGACAAGACTGTAGGGTAAACGTAAAGGAATCGAGAAAAGTACGATCGCGTGAACGACTGACTCAGCGCACAGAAAAATCAAAACGACCGTCGGGGTAAATGAAAGCACAACTGGTAAAATAAAGTTTGCATTGGGAATTCCATTGTTAACTGCAGAGAGCGGATTGATAGAAAAAGCAAACTGAAGTGCTCTGTGATGGGTCGGACTTGCCTGACAACATGATAAGGGAAGAAACTGGAGTCGCAACGGAAGGCATACGGGACCCAGTATTAGAATTTAAAGGACCTGGAAGACTTGAGATCAAATGAGATAGAAGGGATCGATAACATTTCAGCCGAATTCCACTCCCAGTTCGTATGTATAATGTATGAGACTGGCGAGGTACCATCAGACGGTCGATTTTTAATGTATGGTTGAGCCCCTCCGCGCCCAGACCGGCATGATGACCAACAGAAAAGGTCTACTGCCATCTGTACATAGTGGATTGTTTTCCCTAAGTGAGATCTTTGCAGGATGTTTAGGCACGACGTGTTATGAAAATTGGAAATTTTTGGTAAGTTCTATGGGACCAAACTGCTGAGGTCATCGGTCCCTAGGCTTACACACTACTTAATCCAGCTTAAACTAACTTACGCTGACAACACACACACACCCATGCCCAATGGAGGACTCGAACCTCCGACGGGGACAGCCGAACGAACTGTGGCAAGGCTCCTCGTACTGCACGGCTACCACGCGCGGCTGACGTGTTATGATTAATCGTTAATACGCGCTCATCTGGAGGTAGCTAGGATCTTGGCGGTTTGTTTGTGGGTTAGTGGGCTGGCTTATCTGCTTTCGTTCTGTTGCCTGTGGGTCGGCTGTGATAGTTTGCGATTGTGCAGGGGCTAATCGAGGAGTTTGCTTGTGAGTGGGAATTGGCTCGCCTTGGGTGGTTATGCCCTAGATAGGAGTGTCTTTGGTGGCTTATTCTTCGTCTTATGCTAGTGATCATGGTTCCCCAGAGTAAGGATGAAAGGACCGCCCGAATGTCTCAAGTTCCCGTGCAGTGCAAGAATTATCGCACAATCAGCTCATGCATCCAAGTTGCTGACAAGAGTAATCTACATCTACGTCTACATCTACGTGATTACTCTGCTATTCACAATAAAGTACTTGGCAGAGGGTTCAATGAGCCACCTTCATGCAGTCTCTCTACCGTTCCACACTCGAACGGCACTCTGGAAAAACAAGCACTTAAATTTTTCCGTGCGAGCCCTGATTTCTCTTATTTTACCGTGATGATCATTTCTTCCTATGTAGGTGGGTGCAAACAGAATGTTTCCGCAATCGGAGGAGAAAACTGGTGACTGAAATTTAATGACAAGATCCCGTCGCAACGAAAAACGCCTTTGAATGCCAATTCAATCCAATCCAATTCATGTATCATGTCTGTGACACTATCTCCCCTATTTCCCGATAATACAAAACGAGCTGCCCTTCTTTGCACTTTTTCGCTGTCATCCGTCAGTCCCACCTGATGCCGATCGAACACCGCACAGCAGTACTCCAGAAAAGGGCGGACAAGCGTAGTATAAGCAGTCTCTTTGGTAGACGTGTTGCACCTTTTAAGTGATCTGCCAATGAATCGCATTCTTTGGTTTTCTCTACCCACAATATTATCTATGTGATCGTTTCAATTTAGGTTATTTGTAATTGTAATCCCTAAGTATTTAGTTGAACTTACAGCCCTCAGATTTGTGTGACTTATTGCGTAACCGAAATTTAGCTGATTTCCTTTAGTACTCTTGTGAATAGCTTCGCACTTTTCTTTAATCAGGGTCAATTGCCACTTTTAGCACCATACATATATCTTATCTAAATCATTTTGCAAGTCGTTTTGATCATCTGATGACTTTACAAGACGGTGAATGACAGCATCATCTGTAAACAATCTAAGACGCCTACTCAGATTGTCTCCTATGTCGTTAATATAGATCAGGAACAATAGAGGGCCTATAACACTTCCTTGGGGGACGCTGGATATTACTTATGTTACACTCGATGACTTTCCGTCTATTGCTACGAACTGTGACCTTTCTGACAGGAATTCACGAATCCAGCCGCACAATTGAGGCAATAGTCCGTAGACACGCAATTTGATTAGAAGACGCTTGTGAGGAACGGTGTCGAAAGCCTTCTGAAAATGTAAAAATATGGAATCAATCTCACATCCCCTATCGATAGCACTTACTACTTCACGAGTATAAAGAGCTAGTTGTGTTTCACAAGAACATTATTTTCTGAATCCGTGCTGACTATATGTCAATAAATCGTTTTTTTCGAGGTACTTCATAATGTTCGAATACAGTATATGTTCCAAAACCCTACTGCAAATCGACGTCAGTGATATAGGCCTGTAATTCAGCGAATTACTCCTACTTCCCTTTTAGGGTATTGGTGTGACGAGCAATTTTCCACTCTTGATGAACGTATCTTTCTGTTTGCGTGTGGTTGTATATTATTGCTAAATATGGAGCTATTTTATCAGTATACTCTGAGAGGAGCCTGACTGTTATACAATCTGGACCGGAGGCCTTGCCTTTATTAAGTGATTTAAGCTGCTTTGTTACACCGAGGATATCTACTTCTATGTTTCTCATCTTAGCAGTTGTTCTTGATTGGAATACAGGAATATTTACTTCGTCTTCTTTGGTTACGGAGTTTCGGAAAACCGTGTTTAACAGCTCTGCTTTAGTGGCACTATCATCACTGACTTCCCCGTTGTTATCGCGCAGTGAAGGTATTGACTGCGTCTTGCCACTGGTGTGCTTCATGTATTACCAGAATCTCATTGGGTTTTCTGTCAAAATTCGAGACAGAATCTCGTTATGGAAATTATTAAAGGCATCTCGCATTGAAGTACGCGCCATATTTCGAAATTCTGTAAAACTTTGTCAATCTTCGTGATTTTGCGTTCTTTTAAATTTGGCATGCTTTTTTCGTTGCTTCTGCAACATCGATCTGACCCGTTTTGTGTACCATGGGGGATCAGTACCATCACTTATCAGTTTATGTGGTATATATCTCTCCATTGCTTTCGATACTATCTCTTCCAAAACACTCCACAACGTTTCTACAACTTACACGATCAGATCGGAAGGAGTGAAGACTCTCTCTTCAAAAGCCGTTAAGAGCATTTTTATCAGCTTTTTCAAATAGATTTACTTTGCGTTTCTTTTTGATGGTTGTAGGTGTTACGGTATTCAGCATAGAGGCAACTGCCTTGTCGTCGCTAATCCCTGTATTCGTCACAACACTCAGTATTTGTCCAGGATTATTTGTTGCTAAAAGGTCAAGTATGCTTTCGCAACCATTTACGCTTCGAGTGGGCTCATGAACTAATTGTTCAAATTAATTTTCTGAGAAAGCATTCAGTACAATTTCGGATGATGATTTATGACTGCCGCCGGCATTAAACGTATAATTTTTCCAGCATATCGAGGGTTGATTGAAGTCACCACTGACTATAATTGTATGAGCGGGGTACTTATTTGAAATGTGACTCAAGTTTTCATTGAACTGTTCAGCAATATTTCTTCTGAGTCGGGGGGGGGGGGGGGGGCGGTAAAACGATCCAATTAATAGTTTAGTCCAATTGTCAGGTATAACCTCTACCCATACTATTTCACATGAACTATCTACTTCAATTTAGCTACAAGGGAAACTACCTCTGACAGCAATAAATACTCCACCTCCAACTGTATTTAATCTATCCTTCCTGAACACTGTTAGATCCTTTGAAAAATTTCGTCTGTACTTATTTCCGGTTTTTAGCCAGCTCTCTGTACCTACAACTATTTGAGCTTCAGCGCTTTCTATAAGGGATTGGAGCTCTGGTTCTTTCCCAACACAGCTACGACAATTTACAACTTCAATACCAAACGTTTCTGGAACTACCTTAATGTGTTTTACGTGCGCCCTTTTAGACGGACGTCCCTTCTGTGGTTCCCTAAAAAACCGCCCAGTCCCTTCCACACAGCCCCCGCTAGCCGTGTAGCAGCCTCCTATGTGTAGTGGACTCGTGACCTGTTAAGCGGAACCCGGAAACCCACCACCCGATGGCGCAAGTCAAGGAATCTGCAGTCTACACGGTCGCAGAAAAGTCTGAGCCTCTGATTCAGACCCTTCACTCGGCTCTGCACCAAAGGACCACAGTCGGTTCTATCGACGATGCTGCAGATGGCGAGCTCCGCCTTAATCTCGGAAGCAAGACTGGCAGTCTTTACCATTTCCGCCAGCCGCCCGAAACCAGACAGAATCTCATCCGATCCAAAGCGACACACGTCATTGGTACCGACATGAGCCACCAACTACAGTTGGCTGCACCCAGTAGCCTACTCTTCATGGTATCCGGAAGCACCTTTTCCACATCCGGAATGACTCCCCCCGGAATGCACACAGAGTGCACACTGGCTTCCCTCCCCTCCTTGGCAGCCATGTTCCTAAGGGGCCCCATTACGCGCCTAACGTTGGAGCTTCCAACTAATCCCACCCTCTGTGAATGCCCAGACCTAGCGGGTCGAGAAGCTTCGACTGGAATGGGGTGGACGACTTGTAACACCATAGCTCTTATACTCTACTGATTTATTTTGCTTTTGTTTTATTTAATGTTACATCGTTGAGCTTCTGTAAATCTTGTGTGATTGAATCGATAACACGAAATTGTATACTCCTTCCTTTGTTAAAACTTTGATGTCCTGATTTGATTCTATGTAATGTAGTATATCTGTCATTTAAATTCTTTGTTCCATTTGGAGGGAACAAAACTTACTGCATATAATTGTAATTTCTGTGTGAATAATTTTTTTGTAGAAATGCTAATATGTGCAAATGTTTAGTTTTATTTAAAATGTTTGTTTGCTGTTACGTAAACTGCTGATCCTCACTTAGGGTTCTTAGTTATTCTGTATGAAAAGTTGTTGTGGTTCCCCTCGGGAACGGAACTGCGTAGCGCACGCAAATTGTGGTCGGCCTAGGTAGAAAAAGTGGAACCAAGAGTCAGTCGGGGACGAGCTACCAAACTGTGCACTGCCATGTAAAAGTTGTATAGTGTGCTGGTTCCGAGAGAGGCTTTTTCTGCTACTTACCAATGCGTCGGATGGATGGATATATAGCTGGAATTATTCTGGAATTGGTATGTATCATCGCCACCAAGAAATGACAGAGTCCAGCATTTCTACCTGCAATTCCACCTACCAACATGCAACCGTCACCACATTGCGCAATCACTGTAAAGAGTACTATAATAATGTACAGTGATGGATCAGCTTATTGGGCGATTTAGTGTGCACAAATATAAGGTAACTTATAACTTAATTTATGTACCTACCTTAATTTTTTCCTTATCACAACACCTCTCAAGTTCCTCTCCGTTTGAACTAAAGTGATTACCGAGTGTCCCTAGTGAAAGAACATTGAAGACCAGTGTTTTGCTAATTAATGCCTCTTGAACATAGTAAAAAGAAAGTTAAAATTAATGTGGCAAGAGAGTGAGTTAAAGTAAATGATGCTTACTGAAAATAATTTTCCTATTAAAACTGCTTATTGAAGTGTTGTTCCCAACTTCAAAATTAAAAGTTCTTAAGACTGAGACTTATGAAGTTTTGCTTAGTAAATAATCACACTGCTGCCTGTTGTAAATCGCAGAAGGTGAGTCAGTATCTTGCAAATTTGTCAACATTGTGTCTAACCGTAGTAAAAGTCGTGAACTGCATTTATGGAAAGTTATACAATCATAATTGCTAAGCACGTGTTTCTTTTGGGTATTGAAAGTGCATATTAATAGTGTAATAAGATCCACAGATCATCCTTTACCACTATTTAAGAAAACAATAATTTCTTTATTCAAAAGTCAGTGAAAAGTAACCTGTTAGTGAATTCCATTTAAATTTTATTCTAAATAGTAAAGTATTTAACTCAGAGAGACTTAACCTGTGTCCAACTGATGATTCTGCAGTGAATAGTAATAATAACGCTATAAAGACCATTCAGTATGAATAAGTACTGAGAGTAATAGTGTGTTTCGTTATTTGTTATATTTATGCAAATAATTTGTGCTGCTCTAGCTGTTTGTTCCAACGTTAACGTTAACATATGCAGGTGTCAGAGTTCATTGCACTCGCGTGTGGCCAAATTATAGGTAGTCTTATCCGCTAAAGTTAATCATACCTAATTTCTTAAACATGAATGTTAATCATTCTCTTGCCTAATTAGGCTGGCGACCGTTTTCTTTACTCTCTAAACAGTATAGCTAATTAAAATATTATTTGTCACTGTTTAAATGTTTACGTAATTCTGACTTTCACTTCCGATAGGCCACTTCCATTAGGTACAATACGGTCAACATAATAAAATTCCTCTCAGAGGGTAACACTGCTCTGTTGCTTTATACCATAATTACTTTAACAAGACAGTTTTATTTCACGACCTGCCTCCAACTTTAAGGTTATGGTACAGTAGTAGCTGACAGGATTGTTATAGACTGCGTCCAGCTCAGAGACATCGTCAGCCACAGATGACGCCTGAAACCTGTTCGTGAAACGAACCGGGGAAGCCCTTCGATCGGCCCCACGAAGAGGTTTTCGCTGCCTGCCAGACTTTGGAATGATCTCCCACTCGACCACGGGTGAGGGGTCAACCTGAGTGCAGGCAGTACCCGGCGAGGTCACAGCAGTGGACCGATCGGAAGACACGTGGGACATGCTCGACGTCCCTCGCATCCCAGCGTCCGATCCCCCACAGTGACGCCCCTTGGCAGCAACCTCGAGCTGCGTGACGGATGCCAAGGCAGCCTGAACTGTGAGCGAAGGGTCGCATCGGTACACAACAATCACAGTTTCTATCTATTACTGCACTCCTCCTGTTTGAAGCTCGTAAAAATATGTAAAAAGCGAACGGTGTACTCGCCTTAGTGGTAGCAGGAACTAGCGGTGCGCTCTCTTTGACGGTCTAACTTACACTGAGCTGTTCTAACCAAACAGGCAAAAGCCTGTACGAAACGAGAGTCGATACAACGGTCGATAGCAACCGCTGTGCTTGTAACAAGTCCGATTTTTTTATCTCGACCCGACCGGATCTGATAGCAATAGCAGCCCAAAATAATTATTAATTAATGTGACCGTGTACCTAATGGGGCTGGCAATCGGATTTGACTGCTACGGAGTTGTTACATTCCATTTTGTCCTTCTCAATGCTGTAATAATGAAATGTCTGGTACCAAGAAGAACAACAACACAGCTTCACTAATCAAGAACCTATATTCGTCTCGAAAACACAAAAGGAAGGAGACAGCCACTGCCTTCGTGATACATATTTAATTACGGCTAATTTCAGCGCAGGCTTCCTCACTATTCATTATCGTCACGCGCAAATTCAATCACTGCAATCCAACACTGCAATCCAACACTGCAATCCAACACTGCAATCCAAATGATGCCGGCACAGAAATATCACTGATCACTCTCGTAATTATACTTTTTCACTCTCCCGTATTATTCTAACACAAAGGGGTTAAACCGCGGCGATGGCCACTCCCTTTGTTGGTAAAGCCTTGCATTACAGCAACAGGCCTCCACACGGCTCGGCCCGCAACCTGGGAACTAACTCAACTCTACACTCGCTCTCGCAACACGAAACTATCGATTGTTTGCACTATCGACCTGTGCCGAGTGCAAACTTATAGTAATAGTAAGGGCCTACAAACCCCTTACATACTGTACACTAAACTGTTATTGAAATAGAAGTTTGTGCCTAGTAAGCACTCGAACACGCAAGAAATTACAAAAATAAACTAGTAACTACACAGATAACTGAAAATAAGTCGCTCCTGTTTGGAGCTCGTAAAAATATGTAGTTGCCTTAGTAGTAACAGGAACTAACGATGCGCTCTCTCTGACGGTCTAACTGACACTGTACTGATTTCATATTTATTTCTGAGTTCCTTAATCAACTTGGTTCATAATTACGTAGTTTAACCAGAAAAACACATTATTGGAAATCCATCTGATACGCGTCAGAACGCTAGAAAGTATAGCACGGATGGAAGTAGATTTGCAAGAAAGCTCGACAAAATCGCACCGCCGATGAAAAAGGTAGTCACGTCAGAACGTTACTGAAAACGATCTGGGTCTTTACCTTCGCAAGTTTTCTGTTGCGCGTGGACCAATGATTCCAAACCAACCTGCAAGTGATCCGTTGCCACAGTGGTTTCTGACTGAAATGCTGTCGAGGTATTTAGATCCTCATCTTTTCACTTCTTCAGATGAGTCTTGGTTTGGCCAGTTCGACTGTGTGAACTCAGAGAACTCACGCTTCTGTACATCGGAACAGCAACCATTGCCCAATTGATCACACCTTTCGATCGTGAAGTGTCGGTTTCGTGGTGCTTCATTGTTATTTATCTCTTGTTGACATGTTCAAAATTTTTATCATATTTGTATTCTACCCATCATAGAAAAATATGTTCCAACTTACATGTCATATAGTAATTCACTCTATAAAATGAAATGAAAACGTTAAAAAACTAACGTTTTCAGGCGTTGAAATATAAAACTCTTACAGTTTTACGAGGTGGTAAGTCGTCATGAAAATCACACATTTGATTGTAGACTATCGGGGCACTCAGATGTAAAATTTATACCGTTTCGTTTCATCAAATTCTCGGCTACAATTCTACAAAAATCATATTCTAAGTAATTCTGTTTGTTCGTTCAACATACTATCCCACTCAGTTATAGTTGCGATGATACTGAATTTCCTCGATTGCATACATCTAGTCCTTCCTTTTTGTATGTTGTATTTGTTGGGCTTCGATGGTCTCTAAAGTAGTATGAGCGGTCTGTTTCAAATGTGTACCCATTGTGATACTATTGGTCTCATTCAAACTAACTGCAGTCTTTATATCCGGGTTCGTCATACGTGCCGTGTGACCTACACAAAATATCTCCCATCCGTCACAGTCAATTTTGTAGATGTTAAATCCTTGAAAGGGATCCACTTTTGCGTGGCTCGACAATCTATCGAATGTATGTTCAGTACGGAAACCGATATTTAGCATGTTTCCCCACCCCTCCTCCCACACGCGATTCAGTACTAAATTCTATCAATGTTTAGAATCGAGGCGGTTTTGGTTCTCCTCACTAGAACATCTTGTTTAGCAAGATAATTTACGTGTTAGTTGTTACTCTATTTTTCTTTAATTTATCTCCAGCATTCTACTATTTGTTGTTTGAAACTGTTGTTTATCGCTAGCTGTCGTACAATTCCATATTCTTCATCTGCCTCATGGCGTTCTAATGGAATGCTAGCATCTCGATGAAGCACTGAGTGAAAATGTGCGTTTTTGTGAACGTTTGGATAGCATGACTTCTTGTGGGTTGTGAATTCTGTTGTGGTATGTTTACCATACAGTCTGAACTTATGCTGCTGCCCAACATACACTGATTAGCCAAAATATCAAGACCACAGACCTAAGATCTATATAAACCCGTCCAGGTGATAGCGGCGTCACCTGGCGACGAATGACTGCTGGTCGAACATCGCACACGGTGAATATACTACCAGTGAGAATGCTATCCGTGTGTAGAATAGGGAAGGCGCGCGATCTATCCTAGTTTGACCAATGTCAGATTATGATGGTCCGGAGGCTCGGCTCGAGTATTTTGGAAACTGCGCGGCTTGTCGGAATTTACAGCATTTGGTGACTTGTGTGCGCAGATGTGGTGTCAACTCCCTCCAGCGAACTACCAAGACCTCATTGGTGCCATTCCACGCCGCGTCGCCGCTGTTATCCGAGCCATGGGTGGACGTACAGACTGGCCAGTGTATACATGAAAGAACTACTGTGTGATTCCTCAATGTAACTACCTGGCCGTTTTTTTCTTTTTCACCCCTCTGCTACGAGGCCTTTGTTTGCGTAGAAACGTTGAGCATGTAACACGTTTTTGTTAGGCGATGCGAAACACTGTACTGTGTGGAAGTGTTTCATATGAAATGATGAAATAGAAGTATTCTATTCGGCAGAGAGTATTAATGTATGATTTATATGCGCATAGAGAATTAGCGTCTGTAATAAGGAGACTATTTACAGAGGAATTTCCTGATATTCAAGTTCTTAGACAGAGTACAGTTCATCGACAGATAAATAAATTTTGTGAATGGGCCAGTGTTCTTGACAGAAAACGTAGAGAACGACATGCAGTACTCATAGAAAAACTCTGGATGACATTCGGCATGCTCTGTAAAGGTCTCCTAGAAAATCAGCTTTTTCAGGGAATGGGAATTGTCAATGGCTCTGTTCGAATGGCTTCAAAGTTACTGGAGTTACACCCTATAAAACAGCTGCAGTTCAAGGAATCAAACGGAGTGACTCTGCATAAAGGTTGTGGTTTCATCAATGGATTTTGAATAGAGTGCTTGACGGAGAAATTGGCTATCAACTCAGATTCATGTAGGATGAATCATGGTTCCACGTAATTTGGTACTCTGATTCACAAAACAATCGTTGAGTTCTGAAAAGTCTTACCTAAGATAAGAGGCACCCCTAAATGTTCTAAAAAGTTGGCGTGTTGTGCGCTACTAGTAGTGAGAGAATAATTCTACATCTACATATACATCCATACTCCGCAAGCCACCCGACGGTGTGTGGCGGAGGGCACCCTGAGTACCTCTATCGGTTCTCCCCCCTATTCCTGTCTCGTATTGTTCGTGGAAAGAAGGATTGTCGGGATGCCTCTGTTTGGGCTCCAATCTCTCTGATTTTACCCTCATGGTCTCTTCGCGAGACATACGTAGGAGGGAGCAATATATTGCTTGACTCCTCGGTGAAGGTATATTCTCGAAACTTCAACAAAAGCCCGTACCGGGCTACTGAGCGTCCCTCCTGCAGGGTCTTCCACTGGAGTTTATCTATCATCTCTGTAACCCTTTCGCGATTGCTAAATGATCCCGTAACGAAGCGCCCTGCTCTCCGTTGGATCTTCTCTATCTCTTCTATCAACCCTATCTGGTACGGATCCCACACTGCTGAGCGGTATTCAAGCAGTAGGTGAACAAGTGTACTGTAACCTACCTCCTATGTTTTCGGATTGCATTTCCTTAAGATTCATCCAATGAATCTCAGTCTGGCATCTGCTTTACCGACGATCGACTTAATATGATCACTCCATTTTAAATCACACCTAATGCGTACTCCCAGATAATTTATGGAATTAGCTGCTTCCAGTTGCTGACTTGCTATATTGTAGCTAAATGATAAGAGATCTTTCTTTCTATGTATTCGCAGCACATTACACTTGTCTATATTGAGATTCAATTGCCATTTCCTGCACCATGCGTCAATTCGCTGCAGATCCTCCTGCATTTCAGTACAATTTTCCATTGTTACATCCTCTCGATATACTACAGCATCATCCGCAAAAAGCTTCAGTGAACTTCCGGTGTCATCCACAAGGTCATTTATGTATACTGTGAATAGCAACGGTCCTACGACACTCCCCTGCGGCACACCTGAAATCACTCTTACTTCTCTCCATTGAGAACGACATGCTGCGTTCTGTTATCTAGGAACTCTTCAATCCAATCACACAATTGGTCTGATAGTCCATATGCTCTTCTTGTGCTCATTAAACGACTGTGGGGAACTGTATCGAAGGCCGTGCGGAAGTCAAGAAACACGGCACCTACCTGGGAACCCATGTCTATGGCTCTCTGAGTCTCGTGGACGAATAGCGTGAGCTGGGTTTCACGCGATCGTCTTTTACGAAACCCATGCTGATTCCTACAGAGTAGATTTCTAGTCTCCAGGAAAGTCATTATGCTCGAACATAATAGGTATTCCAAAATGCTACAACTGCTCGACGTTAGAGATATAGGTCTATAGTTCTGCACATCTGTTCGACGTCCCTTCTTGAAAACTGGGATGACCTGTGCCCTTTTCCAATCCTTTCGAACGCTACGCTCTTCTAGAGACCTACGGTACACCGCTGCAAGAAGAGGGGCAAGTTCCATCGCGTACTCTGTGTAAAATCGAACTGGTATCACATCTGGTCCAGCGGCCATTCCTCTTTTGAGCGATTTTAATTGTTTCTCTATCCCTCTGTCGTCTATTTCGATATCTAACATTTTGTCATCTGTGCGACAATCTAGAGAAGGAACTACAGTGCAGTATTCCTCTGTGAAACAGCTTTGGAAGAAGACATTTATTATTTCGGCCTTTAGTCTGTCATCCTCTGTTTCAGTATCATTTTGGTCGCAGAGTGTCTGGACATTTTGTTTTGATCCACCTACCGCTTTGACATAAGACCAAAATTTCTTAGCCTTTTCTGCCAAGTCAATACATAGAACTTTACTTTTGCTCTAGTTATTGCGGGAAATAATTAACAGCGAGAGATATATTGAAAACATTTTGCGGACTTTTTGGCGAATTAATTGAGAGAGAGAGAGAATGAGAGAGAGAGAAAAGAGAAAGAGTATTCTTACGACCTATCAAAAGGATTCTGCGATGGCACATACACCCAACTTGGGATTACAGGAAATGCACGATGTGCTTCAAGATGCAGTTCTCACTAACAACGTTGGACCTTCTCGTTACTGACATGGAACCCTCTGCGCTTTTTATCATAGGGTGTAGTAAAAGCGAAAGTGTAAGAATCAAATTCATACACTTTAAATTAACTTGAACCAATAGTCGTCAAGAAGTGGCTGACATTTCTCGGAGGGAATTGCAGAACGTAATGATAAATTCCCTAAGCACTTGTCGGATATGGCTGAATAACGAAGGGGAGCCTTTTCTTATTAAGGTTTTATGTTATTTTTGTTAGAAATGACGTACGCGAAAAACCGCACTACATTTGCTGCGGACCTCCTGCTGCCCGCGCCGCGGGCACAGCATCCGGCCTCGGATATTCCATCCTTTCATTCACCCGCTGTGTGGCACATTAGTGGATACGGAAGCGATGAACAGATGCCGTTCATGAGCAGAGAACTCAGATATTAATTTATTCTACATCTAATGTCAAATAGTAAAAATAATACGTAGCTTTGTTTCTGAAGTAGGAGCGTCAGTTGCTTAGAGTTGATCTGAATGTAGAAATATGTATAGATACAAAAGATCTACCCTACTAGCCATTAAAATTGCTACACCACGAAGATGACGTGCAACAGACGCGAAATTTAACCGACAGGAAGAAGATGCTGTGATACGCAAATGATTAGCTTTTCAGAGCATTCACACAAGGTTGGCGCCGGTGGCAACATCTACAACTTGCTAACATGAGGAAAGTTTCCAACCGATTTCTGATACACAAACTGCAGTTGACCGCCGTTGCCTGGTGAAACGTTGTTGTGATGCCTTGTGTACGGAGGAGAAATGCGTACCACCACGTTTCCGACTTTGCGGTTTATCGTATCGCAACATTGCTGCTCGCGTTGGTCTAGATCCAATGACTGTTTGCAGAATATGGATTCAGTGGGTTCAGGAGGGTAAGACGGAACGCTATGCTGGATCCCAACGGCCTCGTATCACTAGCAGTCGAGATGACAGGCATCTTATCCACATGGCTGTAACGGATCGTGCAGGCACGTCTCGATCCCTAAGTCAGCAGATGGGGACGTTTGCAAGACAACAACCATCTGCACGAACAGTTCGACGACGTTTGCAGCAGCATGGACTATCACCCCGGAGAACATGGCTGTGATTACCCTTGACGCTGCATCACAGGCAGGAGCGCCTGCGATGGTGTACTCAACGACGAACCTGGGTCCACGAATGGCAAAAAGTCATTTTTTTCGGATGAATCCAGGTTCTGTTTACAGCATCATGATGGTGGCATCCGTGTTTGGCGACATCGCGGTGAACGCATACTGTAAGCGTGTATTCGTCATCGTCATACTGGCGTATCACCCGGCGCGATGGTACGAGGTGCCGTTGGTTACACGTCTCGGTCACCTCTTGTTCGCACAGACGGAAGTTTAAGCAGTGGACGTTACCTTTCAGATGTGTTACGACCCGTGGCTCTACCCTCCATTCGGTCCCTGCGAAACCCTACATTTGAGCGGGATAATGCACGACCGCATGTTGCAGGTCCAGTACGGGCCTTTCTGGATACAGAAAATGTTCGACTGCTGGCCTGGCCAGCACGTTCTCCAGATCTCTCACCAACTAAAAACGTCTAGTCAATGGTGACTGAGCAACTGGCTCGTCACAATACGCCAGTCACTACTCTTGATGAACTGTGGTATCATGTTGAAGCTCTATAGTCAGCTGTACCTGTACACGCCATCCAGGCTCTGTTTGACTCAATGCGCAGGCGTAACAAGGCCGTTATTATGGCCAGAGGTGGTTGTTCTGGGTACTGATTTCTCAGGGTCTATGCAACCAATTGCGTGAAATTGTAATCCCATGTCAGTTCTAGTATAATATATTTGTCCAATGAATACCCGTTTATCATCTGCATTTCTTCTTGGTGTAGCAATTTTAATGGCCATTAGTGTAGAAATTCCTCACTCATCAGCACAGAATCGCAGCCTAGCCACTAGGTGAGGCTGTAAAATTTATTCAGCTGGCAAAATCAATAAAATGGGCTCAGGGTATGAATGTTCGAACATTTGCACGCCCTCTGCTGGAGCCCCGGGGAGCGCATCCTTGCATCTCATTGCTCGGCGTAAGCGCACGGGGCAGCGCCCTCGCCCCTCAGTGGCGCCTGCAGTAAACACGGCGGCGTTCTAACTGGCGGCGCGCGAATTTGAAAGCGCGGCCGACCGGGTAGTGGGCGATACCGTACATCCCAGTTAACTGATAACTCTTCTATAGTGAAGAAATTCTTAAAGAGGGAAATGTCTTTACTATGTACGAGGTCTCTTCAAAAAATCGCGGAACTTGGTACACAAAACGTTTCTGCGCTTACCTTTTACGTGTTGTGAATGGTCTCCTTCGAAATACACTCCCCCGCAATTGATACACCGCTCCCGACGCCGTTTCCACTTCCGGAATGAGTCTTGGTACGCCTCTTGCTGGATCGCGCGATGCACGGTCTCCGATTTTTTTATTTTTTTATTTCGTCTACAGTTGCAAATCTTCCTCGTATAAACGGAGTTTTCAACTTTGGAACTTAAGAAACTTCCGCAGGGGTAAGGTCTGGAGAGTATGGAGAATGAGGAAGCACAGTGATTTCGTTTTTTGAGCGGTGGTCACCAGAAACATGGATGCATGAGGGAGTACGTTATCGTGATTGCAAAGACCACGAATTGTCTCGCCACACATCAGACCGTTTCCTTCCGACATTTTCCGCAGGGGTCGCAAAACGTCCCGATAGTGCCATCTATTGACAGATTGTCCCTGTGGCACGAATTCATAGTCAAAGAAAACTATCAGCATGGCTTTGACATTTGAAATGACCTGACTAGGATTTTTTCTGCTCTTGGAGAACCCTTCCAGACCCTCTGTGATGATTAAACCTCAACATCATAACCGTAAACCCACGTGTAGCACCCCAACAGTCACTTATCTGGTTTTGGCGTGTGTTCTCCCCAGCTAATTGACTAACAGATCAACAGTGTGTGCAAAACTGCCCCAATATCGGATAATGCAAAGAAAGTAATAAGGCCCTGTGACTCCTGATTGAACTGCGGTGGCAGTGTTGACATTAATTGATTCAGAATGGATCCCTTTTTAATTAAAAAGGAGTGCACATTGATGTTATATACAGCTATTGAACACCAGATGCAAATGTTGAACATAAAATTAATTAAGAAAGTGATTAAGAATGTCAACTACTTGATTGAAAACAGATGCAGTCGATTAGCACAAATTTAGTTTAACTCACGACCTTCAATCATCACATTACATGACTCTCCTAACAGGCAGTTGGAATAAATTGCGTTTACGTGGAGTAAACCGCGATAAATCAAAATTAATTCATATCGACTGACCCAGGCGTAATGCGAAGTGCGAGAAGAATTCCCCAATACACGACGCATGAAATCGTCGTGGAAACTTGGCTGGCGTGATCCAACAAATTAATCAGTGGCCTAACTCAAGCCGGATTGGGTGCAATATCACCGAATTCAGCGTAGAGGGATGGCGTCATTGTGCGGAGGTCTGCCGGCCTCTTGGTGGGTGCAAGGCTGCGCTCCTCTATCCACTCCTAGGCTATCTTGCTCAGTACATAGCCGAACGAAAACTTTCTATCTCCAATCTCAATCGTTCCATTTGCTAAGTCCTAAACTGCAGAGATGCTCACTCTCTCTCAGGCAAGCTGAATAAAGAACACCACGTCCACATTCTAGGGAAGCTCGGAACGGAAGATCTCTACAGAGACTTCTCGCAGTCCGCTCTTCGCCTCGGTTTCCCCTCCAGCAAAATCAATTACGCCAATTGCAGCGCAAGTAGCGTTAATTTTGCGTAGCTTCCCAGCACCGACCAATGCCCGCTCTGGGAAGTGAACAAATTCCCACAAAATTTCCCTTTCTCTCAACTTCTGCTATTTAGCTCCTCCCAGGTCCCAATCAAGGTTAGCATCTGCATAAAACACCAATTTTTCCGAAATTCTGACTTCCAGGAGAGTAATTCAAATTCCTTGGTCCTACGTTCCCATCGGAGGCCGGTGTTTCTCATTCTGTCGCTCTTCCCCTGATTTACTGCAGACTCTGCGGACTGTGAATTCAGCGTGAAGTTGCTATAGTCACGAATACGCATATTTCGGCCTCTGTTGACCGCTCCACCGTAGCTTTGCACAGCTTTCTCGCATGTTTCACTGATAATGGGCCGACGGACATTTATCAACAGGCATATAAGTTCTCCGTCTGCTTCCCGATACACCAGCATGGGGTCAACCAACCTCTCACAGTCACTCATCTTAAGGAAGCTGGAGGCCGCGCCCCGTTACCGCTTTCTCAGAGTTTGAGCCGCTCTAAGCTGTCTATTGTCGCTTCCCTTCGCGCGTTGCCACCCGGCCGCGGTCAACTCTGAATACTTCCCTGGGATTAACTAGCCTCCAGTAAATCGACGCGTTTCCACAAAGTTTTCATGTCGCGTGAATTACTTTAAAACCATCACCCAACATTAATTATTCAAATACGTCCATACTATACCCTCTACAAGATACATTGTGCCTTGTCAGTCATTTCTGTTCAGCCCTACTGTTCGCTCAACGTGAGTTCGGTGATCTTTAATGACTTCATATAAGGGGCATAGTTCTTCCTATCTTACACACATCTCATCACCAGTTATGATGCTGTTAAGTAACATCTCGTTCTCATTTGCGCGATTCGAAAGTTCTTCAAAGATTGCGAGGCTAAGGTCTTCCCGGTCCTGACTCATGAGCCGTGGGACGAACTTAGCGGCAACACGATGCATTCCAAGACGCTGTGTCAGGAATTCATGACATGGTCTAATTGCAGTGTAATATTCTTCTATAGTATCTCGGACAGTCATTCTTCGATTTGCATGCGCATGACATGATAATCGTCGGCAGACGTCGAAGAGCGTCTGAAAAAAGGAAAGGGTCACCTTTAACTTCCGTCCGGCCATTTTTAAACCACGTGAACCATTCGTAACACCGAGTACAGCTTAAACATTCATCACCATAGGTTTCCTGTATCATTTGGTGTACCTCTGTAAAGGTTTTCTTGAGATTCACACAAACTTTAATGCAGGCACTTTGCTCCTCTAATACTGTCGTCTCGAAATTCGTAAACTGTGCAACACAGCGTTCTACTCAATACAGCACTGAAAAATACACTACTGGCTATTAAAATTGCTACACCAAGAAGAAATGCAGATGGTAAACGGGTATTCATTGGACAAATGTATTATATTAGAACTGACATGCGATTACATTTTCACTCAGTTTGGGTGCATAGATCCTGAGAAATCAGTACCCAGAACAACCACCTCTGGCCATAATAACGGCCTTGATACGCCTGGGAATTGAGTCAAATGGAGCTTGGATGGCGTGTGCAGGTACAGCTGCCCATGCAGCTTCAACACGATACCACAGTTCATCAAGAGTAGTGACTGGCGTATTGTGACGAGCCAATTGCTAGGCCACCATTGACCAGACGTATTTAATTGGTCAGAGATCTGGAGAAATTGCTGGCCAGGACAGCAGTTGAACATTTTCTGTATCCAGAAAGGCCCATACAGGACCTGCAACATGCGGTCGTGCATTATCCTGCTGAAATGTAGCGTTTCGCAGGGATCGAATGAAGGGTAGAGCCAGCAACAGGTCGTAACACATTTGAAATGTAACGTCCACTGTTCAAAGTGCCGTCAATGCGAACAAGAAGTGACCGAGACGTCTAACCACTAGCACCCCATACCATCACGCCAGGTGATACGCCAGTATGGCGATGACGAATAGCCGGCCGAAGTGGCCGTGCGGTTAAAGGCGCTGCAGTCTGGAACCGCAAGACCGCTACGGTCGCAGGTTCGAATCCTGCCTCGGGCATGGATGTTTGTGATGTCCTTAGGTTAGTTAGGTTTAACTAGTTCTAAGTTCTAGGGGACTAATGACCTCAGCAGTTGAGTCCCATAGTGCTCAGAGCCATTTTGATGACGAATACACGCTACAATGTGCGTTCACCGCGTTGTCGCCAAACACGGATGCGACCATCATGATGCTGTAAACAGAATCCGGATTCACCCGAAAAGATGACGTTTGGCCATTGGTGCACCCAGGTTCGCCGTTGAGTACACCATCGCAGGCGCTCCTGTCTGTGATGCAGAGTCAAGGGTAACCCCAGCCATGGTCTCCGAGCTGATAGTCCATGCTGCTGCAAACGTCGTCAAACTGTTCGTGCAGATGGTTGTTGTCTTGTAAATGTCCCCATCTGTCGACTCATGGATCGAGACGTGACTGCACGATCCGTTACAGCCATGCGGATAACGTGCCTATCATCTCGACTGCTAGTGATACTAGGCCATTGGGATCCAGCACGGCGCTCCGTATTACCTTCCTGAACCCACCGATTCCATATTCGGCTAACAGTCATTGGATCTCGACCAACGCGAGCAGCAATGTCACGATACGATAAACCGCAATCGCGGTAGCCTACAATCCGACCTTTATCAAAGTCGGAAACGTGATGGTACGCATTTCTGCCCCTTACACGAGGCATCACAGCAACGTTTCAAAAGGCAACGCCGGTCAACTGCTGTTTGTGTATGAGAAATCGGTTAGAAACTTTCCTCATGTCAGCACGTTGTAGGTATCGCCACCGGCGCTAACCTTGTGTGAATGCTCTGTAAAGCTAATAATTTTCATATCACAGCATCTTCTTCCTGTCGGTTAGACTTCGCGTCTGTAGCACGTCATCTTCGTGGTGTAGCAATTGTTAAGGCCAGTAGTGTAACTAAGAGTCATACTACAATGAAACTACTAGCAGTTAGGCAGTAAACACAGGCGTGTGCAGAGATGCAAACCGCATTTCGCTCCAATCCACCATAGGCGTGACATTACGAATATTTGAACAGACTTCGTATAATCTATGTGAATTTCTGATTTTTATCTGAAAAAATCGACAAACATAAAAATAGGGCGAATTTAATTAATATTCCTTCTCTTGTATGGGTAACATGTCAATCGCAACAGAAATAAATGCTAAACGTGTTCAAAATGCCATGTGAAACTCAGCCGTGCAGATGTGTCATTACTTTCATCGGCACGGCACCTGTTCTTTGTCGCCTCTGCGGTCTCTGAGGCGTGCAGGGTGCTAACCGCCGGCGGCCGGCCGCAGCAAGTGTTTGGTGTTAGCCGGGGCGTTGAGCAGCGCCGGCGCTGTAATTGGGGGACGTTCCTCCCTTCGCTGCTGGCCGTGGACGACCGGGAAGAAAGGGAGAGGTCGGCAGCGGCAGTTATAAGGAGCGGCGCGCTGCCGGCTTCTTTGTCTGAGCGTCGGCCGCAGCGCCGGCCCGGAAAGCAATAACCGTTACTCATCGTTAAAAGAAGATGATCCGGTCGCGCACGGCACTGCGACGTCGCACTGGAGGCGCTGCGAGGCTGCACCGCGGCGATCGGGTTACAGCACGGGGCATTTGTTTGCTGACAGATTGCGACTCGCAAGGGTAGCTCTGCAGGCGTGGCTCCGAGGGAGGGTGAAGGAGGTGGGTCACGGGGTCGTGACTCCACGTCCCCACAAAAAGTCAAGAGCACCGCACTAACCGCTGATTCTCCTTCTTCTTCTTTCTTCTTCACGTATTAGGCAAATTGCTTGTTACGGTACCCCATCTCTTGCATAACCTTCCTACATTTCTTCCTCGACGCATTTGTAATTGATAACCACTACCAGTAATATTTCTTCACCCACATGCTCCACATATTCTTGCTATTTGTTCCTACTTCTTCTCATTTTTTCCTTTATTTTATATATTCCTAGATCTTTCCTTGCGTCTTCATTTCCTTTACGATTTTCTCTTGTACATCGTTCCACTAGTCTTAGGGACCTCATACCTTGATCCTGTTCAAATCGTTTAAATGGCTCTTAGCACAGTGGGACTTAACATCTGACGTCATCAGTCCCCTAGACTTAGAACTTTTTGTGTTAGCAGAAGAGCCAACACAGTGTTACGAGTGGAGGCCGAAATGCACACGTGTTAGCTCACGCAGGTTGGCGTGAGGAGGGAAGAACTATACTGACGTGAGGTCTGGAAAAGGACAAGGAATGAGAATTCAGAAAGCGGACGTAATTAATTTGATACTTAACTTTAATCCATTAATGATGAACGTCGCTCTTGACGGTACGTGATTCACGATATTATCTGTTCAGAATACATTCTTGAAGTTAGTAATTATAATAACTGAATATGGCGCCTTGCTAGGTCGTAGCGAATGACGTAGCTGAAGGCTATACTAAACTGTCGTCTGTGCAAATGAGAGCATATGTAGACAGTGAACCATCGCTAGAAAAGTCGGCTGTACAACTGGGGCGAGTGCTAGGGAGTCTCTCTAGACTAGACCTGCCGTGTGGCGGTGTTCGGTCTGCAATCACTGATAGTGGCGACACGCGGGTGCAACGTATACTAACGGACCGCGGCCGATTTAAAGGCTACCACCTAGCAAGTGCGGTGTCTGGCGGTGACAGCACAGAACTAATTAAACCTAACTAAATGGCTCTGAGCACTATGGGACTTAACATCTGTGGTCATCAGTCCCCTAGAACTTAGAACTACTTAAACCTAACTAACTTAAGGACATGACACACATCCATGCCCGAGGCAGGATTCGAACCGCGATTGTAGCAGTCGCGCGGTTCCGGACTGAGCGCCTAGAACCGCTAGACCACCGCGGCCGGCTAAACCTAACTAACCTAAGGACATCACACACATCCATGCCTGAGGCTGGATTCGGAATGGCGACCGTAGCAGCCGCGTAGTTGTGGACTGAAGCGGCTAGAACCGCACGTCCACCGCGGCCGTCCTTGATCCTGTATTCTCCTGTCCGGGTTTCTTGTTGTCACCCTTGCTACACTTAGGTTAGTAAGGATCGGTAAATCCCGCCCGGTTGACGGTGCGGTCTAATGCACGGCTTTCCGGGCGGGAAGGAGCACCAGGTCCCCGGCACGAATCCGCCCGGCGGATTTGTGTCAAGAGTTCAACTGAACCGGCCAGTCTGTGGGTCGTTTTTAGGCGGTTTTCCATCTGCCTCGGCGATTGCGGGCTGGTTCCCCGTATTCTACCTCAGATACACTATGTCGGCGATTGCTGCGCAAACAAGTTCTCCACGTACGCGCACACCACCATTACTCTACGAATGATGTGCTTAGCTTACGTAATTAGTCACGGTGGAAAAAATGCGAGTCTATTAAATGGTTAAGTAGAAGTAAGCTTCTGACGCGGAGATTATGCTATTCTCATGTCAGCAGGATGTAAAGACTCTTCTAGCCTTCATAGACTCTAAGTAAAGCCATTTTGAATTTTCACAAATTGAGCAAATTTCTTAGTTCGAGAAAATCCACTGTGAAGCGTGAACTTACCGGATAATTTGTTTATTACCGTCATTATTACTATCATTTAATTCATACCGCTGCTGGAACACACGTGCTTGAAGATCATTTAAAGCCTTTTGGTCACAATAGAAGTAGTTTCCCAAGAACAGATTCTATCCCTGTCTACGGAATCCTTTTCATGTTAATATCAAACATCAGCAATTACTCGTAGAATACATTAAAACTAAAGTAATTGATGAAGACGTTACTTGATAACAAAAACGTGCTGCCTTTCTTCATTTATTAGTGCATAGATATTGCTATCGAATAATGCCAAACCAAAAGGCAAGAGATCTTACTGCCTACCGATATACGTCGCTGTCTGTCCTTCCATACGATTTGATCGACATGACCTGTTTCAAGTTGTGTATGACAGATAATGTTTTAGAAAATCAATTGTTTTTCTTTGAAATAAACAGAAATATTTTAATTCTAAGCTACCCAAGTACAAAATTTTCGCAGTATTTGTGCAAATTTAATATTCGCTTCTATAATGCAGGAAAGTATTTCACAGTTGCAAAACTCGCATCCGACTCATTGACCTTAAACTTTGTCGCTGACCGTAAGTTCTAGCTCAGAGTGACACCAATTTAAGTAACCTAATGTAGCGAAGACTGTTTGCCAACGCTCTTTCTCACACGAAAACACGCAATTCACTCATTTGGCACCATAAGTACACTGTATCAGCAATTTCTGAGTGTATGCAATGCATACGGATTGTAGAATTTCGTGGTGCTCTCTCTTCCACTTCTGTATGCAATATGCCTGACCTAAACGGGCCCTTTATCATTACAGGCGCTGGGCAGTGCAACATCATACTGACAACAGTAATGTGCTTATACTGACAACCTGACCGTTCGTTTTACCTGATTTTGTAATCATTTAAATAAAACAACATGACCTTCCAGTGGGAGACATTTCGTCCCCCTTTTCCTTCTGTGCAATTTGTCAGTAGGCTTTTTGCCTTCAAACTAGCGAAATGCGGCAGGATACGGCCGGTAAACGATTCATAAACCCCGATTTAATGCCGTTAAGACGATTTCCCGAAACATAGTCGTAGCTGAAGGAATTTAGTTTCTTCTTAAATCGTCTTAAGCAGCAATGTTCACAAATATTTCAAATAGGAAAAAGCTCATTATCCAGGTACGAAGTTTGTAAAACAAACTTCCCACGGTTTGTGTCAGGTTGATCTTTTCGTCTCATAACACTGCGTAAGTATTTTGTCTAAGATGTATCACAAGTAGAGGTCCTGTAGCTGTGGGAAGCATTGGTTGAAAACCTAAACTAGTGTCACTCTGAGCTAGAGTTTATGGATGGCGACTAAGTGTAAGGTCAATGAGTCGGATACGAGTTTTGCAACTGTGAATTACTTTCCTACATTATAGATGCGAATATTAAATTTGAACTAATATTGCGAAAATTTTGTGCTTGGATAGCTTAGAATGGAAATCTTTCTGTTTATTTCAAAGGAAAACAATTGACTTTCTAAAACATAGTCTGTCATACACAACTCAAAACAGGTCATGTCGACCAAATCATATGAAAGAACTGACAGCGATGTGTATCGGAAGGCAGTAAGACCTCTTGCCTTTTAGTTTGGCGTTATTCGACAGCTATTTCTATGCGCAAATAAATGAAGAAAGCCAGCACGTTTTTGTTATCAAGTACGTCTTCATCGATTACTTTAGTTTTAATGTAATCTACGAGTAATTGCTGATGTTTGATATTAACATGAAAATGATTCCGTAGACAGGGAAAGAATCTGTTCTTGGGAAACTACTTCCATTGTGACCAAAAGGCATTAAATGATCTTGAAGCACGTGTGTTCCAGCAGCAGTATGAATAAAATGATAGTAATAATGACGGTAATAAACAAATTATGCGGTAACTTCACGCTTCACAGTGGATTTTCTCGAACTAAGAAATTTGCTCAATTTGTGAAAATTCAAAATAGCTTTACTTAGAGCCTATGAAGCCTAGAAGAGTCTTTACATCCTGCTGACATGAGAATACCATAATCTTCGCGTCAGAAGCTTACTTCTACTTAACCATTTAATAGACTCGCATTTTTTCCACCGTAACTAATTATGTAAGCTAAGCACATCATTCGTTTCAGCACACTCTTTTGGCTGGGAAATGCGGCCACAATGGTCTGGTGGAACGAATTGTCACAGGTGCACTGCGTGGGTTCAGGAATTTACTTTTAAGAGGCAGAAACAGATTTATTGATTTATTTTACCTCTGGTAACCTCAAGAGAAAGACGTTATAATCCATAATCCGCATTAAACATCACGTTCCTTCATTACCAACTAGGTAGAGCCGGTTTACGTTGGGAAATGACATAGCGGAAGTCATAGAAAACAGAAATACAGTCGCCAGTAAACTCACTTACATTAGAAAATTTTATTTTATTTGATTAACCGATAGCCATTTAAAGGAACAGGTCTCTTATTTTACTTGTATTTGATTGAACTAGAGACGTTGAGAAATTTGGTGCCGGACTGTGATTCGAATTCGTATCTCCTCTTTCGAGGATCTGAATCTCTCAGAACAGTATAGTTCAATCACTTCGTCCCTTTTCTCAGGACTGCAATCTTCTCTAGGTCTCCTCAAAAGGATCCAGTACAAAAATATTCATAATTTCATTTCAAGCCCTATCAAGTGCACGCCCACCTGCTACTGAAAATTAACGTGCATTTTTAATGTCTGTTCATGTCTTGTCAACAGTCGCAATAGGTGTCATTATTTCCGGTCAAACACGGACACATATTACTGTTGGTGAGTAAGCAATTGATACTTAAGCTATATTCGTGGATGCACCGTAGGTGTGCAGTTCGATTGTCGCTTAGGCACAAAACATTGTATCCTTATTTTAGCTCGCACTCGGGAGGACGACGGTTCAATCCCGTCTCCAACCATCCTGATCTAGGTTTTCCGTGATTTCCCTAAATCGTTTCAGGCAAATGCCGGGATGGTTCCTTTGAAAGGGCACGGCCGATTTCCTTCCCAATTCTTCCCTAACCCGAGCTTGCGCTCCGTTTCTAATGACCTTGTTGTCGACGGGACGTTAAACACTAACCACCTACCTACCTACCTTATTTTGGATTCAAACACCCAACAGCTCGTAAGAAAAACCGTTACGTAACATTTGATTTTTCTTAGTTAACAATCCGATTACGTGTTGGGTTCGTATCTCCGTCACAGAACTTCACATCTTGCACTTCATATTTAAATGTATGCACACTTTGTTACTTCAGAATGGAGGTATATCAGACATCTTTCGTGGTTAGCTAACAGGGACGAAAGGGGCTCGATAGGGGTTCCGCTTTATTACAAAAATTTTCGCCTTTAATTTTCAAGTTTAGATTTGGTTACTGGTATTGGTAAAAACGTTGGTAATTCATGACTCTTCATGGCTAGTCATCAATATGGTGTGATTAGATTAGATTAGATTAATTCTTGTTACATAGATCATGAATACGACATTTCAGAATGATGTGGAACGTGTCATTTTAAATGAAAGATTTCTTTACATATCATGATTCAGTTTCTTTACAACAATTTTTTACACACACACTCTCTCATTCTTTTTTTTCTCTCTCACTCTCTCTCTGTCCCCCCCTCCTCTTTCTCTCTCTCTCTCTCTCTCTCTCTCTCTCTCTCTCTCTGCCATACACACACACACACACACACACACACACACACACACACACACACACAAACACACACACACACACTTTATATTTTTTTATTTGTTTGTTGTGCTCGACTATCGGCGAGGCACGAAAACGCCTGTGAATGAGTTTCTCAGTTTTGAGTACACAACAACTATGGGAGTTACTGATTTATGATGCTTGGTTTGCAGTCAATTCTGAGTATTTTTAGTAACTACGCTCCAGTCCCTAAACCTAGTTACAGAAAGGCGAATCAGACGCATTACGTATTCCAGGCCGTAGCAGCTGCGACTTGGAGACACCAGCTATGGTCACTTCCCAACCCGCTGTAGGATCACATCGGTTCCTCTTCTTCCTGCTGGTACTGTAACTGACATTTGGCAACAAGCCAACGTATGTTTGGCAACTCTGTGATCGACGAGTTACTTCCTTGTGTGCACGGAATTAAGCCTCAAAGTTCACTTGATTTTACCTGTCATTTCCATTGAATAATCTCAGTTATTATCGCTTGAGGTGTAACAAAAGATTGTAAACTTCGGTTTATGAGTTCTAGCCACTATTGGCCTCGTAAGAGGAAGCTGACACACATACCTGTTCGCCAGCTCTGTGGTAAGGTGCTGAACTGTGAAAAAGCTTCTGTTATAGTTCGCAGTTCCCGTCGCACTGACTTCAACGTTTTTACCCCTTCCGTGAAGGAGCTACATGCAGTCAGATCAAACATCAATAAGGAAATCACAAGAAAATACTTTCGGCTCATACTGCAATGGTGAAAAACTTACAATGCTGCACAACAGGTAACGCCTCTTTCCTCTGCTGACAAGCAAATTTTGGGTTTCTAGAAATACATAACTTTATTTATGAAATGCCAGATTTGCATACCTCTTGATTATGACACAGCATACCAATTAAACACAGACCCAGTCAAAATCTAAGTGAGAAGTATTTTACTAATTTGTGTCGATAGAGGCATGCTTGTGTACAGATTCTCAGTTTTATTAAAACAGACTTTCGTCGTAAGGTTATCGTGGGTAGTTTTATTTCATTTCTTATAATACAGTGCACAGTTCTCGTAAGGTTTCCTTTAGTGTTGTTGAAACAATAGTAAACAAGAGAGCGAAATCAATCATCAACGATATATGCGAATTCTCTGATGTTATCTATAACAGTATGACGCTGCACATGCAGTTTATTAATTACTTGCATGTAGAAAACTTATTCTGAGATAAAGCTGTCAAAGAATGTTTGAAGAAGAATAAAATGCCACTACCACACGACAGCTAATGTAGAAAATACTTTTCTGACGTATTTGGGCACGATGCGCTCTCCCCATACATAATAAAAAAGCTTCGAGATGCATCTGCTGCCTGGCTGTCTATTAAAACTGATAAGAACAAAATGTCACAGAAGTTATCCCTTTTTCCACGTGCGACTATTTTGGGTTGAGAAGTGAAGGGAATTATGTTCAAAGTTCCATTAGATTGGTAACTTCAGCAGACAGCAGAATTGCGTTATAAAAAAATTTTGATACTAATGTATTCGAACTATCGACATCTTATCTATGGTGCAATACACTTACCATTACGCTACTAGCTGACACATAGCTCCACCCGCTCCAGAGCGAAACAACAATTCCTCCAGAACTTTTGCATACCACAGCACTGCAAATGGCCGGGTCTAGACTTCTGACAATGAAAGAAACAGTTACAGCTTTTCTTTTGCACTGCACGACGTTTTTTACAAACAGATAGCGCAATAGAATAGCTCAAGTGGAAAGGAATACTTCCTATTTAAATTTCTGCATCCTACACTGTTGGCAGTTATGTGTAGGTGGCAGTTACGTGATTTTATTTCGGTGATTACAAAATATAGTCGAATGTATGCACTGGGTAACCGAGGCAGCTAGTTCATGGTGATTCGGTCAACCAAGTAAATGAATTTACTGAACATGCTGCAATTTATTACAGCCTGTGTGTCAGAATTCTCATCCATTGTGGCGCAACGGCGTTACAATAGAAAAATGAATTACAGAAAAGAGGGTTTGGTGGTCTGTTGGACTGATGGTAGGTTGTTATACCTATGGTCTGGCTTCTATTCCCACTTCTGTCGATGATTTTAGATAGGGAGAGAAAGATTCCATTCTCTTCTGACTACACCAAGTGAAGAAGATATACTGGCAGTGTGGTCTGAAAGTCACATTCCTTCTCTGCCACGTAGACGTTAGGTTGAACCACAATAAAGTCTGGATTGGCGATATGTAGAAACTCTATCACCAGTAACCTCTCTCATACTAGTTATTTATTTCTAGTGACGAAAGAAACGCTATTTAGGGTCACTGGACACTTATTTCATCTTTTATCTGAGCTTCTGTATGTCGATAAAATTGGTTCAGAACTGAGAATGCAACTCAGACCGCCCTTAACGCCGAATTTGATCCCTTCGTGGCAATACAGCTCGGCTACAATTTGTTGTTTGTTCAAATCTGCAGATTCCTCAACATCTCCACATATTACGTGTGAATGGGTTCGAATCCTGGCCCGGCACTAAAGATTTCATTATGTATTATCAAGCTCTAGCATGAGAACACCTATCTGCTGGTGGATAGTAATTTTGAGTTTTAATGTTTTTTCATTCATTGTCAACACTAACGATATCTGACGTTTTTGACTCCCAGTGGGACACAGAACTATTTGCGAGATCACTGTAAGTTCAACATGTTATTCCGAGCTGCTGGTGGAGAAAAATTCGGTAGCTGAGTCTCTTTGTGTGTAGTCAACCACGATGTGTGTGGGGCTCTATTCCCAGTGAGCACTGAACTTCTCGTCATATTATTTCTGGTTCAAACATGCTCACATGTCGCTGCTGGTGCAAAAAAACCATATTTAACGTTCGTTTTCTCTAGAATATAACAGCGATAGGTGCCGGGTTGGAGTCCTGGGAAGGAAAAAATTTATGTTTCTTCTCGTCATTTCAGTTAAAACATCTAGCTACTGGCAAGGAAATCCTATATGTCACAGTTGGTTGTGTTTCGGTATCAATCCGATTAGGTTCTGGGCTCGAATCCCTGTCCAACACAAAGCTTTACCTCACGGCATTTCAAGTAAGTAACTTGTGAAAAAGCAGTATTTAACATCTCTCGTAGTTTTGACAGGGACAAGAGATGCTGGGGAGGAATTCGCGTCCGTTAAAAATGTTTGTGTTATGTAATTTAAAGTTGATATTTGCTAATTGATACTGTCTAAAATCGAGGTATATCACTCTCTGCATGCCTAATCAGGAATGACTGTTAGTTTGCGTCAGTCACGAAATCTTTGCTTAGTCTGCCTGACTTGGGTTTCAATCCATATGCAGAACAAGACGTTTCGTCGTGTCATTTGAAGTTCATACATATTCTCAACTAGCTGCTCGTGGATAACCTAAATTTTTAATATCATTTTGTGTTAAATAATAAGTACGGTATGTTACTTTGAAGAGGAAATCATGAATACAACGAACTTCTACGTGCGTTACCTGACATAGTAATGAGACTGGTAACATTTCAGGTATGTCATTTATTGTAATAAATGTGAGCTTACAAGCCTTAAGGACAGTCTTATCTGTGATAAGGTGTTCCCTGATGCTTGTAGCATCGTGGTATTACTTTACATTATGAGTTACTGCGATACAGAGCAGTGTTTTCTAGTGGTGACTTTTTGGAACCATTTTCAGTTGTCAAACAACTGTACCAAGGAGCGATTAGAAGACCTGCTAGACAGCTGCGTTATGCCGGTTGCATGCGAACCAGGCGAAATGCAATTCAGGTCTTTCGGATACTTTTGAGTATGACTGTACCAGGCAGTCGTTCAAACAACTGTACCAAGGAGCGATTAGAAGACCTGCTAGACAGCTGCATTATGCCGGTTGCATGCGAATCAGGCGAAATGCAATTCAGGTCGTTCGGATACTTTTGAGTATGACTGTACCAGGCAGTCGTTCTACTACAGTGTCACACGGACTATCGAGATCATTTGACATTACTTTAACACCATAAATACGGTCGGAAAACTTGAAAAACGATTCTCTTGAGAATTTTTGAGAGTTGCATCGAACTATTTAGTGTGATTAATACTTAAGTTCTGAACTTCTCGAACCATAAATACTAAAAATTTAAAAAATCCGACTCTCGTTTGGTCCCCCTGTAAGAGGAACGGAATCCTCAACGCCCCCGTTGTCTCATGGAAAGAAGAAAATTTGGACATTGTATCAGTTGGGGCTTGTATTGGATTCTTTCTTGATTGACGTGTTTACAGTTGCACCTTGTTGGGGATATTTCAGTTATTATCATCATTAATTTAAGGACTGTTGGAAAATTATCACTACACGGTGCAGCACTCACAATTTTATTTGAAACATGTAAGCATTTTTAATTCAGTGAACCACGGTACAATTTTATATAATGAAATGATAGGTTTTTCGTCGTTGGTTTCAGTGCTTTAGTGCGTATGCTTTTAATTCTTCCGATCTGTTTGCGTCTGAATGACCCAAAATTGATATCAGTTTCGTTTTTCATATTATATATTAATATAACTTCATTAAAGTCTGTGACTTTGTCTGAAAATGCATGAGCTGTATGTGTATATATTTAAAAAAAAATATTTTAAGTAGTTTGGTCGTAAACCTTAGTAGTGACACATACCTAATGACATAAAAACGATTATGCGAATGTAGAACGTTTTTAAGTTCTCTGTTACGCTTTGCGTTAATTCTATTATTCATCGTTGCACCTTGCTTTGAACAATCAACATTGCGTTTGCGATTACAACAATGGGTTTGTTTCTTGCATTTTCCAAAAACAGTTTACCACTTTTCAATTAACTGAATTCTTTTTGTTTCTGAAAGTTTGAACTATGACACAATGGCAAGTAGATCAGTAACTGACATTTCGTTACAAGTGTTAGTAAATTCCTCAATAGATTGCGAGCTACCATCCCATAGTTGTTCGGGATCACATGCGGTTCCTCTTCGTCGAAATATCTTGGCTCCAACTCGTCTAGGGGTTGAGCTCCACGTATCGCATTACAGGCCCTAAATTAGACACTTGTGACTCTTTGCTTAAATTGTCTGGCTGATGACAAGTTTCCGAAACAAAAGTTAACGCAACACATAATAACAGTAATAATAATATCGGGAACTAAATTAACGACCCATAAATGATGTGGCCCACTAAGTTATGATAGAATAATGTTTATTTCGAAAACAAACTAATAGTGGAAGTGGTCGTATTTAGAGTTACTGTTACACTGGAGCAGATATCCATTTGACACAGTTCGATCATTCACAATATCGTCGCGAAACACAAGTCCTATACTCTACCTCGTCATTTACACGAAAAGTTAGAGTTCACACCAGGCGCGCGGCTGCTCACCGCTCAGAGACTAAGTCCCGCGATATCACACAACGCGACATTATCTTAGTCGTTTCTCTTCCTAGCTGGCTAAGGACCGACTGTCCGCTTTCGAGTCTCAATCCGAACTGTCCCCTTTGGTGTATCCAGCCGAACTGTCCTCTTTGGTGTCGAGTTTATAACTGACTCTCTGCCCGTCCCCGACCGCATTTCCCGCGCTCCGAACATCTTCGCTTAAGTGACTAGTGCAGTTCCCTTTCCTAAAGCCGTCCATCTGATTGGCTACAGCTTATTCTACATTATTTTACGTATTAACATATTTAAATAATCAATGTTTGACCACTTTCAAGTTCTAAATAATGTAACAATAATATTCATTGTTAAATTCGTTTATATAAATCCAATACAATTTCCTTCATAACTTTGAATGTCATGGCCAGTAGCCTTGCACCAATGTGCTTTCTGATAAATAACGAACAAAAGTAAGCATTATGCACTAAAGTGTACAACAAGTATTCTATCACCTAATGATTCAATGTGTCATGTTGTCATCGTTCAATGTGTTTTGTGTGGAGGAAATTATGATCTGAAGCTTAACTGTAAATAACGATAGTTTAAATTTACTGTATCTTATAAACAAAGTTACAGAGTTTATATTTACAATGTTTGTCATTTGAATGATGCGCCTCTATATGAAACGTCGATCGTTAAGCTCGACCAAAGCGTTCAGATTTTAGGATTCAGGTCTTTGTTACAAAACTTGTTACTTTCACTTTAACAGTAAATCCAAAACTACTATAGATATGATCAGTATTCGAGTTTTATTGAGATCACCGTGAAAATTTATAGAGGATGGAAGATTAAAAATACTGCAGCTTGATTCCCTGCATTAGTACAGAATTAAATACTTTTCATAAATGTTTTCCTTTATGAGCAGTCTTAGGTCCGCCATATTTAACACTGCTACGTCTCCTTGGCCACAAAAGGCTTCTACTGGGTTTCCCTACGACGTAGGTTCTCGTCTGTTTCACTCGCACTCTACAGCGCTTAGGCCTCAATAGATAATATACGCTTGTGAGTTTCCCCATCTCGTGGTGAATGTGCGCCATTTGTGGCACGCGGTCCTGGACGACAGGGTTCGTTTCTCAATTCCTGTAGGCTGACTCTTTAGGCCATATATTTGAGGGCGCAATGTTCGTTAACTCAGAAGATCAACGAGTACTTTCCGAGATTGATGATCTTATTAGTAACGTGTCTGAAAAAAAAGGGTTCGTATGATAGTATAGACAATCCACATCCTGTACAAAACAAATAGTGGACAGTATTTCCTTTCTAAAACCTGGAATGCAGAATGACCGATACACCCATCAGCACAGCGAGGCCACCTACCAGCTTCGAAAGTCATCAAGAATACATGAGGTGTGACCAGGTGTGCAGGCAAAAGAATAAATGACGTTAAATCTGCATCTGTGGTAGCATTTTATGCAGCACTTTAGAATGAAGTAATGGAGACGATAAATATTGAGGGGCACCGAGTTAATGCTCAACAAGGGAAAAACATTCTGTCTTACGCGTTTACATACGACTCTATCTCCTTGCGAATGTATATGGATCACATGGCGAATCTACAAGGTTTTATGGGATGAGCATACTAGCGGAACTTATTTCAAGCATACCCAATGAAAGATTCTGTATGGTATCGAGTGTAATACGATTAGATAACAAACCCACTAGAGAGGAAAGCTGGCATACTGATAAAATTCCTAAACTATGTATTCTACTAGAAGATGATATTGTCGACGAGCAGACTGTACCATTTAACGTTCGATGTCCATTCAAACGGTGTATCTCAAGTAAATCAGTAAAAGATGGGGGCAAACTGTGGACGCTTTATGACATTAAATCTTCTGACATACAGAAAGCCCAAACTTATAGCAAAGTACAAAGGAATGACAACAGAAAAATCAGTTGTCTGATCTCACTTCTGTGTTACTAGGTCAGATTGTTACATGCGACAAGTTTTGTATAACTTTGGACAGCTGCTTCTGGAAAGGAAATGAACAATTCTGGGAACTATATGAAAGAATAAACTTCAGCAAAATACAAGACCTGAGAAGGCTCATACTTCTTCATTTTGCTTGACAAATGACACTAAACACTTCTATTGTAAGTGAAATAAGAAACAAACTTCACCATAACGATGAAATTAGGAACAGGGCTCATAAGAAGCCAAAAACGATTCTGGATTCTAATTCAACGAATAGAGCTGTAAACATAATCAGCTAACAGGGACATATACATGCAAACGAAAAACTAATAAGCGATCAATGACAGTTTTTTACAATATCATCGATCTTTGTGTTTATAATGCTCGGTTACGAATCGTGGAACGTAACTAAAATACTCCATGCGAACAGGCCTCGTAAGGGCCAACGATACCGACCGACCACCGCGTTATCCTCAGCCGATAGGCGACACTGGAAGCGGAATGTAACTTTGCTCTTGTCAGTTTTGTAACTGAAGCCTCTACATCTCAGTCAAGTAGCTTCACAGCTGGCCTCACAAGGGCTGAGTACAGCTCGCTTGCCAACAGCGCTCGTCTGATCCGAGTGGTCACCCATCCATCGCTAGCCAAACACGACATCGCTTAACTTCCGTGATCTGACGGAAACCGGTGTTACCATTGCGACAAGGGCGTTGGCTGTTGTGGACATAGACTGAGCCTTATTCGAATGCAAGTAAACTGACGAGAAGGCGAATATACTTGGAGACACTTGAAAAGTAACTGGTAAGAGATCTCATTGTATTAAGAACACATTTTTCACTTTTTCAAGACCAGAAAATTCTCTGAGAATGGTTCGAAGAACCAAATCCTCCCACGGTGTATCAAGTATGTCGGAATCAATGAGAATAAGGAAATGTACTGAACAGGCATTCTGTAAGCTCTTTGCGGCAAGCAGTGACAATAAAAGACACATATTGTATGGAAAATGTGATAAACATGTTTACGAAACACAAGTTACCGATTGTGTCCATATCATAATTTCCTGTACAGGAAACTTTTGTTTAATATTCATTTATTTTGTCGATATTCGTATGATTACGCGTGTCCAGACTGCAACAAGTAAAGCAACAAGAAAGTAAGACACCAACAAAAGGTAGTAAACGGAAATAATTTAATGCTTCCTGAGAAGAACGCCTTATTAAACAGTGCCATCGGTTTCTTTCTAATTTACCATGCGCTAATACTAAAGTAAGACAGTTTCTGAATTGAAGTTTTGTGTGTCCTTACAAGATTTTTCGAAACTAAGATTATGATTACTAAAATTAATATTATTTTCAACACCAAAACGGAAGATAAGGATGCCTAAAACTGTATGGGAAATGTGTGTTTGCCAAAACTTCTAGGAGTATTTTAATGTCGATACATATTGACTTAAACAGTACATATGTATAGTAAAGGTGAACAAAACAGCAGAGTTAATTGCTGCGTGTATCTAAGACAGATATTTGCGCTTGTTTCATGATTCGGAGGCCTTTGGTTATTAGTAGAGCCTTCAATGGGGATACATTATAGAAACTAATTGAATTGAGGTGACGCCAGTTGTGAATTTAATGGGCTACTGGTAATTTAAATTATCGTTGTTACTTTTTTTGTCTTAGACCACGTATATGATTCAGTCCAGCAAAAGTAAAGGATGTTTATAAATGAATATCGGGTTTAACGCTTTATAAAATTTATTGCATTAAACTTAGTTATAAATGATTTGTCAAACGAAAGAGCAACTCAAACAGTTTTACCAAGAACCTTATAAATGTTCAACGTGAGCACCATTTGTCACATGGCATACATCAAATCAATAGACGAGTTCTTCCCAAACATTGATAAGTGTATCTTCAGTGAATGTAGCAACAGTTGCTTCCATCACAATTACTGAATAACATGTAATTGAATCCTAACCTCATTTCAGTTTGAAGAAAGGGAACCGTCGCAATCGTTACCAAATGTAATTCGAACACTGTCTTCAGTATATTTACGTAGGTTGAATCAATTCATTGTTCCAAACGATTTCGTTAAATCACACCATTACTGCTTACTACGGTTTTGTTCTCGAATTGCAAATATTTACAGTGATAAGGCTAGCTTGTTTCTTTGTCTGATTCGAATCGTTCTATTTTTTTTTTTTTGTTGTAACAAGACACTGTCGTGTTAGTCAAGATCCAATATCAGTTTCGAGATGCAACATCAGTTACACCGTCTGCAGATAAGAGCTCGTTAGAGGTGGTGGACTGTATAGTAGCTGCAATGCCGCACGTGGGGTCAGTGACAGTCTTTTTCGGAGCGTGCCGGGAGCCGCGTGGAAGTCCTCGAGCAGACGATACAGGCGGTGGCTGCTGGGGCAGCCTTAATGAAGTCCAGAGCTGTCGCTGTCGCTGGAGCTGGAGCCGTTTCCGGGCAGGTCGTTAGTGCCGCGACTGTCGACTGTCGTCGCGGGAGCCACGGGCAGAACGGCAGGCGGGCAGCCGGCAGCAAATTCGTTACGCCGGCCCTGGAAAAGTTCAGCTGAAAAGGCGCCAACCGTGGGAGCGGCGCTGCCGCCCGCTTCTGCCGCGTGCGATTGTCCGCAACATGGCTCCGAGGAGGTGCAGTACTGGACGCCATTCAGCGCAGCTCCGTGTGAAAAGCACGGAGGTGAAATACCGCAGTGTACAATGTTGTACATCCTATTTATGCAGCTATTGCAAACGGCATTTACTACGTGTTATTCCATCTGCCTTACTCCTCCTCTCACTTTTTAACTACTGGAGTTAATTTTATTTGGCGTGTGGTTTTATTTATTTAGATATGATTATATATGTATAGCAGCAAGTAAGTTGGTACACGGTAACTAGTAACTTTGCTTTACGATATTAAAGTTTGGATTTGCAATGTTCAGACTGATATAAAACTGAAACTGAGAGCAGGTGGCAGTACACAAAATCATTTATAACGAGTTGCTATGGTTTTGATTCAGTGTATCACACATCTACATCTACATTTATTCTCCGCAAGCCACCCAACGGTGTGGCGGAGGGCAGTTTACGTGCCACTGTCATTACCTCCCTTTCCTGTTCCAGTCGTGTATGGTTCGCAGGAAGAACGACTGTCTGAAAGCCTCCGTGCGCGCTCGAATCTCTCTAATTTTACATTCGTGATCTCCTCGGGAGGTATAAGTAGGGGGAAGCAATATATTCGATACCTCATCCAGAAACGCACCCTCTCGAAACCTGGCGAGCAAGCTACACCGCGATGCAGAGCGCCTCTCTTGTAGAGTCTGCCAATTGAGTTTGTTAAACATCTCCGTAACGTTATCACGGTTACCAAATAACCCTGTGACGAAACGCGCCGCTCTTCTTTGGATCTTCTCTATCTCCTCCGTCAACCCGATCTGGTACGGATCCCACACTGATGTGCAATACTCAAGTATAGGTCGAACGAGTGTTTTGTAAGCCACCTCCTTTGTTGATGGACTACATTTACTAAGGACTCTCCCAATGAATCTCAACCTGGTACCCGCCTTACCAACAATTAATTTTATATGATCATTCCACTTCAAATCGTTCCGCACGCATACTCCCAGATATTTTACAGAAGTTACTGCTACCAGTGTTTGTTCCGCTATCATATACTCGTACAATAAAGGATCCTTCTTTCTATGTATTCGCAATACATTACATTTGTCTATGTTAAGGGTCAGTTGCTACTCCCTGCACCAAGTGCCTATCCGCTGCAGATCTTCCTGCATTTCGCTACAATTTTCTAATGCTGCAACTTCTCTGTATACTACAGCATCATCCGCGAAAAGCCGCATGGGACTTCCAACACTATCTACTAGGTCATTTATATATATTGTGAAAATCAATGGTCCCATAACACTCCCCTGTGGCACGCCAGAGGTTACTTTAACGTCTGTAGACGTCTCTCCATTGACAACCACATGCTGTGTTCTGTTTGCTAAAAACTCTTCAATCCAGCCACACAGCTGGTCTGATATTCCGTAGGCTCTTACTTTGTTTATCAGGCGACCTGGGAGCCTGTATTTAATATTTTCTGGGTCTCATGAACAAATAAAGCGAGTTGGGTCTCACATGATCGCTGTTTCCGGAATCCATGTTGATTCCTACATAGTAGATTCTGGGTTTCCAAAAACGACATGATACTCGAGCAAAAAGATGTTCTAAAATTCACTCTCTTTACTTGGTAATTATTTCTTCATAAAAGCAAATAACTTTGAGTAATGTTGAGTACATATTTCACTTTCGCTGTATGAGTCACACTAGCACATATATGATAAGTTCAGACATGTAGTGGGAGAGGGAATAAACACTTTTATTATAAATGTGGCACACCGTGCATCAGATTATTGATTTTCCACATCTGCTCTGCATAATCATGTAGGAGACATTCACTTGCTACTGTAACGTAATCAAGAAAGCAAGAAAACTGTATCTGAACTCACTACCTTACATCGTAATCGGAAAAGTCGGTAATGAAATTCAAATGATCGTCACAGCAATGAATGTTGGTTACGTTATGCAGTGGATTTTTGAATACTGATAATTAGAAGAGGCGCGCGGCTAGCCCGCGTTCTCTTAATCTCAGGGAAAAAATGTAAAATATTGCTTTAGTTTCACAGAGCAGACCTTACCACAAAATATGAAAATGATAAAGTCATAACACAGTTATTCGTTATATTTTTGTAATCGCATAGAACATGTCGCACAGTGCCTTCCAAATCAAACTGAGAAATGCACTGAATAATGTAATATAGTCTGCCGGCACTGTTGGAACCTGTAAGAAAATATTAAATATTATTATGTTACCTCGCTTTACCGGCGAGACGACTGCGATGCCTGAAATAAATATTTTTTAAATGTGGTGCGTCTGCGGCCGTCTAAATTATTTACGGGACGAATGGCTGGCAACTTTACAAATTATTTTAGAAACATGTTTGCTCAAACTCTATATATTCAAACAAAAATGCATTAATTTTACACACATTTTTACAACAACTCGCCTAATGGCGGATCTCAAGCTTCATGAACAAAAGACTCACGGCCAGCATACACATATGCTTAACACGCAAGTGTTACTCGTAACGAAACCCAAAGAGAACCGAGAGATTATTACAATGCTTTTTACTATTTATACATGTACTGAATTGTCGTTTTTATCTGAGGCACGGATCATAATCACTAATTCATTTAACAAAAATACGATTGTCAAAGACAATAATATGTCATGGACTCAAAGTTAAAAAATGCATAAAACGTCAAATAATTATGAATGTTCTACATACACACATAATATATTCGTGAAATGTTTACACAGTTGTGCTTTATTGCTTCACCTGGTCATGTTTATTTGTGTTTAAATTATTTCTGTTTCGCTGTGTGCGTAGCACTACATCGATGCATGTTAACTGGTCTTACACACACGGAAAAAATTCTGTCACACGCTTTTTATGACGATTGGCCAGGAGACGCTACAGTGTCAAGATTACAATTACAACCTTTTGTAAAATCATCGCTCTTGCGTATATGGGACTAAAATACTGATTGCAAGAAGTACCATCCAAAGATAACACAATGGCTGCATTTACTTTTAATGGGTTCTCCGCTCTTCAGCAGCTGCCTTCCTCTTTAGCCGGCCGGAGTGGCCGTACGTTTCTAGGCGTTACAGTCTGGAACCGCGTGACCGCTACGGTCGCAGGTTCGAATCCTGCCTCGGGCATGGAGGTGTGTGATGTCCTTAGGTTAGTTAGGTTTAAGTAGTTCTAAGTGATGACCACAGCAGTTAAGTCCCATAGTGCTCAGAGCCATTTGAACCATTTTTTGCCTTTCTCTTTCAGACACCTCTTCCTAATCATTTCAGTCATTCCCGTTCTATGTGATACGACGTTGGTTTTATTTGCGTCAATATGGGCAACTGGAATAAAATAATAATTGGGTCCTTTTACCGACCTCCCAATTCAGATGATACAGTTGCTGAAAGGTTCAAAGAAAATTTGAGTCTGATTTAAAACACGTACCCAACTCATAGAGTTATAGTTCATCTACATCTACATCTACATCCATACTCTGCAAGCCACCCGACGGTGTGTGGCGGAGGGTACTTTGAGTACCTCTATCGGTTCTCCCTTCTATTCCAGTCTCGTCTTTTATTTATCTTTAATTTATCCTCGAGATGTTGGCAAAAATACATGTTCCATTTCGGAGGTACGCATAAGACGTCACCTGAAATTGTGCTTAAACGCTTTCTCTGAATATTGTTTCGAGCAGTAAATTCATGAGCCCGCACTTATGGTAAATGGATGTGAAAACACACTAGACCTCTTAGCTACAAATAATCCTGAGTTAATAAAAGGCATCAAAACTCATACAGAATTTTCTGAACATGGTTTTCGTTGCGAGATTGAATATTCTCACCCTCCAAATCCTCCAAATATAAACGAAAAATGTATCTGCCCAAAAAAGCAGATAAAAATTCACTTGACGCCTTCCTTAGGGACAATCTTCACTCCTTCCAAATTACCAATATAAGTGTAGACCAGATGCGTCTTGAATTCAAAGAAATACTAACGGCAACAATTGAGAGATTTATACCAAATAAATTAACAAACGGCGAAGCTGAGTGTCCCTGGTACACAAAGCGGGTCACGACATTGTTGTAGAGACAACGAAAAAATTTAAAGAGACACAAAATCTTTTACAGAAGTTCGAACTTCAGGCGCATTTCAATTCAAGATACTTATAGTAGTTTCCACAACGAAACATTGTCTCGAAACCTGGCAGAAAATCCAAAGGGATTCTGGTAACATGTGAAGTATGCTAGCAGCAACACACAATGAATGCCTTCACTGCACGATAGCAGTGGAAATAACATCGAAGACAGTGCTGCCAAAGCATAGCTACTAAACACAGCCTTCCGAAATGCCTTCACAGTAGAAGACGAAGTATATATTCCAGAATTCGAATCAAGAATACCTGTTAACACGAGTAACGTGGACGTAAATATTCTCGGAGCAGTGAACAACTTAAATCACTTAATAAAAGCAAGTCTTCTGGTCCGGACTCTATACCCATTAGGTTCCTTTCGGAATAGGCTGATGCAATAGTTCCATACTTAACATTCATATACAGCTGTTCACTAGACCAAAGATACGTCCTCAAAGACTGGAAACTAGCCCAGGTGCTCAGGTCACACCAATATTCTCGAACTGTAGCAGGAGTAGTCCACTCAATTATAGGCCCATATGATTAAGGTCGATAGGCAGCAGGATTATAAATTACCTCGAAGGAAACAGGTATTGATACACATTCAAGACGGATTTAGAAAATACAGTTCTTGTAAAACACTAATAGCTCTTTAATCGCATGAAGTGTTGAGTGCTACTGACAAGGGATTTGAAATTTATTCCGTATTTCAGGATTTCCGGAAGGCTTTTGACACTGTACCACACTAGCGGCTTATAGTGAAATTGCATGCTAATGGAATATAGTCTCAATTAAATGACTGCTTTCGTGATTTACTGTCAGAGGATTCACATTCCATAGCAACTGACTAAAGTCATCGAGTAAAACGGAATTGATTTCTTGTGTTTTGCAAGGTAGTGTTATAGGCCCTTTGCTGTTCCTTACCTACACTGCTGACCATTAAAAATGCAACACCACGAAGATGACGTGCTACAGTCGCGAAAAAAAAACCGACAGGAAGAAGATGCTGTGATATGCAAATGATTAGCTTTTCAGAGCATTCACACAAGGTTGTCACCGGTGGCGTCACCTACAAAGTGCTGACATGAGGAAAGTTTCCAACTGATTTCTCATACACAAACAGCAGTTGACCAGCGCTGTCTGGTGAAACGTTGTTGACAGGAGGAGAAATGCGTACCATCACGTTTCCGACTTTGATAAATGTCGGATTGTAGCCTATCGCGATTGCCGTTTATCGTATCGGGACATTGCTGCTCGCGTTGGTCGAGATCCAAACCTGTTAGCAGAATATGGAATCCGTGGGTTCAGGAGGGTAATATGGAACGCCGCGCTGGATCTCAACGGCCTCGTACCACTAGCAGTCGAGATGACAGGCATCTTATCGGCATGGCTGTAACGGATCGTGCAGCCACGTCTCGATCCCTGAGTCAACACATGGGGACGTTTGCAAGACAACAACCATCTGCACGAACAGTTCGACGACGTTTGCAGCAGCATGGACTATCAGCTCGAAGACCATGGCTGCATTTACCCTCGACGCTGCATCACAGTCAGGAGCGCCGGTAATGATGTACTCAACGACGAACCTGGGTACACGAATGGCAAAACGTCAGTGTTTCGGATGAATCCAAGTTCTGTTTACAGCATCATGATGGTCGAATCCGTGTTTGGCGACATCGCGGTGAAGGCACATTGGAAACGTGTATTCGTCATCGCCATACTGGCGTATCATCTGGCGTGATGGTATGGGGTGCTAGTGGTTAGACGTCTCGGTCACTTCTTGTTCGCATTGACGGCCCTTTGAACAGTGGACATTACATTTAAGATGTGTTACGACCCGTTGCTGGCTCTACCCTTCATTCGATCCCTGCGAAACCATACATTTCAGCAGGATAATGCACGAACGCATGTTGCAGGTCCTGTGTGGGCCTTTCTGGATACAGAAAATGTTCGACTGCTGCCCTGGCCAGCACATTCTCCAGATCTCTCACCAATTGGAAACGTCTGGTCAATGGTGGCCGAGCAACTGGCTCGTCACAATACGCCAGTCACTACTGTTGATGAACTGTGGTATCGTGTTGAAGCTGTATGGGCAGCTGTACCTGTACACGCCATCCAAGCTCTGTTTCACTCAATGCCCGGGCGTATCGAGTCCGTTATTACGGCCAGAGGTGGTTGTTCTGGGTACTGATTTCTCAGGATCTATGCACCCAAATTGCGTGAAAATGTAATCACATGTCAGTCCTAGTTTAATATATTTGTCCAATGAATACACGTTTATCATCTGCATTACTTCTTGGTGTAGCAATTTTAATGGCCAGTAGTGTATATTAAACGATTTGGGCGGCAATCTGAGCATCCGTCTTAGGCTGCTTGCAGTTGACGCTGTCGGTTATCGACTAGTAAAGTCATTAGAAGATCAAAACAAATTACAAAACTGTTTATAAAAGATACGTGTATTGTGTGAAAATTTGCAGTTCACCCCAAATACAGAAAAGTGTGGGGTCCTATACATGAGTGCTAAAAGGAATCCGTTAAACTTGTGTTACACGATAAATCAGTCAAATCTAAAAGCCATGAATTTAACTAAGTACCTATAAAATATAATTACAAACAACTTAAATTGGAAAGAACACAAAGAAAATGTGGGGAAGGCTAACCAAAGATCTACTGAGGAGACTGCCCACACTACGCTAGCCCGTCCTCTTTTTGAATACTGCTGCTCAGAGTGGGATCTTAACTAGGCATTGTTGACGGAGTATATCAAAAAAGTTCAAAGAAGGACAGCACATTTTGAATTATCACGAAATAGTGGAGAGAGTGTAACTGAAATGATACAGCATTTGGAATGGACATCACTAAAACAAAGGCATTTTTCGTTGCGGAGGAATCTTGTCACGGAAGTCCTACCACCGACTTTCTTATCCGAATGCGACAATATTATGTTGACGCCGACTTACATAAGGAGAAACGATCACAATGATAAAATAAGGGAAATCAGAGTTCTTAGAGAAAAATATAGGTGTTCGTTCGTTCCGCGCGCTGTACGAGATTGGAATCATGGAGAATTGTGAAGGTGGTTCAGTGAACCCTCTACCAGGCACTTAAATGTGATCGGAGAGTTTCCATGTATATGTAGATGTAGATGTCTGGTAATAAAGCTAGAAAATATTCATTAACAACTCACGTTACTGCTAGACATAGTCTCCTCTGAGAGATATACACATTATCTGGCGATCGATCAGCATTTCATCCCATCGGAAAAGTAGGATCTGTCAAACTCTGCAAAATAATCGCTGACTACAGCTATCATTCCCTCATACTCCTTTCACCTTTCTGCTTTCCCTTCTTTGTTTAGAACTGGGCTTCCATCTGAGCTCTTGATATTCATGCAAGTGGTCTTCTTTTCTCCAAAGGTCTCTTTAATTTGCCTGTAGGCAGTATCTATCTTACCCCTCACGAGATAAGCCTCTACATCCTTACATCTGTCCTCTAGCCGTCCCTGCTTAGGCATTTTTCACTTCCTGTCGATCTCATTTTTGAGACGTTTGTATGCCTTTTTGCTGCTTCACATATAATTTTGTATTTTCTCCTTTCATCAATTAAATTCAGCATCTCTTCTGTTACCCGAGGATTTCTACTATCCCTCGTCTTTTTACCTACTTTATCCTCTGCTGCCTACACTATTTCATTCCTCAAAGCTACCCATTCTTCTTCTACTGTATTTCTTTCCTCCATTCCTGTCAATTGTTGCCTTATGCTCTCCATGAAACTCTGTACAACCTCTGGTTCTTTCAGATTATACAGGTCCCATCTCCTTAAATTCCCACCTTTTTTCAGTTTCTTCAGTTTTGATCTATAGTTGATAACCAATAGATTGTGGTCAGAGTCCACATCTACCCCTGGAAATGTCTTACAATTTAAAGTCTGGTTCCTAAATCTCTGTCTTACCATTATATAATCTATCTGAAACCTTTTAGTATCTCTGGGGTTCTTCCATGTATACAACCTTCTTTCATGATTCTTGAACCAAGTGTTATCTATGATTAAGTTATGCTCTGTGCAAAATTCTACCAGGGGGTTCCTCTTTCATTTCTTAGCCCCAATCCATATTCACCTACTACGTTTCCTTCTCTTTCTTTTCCTACTACCGAATTCCAGTCACCCATGACTATTGAATTTTCATCTCCTTTCACTATCTGAATAATTTCTTTTATCTCATCGTACATTTCATCAACTTCTTCATCATCTGAAGAGCTAGTTGGCATATAAACCTGTACTACTGTAGTAGGGGTGGGCTTCGCATCTATCTTGGCCACAATAATGCGTTCACTATGCTGTTTGTAGTAGCTTACCAGCACTCCTATTTTTATTCATTATTAAACCTACTCCTGCATTGCCCCTATTTGATTTTGTATTTATGACCCTGTATTCACCTGACCAAAAGTCTTGTTCCTCCTGCCACCGAACTTCACTAATTCCCACTATATCTAACTTTAACCTATCCATTTCCCTGTTAAAATTTTCTAACCTACCTGCCCGATTAAGGGATCTGATATTCCACGCTCCGATCCGTAGAATGCCAGTTTTCTTTCTCCTGATAACGATGTCTTCATGTGTATTACCCGCCCGGAGATCCGAATGGGGGACTATTTTACCTCCTGAATATTTTACCCAAGAGGACGCCATCATCATTTAAACATACAGTAAAGCTGCATGCCCTCGGTAAAAATTACGGCTGTAGTTTCCCCTTGCTTTCAGCCGTTCGCAGTACCAAAATAGCAAGACCGTTTTGGTTAGTGTTACAGGGCCAGATCAGTCAATCAACCAGACTGTTGCCCCTGCAGCTACTGAAAAGACTGCTGCCCCTCTTCAGGAACCACACATTTGTCTGGCCTCTCAACAAGCCAGTTCGGCTTTCCTTATTTATGATCACATTCATAACTAGCTCTTTCCTTTTAATACGCTACGTCTAATGATTGAATACTTTCGTTTCATTCAGAACCCTAACCCCTCCCCTCCCCCCTCCACGTTAAAAAATCTTTTAACAATTAAATTTAAATCTAACTGATTGTTACAACTCACTAATAACGAAAAATAAATTTAGTTTCGCTCTCGTTTTATTCTTCTGACGATTGGTTGATACTTTTCTTTAACCTCACATAAAAGGAAACGTTCCATGCCCATTTCACTATTAAAGTACCTTCAGTTACGTATATTCTGGCAATGAGCAGCTAATTCATTGTTTTTGTAGCTATCACCTCTCTTGTTTGTGACATTTTATAAGCCAACTTGTTTAGTTCTCATCCTGTCTTTAACACTAATTTGAGCACTTGTATTTTTCTCCTCCCTCATTATCTAAATGCTCGTCTTCTTGCGTATGTTAATCAATCTCGTAAACTGTACTATTTTCCTGTGATTCGTCCCTTTGATGTTTCTTCTTGTATACAAATCTGATGACGGCGATTGCCGAGAAATGTTGTAAGGAGTATTGATTAATGAAACAACTTGCTACTCATATAAAAGGTAATGTCACATGTACTTTAGGGAATTCGTCTGTATTTATTGTGATCTAACTGAATGTCTAGCTGTTGGATACTCCAGTGACTCCCAATATACCTATTACTAGAAAGGGATATTCGACTTAAATTAAAATGTCACGGACGACAAAAAAGGATAATTTACGCATCGCTTGTACTACTGTATTTATGATGGACTCCGAAAAAAATGTGCCAGAATAAAGCTTCCAATTAATTGTCATGTAGAATTTACGGGGATTCCTTTTACAGACAGCTCTACCGGAAATTCTTTTCAAAGGGCGACTGTAGAGAGGTCAGGAACATGGGATTGGTTTCTGCCCCCGCAATACATAGTGTATTCTCTGCCAGTCAACTTTGTGTGTCGTGCGACACCGTGAGCCTCGGAATCAATACGTCTGCCCTAAATGAGTCACTGTGCCTGGGTCTGTCATTTCAGCACGTGGAAAAAGTTATGTGACCCGAACACTGCAACACGTAGCCTAATCATTATCTAGACTTCCTCTGAAGAAGACGTCAGAATTCACTATATCTCGTCATTTCTTGAATGATATCCAACGAAACGGTAATGAACAAGTAGAATTTGGTCTATGATTTTGCAGAAATAAATTGGAAGCTTATCACAATTGGACTGCTGCTCTGTGCCTCTGTGACTTGGAAAATCGCAGACAGAAGATAGATCTGAATACAGAATTTTGCCCCGAAGGAATAATCAGATCATCCCATCTACATATGTTTTTAGCACGGATGGACGACGATGATAACGAATCCCGTTTTTCGCTGCTCCACATGACTAAAATTCTCGGCAATCGACTGTGAACTCCATAATTCCAATCAATACAAATGAACAATTTTATCATCCTCAGCCGTTTGCCATCCACATTTGGATACAGATCTGCTCTCGATTTTTCCGTGTCATGCGGTCTTCAGCTACTACGCTTCCTTATTACTCCTATGTGTTTCCCAATGCAGTCTTACATTATGTAACATTTTTGGTTTTTTCTTACCTCTTATAAACCAGCTAACAACGTCTTGGGCCATCCACTACCCATACTATGATTAACTGTCCGTCCTGAAAGCAATTTGATGTACAAGATGTTCGAAAATCCCATTTCAGATTAGTGTACTTGTAGAGGAGAGTGAGTACATAATATTTTGAATTGGAATCCATGTCCTGAAACGTATCGTTTCCATTCTTCGACGGTTTCAGTTCAGACGTTTAGCTCGTATATACTTCTGCCTAGAAAGTGATTTAGGCGTGACACGGTGCAATTAGTAGGTAACAATTAGAAACGAAACCTAACGAAAGATTCGTTTATCACGTAAGCACTTAGTTTCAATCTATATTAAGTATTATGTGTTTATATTATTCCAAAGAAAAAAGAAACCCAGCATACTATATGTACAGAACAGTACTGATGCATTACAACAGCGAATCAATGTGACGACCACCACAGTTGTTACATTGTACCTGAGAAGCATGTGCTGGTACACATTCTCCATCCCACCAGGTGTCTCTTCTGTTTCCGGTGCAGTGGCCAGAACTCGTGCCAGCAGATCTTGACATGTCTCTAATGGAGTCTCATAAATTGAACTTTGTATACGGCCCCAAAAGAAGTAGTCCATAGGAGTTAAATTGGTGCACCGTGGCGGCCACGTGGTTGGACCACCTAGACTCGTCCATCTTTCACCACTTCGTCTGTTGAGATGCCTCCGAAATTCGCGTGCGAAGTGAGGTGGTGCATGATCATGCTGGAACCACATTTCCTTACAGACATTTAGGGACACAGCTTCCAAGGACCGGTCCAATACGTTTTGTTGGAAGATCAAGTATGCAGGACGAGTTAGCCTGAGCGACTGGAGTTAAGGCTCAGTCACATGACCGTCCACAATATCTCCCCACACGTTAATACCAGATCGGTGCTGAAATACCGGAACATGGGTGGCACGAGGGGTTTCGTCTGGTTCCTAGTGAACTTACATCCATCTGTGAACAGAGCTCGACGTAGAAAAAATATTTTGTCGAAGCAGCGGTTCAGGAATCACGTGTAGTAGGCAACGCGTTATGAAAAATCGGATGGACCCACTACATATACTCTTTTTAAGCGGTACGGATATAATTGTTGCCCACGCAGAACGTCCAGACGGTAGTGTGGCTAACACCCATTTCACGTGCCGTTATTCGAGTACTCGTAGAAGAGTTCTCTTCAACCAGATGCAATACATGTTCTTCAAATTTGGGCGTGCAGCATTGCTAGCGTTGCTGTGGAACACCACAGTCCTGCCTTCTCAAGGTGGTGGCACCTGTTTGTCGGGACAGCTGTGTAACTTGGGCAAGTATGCGATGGCGTTCTACATTGCGGAGGATGTTCGTGATAGCGCCGACCAGTGGCTCTACCGTTACCTCGAACATGTCCGTGTATTTCGAAACCCTGCACCGAACCGTGTTTACTTCATCAGAGGCGCACAGGGGTTGTATAAGTCTCGCAGCAAGACAGACGTTAAGTAACATAAGGTGACCGTCTGACTTAGTACACGTCATCCTCTCTAACGCGCTGCATACATGGACAAGCAAATCTGAGACCTCTCTCCTTCCCTCAGCAGATGTAGACGCGTTATACATCTCAATGGAAACCGTTGTAGAACGGAAACGGTACGTTTCGGACTGGGTTCCTATTCCACATATTATGTACTCACTACCCTCTGAAAGTCTTAGAATTTTGTAATGGCAATTTCCAAACACCCTGTATAATTCACAATGGTGTGAGTTCATTAGCTCTGTCAGCATCAGGTCTGTTAAAACAAAGTCTAAGTACAATAATAGTTTACAAATGGCTCAAAATCAAGTCTACAGAAAAATTTAACGATAGACCACATAATAAGGGTAACATGAATGACGGGCATAACATAAGGAGTATTCTGACACATCGAGGTCGCCGCCCTGACTACTTACTCAATTATATTACACTTCGTCGATTTGGTCGAGTGCCAGCTTTAATGTCATCTTAGTCGTGGTTGCCAAAAATACCCAATTATACTTCTTAGGGTGACAATATTTCGGATTTGAAGACGTGTCAGTACCTGTCGGCTTCCTAAATAAGCAAATTTCATGGCCGTTACCATTTTCAAGTAACCTGAGGTTCTGAACGTTTATACTTCTCTCTTTCTCCAGTTACACCAAAAACTTAAATTTGTTTCATCCATCACACTGCATCTTCCTGCCAATGAATATTTGATCACCACCACAGAGGAAAATGATGTACTCTTGTTCTCTGTGACAGATAAGTTCATTAGTTACGTCGGGGTTTTGTTCAAAAAGTCTATTTATTTTCCCAAGATATCTGCTCATGTTGAAAGTTGCCTTTTACATTGCAATTTTCGGTATTTAATATATCATTTTTTTAAGTTTCGGCTATTAAGCTTACTAGTCGTTCCAGGCTTATTGCGAATAACGTTATCTTTGGGTTAATTGTGATGTACCCAGGGAGTAACCTTTGTGTTCCAGTTGTTCCGGTCAAACAGCTCACAGCTCGCCTCGCTGCGAATGGTGGGGCACGAGGTTGAGGTAAGTACTCTTGATTTCTGTGTGTTGGAGATTGGTCATGTTTTGGACTCTGATGTCACTTTTTGCTGTGTCGCTGTATGGAGATGTGGTGATATTCAGCTTGGTTGTCTGCTAGATGAGCACGCGTTCGACGATCTTCCTAATCATGCGTATAAATAACGTGGTCCATGTGTAACTATTTTCTTGATTCGCATCGCGAAGTTACCGTAACTCTCATGGGTCTGAAGCGTGACTCAAATGTGTGAATTAGGTTTTTGTGAGGAGAATGTTGTAGTCTCTTCCCTCCTTCCTAATTCAAGCTATTATCCACAATAAGTGAAGTCTTTCACAAAAAATTGGAGAGGAGCGAAAATTACAATAAACTTTGCAGTTTACTTAGCTTTTCGTCTAGAGTTGGCTCCAGTTCTTCTTGTGTAGAGGTCTAATTCTTGAAGCTGGAATTCTCACAGTTTAAGTCCTCTTGGCTGAATTGATCTAAATGAATTTGAAGATCGTTGTTCCACAATTTTTGTTGTTACGTTAATATATTTTGTCACATTTAAGTATATGGTACAGTCTTGCGAATTTTCGAATTAACAAAGCCGAAATTATATTGTTCGTCCAAATTACAAAAATAAGCCCGATTACATCAGAGGCCTGCTTACCGCTACTTCTCTCTGCGGTAATAACAATATTCCAAACGGTTTACAATTTTTCTTGACTAATGATATGACCGGGTTCCTAGGAGGAAGTTATTGTCTGTTCTACGAGATTATGAAATAGGAGGCAAACTTTTGCAAGCAATTAAAGGTCTTTACATGGATAGTCAGGCAGCAGTTAGAGTTGACGGTAAATTGAGTTCATGGTTCAGAGTAGTTTCAGGGGTAAGACAAGGCTGCAACCTGTCTCCATTGTTGTTCATATTATTTATGGATCATATATTGAAAACAATAGACTGGCTGTTTGAGATTAAGATGTGTGAACACAAAATAAGCAGTCTTGCATATGCGGATGACTTAGTTGTGATGGCAGATTTGATTGAAAGTTTGCAAAGTAATACACTCCTGGAAATGGAAAAAAGAACACATTAAAACCGGTGTGTCAGACCCACCATACTGGCTCCGGACACTGCGAGAGGGCTGTACAAGCAATGATCACACGCACGGCACAGCGGACACACCAGGAACCGCGGTGTTGGCCGTCGAATGGCGCTAGCTGCGCAGCATTTGTGCACCGCCGCCGTCAGTGTCAGCCAGTTTGCCGTGGCATACGGAGCTCCATCGCAGTCTTTAACACTGGTAGCATGCCGCGACAGCGTGGACGTGAACCGTATGTGCAGTTGACGGACTTTGAGCGAGGGCGTATAGTGGGCATGCGGGAGGCCGGGTGGACGTACCGCCGAATTGCTCAACACGTGGGGCATGAGGTCTCCACAGTACATCGATGTTGTCGCCAGTGGTCGGCGGAAGGTGCACGTGCCCGTCGACGTGGGACCGGACCGCAGCGACGCACGGATGCACGCCAAGACTGTAGGATCCTACGCAGTACCGTAGGGGACCGCACCGCCACTTCCCAGCAAATTAGGGACACTGTTGCCCCTGGGGTATCGGCGAGGACCATTCGCAACCGTCTCCATGAAGCTGGGCTACGGTCCCGCACACCGATAGGCCGTCTTCCGCTCACGCCCCAACATCGTGCAGCCCGCCTTCAGTGGTGTCGCGACAGGCGTGAATGGAGGGACGAATGGAGACGTGTCGTCTTCAGCGATGAGAGTCGCTTCTGCCTTGGTGCCAATGATGGTCGTATGCGTGTTTGGCGCCGTGCAGGTGAGCGCCACAATCAGGACTGCGACCGAGGCACACAGGGCCAACACCCGGCATCATGGTGTGGGGAGCGATCTCCTACACTGGCCGTACACCACTGGTGATCGTCGAGGGGACACTGAATAGTGCACGGTACATCCAAACCGTCATCGAACCCATCGTTCTACCATTCCTAGACCGGCAAGGGAACTTGCTGTTCCAACAGGACAATGCACGTCCGCATGTATCCCGTGCCACCCAACGTGCTCTAGAAGGTGTAAGTCAACTACCCTGGCCAGCAAGATCTCCGGATCTGTCCCCCATTGAGCATGTTTGGGACTGGATGAAGCGTCGTCTCACGCGGTCTGCACGTCCAGCACGAACGCTGGTCCAACTGAGGCGCCAGGTGGAAATGGCATGGCAAGCCGCTCCACAGGACTACATCCAGCATCTCTACGATCGTCTCCATGGGAGAATAGCAGCCTGCATTGCTGCGAAAGGCGGATATACACTGTACTAGTGCCGACATTGTGCATGCTCTGTTGCCTGTGTCTATGTGCCTGTGGTTCTGTCAGTGTGATCATGTGATGTATCTGACCCCAGGAATGTGTCAATAAAGTTTCCCCTTCCTGGGACAATGAATTCACGGTGTTCTTATTTCATTTTCCAGGAGTGTATGTCACACGCTTTCCTATTTATATCAGTATACTGACTTGCAGTGAGCAGTTCGTATGTCACAACTTGATTTAAATCGTTCAGCAATTACTAAAACATTTGGGCATTTCTCACACTAGTATTCGTAAAGATTATTGTTCTTACGCGTATCTTTGCTTGCTTTTTAGAATAAACTGTAGGTGTAGGTTTTGTCGCTGCTCGCAGACACGCAATAAATAGTGATTATCTGACGCTTTGTATCCGTGAATGCTTGTATAAATTGTGTCCACGTGTTCACAGCTCTACATGGAGCTGCAAACCACATTACTTTACACATCATATTCTTGGTGAGATAATTGGTTCGATTCCTCATATTCCCTTAACTTACTTTTGCTATGCCCATTGTAAATCGTTGCGGTGTAAAAAACGCAAGAGTGCGCTGTTTAGGTAATTTACAACATACTCCTACAGGTAGATCGTGTAATTTATTTGATACATGAGGCATTAAATTGTACCTTAAGGGATATATTCCTTAATTTAGGCTAGCTCACGACTTACACCGTGTTCCATGTCTAAAACATGGCAGGCCATAAAAACGGCCTGTCAAACTATTCTCCGTCGCCGGCCCGTCTTTCTTACAAAGGAAACTTATAATTACTTGAACTAATTACATGGCCAGTACAAGTTCTAAAAAACATCAGGGATTCTATTACTTCCCTTAATTAATATTGTCATTGGTTCACTAGTTTATTCTAATGATAACTATCGTTAAATAATATCTTAGGACATCAACGTCGGATATGCGGAAATCAGTACATCTTTAATACCTGACGCAAACTGATAGCTACACTACTGGCCATTAAAATTGTTACCCCACGAAGATGGCGTGCGACAGATGTGAAATTTAACTGACAGGAAGAAGATGCTGAGATATGCAAATGATTAGCTTTTCAGAGCATTCAAACAAGGCTGGCGCCGGTGGCGACACCTACAACGTGCTGACATTTGGGAAATTTCCAACCGATTTCTCATACACAAACAGCAGTTGACAGCGTTGCCTGGTGAAACGTTATTGCCATGCCTCGTGTAAGGAGGAGAAATTAGTACCATCACGTTTCCGACGTTGATAAAGGTCGGATTGTAGATTTCCGCGATTGCGGTTTATCGTATCGTGACATTGCTGCTCGCGTTGGTCGAGATCCAATGACTGTTAGCAGAATATGGAATCGGATCAGGAAGGTAATACGGAACGCCGTGCTGGATCCAAACGGCCTCGTATCACTAGTAGTCGAGATGACAGGCATCTTATCCGCATGGCTGTAACGGATCATGCAGCCACGTCCCGATCCCTGAGTCAACACATGGGGACGTTTGCAAGACAACAACCATTTGCACGAACAGTTCGACGACGTTAGCAGCAGCATAAACTATCAACTCGGAGACCATGGCTGCGGTTTCCCTTGACGCTGCATCACAGCCAGGAGCGCCTGTGATGGTGTACTCAACGATGTGCCTGGGTCTTCGAATGGCGAAACGTGATTTTTTCGGATGAATCCAGGTTCAGTTTACAGCATCATGATGGTCGTATCCTTGTTTGGCGACATCGCGGTGAACGCACATTGGTAACGTATACCCGTCATCGCCATACTTGCTTATCGCCCGGCGTGATGGTATGGGGTGCCATTGGTTACACGTCTCGGTCACTTTGAACAGTGGACGTTACATTTCAGATGTGTCCTGATTTCTCAGGATCTATGCACCCAAATTGCGTGAAAATGTAATCACATGTCAGTTCTAGTATATTTATCCAATGAATACCCGTTTATCATCTGCATTTGGTTTTGGTGTAGCAATTTTAATGGCCAGTAGTGTACCTTTATAAAGCAGGTTCTCTTATAAATACATCTTGCTACCAATCTCTTACTGTAATCTCTGTTAACTTTTTCTGTAGATTTGGCCTTTAGCCATATTGTACCCATTGTTGTTCGTGCTGCGGCGAACGGCATGTCTCTTTTTCTGGCGCCAGCGATCATGTTCTTTGGTATGCGGCACTGGCGCCGCTGCAGCTGCTGCAAGACGTGTGACCACAACGAGCGCCGCCATTGCTCAGCTAGGGCAGTGGATGCACAGTGACTTTTTCTGCTCCTGGGAGGTCAAAAACAACGCTTCACTGTGAGGTGCAAAGTCCAAATGGCCTCGCGTAGTTGTCACAGACCGATACCATATGGACAATGGTCAGCGTGGACGACGGTCGTGTGGACAGCAATCTGAGGGAGCAAGTGCTGTCTGCTCCAGTTACACGCATAGCGCTAAAGAAAAGGCGAGGAACGGATTCAGCAGATCACAAGGAGCACAGTGAGACTCATCTTGGAGTTAATGTGGAAATCCAGGTGAGTTTGGGTTCAAGTCGAATCACAGTGTTAAGTACAACTGCCCGTGGGCACATTATGTGCTGTCAGTTTTCATTCACTGCACTAATGAAAATTGTGCGCGTTCTACATCTTGTTTATACGTGACACGTGGGACGTGTGATAGCGAATGTTAAGTGAGTAAGTAAACCAGTAAAGTCAACATACACTGGGTGTGCAACTGTGCTGATTAAATGAGAGTTGAATTTGTTTCTGTTTCAAGAAGTAAACAGTGATTTTGACTGTTACCACGAGTTTATTGTGTTTGGAGCAGTGGTTCACTAAAGGTTACTGAAAGTTGGGATGTTGTGTTATACGACTGGTTTATCATATATGTAGCTGGATTAATGATCGTTTAGATAGAGCCATGTGTAGTTGGATAGTGAAAGTGAAGAAGAATTGCAGGCTCTGCTCAGTGGAATGACCTTTCTAATGAGTACAGAATCTGAACTGACCGTAAACTGGAAAAAGACAAAAGTAGTGACAAGTAGTCAACGAATAGCGAGAAACTTAACACCAGTATTAATGATTACGAATTAGGTGAAGTTAAGGAGTCCTGCTACATTGGAAGCATGAGGGACAAAAGAAAGAGGATATTAAAAGCAGACTAGCACAGGCAAAGAGCTGTCAAAGACAAGTGTATTGATATCAAAATCAGGTGCTAATCTGACTTAGAAGTTTGTAATAATGGAAGTTTGGAACACAGCAGTGTATAGTTGCGAATCACAGACAATGAAAACTCAGAACAGAGTAGAATCAAAGTGTTTGAGATGCAGCACTACAGAAGAATGATTAAAATTTGGTGGAGTGGTAAGATAAGGAATGATGAGGTTCTCCGCAAAATCGTCGAAAAAGAGATGTGGAAAATACTGATAAGAAGAAGGGTCAGCGTATAAGATATGTGTTAAGAAATCAGGGCATAATCTCAGTTTTAAAAGCTGGAACTGTAAAGGATCAAAACTGTAGGGGAAGGTAGAGACGGAATTGCGTCCATTAAATGCTTAAGGATGTAAGGTCAAGTGCTACTCAGAGATAAAGAGGTTGTCGCAGAAAATGAATTCGTGGCGAGCTGCAACAAACCATCGGACAGAAGATAATGGATTTCATTATTTTTAGAATGATATCATGTGATTTATTTTAGCCTTACTAAGGCTGAATCAAGCTGCACAGAATTTAGTGGTTTTTCCAGTGTGACTGACGTTTTTGAGCATATTACATATTAAAAAATTGTTATTAAAACTGAGCCGCCATCTAAGTAACAACTAGTAGATACCCTACAGCAACTAAATCCCACGCATCATTCTGGATGTAGAGCGTAGTTGTGCATGATGGAGGCAGGGGCATCATGTGAGAGCATTAACTTCTAAATTAGGAACTGCGCATTGCTTTCCTGTGTGTTGATTCATTGATGGCGACTGGTATGTGTCACTTTGTTGAGAAAGGAACAGCTCACGTAGGAATTGTCGACATATGGGCAATTTCAACTGCTGGCCCTGGGAACCTTTCGTTGTTCTTAAGTTATATGAAAATTTTGGGAGCTCTAATGGAGCAAATGATTTCTGAAGCGATTAAACATGAACTCTTTGCGGATATTTGCTGTAATTCATAAATGTTTCAAAGTATATAACTGGAATCTTGCATATTTTAATAGCCATATTAGGTCACTTGTTCAAACTGGGGTTTGAATTTTGTAAATGCTCGTTTTTAGTGATTTGTCTTTTTACCTGTTTCAGTTCTGCATTATTTGTATCCTGAATAATTGTTATTACTATTTCAAGGCACCAGTGGTCTGGTTTTGTCAGTACTAGGTAACCAGAAGCACATGTTACTTTCTTAAAGTAAAAGTTATTTGATTGATTAAAGTAATAAAACGGTTTTATCCTTAGTTAGTCTTACACATATTAAACTTCCTGGCAGATTAAAACTGTATGAGAGACTGAAACTCGGACCTGGGATTTTTGCCTTTCACAGTGTTTATAGGGAGAACCTGTGCTCACGTGCTACAGTATATGGAGATACAGATAATGCTAACATTACGTCACAGTCTCTGGTCGCCAAGAATCATGTCAAGTTGAAAGGAATTGGATACTTTATTGCTATGGAAGGTCCCTGTATTTTTATAACTGAGCAGTGAATTTTAGTATCAGTAAAGCTGATTCATTTCTTCATGGCAGCTGTTGGTTCACCTTTGTCATTTTTTAGTGTGGAAGTATTAGTGAAGTTGGCGGACTTGAAAGTTTGAGAGATCGTGATGTAATTGCCTATGTTTTTGAAGTGTATGACAGGGGTACAGGTGCTTCTTATTTTAATGTTACAATGTAAGAACATGCGGTGGATATAAGGTAGTCCCTGATGGGGCAATTAATTCATGATGTAAAGGATATGACGCGTGTGAAAAAAAAAAATTCCGTGATTTGACTATATATTTTCATAAATAAGCTTGTGGCTATGGGAAAAAAATCATCACATTGATCTTGATAATAGCCTAGAAGTTGGTGTTGCAGCTCTCAGGCGCATCCCTGTGAGTCACACCTCAAGTGTTCATGATTGCACAACACTGAGCTGTAGTGGCGTAAGGGACGCCAAAGATACTGTGGTCTGCCCGCCAGCCCAGGTTTGATAAGCCCATGCCAAACTGTTCAAAGTGTGGGACATCCCGTCTGAAATGCCAGTCTGGGCCGACCTGCTGCTCAGGCAACTGCATTGAAAGACCCACGAGATGCGTCATTACAGGTGGAGTTGGTGCTTATGTGCCACGGTATATTAAGCTATAGATGATTACTACAGGGACTATGTCACCAAGAATAAATTGAAGGGAACTGGATCTTGTACTGCTGTGGGATGGTCCCTGCGTTTTTGTAGCATGACTACTGAATTTTAGTATCAGTTAGGTTGATTCATTGTCTCATGTTGGCGGTTGGTTGACTATTGACATTGTTCAGCGTGGAAGTACTAGTGAAATCAGAGAACTTGAAAGTTTTATTGATTGTTATGCAATTATTGGTGGAAGTAAATCTGTGAGGAGAGGGCTGTGAGTCACAGTTGGTTAGCTCATTCAGTAAAGCACTTGTTCACGAAAGACGAAGGTTCCGTGTAACAGCCTGGTACACACTTTAATCTTCCAGGAAGATTCATATCAGTGCACCATTTTGTGCAGAGTGAATATTTCATTCCTCTTACAGATATTGTTCAACTTGAATCAAGTGAAGTGTCTTTTATGTTAAGTATGGCTACATGTCTCCTAAGAAACTAAATGTTTCTTTTATCTTGGGGCGAGACTCAGTTAACAGTACTTGCAACTAATTTTAGGGTTAGCCGGCTGCTGTGGCCGAACGGTTCTAGGCGCTTCAGTCCGGAACCGCGCTGAGATGTCTTTAGGTTAGTTTAGGTTTAAGTAGTCCTAAGGCTAGGTGACTGATGACCTCAGATGTTAAGTCCCATAGTGCTTAGAGCCATTTTGAATTTCAGGGTCAGAGCTAATTGTGGCACCTTACTACTTCATAACAGCCTCCTACCTATCAACGGAAGCAGTGTGGCAAGTAAATGGCGAGAACAGGAAACTCAGAAAGGTAATTTAAAACTCTTTAACGATTGCACGAACCCTCTGTACCGTTTTCTGATTTTGGTTCACAGACAGAATCCCACCAACTTGGGGGCTCATTCTGTTGTAGGACATGAGCATCTCAAGAAGATGCAGGTGGTCTACGAACTTGAAATTCGTAAATGCATTACAGAAGGAAGTGTTGCGGAAGTGAACGATTACTTGACGTCCGCACTCGCTGGCTCAGTACAGTTTATCTGCACTGTCCTTGGCGAGGTAAGCCATGCTCTCCGTATTTATCGTGAGTATCTCACCAGAGTGCAGAATAACTTGGATCTCTTGCAAAACAGCTCCACCCCAACCACATTCTCAGCTGCTTAGAGCAAATGCACATCTTCAGCATACAAGTAACTGAATACGTGATGTAAGGGAAGATACCCTTAAGGGGAGATATAATGGAAAATATAAACATTTATTTTAAAATATCATTGCTGCCATATTTATTAATGTACAAATCTAAAATTTTGCATGTGTCAATCAAAAGGTCTGTGTTTTAACGGCAAATGTAATAAATAATATTTTGCCAGAAATTTGAATTTTTGATTTTTTATCGTCTTTGTTATAAAAAGCCATAATTAAAATTCTAATCACGCAGCTAATTTGAAAGTCTTATTGTAGTGACCTGAGAGGGTTATAAGACCATTAAGCAACAGTTATGAATTTATAGTCCAAATTGTATCATAAACAGTGTTTTTAATTTGGCACATATGAAATTAACTTTTTTTCTACGTACAATCATCGAAAAAACAGAATGCAGTAGCAGAATCTCTCATTTTTTTTAGTTCCAGGGAGACAGAAACACGTTGCGAACAGTTACTGAAAATTTCAAAGCGTTAGCGCTTTCAGTTTTTGAGAAAAGGCTTCTAATAACGTAAAAAGTGTTAAACACAGGAAATGAGGTTCAAAGATCTTCTTCTCATACTTCTACTTGTGATAAGCTTAATTCAGTTTTAAAGTCCTCCATACCGATACTCCTCATCCTCCAGGTTTCTCTTGTCTCCTCTTGGAATCTGTCTGGCATGTATTTGCATGTAAGACACTGATATGTTAGCTTTCTTGACCCTACTTTGGTCGATGGTGTAAATTATTTTGTTGTAAACATACCAGGATCTAGACCAACTCCCTTCAGCACCTCAATTCTGCCATTATTTCCGTTATTCTAACGTAAAGCTGTATCATAGACACCTATTTCGAGTACTTCAAGTCCACGGAATGTCCTTTTCGAGCATCTAATCCAAATAAAATTACTGAGGCTTTCATTTGCATTTTGTGTCTTTCCGTGAAAACACTTCCTCAGTAAATCAGGGTTTGCAAGAAATCTGAATGTTGGCTTAATTACATTCATAAGAGGTTCTGGTAATGAGTGTTTATGTGACAATAAGTCTCATTTTTGTTACTGAACTAATACCAATCGTCTTTCGGATGCAGATTGTTCGCTGGTGTTTGGTCAGGGGAAAAATTGTGGAAAATAATTTTCCATACAGCCATGTACGTAAGTGAAACATGGACGATAACCAGTTTGGACAAGAAGAGAATAAAAGCTTTCGAAATGTGGTGCTACAGAAGAATGCTGAAGATAAGGTGGGTAGATCACGTAACTAATGAGGAGGTATTGAATAGGATTGGGGAGAAGAGAAGTTAGTGGCACAACTTGACTAGAAGAAGGGATCGGTTGGTATTAGATGTTTTGAGGCATCAAGGGATCACAAATTTAGCATTGGAGGGCAGCGCCGAGGGTAAAAATCGTAGAGGGAGACCAAGAGATGAATACACTAAGCAGATTCAGAAGGATGTAGGTTGCAATAGGTACTGGGAGATGAAGAAGCTTGCACAGGATAGAGTAGCATGGAGAGCTGCATCAAACAAGTCTCAGGTCTGAAGACCACAACAACAACAACAACAGCAGCACGCCTCATTGCCGCTAAATTATTGTGTTTTTCTTAGTAGCTCTCCCATAAAATAACTGAAAAGAATAAATTCCTTTCAGAGTAAGCCTGCCTTTTTCCTCCTAGTGGTTTTCCATCCTTAAGTACGTCACCCTTCTTCTCTTTCGGCTAGCGACGAAGCCTACCACCAAGCCTTTTTTGAATGTGCCCAACACATTCAAACTTTTCTATTCTTGTATTGTTCGGATTTTTATCTGTTACAGCTTTGAACGAAGAGGAGTCCCCATCACCAAGTTACTTATTATATCTAACACCAAACTAGTCCTCAGATCTGGAAAACATCCTCTCAACTGCATCACCCTAGACGCTCCACACATGCAACTCCATACAGAGATGCGTGACTCCTTTTTAGCCAGGCCTCGTCTACAGATACACACAGGTCAGTAACATTTGCAGGAGATTCACTCTCATGAATGTCTATCCCATGATCTGTTTCTTTTTGAGTTATTTCCACCAATTCTTCAACTGTTTTTTTTCTTTTCATAGAAACTTTTACAGTATTGCATACAGCATCAGACAGTTCTTTATTGAATTTTTCAAACATTGCACATGGTGGAGGCATGTTCAGAAAACCATACAATAAATTACCTTCTTCCCTGCCGTGTCCAAGGCATCTCAGACCGTATTCTAACCTAAAATAGCTTTCATAGGTGGCACTGTCAGATTTTTTGGAGAAGGAAAATGAAAATTCATAGTCACATGAATCACAAATTAATTTAATCACAAGCTATTCTCACTCTTCTTCCTTCATCAACAATCATGCATTCCCTATTTTTACACGTTACACATGATCATGCAAACTTTATAGCCTAAATCAATAAGTCTGAATCCAGTGGAATTCGTATCACACCATTCACGCGCCTGTACAATTATCCTATCCCTATTTTCGATGCTGAAGCTGAGAGCTTATGCTCGATTCGAGGGGCTTCCTCTTTTCTGTTGGTAAACGAATTTCCATGAAGCCTCCGTTTCCTAAACACAGTTTTTCCACCACCCATTATGCATAAATGTTGACTTACACCTAAAGACTTGTGAATTCAACCTTCAACCTACCAATATGTGTTAGTATTGTCAAAACGTAAATAAACAACGAGCAAGAAAGTTTTCAGGCAACGATATGGATGTCAGCCAATGATATAGATGTCAGCCAAAGATATCGAAAGAAAATAGCCTTCACATTGATAAAAATTCCACTGAGGCAAGCAGTTTCCCAAATGTTGAAAAAGGTGTGATTGGAAGCCAGTGCACAGTTTATCAGATTAACAATTTAAAGGCATTTCCAAAGCTGGTATCACGATAAAATTCACACTCAACACAGATTAAACTGAGTAGATCAAAAAAATAATATTTAAAAAAATCGATTTTTGGACCAAAATTCATTACATCCTCCCTTAAGAAAGGGAGTACTTGAAAATTTTAGAGAATTGCAGGAACTTGTTGCAGTAGAGTCAGCTTCAAAGCAGGCCAGCAGAAGTACTGGTGGAAACCTCTTAATGGTAGACCATATCTAATCGCCGGCATTTAACAAAGTATTCATGAACTGTCCATTAATATTAGCGCCCAGATGGTACAGTTAGTTTATTTTACTGATGATACGCAACATTTGTTACCCTGTTTAAAGTTCCCGATGTTTTGATTACTCAAACTGTGTTTCCCTTTCCCAACCGACATTGAATCATTATAAACAAGGTTGCCTGAGTAGGGGCATATTGAGTGATTTAATTAGAGCTGATCAGCAAAATTAGTCCAGTAAGTTAGAAAACGATATATATTTTTGTGTGCAAGGCTCACAGGTACCTTTTTTGATTATAGTTGAACTATTCAGAATGTCCAGCATTCGTTTTACTTTGAGGCAAGCGAAAGGCAGATAGTAGAAAACATAATTCATAGCACGTGACCTAAGGGTCACTATGTAACCCTCCCCCACACTTATCGCCCTAATGACAGTGAAAAATTAAACCGCGTGTACCTAATGGAAATTTGGGAGAAGCAATCGTCACCGAAGTTAATCTGTCGGTAAAGAGGGAGGATATGGTTACATCTAAATGAAAGGAAAAATGCAAATGAAATTGGTGGAAATTAATTTTGAAAAGTGGTAAAGTTAATAAAGAAAGTAAATATGCGGTCGTTACGTTAACAATTAATTGGCGTTAATTATATATTTGAGATTTGGGGAAAATTACGGTCGCCAGTTCCATGGACAACCGAAAATGAAAGATTAATGCACATATATTTAGCACTAAAAGAGTGGCAACTGAAGGTTGACACGTGTTGTGTGAAAACTGAATGTTTGTCAGAAGTAATAAATTTCGCTACATCCTGACTTAATTTAGCAAAAGAATTAATAAAACCTGAAAATCGAAAGTTAATTTAGTGACTGAAATTAATAGTGAAATTTGTTTCTGAAGCACTACGAAATTCAATAAAATAAGGTTAGTCTTGGGCTAGCTCAACAATCATTTCAAAAGGTACTTGAATGTACGCAATTTAGAAATAAGAGATTAAACTTTGAACTTGAATTAAATGATTCTGAACAATTAACAATAGTAAAATTTAGTACGTACCAAGCTGAGTTCCAGTCACAGGTAAGCTAAAATATGGTAACAAAAGTTGCACTCTTAATTTGTGCTTGTGTAATATAAATATTATAGCCAGCTATGAATACTTTAATTGAATTTTGAAATTAAAGCAGTGAAATGGAATGATATGACTTTAATGCTGGCGTTTGAATTTCAACGACACTTGGGTTCATTTCGGAAAAGGAAGGGACCGTGCTTGGTAATGCAATTGGGACAATGAGCAACAAAGGTTCATGTTAAGTTGCTGTAATTTTGAAAAAGATTGAAAAGCTGAGGTCTGCCATACAGTTCTAAAACTTTACGTGCTTCCAAGCTTCCTTGTTGGTTGATTGAAGGTTTGAAGTCGTCGATCGAAGAGGTGGCGACAGTCACTCATTGTCGGCCGTCGCTGTTGCAGAAGCTGGATATTGGCTCACCTTCTTCTCGACACGGTCACCATGCGAAACGGGCTCTTGGTGTGCGCCAGCTAATGCTTCCCGTCCACGACACCGTATCAGAAACTATCGTGGCAAGACGAGCGCAATTACACGCTGCCAAACCGCGAAATGCCCGGCAACTCGCGGGAGCGTCACAAAACACACCTGCTCCCCTGCCCTACTCCCGCCAGACTCCCTCTGCCCGCGCTCCATGCGGCAGAGTTAACACTACCAAAGAACCTAAACACTTTGGTTCTCCACACGACCTATCGATGTAGTCGTTCGAGAGCATAGTTTTCCCTAGGCCAGACCCAGCGTAAAAATACAAATAATATTTACTAAACAAACCAATTATACATCGACATAAATGCATAAATAGTAAAACAATTACAATATATAAAGACACAGTAATGTCATATCTTCAGGTAACAAATAAAGGAAAAAAAATTATAGTACAATAGATGGAAGTAGGAGGATATGCATTTCCGGCGTTACATGTGCCCTACATTGCCTGTGCATGTCGTGTAATCCAAACAGACTCAGAAAATATCCCAAAAAGGAAAAAAAAGCAGCGGAAATGCATATGCTCAAAATATCAAGAAAATTTAGCATTGGGCTAATTAACCATAAACCAATTTTTAGACCGTAATAATTGAGTGGAAACACTCCTAACCTTATTCCAATCAGTCATCTTACACAAATGAAAACCGGTTGACAACATATTAAAATTCATAGAAAACATAGAAAATGGCTCAGCTATTCTAAATCAGCAAAATTCCTAACAAAATCAAGAAATGGAATACTATTTACAAAATTAACCAGACTACATGGTCATAAAAATAGGTAGATCAAATACGCAAACTAATAATTAATTACACAGAATACACATTTTTATATAACCTTTCCATACTTAATATTCTTTTTATGAGAGTCCACTTAACGCTAAACAAGAAATAATATACAGCTGATCGACAAAAACATAAATATTGACAGCAGAATTCTTTCACATTAGCTGTCCGGGAAGAAAAACAACTCCCCCTTCCGTACTCGCAAGTGCAAAAAATGCCGACTGGCACGATAGCCGACAGCGGCTCCGCCTCGCCAGTACTGTTGCGCCCGCCTGTGCGGAACGCTTGATCTCACTCGCCTGTGTAACGGCATTTCCAGAACGTCCGTTTCACTGAATTCTTTCGGAAAAACTCACTCCTGAGTAATCTCAAGGAGTCCATAAACACTATCACAGTGGATAACACAACACTGTCCATCATCACTCGCATGTACTAGCCTGAAACTTAAAACAGCGTCTAAGTACATCGGCAATTACTAGTAAAACACACATTCATGAAATCTTACAGCTCGTTAGAAAATCATATTTACATTCCTTAATCTAGTGTGACTCAGCTGAAAACTTAAACTAGCAGCTTGGATTTTTCAATTGATTAATAATCAGTTACTCTTAAATCATTTAGTCAAAATTAATTACTTATTAATTACAACTTCTTTAATGTCCTCTTGGTCAGGAAAAAGCATGGCAACCTAGCAAATCCTTAAATCTTACACTCATCATTTACATACTGTACAAATTACCCATTCTGTGGTATTAATCAATCCTTGGTTGGTACAATTTCAAGCCTACAATGTTCCGTATACCTAATAGTTTTCCTGAGCTTGGATACTCTAAGCAATAAGCATTTGTGTGAGGTATACCTGTGAGTTTATATGGTGCATTATAAACAAACTTAAATTTAGAGATTTCATTGTCTATCTCGCTCGATTTATAATGAGCTTTTACAAGTACTAGGTCTCCGATTGCAAACTTAGCAAAACGCGCTGTAACGTTATTACGACGTATGCGAGCATCGGCTTTCTGCTTCATTATTTCTCGCAAACGATCTTTTTTCACACCAATACTAATGTCAATCCGTGGAGGGAATTCGATTATCTCTACGTTTGACACACCGTCTACAATACTTTCCAATTCACTTTCTACACTATTATCAATGCCGAGATTCGTCTCGTTACAGTAGTTCAAATTTATGCTTACGTCAATGGCATCTGGCCAGTTAACAATGTGTATAGGCTGGTATTGCCTATGCACACCATCTCCTGCCTCGTCAAAACTAACTACTATTGTTTTATCTTGTGACGTACATGTCAAAGTTTGCTTTCGCAATTAATCATTGCACGGTACTTTAATAGCCAATTTAACCTGATAACAACTTCCGTAGTTAAGTCTGGCACGACGACAAACTCTTGTTCAAATCGTGCCCACATATCTCGAAGTTGACAAAAATCTACCTACCATTTTCACCCCTGTTACTGGCATAACTACGATACCAGGTCCGTCTTCCAGTAACTCAAATATTTTCCCAGATACAGCACTCAATTCAGCGGCGGTGTCAATCAACACGTTTAGTTGTAGGCCGTGCATATTAACAGACACTACTATCTGTCTACACTTATCCTCGACTGCTTCTTTATTTTCCCGCAGTAAATCCTCATCTATATCCAGGTCATCCCAGAAAAAACCATCCGGTTTTGATCGTAAATCCGGCTTATCTGGCGGCTTGTTCAGCCTCTGTTCACACACAGTTTTAATTTCAACTCGTTTGTCCTGAGGCTTAGTCTGTAGCTTCACTTCCAATACCGAAACCTTTTCCTGTAACTCGTCAACTAGTGAGTGTTGCTTTGCTATCAATTCACTAATTGTCACCTTCATTGATTCCTCTTTGGTCAGATTGATCTCATATGCTAATCTACCTGGAGGAATGTGCCCAGTAGTATCTGCAATTACTTCCTCTGGATCTGCGCAACCCACACTGCTATCGTCCGACCGTATAACGTCAGCTCTAACCTCATATACGCTGTAATCTACGTGCTTTTCTACCAGTCGCGTCCGGCTATCACTAAAATTCTCGTAAGCTTTCTCCTTAATACTTTCGCAATGTTTAAACTGGAGTTTTGCGTAGGATGGGTCGGCCACTTCTACCACTACAACTTTCGGTAAAGTCTGCCGGTTAGGGCCAGACCTTTCTATCACTTCACAAACACTATCTTCCTGCGGGACGAGACGCGGCAAATTCTGTCCGCGCCCCCCATAAACACTTCTCCCGTACAGGCCCCTATAATCTCTTAGTTCGTCGTATAAGCGACCGAACTGCCTTAACCAGACCTCATCCCTTTCTGCATCCCCTCGTTCGATGACGGACGTGTTATCCGACATCTGATGTTCTCTCAGCAATTGCGAATCATTCTTATACTCAATCTGCAGTTCCGCTGTGGGTGTTACAGCTGCCACTTCATAATCAATTTCCGGAACACTACTTAAATTGTTCTCACTGACAGTGAATATATTTTCTACTGCCGTGTCCACAGCTGATCTACTACTTGTGGGCGCACTCCTTTCTCTTAACACTGGCACACTCTCTCGCCGTTGATTGTTCCATACGGAATTTTCATAACGACGACACCTGGGTTTTCTCCTGTTAATGGTCCGCCAAAATTTCTCCACGCCCGGTCGACCCCTCACCGGCGCGGCTAAGGGTTCCCCTGTCTCGTCCCAATAGATCCGCTCCCCGAATGCTGCTGAGGCGGCTTATCACACCCTCTGGCGTTATTACTATTCTGTGAAGCCCGTATCACGTTAGTATGGTTTCCGTCATTCCTGTTATTATTTGCATTGTACCGATTGTTATTACGGTCCGAACCATTATTGTTATTGCTGCCATGGTTGCGGTATGCATTATTCCCATGGTTATCGCTGTTGTGGTACCCATTGTTGTTACCACAGCCTCTACCACTGTCGCGATTATTGCGCCAATTGTCCTTGTCCTCAACTCTTTCCAGGAAATCATTGATTGTCTTGTAATTGCCTCCTACGTAGCGTTTTGTATCATCTGCAAGCTTCTTGTAGAGTTCCCTGACTATATCGGATTCCGTGCGGCGATCACGCAAATATTCCAACTTGCGGATCCAGCCCCCACAAAACTCCTTCATCGAGCCACGCGAATTCACATCGAAAAGCCTGGATACGACAAATTCGCGCCAGACACATTGTTGTTTTTGCTTTGACCAGTATTCAGCCAGAAACAAATTTTTAAACTCGTCAAAAGTTGAGGTTTAAGCCGCAACGCTTGGCATCACCAGCCAACACGTCAACAACCTCATTAATTTTTCTCTCATTAGTCCATGATCTGGGTAAAACTTGAAACGCCTCCTTTGAAAAATTATCCATGACTGTGCTTAAACTGACACACAATATTTTTCAGCGCAACGCAATCGCACTTTCAATAATCCCTACAAAAGAATGGCCCTGACTAACATTAACCTATACCTTTCACAAATCTCTTGCCTCACAAAAATCTTCGTTACTCGAACTACTGCATACAGCGAGCGCCACTACTGCCAGCTAAACAAAAGATTCTAACTACTGAAGGCACTAACTACTGATAGACATAGTTAGCAAATGAAAGATTTTGATAGAGAACAAACAATGTATTTACCTTAATAGTGTTCAAAAGTCATAATATATATAGCAGTTAATGATATCCAGTATTACAGATTTACTGTCTCTGTCCAGATCATCCGTTCTCGAAACTCCGCCATCTCACTCCCCACATCCGCCACTGCTGGCGGCTCATTTCCAACTGCACAATGCTACGCACTATTAACATCCAGCTGCCCAACACTACAATGGCAGACGACAATGAAAACCAGCCACAGACTGTACACAGCACAGCCAGTGATTTTCGTACAGAGCGCTACGTGACGTTACCAATATAAAAACAGCCTACTTACATAGCACCCATGCTCCCCACAAAAAATTTTACAAATTTTTTTGGGCACTGGCCAATACATATTTGTTAAAATAAATTTGACAATTACAATAACAAAGAAATCATATGCACACACTTATTGATACAATGTTGGTCAAAAGCTAAAATTTTCTCACAGTCCATAAAGATAGTCCTGATCGTTCATCACAGTAAAATTGCAGTGTTTTTCTCAAAGTCTGAGCAGTAAAAGGAAATGCACACGGAAGTAATGGATTTTCATGCAGTCTTGAAGAAGTAGTGTTGTCCTTCCAACGGAAAGACAGTGCTGACTCTTGACATGCAGACAGGTAACGGGCCTCAACAGAGCAAACCCACCACAGAGTCAGTCGAAGTTTTGAAGAATATTGGTAGGTAGGTCATCACAGAACAGACCACTGTAGTCTTGTTAGAGATCACGGTATTGGTGGGCCACCAGAGGTGCAGACCCACTGCAGTCCTTGTAGAAATAATGGTGTTGGTGAGTCATCAAAGGTTTAGACCCACTGTAGTCCTTGTAGAGATGGCTAGCAGCCATCCGTTGCGACTGTGCAGGTGCACAATCACCATAGAAGAGTCTTGTGGACAGTATAGCAAGTCCATGAACCACCACTTGTGCACTCACAATTTTTTTTTTTAAATGTCCTTAGAACCAGCAATGCTGTTATCCAGACCCTTGCTGAATTATTAACACACGTGCAAACACTATCAGTCCCTACTTCTCACATATTGTCCATATACTATGACAAACAGAAACGTGTGCAGTGAAATGTACCTTACAAGTTACTTAATTTGATGAACTGATGTCAATTACGATTTTATAACATAACAATACAATAACAAAGGTAGAAAATACATCATTAAAAACATAATAATACAGATAACATTTGTAGTAATACAGGCTTAACAAAACAATAGAAATAAACATATACATCAGTGTTACAGGAATTATGACATAAGTAAATACATAAAAGATCAGAATAACTTTTGAAACATCAACTTTACTCATGAGCATTAAAATAAAACAGAATAAATAATGTCTAAGCATCTTTACAAGGTAAATAACGTATTAACAGAAAAATTCTTCAACATAAATCTTATTAGCTAAACACATAGAGACAGGAAAAACACAAATTCACATAGTGTAATAACACCAAAATACAGGAAAGGGTCTGTTTTCAGTGTAACATTTGGTACTGCAGTCCAACCCATAACTTCATTCCACAGATCTTTCGTCTTATTTCAACATTTGTTTCCACCAAAAAATTCCTATCCAAGCATGCTTTCTGTATTTATATGTTCACATATTTCTTACCTCATTATTAATTTCCCATTATCTTACCTCATCATTTATTTCCAAGAAAATCCTACCTAAACCTGTTGTCCCTAAACCCTACTTTTTTGTTCATATCCTCTTTAAAAATACTTTCTGGCCAAACCATTTTCTTATAGCTTCTCAATGCATTTCTTTCCATTCATCACAACTCGTTCTCTTATATAGCCTACCCCATCTTAAGCTAACTTAAATCTACTGAGCTCAGATGCTAAACTAAGGGACAAGGTAATGCAGCAGCGCAAAACAATTAACACAAACAGCAATGATAAAAAATGCAAATTGGCAAAGCAAGCAGCATAATTTAGCAAAGCAAATGGAATATTACAACTAATATAAGGCAATGCACAGCAAACAATAAAAATAAATCATTAGTAAAACTGGCTTAACAGAATAATACAGAGTCAAATTCAGTAACACTATGCCTGGCAAACAGCAGAGGCAAGTGCAGTAACTTATACCTAAACATGACATGGCTCAAGCAGAAAAAAATATTACACTAAAGACAACAATGCAGATAAGGGAAATGTTTATTCACGTCTTAATGTCTATGTAATTAAAGTGGTGCACCACAACTTATTCTACGAGAAATATTACCAAGTAGTTGAAAAGAAAATTATGTATGCAAGTCCTGTGAAAGGAAATGTCTTTTTGTGCTCCTTCGTTTTTTTTTAAGTAGATCATAAAGTTATTATTTACTGGATCTGTAGGCATAAAATATCTATATTAGTACATCCATCAAATTTTATTGTGACCAATGCTGCAGTGCAGCTAGAAACTAGATATTAAACAAAATAGGCAAAGCAAGGCGTGAAACATCATTCACTAGCCATATGGCATTTCATAATGCAGTAAACAATCTTTCAACTAGCAATACAACAGACGTGAAATGTTTCTCATCACTTCATTTCAGTAAATATCATAAATTAAGAGCTCCACAGTGTAATCATATGTTTTCAAGTTTGGGCACGTGCCTCTGAAAGGGACACACTAATGGCTTTTTTCCAGGTGACTATCATGCAGCTGGGTGCTTACAGTGACCTACCTTCCTTACCGAAATATTTAACAGCAGTTTGCACTACAGTGACAGTCTCACACAAAAAATTTCACAGGTCGAGAATTTGCGTTGAAAATGTGTAGAAACAAAATCCTATGAATATAACAGTGTGCAAAAAATGTTCGTCTGCATTGTGATACATTCACGCATTTACACACATTTCATAACTCTTAAAGTACGATTCTCAGCTAATCGATCATAAACATACCTCAACAGCATAATACACATCGTTATCGTAATAATAACATCATAACAGATCAATTACATCTCAGAATCGTCGCAACTTATTTCAATAATTTCATGACCTTCAGTAACGTCATCTACCTCAAACGTACTTCAAAAATCATGAACCCTTAACAAATACATCATTCAAAGCTCTCATAGTATCACAATGGTTCCGAAAAAATATGAACAGTTCACGAAGTACAGACAAAATACAGTTTCATAAGTGTGAATTTATCCAACTGCGTAATTACGTAAACATCTGTCACTGATGTAGTAAAATAAATGTTTGTCTCTCCCAGTTAAATGATCAGATAGCTGTGTAATTTATGTGTTAGAGAAATATAGTACCTGTGTGTAAAGTCGTTTAAGCAAATACCATATTAGCTATGGCTCCTTGTGCTTGCCAAACACATGGTACACAAAGTATGCGTGTACCCAGCTGAGGATTAATGTAATTATACCCTCACGTGTTACAGATTACAGCAATGGAATGAAATGTATCACGGAAAACCTATCTATCTTTGTAATTCAAAAATCTTTAAAAATAAATGTTTTAAGTACAAAATTAATCACTCAAATACGTGTACTGTAGCACTAAACTGTGCGTCTTGTTGTAAGATAATCTCTGTGGAAGTGTCGTAGTTATTGTCCTCTGTAAGCAACGTTCTGCTGAAAACAATGTACTTACCTCATCATAAACGAAAGTGAAATGCTTTGCGTATAGATATCGTAGTTATTACGTACCTTACCGTGATCATGAAAGTACTATAATGTAACGTATTGTTGTGCTACCAAAAAGGCTGTCTCATTGTAGCTATACCACAATAGTTACTACTAAAACATGTTTTACTTTCCAGAAGAATTCAGAAAAACTGTGCAGGTATAAAACAGAAACACCAGAAAAGTAACATTGTAAATGGTCACTCATTAGTAGCGTCGTGATAAAATCGTATAGCTGTCACATAAACTAACCACTGTGTCATCTGGTATCTCACAGAAAGTACTTTAAATCCAGAATATATTTTCAAGTAAACCAAAATGTTGCACTAAAATCTCATTAGCAGTGCCAGTAAATGTTCTAAGCATGTAAGCCTGATAGTCGTTACGTAATCGTGCAACTAACAAGCAAGAATGCACAAATAACAACACTGTGTCGTCTGTTCACTATAACAATGTATTCGTAATTCCTGTTTAAAAATGTTCCCTAGGTTCTAGGCTGGATAGTTAACTTCAAAACATTGTTGCATGATAACAGTTTCTCAGTGTGACAAATGGTACTAGTAGCAGTGTGACAAATTATACTAGTAGCGTGAAGTGAAAAGTTTTATGGCAAAGACTAAGTTAAAAAACAGATTGTCTTTCAATAAACGGTTTTACATGTGAAATGTGGTGTAAACCTTTACTCTTCCTAGTACGTAGAGTTTCAACTTCAACGCAATTATCATGTGGTACACGTCGGATTCTCTAAGGTCCATTGTAAAGTAGAAAGAATTTATGACTCAAATGTTTCTTCTTATGTGACAATGAATGAGTTATAATAAGAACTTTCTGATCAATATATAATTTCTTTGCATTTGCTTTACCGTGTAGTTTTCTCCTTTTGTCTGCTGCAGATTTTATATTTTTAATAGCCAAATCAATTATGTCTTTGTGTCGAAGTTTACGTGTATTTGGAAAAGGTACAAGCTCTCTGTTTCTGTTCGGTGGTTCTTCATTCTTCAGTACAAGAATAAGTGGTTAAACAGTGGAGTCATGAGGCATTTCATTCAGCATGTTTTGAAATAAGTGTAAATATCTGTCCCAATACTAATGCTTTCTGTGACAATAAAGTCTGTAAAGCTTATTGATTTCTTTCATAATCCGTTCAGACAGGTTACAATGTGGTGAGTAGATTGAAATAAAAACAGGTTTGATTTTATGGTTCCGAAGCATGCGTGACCAAACAGCAGATCTGAATTGTGGTCCGTTATCTGAAATGACTACTAACGTGTCCAACTTCACGTAAGAAATTTTTAACAAAGGCTTTGAATACAGATCATCCAGTGGCTTTACGTAACAGAGTGAAAGAAACAAATTTTGAAGTAAGTTCAACAGCGACTAGAACGTACGAAAATCCATTAGAGTTCTGACAAGGGGTGCCAAGAGATCAACAGCAACAAATTCTTTTAATTTAGAAGGGATGATAGGAAACAACGGAGCACGATGTGAGACAGTAGATGGTTTAGCCTTTTGACAAGACTCTTCGAATTCTCTTTTCCATATTGTTAAAATAACAAGTCGTCTGAAGAATATGATAACATTTTCGTGGACCAAAATGGGCATAGCTGAAATGAATGTACCAAATGAACTTATTAACAAAATCATCAGGAATGCAAAGTAACCATAGCTTGTCATCAACAGTGCAGCATTTGAACAGTATGTTGTTTCTAACCAGATAATAATGCCGAATCTGTGTGTGTGTCTTTTCATGCCATTTACTTTTGATGTCTTTCCAAATTCGATCTTTATCTTGTTCATGAGCAATGTCCTTTAAAGATGTGGTGATGAAGTTTTCAAAGGCGACTTTCTGAATGTAAAGAATACTGAAATTTTTCTCGAGGTTGCCTTCTGTGTTACCTTTCTCAAGCCCACCCGGCGCACATGACAGTGCGTCCGCAACAATGTTCTCCTTGCCGGGAATGTAGACTATTGTGAAGTGGAATTCTTGCAGAAACAATGCCCGACGTTTTAACCTGTCATAATTTAATTTTGAGGACATAAGAAATTGTAATGCACGATGATCACTGTACACTTTTACGTGCTTACCAGAAAGAAAGAAACGGAATTTGTTAAATGCCCAAACGATAGCTAAAGCTTCTAATTCGGTAACGGAATAATTTTTTTCAGATTTTGTTAGCACTCGGCTAGCAAAAGCAATGGTTTTATGAACAGTAGTGTAATTTTCTATGGTTTCTTGAAATAAATGGGCACCAAGACTGACTTTAGAAGAATCCGTGCTAAGGCAGAAATCTTGTGACAGATCTGGATGAGCTAGTATTTGCGCGTTAAGTAACGCTTCTTTCAAAGAATTCAATTCCAACTGTGCTTGTTCGTCCCAGTTCCAAATAGTAGTTTTTCCAGTGAGAGAACAAAGTTTTGGTGTAACTAGAATTTGCATATTCAGAAAACGACGGTAAAAATTTACGAGACCTAGAAAACTGCAGACTTGTATTTTGTGGATGGAACTGGAATGGCTCTGATTGCTTCTAACTTTTCAGGATCCGGCTGAATGCCTTCAGAAGAAATAATATGTCCCAAAAACTTCACCTTTGTCCTACCGAATTCAGACTTTTCCAAGTTAACTATAATTCCAGATTCTACAAAAATACGTAACACGCTGTTGAGGATGCGATTGTGTTGTTCCCATGAGGCTTCTGCTATTAGAATATCGTCCACATATAAGGTGATGTGACGTTTTAAAATCTCAGGTAATATGGAATTTAGCCCGCGAATGAATGCTGCCGAAGAAATGTTCAAACCAAAAGGAAGTTTCCGAAACTGATAACAAACGCCGAAACAAAGGAAAGCTGTGTATTTTCTACATTCTGGATGAAGTTCGATCTGATAAAAGCTGGATCTGAGATCAATAGAAGACAACACTTTTACACCATTAAAATTTTGAAGCAGTTCTTCCAACGTTTGCAGCCTGTCTGTTTCAGGAATGATGATAGTATTGATTTGTCTCGAATCTAAGACAAGCCTGATCGATCCATTTTTCTTCTCAACAACATGTAATGGATTGTTGTATGAGCTTACTGCAGGCTAAATAATGCCCTCTTCAAGCACAGATTGTATTTCTGTTCTAACACGGTCCTTATAATGTGCCGGAATTAGGTATGGTCTAACACAAAATTTAACATTCTCACGAACGCGAAATTGGTATTGTTATCCCTTGATTGTTTCTGTTTTGTGAGTAAAAACTGTGGAATGTGCTTGTAAAATCTCAAAAATGTCTTGCCTGTCAGTATCATTACAATTCTCAATTGTTTGAATTTTATTCTGAATTAACTCATTAGTATCAAATGCGCCGTCGATATCATCCCTGTCAGTACTTGCAGAGTGATTGTTAGTGTCAAGTTCCGTCGAAAATCCCGAACTGTTGTCTAACAGGAGGTAAAGCCGATTTATTTCTTCGTCATGGTTTGAGAGCCAATCTTCAAATTTCAAAGCTATTGACTTACCTTCTTTCTCTAAACTTATTTCAGCATCGTGAAAGTTTAAGATTGCTTTGTATTCATTCAAAAAGTCTACTCCCAATATAATTTCCGTCGACAATAATGGAACAATAAGAAAGTTCATAGAGAAGCTGTGGCTTTGACAAAAGAATTCTAAGTTGCTTCGTTGGCGTACATCTACATTTTTTCCAAAGATTGCACCTCATAATTTAATCTTACGTAACGGAAGTGTGGGGCAATCGTTCGATTTGTTGCAGTTGCTAAAGGCTGTTTCACTAATTACTGAAATGGGACTGCCAGAGTCAAGTACTGCCGTAAATTTTACGTCATTTACTGGAATGTGAATCACAGGATATGCAATGTTGTTATGTTTTACGTCGTATTCCTGGAGTAAGATGTCCCTAATGTCTTCCATTTTTACGTAATTACTAGCTACGGCAGCTGCGTCGTCAGTTTCATAAGTACGTTTTGTGGCTGCCAGCGGTATGAGTCATTGCCTATTGTCTCTTTGTTGGCGGGCGTCGTTATTGGGATTTGGAGACCTTACTTCAACAAATTCACCTTGTCGAGAGGGCCCTGCCCTGTTTGAATCCCGCCAGTTCTGATGCAATTCAGGTCTATCGTTACGATCATATTGTCTGTCGTCATGTCGGTAGATTCCATAGTTTCTTTCTTGTCGGTCACGTGGTGGAGAATTTCTCCCGGAATCGTAACTGCACGCTGGACCGTTGCGTCTGAAGTTATTCTGTCTCCCTTGATAATAATTGTTTTGGTTCCCATATTGTCTGTTCCTCTGATTCTCTCTGTGATAGTCATTACTGCGGAGAGGTGATCTTTCCCTGTAATTATTACCAATCTGCCAACGGTTGTCATATGGGTGGTGTCTGTTTTGGTCACGATTTACGTTGTAAGAATAGCCTTGTCGTGTCCATTTATTATTTCTGTCATCGCGGAATTGTGACGGATGTGACCTGTAATTGTTGTGTTCCTGTTTTCACGTTCCGCGATTGTCAGTGTCAATTTCTAATTCTTGTAAGAGTCCCTGAAAAGCTTCAATGTCGTCTTTGCAACGTCCTGCCAAACTAATGTGTCTTTAATGTTCAGGTAATTTGATGAAGCAAATGCGGATGTGTTCTGAGGGGCTGTATGGGTTGGGCAGGTACTGATTCTTGTGCAACATGTCTTCAAAATATTTCACAAGACTGGAAAATTCAGATTGTTCGAAATGTTTCATCATTATGATGCTATGTTTTGCTCGGTCTTGTGTAGCTTGAGACCAATATGCTGAGAGGAAGGCATGATAAAATTCTCCTTCACTGTGACAATCGTGAATGACCTTTCGCATATTTTCAGCTGGTTCAATCTCTAAGTAGCCACACATAAATTCTAATCAGTGCTTTACTGACCAGTTGGGAGGAAAACAATGAGAGAATTGATGGAGTCACGTTTGTGGATGAATGTCGTTACCAGAATTCTTAAATGTTTTGAATTTACGTGTAGTAATGAACAGCTTATAGTCAAAATCATCGTGTCGGCGGGTAGCATATCGTTGTTACGTCGTGTCAGCGGTTCCATCTCAAAATTCGGTGCACCTTGCCATTTTCTTTCATAATTTCCGAAATGCCCTGTGTTATTATTTTGTGGCTTTTCCGTATTTATAAATCCATCTTCCCATGTTGGAGCGCGAGTGTCCTCTGAAATATGTAATTTTTGTATTACTTGTGCCAACTGATCTTGTATTTCCCGGATTTCTCTTTTGTGTTGCGCATTAATTTGATTCTGTTTTTCTTAATTTGTTCATACTCTTCTGTGTCAGTGATGGCTACAGGTCTTGTGTCATTCAGATCATCATCTACCTTTCCAGATAAGTTAGTGAACTGATCCGAAAGTTCGGCTACTTTCTCCGATAGTGTACTTATTTCCTCAGTGTGTTTTTCTGATCCAAATTTCAGAGTGTCCATTTGTGTTGAAATCGTATCTACCGTGTCCTTTAAGTTTTCCTGAGATTTTGCAAGTTGCGTAACCGAATTGGTAGATGCAACTGAGTCAATTTTAGCTTGCAAGGTCTCATGATTTTAATGAACAACGGTCTGCAGTTCTTGAATGGCTAATTCGTGATTGTGTAATGTATTTTCATGCCGCGAAAAAATAGGTAGGAAATGCTCACAAACTTGTGTTTTTATGTCATTACAGACTTTTTGACATTTAGATTCGATTTTATGTAACTCAGTAGTTAAATCTTCACGTGTTCCACGTGTTCCACTGAGTCTAACTTTTGAAGCTTTTGTTCCATTGTGTCTAACGTTTGAAGCTTTTGCTGTGTTTGTCTCTGATTTTGTTCCATTGTGTCTAACTGTGTGTTTGTCTCTGATTTTGTTTCATTTGTTGCATTAATTGCAATAATAATGTATTAGCGTCTGGAATCTGTTCCTCTATGCTTTTCGGCAGTGCATTTGCACCGGCAACATTCACATTTTGACAAGCAGAAAATGTGTCTTGACTTATTTGAGAAAACGGTGAGGACGCAAAACCTGAATCTATAGTATTTGCAAGATTGTGTCCTGTCATTTCGGATTCCTGAGGCGAGCTGTTGCCGACCGATCGGTCGATAATGCTTCCCTGTCCACTAATTGTTACACTGCCTACACCATTATTTGCAGCCCGCTCCATTTCCCTATGCGCAGTTACCAAATTACTACTTTGAACATTAGATAATTCATTACTCGGCGGCGCTAACACACTGCTTCCGTCTTCACTGTCATTTCTCAGTTTACTTTGGAGCCTAGTATTACGTTTTTCACACTCCATTATTGTCACAATATTTCACACGACAACACAGAAAAACACAATTTGAAGAGCAAAATAAGAAAACACATTAACATAGCATTGAAAATAATATCTCGTTAATTAGCAAGCGCAGCTGCGAAATACTTGGTGCAAATCTACATGCATGCAACAACTGTTTCACTGTACAAGAATGAAAAACTACAACTACAAAGGAAATTCTCTCTACAATTACGCACTAGCAATAAACAAAGGCTGCACTAATTACACAAACTACAAGAAAAAATCAGAAGATTCCAGTGAGGTATCCTCGGCTAAGGGTTGACGTATGAAACGTCCCCTTAGATAAATTATACATGACTGTGCTTAAACTGACACACAATATTATTTAGCGCAACGCAATCGCACTTTCAATAATCCCTACAAACGAATGGTCCTGATTAACCTATACCTTTCACAAATCACTTACCTCACAAAAATCTTCGTTACTCGAACTACTGCAATACAGCGAGCGCCACTACTGCCAGCTAAATAAAAGATTCCAACTACTGAAGGCACTAACTACTGATAGACATAGTTAGCAAATGAAAGATTTTGATAGAGAACAAACAATGTATTTACCTTAATAGTGTTCAAAAGTCATAATATATATAGCAGTTCATGATATCCAGTATTACAGATTTACTGTCTCTGTCCAGATCATCCGCTCTCGAAACTCCGCCATCTCGCTCCCCACATCCACCACTGCTGGCGGCTCACCTCCAACTGCGCAACGCTACGCGCTATTAACATCCAGCTGTCCAACACTACAATGGCAGACAACACTGCAAACCAGCCACAGACTGCACACAGCACAGCCAGTGATTTTCATACAGAGCGCTACGTGGCGTTACCAATATAAAAACCTAAACAGCCTACTTACGAACTCTTTCACAATTTTTAATGAAATCCGTCGCGTGTATACCGCCTTTTTTCAAGGGGTTGAACCGCTCCTCTTTCGTCACAGATTGGCACATAGCTCTGTTTTTCGTCAAATTTCTTTTTTAATTCCGACACTCTCATAATAACTTGGCAAGTGGTTGTCGCAAGCTTTTCCACTTCCCTCTTTTTCTCTTCGCAGGTATTAACCTGCTTCTTCACTTTAGTATCCACTTCGGACACTAAAGCCTTTAAAGTTTCCACCTTCTGTTGATCCACTTTTTTCACTAATTGAATTTGTTCCGTCACCTTATTCTCGATGATCGGAACAACTGCTTCTCCTACACTTTTCTCGATTCTGCTAATTTCGGAATCAAAACGAGTATTCATGCTCGCAATTTCCGCCTGAACGCCTATCATTTCCTGTTTAAGATTACCGATTTCGGTATTAATTAAAACAATATCTTCTTTGATTTATCAACTTTTGTGTTAACAAATCCAACATTGTTGATGACAACATTAATAGCTTTGTTCTGATTGTCTAGCTTCCTTTCAATATTTTTCAGACTGAGCTTCTTGCTTGGCAGACTGAGCCTGGATTTCGTTAATCAAAACATTCAATAAATCAGTTAAATTCCCGGAAACTCCCGGTTTTACTTCCATAGCGGGTTCCTCTTTAATTGTACCCCCGTATTCCTCACCAATTGGTTCAGATTTGATTTTCATTTCCGATTCCGAAACACTTTCTAAGGCTTGGAATTCCATTTCTGCTCTTTGTTGCGTTTCGGCGGTCGCGTCTTTCATGCTAGCCGCCTGCCCCGGAACAATGGGTTCCACTGTGCGCGTTTCCCACTGTTCGACCGATTGTGCCGTATCCAAGTCTACCAAATTTTGGTAATTGTTGCTTTCACTCATTTTAATAATTTCCAATTTAAATGCTAAATCACAAATCTATTTACGACTCCTCCCACTACTTATTCTCGCAGACGTAACTACCTTTTCGTAACCAGTACTTTGTTACGAGATTTGCACAATGCAAAATTCGTGTCCAGAATAACCTCAGATCCGAAGATTGTCCTGTCACCAGGTCGCCACGTGTAACCCTCCCCATCATTTATCGAGCTTAATGACAGTGAAAACTTAAACCGCGTGTACCTAATGGAAATTTGGGAAAAGCAATCGTCACCGAAGTTAATCTGTCGGTAAAGAGGGAGGAAAGGGTTACATCTAAATGAAAGGAAAAATGCAAATGAGATTGGTAGAAATTAATTTTGAAAAGTTAATAAAGAAAATAAATGTGCAGTCGTTACGTTAACAATTAATTGGCGTTAATTAGATATTTGAGATTTGGGGAAAATTACGGTCGCCAGTCCCATGGACAACTACTATAATAACTGAAAATGAAAGATTAATGCACATACATCTAGCACTAAAAGTGTGGCAACTGAAGGTTGACACATGTTGTGTGAAAACTGAATGTTTGTCAGAAGCAATAAATTTCGCTACACTCTGACTTAATTTAGCAAAAGAATTAATAAAACCGGAAAATTGAAAGTTAATTTAGTGACTGAAATTAATAGTGAACTTTGTCTCTGAAGCACTACGACATTCAATAAAATAAGGTTAGTCTTGGGCTACCTCAACAATCATTTCAAAAGCTACTTGAATGTACGCAATTTAGAAATAAGAGATTAAACTTTGAACTTGAATTAAATGATTGTGAACAATTAACAATAGTAAAATTTAGTACGTACCAAGCTGAGCTGCAGTCACAGGTAAGCTAAAATATGCTAACAAAACTCGCACTCTTAATTTGTGCTTGTGTAATATCAATATTGTAGCCAGCTCTGAATACTTTAACTGAATTTTGAAAGTAAAGCAGTGAAATGGAATGATATTACTTTAATGCTGGCGTTTGAATTTCAACGACACTCGGGTTCATTTCGGAAAAGGAAGGGACCGTGCTTGGTAATGCAATTGGGACAATGAGCAACAAAGGCTCATGCTAAGTTGCTGTAATTTTGTAATGCAACAATTTTAAAAGCTGAGGTCTGCCATACAGCTCTAAAACTTTACGTGCTTTCAGTCTTCCTTGTTGGTTGATTGAAGGTGTGAAGTCGTCGATCGAAGAGGTGGCGACAGTCACTCATTGTCGGCCGTCGCTGTTGCAGAAGCTGGATGTTGGCTCGCCTTCTTCTCGACACGGTCACCATGCGAAACGGGCTCTTGGTGTGCGCCAGCTAATGCTTCCCGTCCACGACACCGTAACAGAAACTATCATGGCAAGACGAGCGCAATTACATGCTGCCAAACCCCGAAAAGCCCGGCAACTCGCGGGAGCGTCACACAACACACCTGCTTCTCTGCCGTACTCCCGCCAGGCTCCCTCTGTCCACGCTCCATGCGCTGAGTTAACACTACCAAAGATCCTAAACACTGTGGTTCTCCACACGACCTATCGATGTAGTCGTTCGAAAGCATAGTTTTCCCTAAGCCAGACCCAGCGTAAAAATACAAATAATATTTACTAAACAAACCAATTATACATCGACATAAATAGTAAAACAATTACATTATATAAAGACACAGTAATGTCATATCTTCAGGTAAGAAATAAAGGAAAAAAAATTGAAGTACAATAGATGGAAATAGGAGGGTATGGATTTCCGGCGTTATAACTATAGGGTGGTATTCAGAAATAGACCTGAGAGTTTTTTGGACCTAGTGAAATTACTCGTGATAGTGATACAACTCGTTTTTCCCTTCGACAATGAAAATAATCAGAACCTATAGTGAAATATCTTGAGGTCACAGTTCCTAAAAATCTTGGGAATTGGAAAGTGAACTGGATAAGAGGTATCTGTTTTACAAGTAATTAGAATGGGCAGTTTGCACGTGTCTGCAAAACAAGGCTGCACCAAACTGGAAAACGCTGGAACGATTGTCTGCAGGGTAGCCAAAGGAAATAGCCACACAGTTCTTGTGACAGACTAACTGGCGTTACGAAACGTCCCTTGCCTAGCACATGTGTTGCTGAGTACGATTAAACCACTTGCAGTTTTCTAGATTCATAGAGTATCTCGTTGATGTCGTGCAAGTCGTATCTCAAGTATGAAAATATTTGCCAGATCGTTGGACTGACTTCTATTCCTGAGTAACTTTATACAGTCCGCGTTAGGTGAAATACGGTTTAGCAGAAATACTGGAGAGCCTTCGGTGACCATTAAGATTTTTGAAAGTCAAGAACTGTCAATATTCGTTTCGAAACAAACTTTTTTTTTTGTAAGAATTTGATGTGTTCTTGATTACTCTACTACTACACTGTATTTCAAGTTCAGCCCTAAGAAAAGTTATCCATGGTTGAACTGAGTCGGCTCGTTAGTGTCTGAATTGTCCGCCTTGTCATTCCGAGTTGGCTGCTCCACATTGAGTTCCGTAGAGGGCGCTGTAGGGTTACGGGGTTCTGCGGACGCGCGGTGGTCTGCGGAGGGAGCGGAAGCGGGGGTGGGAGTGCGAGGAACGCCGGTGTTTGGGCGGAGGCCGTCTCAGGCCCTGGAAGGAAGGGAAGAAGCGGTCTCGGCGCGTCTTGGAGAGAATTTTCCACATGTATGGGGCGCGCGAGTTGGTGTGCATGCGCGGGAGCTTACGAGTGCCTCCTGGCCATTAAGTTATGGATTTACCTCTTGGCACAGCGCTGTCAGCGATATAAATACAGTCTATAGTGCTGCCAACATACGGACATACAAACAGGCTACTTACAGTGTGACTTGTAAGACACTCTTTATTTGGATTCCGAGTGGTGCGATATTCTCCTGCAATACATATGAGCTGCAAGTAAAGTTCCTTTAGCACTTAACTGAGTTTAGGAGTGCGAGACAACGCGAGATGTGTGAGCGAGTGTGCTGGTGGTGTGGCTGGCTGCTTTGTGTAACACCTCATAGCGATGCCGCGTTTCTGCTTCTATATAGTAATGCAACCACTAGTTAAAATTTAAGCATGATTTTAATAGCACTGCAAAAATCAAAAATAAAGAAAGACTCGTATTCTCTGTGTAAATGTTTATGTAGAATTCAATAAAGGCTTTGTACATAATATTTGTTTCGTATTCTCTGCCTGCCAAAAATCCTAAAGAAACTCCTGTTTACGATGCTCTACTTGTATGGGAAGTGGGTAGTCAGGTGTCTTGGAAAAGTAGTCGAAACCAAGTAACTGAAAGTATTATAACCCTCATTTCGTACCTATGAGACCTAAGTGTATGTGCGGACAGTGAAGACATGATGGTGCTCACGCTAGCGTTATGTGTTTTTACAAATATCTTACGTATTATCGTAAAATATGCGTTACATGTCACTTCTAGGGTTCATCAGTTTATCTACAGCTACGTGGATACTCTGAAAATCACATTTAAGTTCCTGCAGAGGTTCATCGAACCACCTTCACGAGAATACTCTATTATTCCAATCTCACACAGCTTTCGGAAAAATCAAATACTTATATCTTTCCGTGTGCGCTCTGACTTCCATTATTTTACTGATGATCGTTTCTCTCTATGATTGTCTGTGAGAACATAATATTTTCGCAATAGGAGGAGAAAGTTAGTGACTGAAATTCCATAAGATTCCGCCGTAACGAAAAACACCTTAGTTGTAATGATGTCTATCCCAAATCCTGTATCATTTCAGTGACACTCTCCCCCCTATTTCGCAACTCCTCTACAGTGCATCTGTTGTAAAAGCATGCTAATTAATTCTGCAGCGAGCAGGGGCACGGTGTCTCAGGGGTGTTTGTTTCGGGGGGATGGGGGGGGTGGGGGTGGGGGGGGGGAGAGACGAGGTAGTGCAGGGACGGTGGGCGTAATTGATATGGTCTTCACAGAGCAGTGACGCAATGATGTGAGATGTCCAGGAACAATGATGTCAGATGCTTGATGCATGTCGCCAGATCGACTGATGTCAGAATTCTTGGAACGACAATGTCATGGCCTTGATGCACATCGTCGGATGCAGTTATGTCGGCATTTAGGAACACTGATGCAGATGTTAGTGGGTTTGGTCAGAACCGGCAGATATTCTCTACTCACAACAACTCCCTGGCCAGCGATATCACCACAACATTAACTATTGGAACATGTATGGGACATGATGAAGCGGGAACTTACTCATTCTCCAGGGCCTGCAACAAAGCGCGTAAAATGCTTGGGACATTCTGTCGCAAGATGACATTCGGAAGTTTTTTATGATCGATTACATGGTAATTCATGCCTGAATTTTCCCCATAAGGCTCTAGGGGCAGGGGGGGGGGAGGCACTGTGTAATGATGCACCTATTTGGATAGCCTTTCATCTGACATGTGTGTTTTATTTGGTCTGAATTTGTTATCACACACTCCTAAAATAACGAACCTTATTGGTAAACGAAATGACATTGTCCTTGAATGTGTTGCGTATTTCCCCGGCAGTGTACAAGTAGTGAACCATACATCTCCAGGCCTGGATCAGCAAATTTATGTATTTACCGTGATTCGAGTTACATTACACCATACTTTTTCAACTAAGTGCACACTAGTTGTATTTTGTGTGGTGCATATTTTCCGGCAATGTACAAGAAGCTACTCAGGCATCTTCAGGGCTGCGTTAGTAAATTTCCTATTTATTCTGATTTGAGTTATACTGCTCATATTCCGCCATACTTTTCGACTCACTGTACAGTGGTTGTATTTTGTGAGTTTATTGAATAAACTAGACATATAAAATGAAACAGACCTTTCTGAGAATCACATTGTGTTATCACCCACTGATCTGCAAAATGTCAATTTTTTTCGGTTTTTTGATGTTGGAACAATACTGAAAAGAAAAATGACAAAACTCGTAAATCGACTACCCAGCATTTCAGTTACATTTTCCCAGAAACGTTTCGAAAATATACAGCAGTAGGCAGTTCGTTTCAGCCCGTAATATTCCTGTCCAGTGTAATGCAGGATTACGTTTGAAAGCGCTGCAGGTATTGAATGCCACAAAAGAAGCCGAACATTTGAATTGCGTATTTGTAATAACGCGACCGGGTTTTTGTTTTATAGTATAGGAAGCACTGTTATCTTACATGGAGGCAAAGTGCAGTGTATGAAAGAAAAATTGTTTCTATTGTTGTAAGAATATAAGTTTTAGGTAACTGTTTCCTTTCTTTTGAAAACAGAAGTTTCGGGAGACAATATAATATTCTCGTTAAATATTGCATGCTTGTGTATCAGATAGTACGGAAATATTTTTGCTATAGAAATAGACGTCAATTAGCCACACTGTTTTTGTTTTACTAATTTATCTTTAATTTTTCGCCCTCTCCGTAGTCTAATGCTTAGTGTCGTTGTCTTCCTGGTGTATCTTCATACCTTTTTTAGAGATAGGAAGATCTAGAAACCAATCCACTTAGCCCGTGAGACCAAATGAGGAGCTGCTTGAAGAAAGAAGCGCTGACCTCATCAGGATTCATCTACTTTTGAATACGGCTGGAGCGATTGGTGATATGGTGAACACTCGTCCCTCGAGCAAGATCGCCCCTTATTGTGCCATGTTGGCAGCTGTTGATCATTCAGAACATGCCTAAGGTGTAATCCTTGAGTGGGGTTTAAATTTTAAGTTTTTATCTTTTGTTCCTAGTTACTAGCTGTCAACAATTCAAGGTAAATAACAAAAATAAATACAATGTAACTATGGAATGTCTATTTGAAAAGTAATATCATCTACGGTCACGACAATAAAATTCTTCTTAGGAAGACATGATGAAAATCTTTAAAAATAGTGCAGGAAAAATATATCTACAGTGTCAGAAACTTCCAAGTCCTCTACTGAAAATTGCTTCTCTAGCACGGACGTACAGTAAACCTAGTTAAGCGTTTAGAGCACCACTGAGGCGTTGTTTACTTTTCATATCAAAATCCCTGTTTTATAACGGTTACAACTTCCAAGAATCTGTGTCTATTTCCCTGACATCGGATTGGGTCACCTCTTCCTGATCTGTTATTTCGAAATCTTGTCATTATACTCTAGGTCTAGCAAAAACGAAACGCTAAAAATGCTTTATTCTCCAGAATCATTGGGGAGGGCTTCAGTGTAGTTATAGTTTTCGAAATTACCATTTCTCTAACCAAATCTGACAGTATGTATTTCGGCAGTCTCATTAGTTCCGTATGGGCGGACGCTTGTGTTCGCGATTTAGGGAATCGACGTCATACACTGGATGTTCTGTTTTGCTTATAGCTTGATAAGACGTACTCCCTGCGTCAGTTATGATGATACCTACGTCAGTAGCTACATTATTATCACCTTATCTTAGATCAAATTCTTTATTTATCGACCTTAGTTGTCATGTTTTTCTGTGTTTACTTATACGATCGTTGCATTAACAGTGTGGATGCAGGCTCTCTATATTACGTGGATATAGGACTTTGGTCTTGATACATAGAACCTGCGCTTGCCTTCAGATTATAGTTGTCTAATTGGTCCCCAATAATTCGATCGGTCTTCTCGTGATTAAGGATTGTTTACTTTTTTCTGTTTATTAACCTTACGTTAGCAACTGTAGGATGAAATGAGACAACCCACCGAAAAGCAGAAGCGTTGAGGTGTCGACAGGCACACACAAAAGAAGGAAAGCTTGCTAGCTTTCGGAGTTATCCTTCGACGAGCTGCAGCACACGCACGCACACACATACACACACACTCGTTTATGCGAGTGTGAGAGTGTATATATGTGAGAGTGTATATATGTGTGTTTCTGCAGTCTAGCTCTTCAAGCTCCGAAAGCTTGCAAGTTTTCCTTGTTTTTTGTGTGCCTATTGACGCCTCAATGCTTCTGATTGGTGAGTGGTCTCGTTTAATCCTAAAGTACTCACATTCCATAAGAGCCGCGCAGAGTGGCCACGCGGTTTCGGGGCACCGGAGGTTCGAGTCCTCCCTCGGGCATGGGTGTGTGTGTTGTTCATAGAGTAAGTTAGTTTATGTTAGTTTATGCAGTGTGTAAGTCTAGGGACCTTACACACACACACACACACACACACACACACACACACACACACACACACACACTATAAGAAATTTCGTACAACATTTACTTAGGTAGCTCTAACACTATCTGAAGCACAAGGGCGAACCACATTGCATGTAGGATAGGTCTTTCCTTCCAATAAGTTAGGAATTTTAAAATATCTCTTGTGATATTATTCCTGTAGATAGCAACAGAATATAATTTATAATACATTACACTAATACTGGGAATGATTCTTACAGGAAACTGACAACAATTTGCAAAACTACTCCCAAAAGTTGCATCTGCCGCCTTACTCCTGAAACAGACCACAAGTAGTGCTCAAAAGCGTTCCTGCAAAATCTGTTTTAAAAGTTTATTGGAGCGAAATTGTTGTCAGACTAGATACATGTGTTGATACGAGAGCGTGCTGAAAATAAATGACTTGGAATATTTTACGTGAGAACTCTTACAGTTTCTAAAATAAGACAAACGTTATTAACATTCTGCATCTTTGTTCAATATGTCTATATATTTATTTCCCAACAAAGTGACGCCGGAGGCAAATATATTTCTCCCTATGAGAGACCAGTTTGTTGATACATTCACTGTAGAATGTTTGACTTGGTTCACGGAGCCACAACCTGATCTCTGTTTGTGTCGCTCCATCACTATGAAAGAGAAGTCCTCAGATGTTTTTCAAGTTTCGGAAACAAAGGAAAACAGTATGGAGAATAGTCGGTGATAGTGAAACCAAGGCGTCAGACATCTCAACGCTCGTGTGTGGTCTGACATTGTCAAGTTGACGGAAACGGACTCTTCGCATTCGAAACTCGATTACAGCGTGCTGTTTCTCACGCACCGACATAATTTCGTTACACAAGGTCTTGTAACAAGCTACAATTTTGAGACCTGTAGCAGCAGAGTGATGAAATTAATAACGAATAATAAAGAAGCTGAATGTTAATGGCCGCGCGGTTCGGGGCGCCATGTCACGGATTGCGCGCCCCTCCCGCCAGAGTTTCGAGTCGTCCCTCGGGAGGTTAGTTATGTTACTTTCAGTACGGTGTAAGTCTAGGGACCAATCTGCTCAGCAGTTTGGTCCCTCAGGAATCCAGAAACTATTGAACATTTTGAATGTTAATCACGTTTTTGTCATTTGAAAAGCTTTCAATGTTTTCACATAAAGAATTCTAAGGCATTCTTTTTAGCACGCCATCGTTACATTGAAAGATTGCATACATACACGTAGGCATGCATCACTTCATATTCGAAGCCAATAAAAAGGTATTCCGATTAGATTGAGACATAGGCGGCCTTGCATTTATTGACGTCAATTTCTACTTTCAGCTTAAATAGTTCATTCCGAATTTTTATCATCAACCGTGGCATGTATGAGCATACTTTGTTAACATTGTTCGAGATACATCTGGATTGATTGTGGAATCATATTTTAAGAATTACATATGCTTAGAGTTTTGGCTATTATAGTACCTAGTATACCGACGTCTGCACGTTGCACATTCTTTGCGCGGGAATCGAGTGAGTGAGTAAAATCAGCAGACGAAAATCAAAAGCAGTTTCCTGATCGAGTTGTCAGTGTCTCGAATCTCACATAGGTCCGAAATTATACAGCAGGTCACTTTCTTTCACCCTTGTATTGCAACAGTTATTTTGTTCGTTTGGCAACAACCTTAGCGCAATGGTAACACAGTTTCCCGTTAGATCACTGAATTTAAGCGCTGTCGGGCTTGCCTAGACCTTGGATGGAAGACGGTCAAGTTCAAATGGTTCAAATGGCTCTGAGCACTATGGGACTTAACTTCTGAGGTCATCAGTCCCCTAGAACTTAGAACTAATTAAACCTAACTAACCTAACGACATCACACACATCCATGCCCGAGGCAGGATTCGAACCTGCGACCGTAGCGGTCGCTCGGCTCCATACTGTAGCGCCTAGAACCGCACGGCCACTCCGGCCGGGGACGGTCAAGTCTCTCGAGCGCTGTAGGTAAAAGTGATGCACTCAGCCCTTGTGAGGCAAATTGAAGAACTATTTGATTGAGAAGTAGCCCTCCGGTCACGAAAACTGACAACGACGGGTTGAGCGATATACTGAACACACGAGTGACACATATGGACTGAGGATGACACGGCGGTCGGTCAATATCGTTGGGCCTTCCGAGACCTGTTTGGACGGAGTTTTGAGTTTATTTTATTTTGTTTATTTGCCAGAACTTTGCAACATACAGTGTTACGGATTCATATGACAACACAACAGGAAGGTATTTTCTGTTGCATTCTAGTGAAAATTCTTGTCTTGCGCAACTGAAACATGACGGCCGCAACTTCATAGCACCTTTGGCCAGCACGTCCAGACAGCTGCAGCGCGACGTCCAGTTTAGGAAAAGATCATAAGGGGTGCACTATGCCAACTAATCAACTGATCTTTAGCTTGACACGTGTGTCTGTTTCCTGACAGTCTGCCAGTTTTTGCCAGTTTATTGGTGCCAAGAATTTCGCCCACTCAGACAGTTGCTACCGTGTTTAGTGGGGTTGGCGGCGGTACGTCTTAATAAACAGGAAGCCTGTTTCCCTTACGACTCGATAGACCTGTTGTTTGATAAGGTACCGGTTTACTTAAAGATAATATCTTCAAGGATGTTAGGCTGCGTCATGTTCCTCTTCAATTCCTTCAATACGACTGCCGTTTCTCCCCCTCTGCTGAGATCTTCTTCAGGATCTTCCGGTGTTCACGTTTAGTTTTCAGATTCCAGAAGATGGGAGAATTGTCGATTGTGTAGCAGAAATGGAAGACGAAAATGACGTGGCCTAGCATCCTACAACTTGTTACCTTCAATGACAGAGGCCATAAAAGCCTACTGATTTACATAAAACGTTTTTTCTTCCTTACCACATGATCTTGATCTCTGATAGCTCACATCTCATTTGCTTTTCGGATTATTATTATTAAGCTTATGATTAAACCAAACAACTGTCAACAGACACATACAGCTATATGCATACATACAAATGAGAAACAACGAACTTAATAACATTTAATATGTTTCATAACTGAATGTCTATTGCTTCTATACAGTGAGTACCGTATGGTGTTACCAACAGGAAATCTTCATCACTACCGTGATATTCTACCGTATCTTCCTTCACCGTCGGCGTTGTCGTGGTTACCGTGAGACACCGTTATACCAAGAGGAAAGGCGCGTCGATCTTAGAACATGAGATACGATGACCTTAAGCCATTGACAACACACAACGGTCACGGTAGCACCTGTAGTAGCTGCAGTAGTTAAGATCTACGAACTATCCCCTGTTGACCAGGTCCCCAAAACGTAACTCGTAACGAGATCCCTTCAAAGCTAATTGTCATAACGATCGTCTATAAAGGCTTCGTACAATGAGAATAAATGTTACGGTTTATGGAATAATAACAGATACGACCAAACTGTCTTGTCTCTTCTGCTTTATTTAACATAACTTCGTTCACAGTTTCATTTCGCATTCACCACTCATTCACCGAAACCCTTTGATGAACAGTTTTGGTTACTTAACACCAACAGTCAATGGTAATGAGACAGCTTTTCTCCTTTTTATAAATTGAAGACCGCTGTCCGCGATATAATTTAAAATAAAAAACGGTCTCAATACCGCGTCCCTCGTGAGATGCGAATAGACTTATCCCGGAATTGACCGCCCTGTAGGTGTACTCAGTTTAATGACCACACTTCACTGTCCGCTATTTCACGTAACTGAATGTCCATTTGTTAGTCTGATTATACACTGTAGCTATTTAAAATTCGCCCCTATATTTTTCACAACGCACAATTAGCACTTCGTTACTAATTTTCTTTTTTTTTCTTCTAAGAGTAAACGAAAAAAAAAGACGCCGTATCATCGGCTTAGTCGATATAAAGCAAAACACCTTAATATGCCCAATTTTACCCCTTCTTATAGGATCGGCTACCTTACTCATTAATTTATTACATATTATTTCCAATAACGCTAAACAGGCATCGCCGTTATATTTTAATTGTATTCAAAAACATTTTACTACTATTATGACCGACCAGATCGTAACAAATCGCGCGGCGTGCGTTTTTAACAATAACTTTACGCTATTCAAGTTCCGTTACAGCTGTATTGACTCGTAATGTTACACGGCCCCCCAGACTGTGATGTCTTGAAGAGGGTTCCAGACTGAACAGGTTAATTTTTTTTTGTGTACTGTGACAGGAGAGGGTAATTCTTTCGGCGAATACACTCACTCTCAGATTCACTTAACAAGTCAGTACATACATTCTACAATATTTAACTTGAGTTAATGGGCCTAGACAAAATGCCCTTAACTAAATTCCACATTTGTTTATAGGTTGTCTTAGAAACACTTTGCACTAATCACTTCGTATTCACACCACATTTTTTTTTTCTTGGATGAAGCCCTCAGTTCTTCAACCGACTGTGCAAGGCAGGGATCACAGCCGGGTTCGACGATTGGCATCCTAGGCCAAAACCCTTATCAGGCCACTTGTTTAACCAGAGAGGATTTGGTCCTTTTCTTTTCCTCTTAATTCCACTTTTAAATCATCCATCCTCGCTGTTCGGTGAGAGGATAAATCTTATTTCAGCGTCGTCATTGTTGCTGATACCAAGAAAGTATCTCATGGAAATCGTCGGTACATTCTTTAATTTTCTTTGTAAGTTAGTATAAGTACGTATTTATCCACTGGTGCTTTTATTTAGTCCACTGAGTGTAGTCTTGGTATCATTCAGTGTTTCTTGAATTTATATTTTGCTCATTATTGATAATATTTCTTCAGGTCTATGTGAGGGTACAAGCCTTTAATTACATCAGTATCACAATCTGCCAGGAGGTAGCTCCCTTCATGAGGTATTTTTATTATTTTATATGGACCTGTATATAAATATTGCCATTTCTTATTCAGTCTTTTCCTGGTTGATGCTTTTACGTGATTTCTCAATAAAATTTCTTCCCCTACATCATATGTGATTACTTTCTTCACATTTTTATCAAAACGGGTTTTTCTCAATTGTGCTTGATGCTTCAGGTTTTCGTAGACCTTCTTCACCATATCTTCTTTCTTGGTAATCTTTTGTTCTATTGCAGGTAATTTCTTCATCCATTCTGGCACAATACTTTCACCAAATACTATTTGGTTAGATGAATAACCTGTCGATAAGTGTGGTAAGTCATTATACACTTTCTGAAATTCATAAATCCAATCGATCCATTTATAATGTTGTTTGGGTATGTACGTCCGTAAAAATCTGTTCAACTCTCGGAAGATTCTTTCAACCGGATTTCCACAAGGGTAAAATCTTGAGATGTAAATGTGCTGGATTCCTTGTTCTTTCATAGTGTCTCTCCATACTTTGCTTGTATAATAAGCAGCGTTGTCTGTCAAGATCCTTATAGTTTTGCCAAGCTCAGTTATATAGTTGTTGATAAATTTGCGTAACATGGGTCGAACGTGGAGATTTTTCAAGGGATATAATTTCACATATTTTGAAAAGAGATCATAGAAAGCCAATACATATTTGAACCGTCCACGTGTCACGGGACATGGCCCACAGACATCACATGACACCAACATTAAAGGTTGTTGTGGGATGATAGGATGTAATTCTATCATCCGACAATAGTCTATGGGTTTCGCCTTCTGACATATTTTGCACTTCTTAATAATATTTGTAGCTATACGTCCCAAATTTGGATGATAGCAGTATTGTGCTATTTTAGCTGTACATTTAGCGGAACCAAAATGACCCCAATTCAAGTGAGTGTACCATACTAGTGATTCTAAATATTTATTTGGAACACAAAATTTCCAAACATCTTCTTCATCCTTCCTCCGATACAATATTCCGGATTTTAATTGATACTGTTCTTGAGAGTGACTTAGCGTTTTGCTTTCAACAGCATGCCTAATGGCTTTCCACAACTTATCATCTTCTTGCTGTTGTGGAAGACTTCGATATAGCTGTGAAATCTGCCTCTCACAATATTGCCTTGATAAATTCATGACTTTAAAGTCAATAGTCCGTTCTTCACACTCGTCGTCATTCTTTCCTTTCGGTAGTCTTGAAAGAGCATCAGCTATGATGTTGTCTTTCCCTCTGATATCTTTGAGCGTAATATCATATTCTTGCAGTAGCAAGGCCCACCGGGTTAAACGTGAATGGAACATCCTTCCTGTTAAAATAAAAGATAAAGCTTTGCGGTCGCAGAATACAATAATCTTCTTTCCATATACAAAATAGCGAAACTTTCTAAGTGACCAGACCACGGCCAGTACTTCCAATTCAGTAGTACAATATGCACGTTCACAGCTAGAGAGTGTTCTGCTGGCAAACCCAATTATCTTGATGGTGCTGATATCTTCTGGATTGTCCATCTGGAAAAGAGTGGCACCCAATCCTGTTTCAGAAGCATCCGCAGCAATATAAAAATCTTGATCAAGTCTCGGATGATGTAACAGTGGAGCATTAGTCAAAGCATTGCGGATGTTATCAAAAGCTTGCGTGCATTCGGAATTCCACTCCCACATGACATTTTTTCATAACAGCCGTAACAAACAGTCTTGGCTTCCTAACTGATTGGGTAAAAATCGTCGAAAAAATGAAACTAAGCCGATAAATGACTTTAATTCCGTTCTATTCTTTGGATAAGCACATCTGTTAATCGCATCCATCTTTTTAGGATTTGGTTTTATCCCTTCAGGAGTGATTATATGTTAGAAATTTCAATTGGTTATGAGCAAACATGGATTTTTTCAAATTTACAGTAACTCCATATCCCAAAAATTTCGCAAAAACTCTTCTTAATAAGTCCAAATGTTCCTCCCAAGTTTCAGAAGCAATTAGCAAATCATCCACATATAAAGTAACTTCGTTCAAAATGTCTCTGCCCAGTACGGTATCTAACGCCGATATGAAAACACCACCGCTTATTTTCAACCCAAATGGCATGACAGTAAACTGGTAACTTCGGCCCATAAAATCGAATGCAGTATATTTTCTAGATTCTTTCGATATTCTAGTTTGCCAATATGAACTACGCATATCCAAAAAAGTTAAGAAGCGGGCACCATAAAACTTTTGTACTAACTCTTCTAGGTTCTCCGGTCGCCGTAACAAACAGTCTTGGCTTCCTAACTGATTGGGTAAAAATCGTCGAAAAAATGAAACTAAGCCGATAAATGACTTTAATTCCGTTCTATTCTTTGGATAAGCACATCTGTTAATCGCATCCATCTTTTTAGGATTTGGTTTTATCCCTTCAGGAGTGATTATATGTTAGAAATTTCAATTGGTTATGAGCAAACATGGATTTTCTCAAATTTACAGTAACTCCATATTCCAAAAATTTCGCAAAAACTCTTCTTAATAAGTCCAAATGTTCCTCCCAAGTTTCAGAAGCAATTAGCAAATCATCCACATATAAAGTAACTTCGTTCAAAATGTCTCTGCCCAGTACGGTATCTAACGCCGGTATGAAAACACCACCGCTTATTTTCAACCCAAATGGCATGACAGTAAACTGGTAACTTCGGCCCATAAAATCGAATGCAGTATATTTTCTAGATTCTTTCGATATTCTAGTTTGCCAATATGAACTACGCATATCCAAAAAAGTTAAGAAGCGGGCACCATAACACTTTTGTACTAACTCTTCTAGGTTCTCCGGTCGCGTTTTTACAGGTATAATGATCTTATTGATCTCTGTGGCATCCAACACCAATCTGATGTCACCATTGGGTTTAATTACCGCCACAAGAGGGTTACAGTATTCGGAATCTGAGGGCTCAATAATACCCCACTCTACCATTTTATTGATTTCCTTTCTGACTACTTCTTTCATTGTCCATGGGATAGAATAGGAAGTACGACAAAAGGGTTTATGTGCATACGTCTTTATATGGTATTCAAAGTCTTTTATTATACCCGGACGTTTACTAAAAATTGACTGATATGCTTCCAACAAGTAGTACAGTTCATCCCTTTGGATAACAGATAAATATTCTGATTCTAACACCTTTTCCTGCAATGACATTTTATTCATCATTTCTTCAGAACATTCAAAAAGGCATATATCATACACATTTTCATCATCAATACTGACATATTTTACCATTAGATTCATACACAATTGATTTGGAATTACTCGGCCCTTTCTCAGGGTGGTTGTCAAAACATTACCATTGGAATTAAATATACATTCACTTTTCTCTAAATTAATGATTGCACCGGTCTCACATAAAAAATCCAAACCCCAGATACATGGTACTGTCATTTTAGGAACAACCAAGAATGTACTTTCTATTTGAGCCCCCTGTATTGTAACGTCAACACGTACCTGTTTCACAACTTTTTGCATTTTTGCGCTGAACGCGCCAGACATGGTACATCCTGTGGTAGGAAAAGTGGGCATTTTTACCCCTCGGCTTATCTGTTTTAAACAGTCCAACGTCATGACACTAATAGTTGCTCCAGTATCAATTAATATTTCAACATCAACATTATGTATACTTGTTGGAATTATTGCCTGTAAAATTTGTCCGCATTTATTAGAAACTTCAGGTTTTTCTTCAATAAACTCATTCCTTATATCCTGATCATTATTGTACCTTAATACTCTCACTTCAAATTGATGCCTGCCTTCCTTCTCCATTCCAGTCATCCTAGGAAGGCATTTGGTGACTGGTATTAGTTTAATCTATCTCGTTGGGTCATCGGTGGGGGTTCATGAACTTCCACAATCCGTACAGTATGATCCGAGTTATGGTATTCACCCCGTCGCACATTGGAGGCTCCTTCGCCCATTGGTATAACTCCTTGTGCTGGATGAGGACTCGAGGCATTTGTTCCATCCTGCCGATGAACATTATGCTTCGAATTATCTTCCCAAGGTCGAATGCAATTGGGTTCATCACTTGGGTACCTGTTACTCTTATTAATATCACTACTATGCACATTTGCGTCACCATATCGAGGTTTACCTCTAGCACAGTAAGTGTCTCTTCTATATTTATTATAATCATTGTTTTTATTGCAACCATAGGATGAAGATTGTCCACGCTCCTGTGATGCGGGTTTGACCTGGTTTTCGGTATAATTATTATCATACGTTAAATTATTATTATAATTATTCGTATTACTGTGAGTGTGAGTCGACATTTGATTACTACTCATTTGTCTTGCGTCTTCCATAATCATATCTACAGAGTCAATCACCGACAAGAACTGTTCTACATCGTGGTGAGGAACATTTATTAACTTTTCACGTATATTTATGGGCAACCTTTCCTTCAAAATTCTGATCACTTCCTTGTGAGAAATTGGATCACTCCAATAACGTGTCTTATTTATGTACTTTTCAAAATATTGCCTTAAAGTACTCCTTTTACTGTTATAATACTCAGGTTGGTAAACCTCTTTTCTTAATTTCTCTTGTTTATTCGACGACCAGTATTTAGCCAAAAAAAGTTGTTCAAACTCAGCGCAAGTATGGCAACTTTCACTTACTTCGGCGGCCCATAATGCGGCTTCTCCGGTAATTTTGGATACTATAAATTGAAGTCGGTCGTGTTCTGACCAGCTACGCGGAAATATTCTTTTGAAATTATTGATAAAGATTTTCGGATGCAGGTTGTTCTTTTCAGTGGAGAATGTTGGGAATTGTCTACATTTAAAAATGCTGTTCTCCACCTTTAAAGAAGACAAATATCCTCGCTGACCAAAAGAATCATCATCTTTACCAACCGAATCATCAACTTCCCAATGCAAATTTTCACCACAATTGTACTTCGTATTATCACATGTTCGGTTGTTTTTCGACCTATTCTCCGAACGTTCGTCCTCTGTCAACAAATTTTGTGATGACTTTCGGCCGGCCGCAGTGGCCGAGCGGTTAAAGGCGCTACAGTCTGGAACCGCACGACCGCTACGGTCGCAGGTTCGAATCCTACCTCGGGCATGGATGTGTGTGATGTCCTTAGGTTAGTTAGGTTTAAGTAGTTCTAAGTTCTAGGGGACGTATGACCACAGCAGTTGAGTCCCATAGTGCTCAGAGCCATTTGAACCATTTGATGACTTTCGTTCTAACTCCGCCAATTTATGATTGGTTTCCTTTTGCCATTTAGGAAATTCACCAACTATTTTCTCTTTTATTTTCTGAATTTCGCTAGTGAAGAGCTTAATTAATTCATCATTTCTACTTAGGTGCTCATTGATATTTTCCTTTGGCTGGGATCCAATAGTAGTCTTAACCTTGTCTACAATTTCATTTCCTTTTATTTCTATCCATTCAGTTAGATCTTCGTCAAGTCTTTTAGTTTGATCTACTAAATACTTGTCAATCCCTTTACGAGTATCAGACTCAAACTCGACTATTTGTTTCGAAAGCTCTTCTATCTGTGCGCTAGCATTGAAACAGCTGCTTTCACACTTAACCATCCTATTGGACAGGCCATCATAACTCTTCGAAACTACCTCATATTTCTTTTCTACGTCATGAAGCTTTCCCATTAAATTATTATATTGCCTTTCTAAGGTGTTAGAAAACTCCACATATAGTTCTCCAAATTTCGCATTTAATTGAGTCTCCCAGTCCGCCTTTAATTCTTTCTTTGTATTTTCCAGTTTATAATCAAAGGTGTTCAGTTTGCTTTCCAAAGAATCCACTTTAACTTCTAATGAACCACATTTGGCCTCAAATTTTTCATTTAACTTTTAATTGTCCTCTTTTAATTGCTTATTATCTTTTTCTAGTGAACCAAGTCTTCCATTCATCACACCCATTTGAGTATTTATTGATACCAGCATATCAAACATTTTTTGATTAATATTTCCATTTTGAGGATCAACTTGCTGATCTACTTCCGAAACCTCAAGATCTTTATGTTCTCCCACGCTGCTTACCTTACTTATCATTGTATTTGAATCTCCTAACGGCTCTAAATCAATAACTGTATTATTATCTGTACATGTATCCTGTCCCACATTGAGCTCATGGGATGCATCATCCCTATCCTCTTCACTTTCCTCTCTCTCTCTACTCATTACTCTACTCAACTGCACATTATCATGTATTCTTTTCGTTTGTTTTGACATGATTATTCACTACCAAGACATACACTTATTTTCACTATGTATTTATATATATTTATCTACCGAAATCACAAGTCTCAACTTCCCTTTTTTATAATTATATAGTTATTTTAATCATACCCGGTAGTATCGCTCACTTTTAGCGATTATTGAAGAATACCTCTTTCATTGGACAGACTCACTGGCTGGTATAATATTTTCCAACTCTAGGGTTCGTGAATCCGGATGACACTCGACTCGATGCAGAAATCCTCCTCGATCGAGCCGCACGTTGTGGCGCCACTTCTACCGTATCTTCCATCGCCGTCGGCGTTGTCGTGGTTACCGTGAGACACCGTTATACCAAGAGGAAAGGCGCTTCGATCTTAGAGCATGAGATATGATGACCTTAAGCCATTGACAACACACAACGGTCACGGTAGCACCTGTAGTAGCTGCAGTAGTTAAGATCTACAAACTATCCCCTGTTGACCAGGTCCCCAAAACTTAACTCGTAACGAGATCCCTTCAAAGCTAATTGTCATCACGATCGTCTATAAAGGCTTCGTACAATGAGAATAAATGTTACGGTTTATGGAATAATAACAGATACGACCAAACTGTCTTGTCTCTTCTGCTTTATTTAACATAACTTCGTTCACAGTTTCATTTCGCATTCACCACTCATTCACCGAAACCCTTTGATGAACAGTTTTGGTTACTTAACACCAACAGTCAATGGTAATGAGACAGCTTTTCTCCTTTTTATAAATTGAAGACCGCTGTCCGCGATATAATTTAAAATAAAAAACGGTCTCAATACCGCGTCCCTCGTGAGATGCGAATAGACTTATCCCGGAATTGACCGCCCTGTAGGTGTACTCAGTTTAATGACCACACTTCACTGTCCGCTATTTCACGTAACTGAATGTCCATTTGTTAGTCTGATTATACACTGTAGCTATTTAAAATTCGCCCCTATATTTTTCACAACGCACAATTAGCACTTCGTTACTAATTTTTTTTTTCTTCTAAGAGTAAACGAAAAAAAAGACGCCGTGTCATCGGCTTAGTCGATATAAAGCAAAACACCTTAATATGCCCAATTTTACCCCTTCTTATAGGATCGGCTATCTTACTCATTAATTTATTACATATTATTTCCAATAACGCTAAACAGGTATCGCCGTTATATTTTAATTGTATTCAAAAGCATTTTACTACTATTATGACGGACCAGATCGTAACAAATCGCGTGGAGTGCGTTTTTAACGATAACTTTACGCTATTCAAGTTCCGTTACAGCTGTCTTGACTCGTAATGTTACAATATGTTCCAATCCGGCAGTGGCTGCCTTGGATCTTCGTATCTCCGCTCGTGGTGTCCACCCTTGCAATCGCCAGGGCCATATCGGATTCGATTTAGGGCGGTCCAGGCCTTGAGGATTAGGTGAGATCCATTTGAGAGCCTAACACCTCAGAAGATTTTAGGCAGGCACACTTCGGTTACTGCTTCCCCTCAACCACTCCATTCTTTAAGACGTTTAAAATCTCTGGCAACTATAGTACAACCACCACGTTGGGTATGATATCCTGTTTGTACCCTTTCAAAATTTAAGAGCAGCAGATCCTTATGAGTAGGCAGATTGAGGTTCCTGGAGATCTTGTTGAACATATTCATAAGAGCAGTAGACCTGCTCAAATGAAATGGTACAGTACCTGTTAACAGCGGAAGGCAATGAAGTGGTGAAGGTGTGACACTTGGCAGTGTTCAGCAGTTTTTCGACTAGCTGTGTGTGACAGTTATTCATGTTGACAAGAGCACAATATTCACACCCGAGGCTGATGAACGCAAGGTGCTTGGTGAGGATCCCCAGGGAATTCCACATAAGTAATGAAGTATGTGACTAAGGGTCTTAAATTTTTAGCTGGTTTCAGAAAGTTTTGCTTGAAGGACAGTCAAAGACGGCGTCCAAGTATATTGGCTAACATTTATGATGAACACTTTCTGTGAAAGATTAGACTATATTTCGGCCCGAAGATTGTTATAATACAAACAAGACACCTCTCTCTTGTGCACACTATATTGGCGTCTCCAGATTTTGAAATATGTTTCCAGTGTAAGCAGGTATTTGATCAGAATCTATTCTGTCTGCTCCAGATCTGTATGTTGTAAGGCAAAACACAGCTCATGGCCGTAGCAGTATATTGTCGGGACGAAGTGTCACGAAGTTTCAAGAGAAATGGCGTGAGAACTGATTTTGGGGCAATCCGCCGATGAGGTTCCTCTCCTTTCTTATCCTCCTTCACTTTTCTGACGAAATTTATGTAGCATCGACATACTTCTTGGCCGATGTATGTGTGAGATGAACTGTTTCTTCGAAAGTTGCGTATATATACCGTTAAGTGCTCATTAACTTTTGCAATTGCAAATGGGATCTAGTATTTTGTAACTGGCTTGAACAAGTTTTCCAGTACCACCAGCTCCCTGCCATGAACTTTTAAACTGTAATTCATGTGTATGTATCTAGGGGTCTGTCCCTTTGTTTGAGCAGATAGACAGATAAGGAGTCGTTGATGTGAGGTGTGTTTCTCGGCCAAGACCGCAACGGGAGAGGGTGCATTTTGCAGCTATGCCGTTGTACGTGTAATTCAATAAATGTAAGCTTTTTTTATGACAAACATTTTCCTTGATTTACCATTAGAGGGGAAATAAACTATCTACTGAAAAGCTATGGTTATACAGACACATGCCTGAAATTGAGTAGTGTTTAGCTTTTTTTCTTTTAACTTGATATTGTTGTTTCATAGCTGACCGGGTAAGATTCGCTTTTGATTCCAGTTATGAACGAAATATTAGGTTATGAGACGTATTCATAACCACCCGAGCCGGCCGAAGTGGCCGTGCGGTTAAAGGCGCTGCAGTCTGGAACCGCAAGACCGCTACGGTCGCAGGTTCGAATCCTGCCTCGGGCATGGATGTGTGTGATGTCCTTAGGTTAGTTAGGTTTAACTAGTTCTAAATTCTAGTGGACTAATGACCTCAGCAGTTGAGTCCCATAGTGCTCAGAGCCATTTGAACCATTTGAACCATAACCACCCGACAGGCTATTAAAATGTAGTAGTTCAGTGTGTTTAGAAATGGGAATGTGAAAGGTCAACACCCACTAATACTGCCTGCTATATTGTTGCTCTGCTTCAACTCCTGTGGATGCGATGAACCAAAAGACTCGCATAGCAACACAAATAGATAGTAACTGGAGAACCGTAATTCTGTTGCTTCTAGAGAGAACTATCAACACGCTTTGAGCCGCGTGCGGCTCCCATTGATGCCGTTCATTGTTTGGCTTCTTGTAATAGCGATAGTGGCGTCTCGTTTTCTTAGTGTCTTCACTGGCGCCACTACATTTGCTCACGTTGTCTGCCCGTGAGTGGCAGCAGCAGCGCTTATCGATAGCGCGTACTGTGGTATCATCTTAGGAGCGGCCTCTAGTATTTCCGGATCGTCGTGTGTCACGCTAGGGGGGTTGGGACGGAGCAGCAGTGAGGTCCGGTCAGTCAGTACTCCCCCGACCGCTGGCGACACACATGCACTATCGGGCAGAAGGATGTGGTCGCGAGAGTGCACGACCACGTCAAGGGCCGGATTCAGCGAGTTTTAGTTGAATATACCGTGATGATCGAGTAGTTACCCAGTTACCTGCCTTGGAGGTTAGTGTACTTTTCCGGCAGTGTACCTTTCCTCGTCGTCCTGATGCTGTCCGACATAGCGAGTAGTTCGAAAGCCTCTTGTATTGTACTGCGCATATTTTTTGGGAGGTCTACCTTGGTTCTAGTGTTTCCTTCAGCCTCGGGTGTTTTCTGAAGACGTAGTGCAGCTTGTCTCTTCACCCTTGCCTAAAAATATTCCATCGTTGTACCGGTGATTGGACGTTAGGCGGATTGGTTAGTCGGTCGGTCGGCGCTTAAGCTGCCCCTGGTTTAAGTTGCCATCCTGTTACGTGAGAACAACTCTTGGCTGCCTGTCTCACCTTGCCTTATGTTTGAGTTACCTTCCCAGGCCGACCATTGGAACACTTGTTGAGAACCGCTTGTCCTGATTCCTTAGATTGTAATGTTTGGTTTATGGATATTTGTAATTTTCTACTTGCTGTTGGTGTGGCCTACAGCCGAGAAGTAATTTCACTTCTTTGGTAATAAGGTCTTCAACCGTGTTGCAGTTTGTTTTAAAACGAAGTATTTATCTTAATATGTGCTATTTGGAATAGTTCTTCTGACTTCTAATTCAGGCCTTCAGCCTTCTGTTGTTTGAGATTACTTTTGGAAGTCCACTGCAGAAATACTGAACCACACTGCCTCAACGGCCATCCTTAATCGTAGAAGTGTTGATGTTAGAAGACCTCTCGATTATGTCCCATAAATATTCGGTAGGATTCATGTCAGGCGATCTGGTGGCCAAATCATTAGCTCGAACTGTCCAGAATTTGCTTTAAACAAATCGCGAACAGCTGTGACCAGATGACGTGACATCGTAGTTTGGAAACATGAATGGCTGTAAATGGTCTCCAAGTACCCGAACATAGCCATTTTCAGTCAATGATCAGTCCATTTGAATCAGAGGACTCAATCCATTCCATGTAAACACAGCCCACACTATTATGGATGGCTCAAATGGCTCTGAGCACTATGGGACTTAACATCTGAAGCCATCAGTCCCCTAGAACTTAGAACTACTTAAACCTAACTAACCTAAAGATATCAAACACATCAATGCCCGACCTAGGATTCGAACCTGCGACCGTAGCGGTCGCGCAGTTCCAGACTGAAGTGCATAGCACCGTTCGGTCACATTGGCCGGCGAAATGTCGTGAGATCTGATCCTGATTGCACTACAGAATTGTCCATTTTAAACCAGCATTCAACTTCTAGCTATGTGAGGAGTCGCGGAAACGACACCTGGTTGGGATTCCAACGCTAAATTGCAGGTCCTCTTTCTCCGACAGGATTACTGGGCTATGTTAGGAACACGCTAGTCGCTGAAGTGGCGACTAATTGAAAGACTTGTACCGCGCCATTGGGCCACAAGAAATTATTACAACAGTACTGGTAGGTAGCACACGATTTGCACACACTCCGGGTGGTGCACTCAATTCCCGGAGCCCGGCGGAGCTCGGATACAGACACTGGCTGGTGGAAACCTAATTTTCCTGGTCGATGGCCGCTACTTTCTGCGCCGGCTGTCTCGGAATTCCGATAAGCCCAATAATTTCAGTTCATTGTTCGTGAAGACCGGAGATGGCGGCGCCTCGCGGAGGAGGCCGGGAGGGCTGCAACTGCGCGCGCGCTCCCTGGGGAACCGACGGGAACCGGGGAAGAGAGCGCCGCGCGCCGGCCATCAAATATTCAGGCGGCAGGCGCGCACGCGCCGCAGGTAATGGAGCGCACGCCTCCTCTGGGGAGCGGACCTGCTCCCAGACACTGGCCGGGCAGGGGCCGCCCCGGCACACACAAGTGGAGGCTCCGAGCGCGACCCGCCCGCGCTCCTGGGGCGCGTTGCGGGCAAGTTTGTGGCGCCTGCGCGGCTCCATTCTTACGCTAATTCTGTTTTCCGCGATCCCGCCCTGCTCCCTGCTCAGTCTTCCCCTCCGTCTGTTAGACGTTCTGATACTCAGTGGAATTGATATGAGGGTGGTGTGGATTTAGAAGAAGACTCCAGAAGAGTGGATGTAGGAATGGCGGTTATCAAAGAAACAACTGGTCTTGTTATTTCGTTACTCTCCAAAAACTCAATATAACTCGTTTATGAACTATCCGATCTTCGGTTTTTCATTCCTACACTACTGGCCATTAAAATTGCTATACCAAGAAGAAATGCAGATGATAAACGGGTATTCATTGGACAAGTATATTATACTAGAACCAACATGTGATTACATTTTCACGCAATTTGGGCGCATAGATTCTGAGAAATCACTACCCAGAACAACCAATCTGGCCCTAATAACGGCCTTGATAGGCCTGGGCGTTGAGTCAAACAGAGCTTGGATGGCGTGTACAGGTACAGCTGCCCATGCAGCTTCAACACAATACCACAGTTCACCAAGAGTAATTACTGTCGTATTGTGACGAGCCAGTTGCTCGGCCACCATTGACCAGACGTTATCAATTGGTGAGACATCTGGAGAATGTGCTGGCCAGGGCCCGTGCAGGGCCTGCGACATGCGGTCGTGCATTATCCTGCTGAAATGTAGGATTTCGCAGGGATCGAATGAAGGGTAGAGCCACGAGTCGCAACACATCTGAAATGTAACGTTCACTGTTCAAGGTGCCGTCAATACGAACATAATTTGACCAAGACGTGTAACCAATGGCACCCCATACCATCACGCCCTGTGATACGGCAGTATGGCGATGACGATTACACGCTTCCAATGTGCGTTCACTGCGATGTCGCCAAACACGGATGCGACCATCATCATGCTGTAAACTGAATCTGGATTCGTCGGAAAAAATGACGTTTTGCCATTCGTGCACTCTGGTTCGTCGTTGAGTACACCATCGCTGGCGCACCTGTCTGTGATGCAGCGTCAAGGGTAACCGCAGCCATGGTCTCCGAGCTGATAGTCCATTCTGCTGGAAACGTCGTCTAACTTTTCGTGCAGATGGTTGTTGTCTTGCAAACGCCCCCATCTGTTGACTCAGGGATCGAGTCGTGGCTACACCATCCGTTACAGCCATGCGGATAAGATGCCTGTCATCTCGACTGCTACTGATACGAGGCCGTTGGCACCCTGCACGGCGTTCCGTATTACCCTCCTAAACCTTCCGATTTCATATTCTGCTAACAGTGATTGGATCTCGGCCAATGCGAGCGGCAATATAGCGATACAATAAACCGCAATCGCGATAGGCTACAATCCGACCTTTACCAAAGTCGGAAACGTACGCATTTCTCCTTCTTACATGAGGCATCCTAACAACGTCGGTTAACTGCTGTTTGTGTATGAGAAATCGGTTGGAAACTTTCCTCATGTTAGCACGTGGTAGGTGTCGCCACCGGCGCCAACCTTATGTGAATGCTCTGAAAAGCTAGTCATTTGCATATCGCAGCATCTTCTTCCTGTAGGTTAAATTTCACACCTGTAGCACGTGATGTAACAATTTTAATGGCCAGTAGTGTACATGTCGCCCAAAGTGGCGACTGTTATGTAATGCCTTAGATGGGTCTGCTTACTGTGCGCAACAGATAGATCTGCACCGTTTAATTTCCTAACCAGTCATGTGTGCTAGCTCAGCTATTTTCACCTCGGCTACTTTCCAGTTGTAGAGGGAAAAAGAGTTTCGGTTGGCATGAAGGTGATGAGCCGGTCTTTCCGTAGTCCTCCTAAATGCATAGTGGTCGGAGCCGACTAGGCTAATTTTAAGAGCGACTAAGTTCCTCGATACTGACTGACATCCTTTGGAAAAAGGTGCTACTTGAGGTAGAATGAAGTGGCTGATGGAAATGGCTACATTCTGCTCCTGATTCGGATTGGCTGGGAGGCGTGAATGTAAAATAATTGTGTGCTCTGGTCTGGAGTCGGGCAGTAGCCACCGTGGGTTGTAGAATGTAAGTGCCCTCTGGAAGGTATAAGGTGTTTTCGTAGTGTACCCCAGAAGACAGTAGAAGGTGACCCCTCATGATGAACAGAGCTATTTCTGAGAGTATTTAGAACTGAGAGAATCCGAAAGTGTGTGCCCACTTGTAGTCGCGGGTTTCAAATGGTTCAAAGCCGGCCGAAGTGGCCGTGCGGTTAAAGGCGCTGCAGTCTGGAACCGCAAGACCGCTACGGTCGCAGGTTCGAATCCTGCCTCGGGCATGGATGTTTGTGATGTCCTTAGGTTCGTTAGGTTTAACTAGTTCTAAGTTCTAGGGGACTAATGACCTCAGCAGTTGAGTCCCATAGTGCTCAGAGCCATTTGAACCATTTGAACCAAATGGTTCAAATGGCTCTAAGCACTGAGGGACTTAACATCTGAGGTCATCAGTCCCCTACACTTAAAACTACTTAAACCTAACTAACCTAAGGACATCACACACATCCATGCCCCAGGCAGGATTCGAACCTGTGACCGCAGCAGCCGCGCTGTTCCGGACTGAAGCGCCTAGAATCGCTCGGCCACAGCGGTCGGCTCGTGGGTTTGAGATTGAGTTATTCTGGTTAACAAGTCGAGTGTTACCGTTTAGCGAGGATGAAGACTCTCAGCAGGCATTAACCACAAATCAGGATGTGCAGTCACATATCTAACTGGAGGTGGCGTTCTACTGAACGAAGAGGATTCGTCGAGGTCTGATTGCAACTAATAAATTCCATTTTTTCCGTATAAATTTTAGTATCTTGGTTTTCTGAGAATTTTTCTGTTATTGACACAAAACATATTTCTGATTTGCTATGTAAAGAGTATCTGCGCAAGTTGCTAGTAGCCACTTGGAGGTGGTGCAGAACTGTAAGCGGTGTACATTTTCCAGTCCAACTTCGTGATCTGGGAAATTTTTTTAATTAGTTGGACTGCTACAGGGTTTTTAATTTTTGGCATTAGGTTAACAGTGTGTCGTCAATCAAAGCGCAGCTGGCGTCCCTTGTTTATATTGATCTGATACGGTAGCGGTGCAGAGGAACAATCAGGGCTCGCCAATAAACAACTGAAATGGATCCACGGAGCAGTACGTCACGTGGTTTGTTTCGATCGCCGTTCAACGCCAAGAGTGTGTGGATTCTGTCTCCAGCGGGTGCTCCACGTCTCGGACGAAGTAAATATTGTAGCTTGTGCCTAGCAGTCCAGACGACCGTTTATCATTCGTATATCGTGTAACGTGGGGTGTACAGACGGACTATTTCAACGCGAGACATCTGCTTCTAATTACCTTGTAGATTCTCTAGTTTGAAAAGATAGGAGTCTAAGCTGCTGACAGTTTCACTGCACAATATCCACTGCCAACCAAGAAATTTGTTACAGCCGAAGCGGATATAAACGATGTTAGATTTATTGTATCTGTACAATATCGTAGCAAGACTACATGACTAGAAATGTGTGTGATTTACGGATCCACAAGGTGCGAAATATAGTACACGGACCTCCCACCACTCGCAGCGACGACGGCTATACCCCGGGTGATCAACGAGTTGAAACGAGCTTCGAAGACAGATAAGAGTATCTCAGTTGACACTGCTTCAACTGTGCGTCAGACTTCATCAACTTCGTGGGAAGAGAGTGATGACGTTCCAGAGTCTTGACAAGCTATTTTCAGATGTTTACAGTTAGTCAGGAATCTGGAAATTGCTGGTCAGTGTAGCTTTTAAGCAGCCAGGACAGCGCTGACTACATAAAGTCTTGCTTTATCTTATTAAGAAATAAGATAGGGCACAGCCATTGCCATTAGCACATAGGTAATTTAACGCATGTTGTCAAAATTGCCGGCTATGCATGCCACAGACAACATTTTGTATATGCAATGACACCCAGTACCATACTTGCCCCACATAATGATGGCAAATGTCACCTGGCAGTGGTCATTATCACGAGAGGCTCCATACATGCGTGACGCCGCATGTAGTTCATATAATTCAGTTTCCTGTCCTATGGCAGGTGACGTGCCTGTGTTATCCTGTACGACAGAGCAGAAAATGTATCTGACCTCTTGCACACTACCGTCATGGGACGGTAGACATCTTGCGTTGTGTGTTGAGTGTAGCCCTCCTGAACTAATTGATACCATATACGTGAGTGTCCAGGGATCCTGACAAACAGGAGCAACAGAACTGCAGAACGACTAGAGGCAAAATCGCCAGATCATATATTGCAGCTGTAGAATATCACCACATTCAAGCAGATGTTTCCCTTTCGTATTAGAAGCATAACACAATCCTATCAGACTCAAAAAAATTTTAAACAGGAATAAAAAACAAAATGAAGCAACAGGGCGACAGGGTATGTGACGATTTTTCAGAATCGAGCCAAATTTATAAAGAACTTTACTTTTAGAGTCCACTTAACATGGCATTGCACCCCTGTGTAGCATGGATCAAAGCTCTGACCGACATGGGTACGGTATCATGAAGCCGTTCTCATCCAGTGGTATCTTTTCCCACAATTAGTTTAACTGGTCCTTGATATACTGGATGCTGACACTGTGACACAATTGACGTCTGATCTCATCCTGATCGTCGAAATGGAGACATGAGGGGGTTGCAGTGTGTTTCGTTCACAATACGGTGATCCTCCCTTGTTGTGGTCGCACATGGTCGCCTGAAACCTTGAGGAGAAACATGCGTGCCCATACGTTCCCATGTAGTCCAACGTCGGACCTCTATCACAGCTGAACGCCAAACAGATTTTTCACACTCTGTCAGCTGCTGATAACGCTCTCTCACAAGTGTACGCATTATCTCTGTACCCTTCACAGTGACCACTCAACATCTTAATTTGTTTGTGGCACTTACATAAGCTACCAGACCTGGCAACAACACTAAACACTAGTAACGCTAATGTGCTTTGGTGGCCTTTTTAGCTTTCACAGAGAACTGCAGCTGTAACCATTTTTATATCTTCCGATTGTGTGTACATTCGTCAACGACTTCCAGGTAATACACTTTTTCTTGTCAGCAGTGTATAAAAGTAGGAGTGTAGAGCCGATACAAGCACAGTTTGCATTGTTGCCAAATTTCCCCACTCCCCAGCTGGGTACATGGTTGTATTGGTAGCTGTGGCACCATCACAGTTTCATTATGCCAATTAATCAATTCAGTTATCCAGCCCTCCACTGCGTCCTTGGCCTCCTCTCCCCTCCCCTCTCCTTCCCCCTCCTCCCCCCCCCCCCTACTCCCTGGCATACTGGTGGGAATTGTGAATTTTGAAGGGAAATTCAAAAAATGGTGGGAATTTCTAAAATGACAGGGATTTCTTTGTCCCAAGGCTTTGCTGACGTCTCACTCAGACACCCCCCCCCCCCGCCCCACACCCCACCTGGGAACTGGAGGGAAATACAAAATGATGGATGCCCTTTCTGGGACTTCATTCCCTGTCATTCTGGGTGAAAAGCACAAGTGCACACACCCTACACAGAGAAAAAGTCAATCTATGCCCAGCAGCAGGAAAGGAAGGTTAGGTTAGTGTGCTTCATTTATTTTGGGGGGGGGGGGGGGGGAACTCAAGTACAATTAGAACCTATTTACGTAGTTTATCTTAAGGATCTGCCCTAACACCACGTCTATATACACAGCGCTACGCAAGTTGCTCCAAAATCGCGACACAACTCGAAAATTGACTATGTGATACAACTGGTGTTATCCCGCTAGAAAAATAAAATTTCACTATACCACTCGAAACTAGTGGCAGGTATACTCAAAACAGATAGTAGCTCTACATAGGGTGACCACTGTACCTATAAGGAGAAATAAATCTCTCTGCTTCACTAGTGAACGGCGGGAAAAGGCTAGAGTGGAAGGTACTATCTTTACTTTTGGCGAGAAGTGTGCTCAGATGATGAGATGTTGGTGTTGGAAAGAGAGAAGTTTCATAAGTATATTACAAGTAAGCATACAACTGATGGCTGTGTTTATAGCCTCCTACATGAGGAATGGAATAAGGTGATAACAGACAAGCATAGGGGGAATAATTTTCAGCAATTAATGGTGATGCAGCGGGGTGGACTGAAGATGCATTTCACAATTCAGGGAGGCTGTTGCCTGTGCTTGAGTTGTTCTTGTTTCTGACATGGTCGGTCAGCTCACAGTGAAGGATACAATTTTGCGTGGCCATTTCCATCCCTTTTTACTGACCGCGTTTGTATGTTTCACTGTTTGACGTCGGAGTTCACTATAGATGCCCCCTGCTGCATAGTATGACAAAAACCCTGGTGCTCGGAATTCAAATAAACGGTGTTCCCATTATTTCTCGACAACTTCATCCTATTCCACTGGTCCCGAGAGGTCACCTTCATACAGCTGCCTTGTAACTTTACAGAAATTCATAGTAAAAGGGAAATGGCAGCAAACCATTACTGAACTGTTAGGAAGGCCAATACATGTTAGCACACTGATGGTAAATGCTTCACTATGCTAATTATACATCAAAATTGTCGTGAAAAATTCAGCACTCGTAAAGAACGGTTCATAACGCAACACATGTACTGGTAATTGAGTGAAATCATAATAATAACCCAATTACCGCAAAAACTGACCCCAAGAGATTGCACCAGGAGAGATGGTGGCAGCTGCACGTATGTTCCCCTCGATGTGCTGTCACAAAATAACCAGCGTAGAGCCAGTCTTACCTCCCCTCCTGCGACCCTTCATCCTTCCTTCTCCTCACCATTGACAGGGATACAGGAGTGTACTATCCTGTTGCTGTGATCCACAAAGGGGTCTATCTGGCGGCAGTGATGTGCTGTCTCCGGTCTTCGCATATCGGTCACAGATGGATAGAAGATTCAGGACCAGGACACTTCCTGCACGACATTAAATATATTTCTTAGTAAGAGGCTGGACAGGGTAGCCGCGTGGTCTGAGGCGTCTTTTCACGATCCTTTCACGCTCCGCGCGGTTAGATTAAGTAGTGTGTAAGCTTAGGGACCGATGACCTCAGCAGTTCGGTCCCATAAGACCTTACCACAAATTTCAAAAAAATTCATGGTAAGATTGTCACCTTTCCCCCACCCCCACCCCCTCTTGAAACAGCAACAAAATTCTGGAAAACCCTTCAGAACGTTGTTCCTAACGTTCGCTGCCACCCGCATCCGCATTCAGCATCCGCCACCAACCGCCATATCTGGGAGCAAAGGCTTCAGTCCACTGCAATTGGAGGCTGCGTCTCCAGCGAAACAACAAATACGCAATAGGCAACGACTACAGTGAGCCACAGAACAAAGTGAGGTAAATGACAACCATCCCGTCTGCATATTGTTCGTCTGAAAGTGCAGCTGGTGTTGTCTATGGGACACGCCCTTACACAGCCAGTAGCACCCCCTGGAAGTGCACGCCACTCTGAAAACGAGAAACATGTCAGTGAAATAACCGTATTTAACGTCAATGCAGCTGTTATAAGCAAGCATCTATTAAAAAAAAAAAAACACAATTGTTACGATAATAAATGTCCTGAATGAGATTTTCACTCTGCAGCGGAGTGTGCGCTGATATGAATCTTCCTGGCAGATTAAAACTGTGTGGCCGACCGAGACTCGAACTCGGGGCCTTTGCCTTTCGCGGGCAAGTGCTCTACCATCTGAGCTACCGAAGCACGACTCACGCCCGGTACTCACAGCTTTAGTTCTGCCAGTATCTCGTCTCCTACCTTCCAAACTTTACAGAAGCTCTCCTGCGAACCTTGCAGAACTAGCACTCCTGAAAGAAAGGATATAGCGGAGACATGCCTTAGCCACAGCCTGGGGGATGTTTCCAGAATGAGATTTTCACTCTGCAGCTGAGTGTGCGCTCATATGAAACTTCCTGGCAGATTAAAACTGTGTGCCCGACCGAGACTCGAACTCGGGGCCTTTGCCTTTCGCGGGCAAGTGCTCTACCGTCTGAGCTACCGAAGCACGACTCACGCCCGGTGCACACAGCTTTAGTTCTGCCAGTATCTCGTCTCCTACCTTCCAAACTTTACAGAATGTCCTGTTTTCACGAAAATAGTCACCGTCCATTTCATTTCAGTTTTATGAGCTAAATCGGTACTATTTATTACGTTGCCTACAGTACACAGTTCAAATTTCTCTCTCTACCGCTACCTGTCTCCCATTATTTTGTGAAATCCAATGATGTAAAAAAAAAAGAACTGCAGCACTGCCACCTATTACAGCGTAGAAAACTGCGCAGGTCGGAGCTCTATAGAGATAAATCTGACTGATGTGTTAACTTATCTCACATCTCCTATTCATGTACTCCCTGCATAAAATCGAAAAATATTAGATTACCTTACATCTAGCACAGAAAATGACTGAACAGGTATGATCATGTGCCATATCATGTATCTGGAGAAAAATTGTTCAAATGGCTCTAAGTACTATGGGACTCAACATCTGAGGTCATCAGTCCCCTAGACTTAGAACTACTTAAACCTAACTAACCTAAGGACGTCACTCACATCCATGCCCGAGGCAGGATTCGAACCTGCTATCGTGGTAGCAGTGCGGTTCCGGACTGAAGCGCGTAGAAGCGCTCGGCCACAGTGGCCGCCTATTAATGGAGAGTCCAGACAATCTTGATACAAAATATTCGTAATATAATTAACAGGAAGAATTTAAATGTGCTTACATCATCTACAGATCTATTTTGCGAAGAGTATTTCGCTATTTGCAAGGCTGTAGCACTGTCGAAAATAACGTACTACAAGTGGTTAAAATCGAGAATTCGCGATTGGTAATATGCATGCTGAGTGTATGTGAATGTGTGTAGAGCTGTCGGCGGCAGACGGTTGCGGTTCGAATGCATAACTTGCTAACTGTTCGTGTATAAATTATGCTGCTCTGGAGACACATTCTGTAGGTAGGGATAAGGAAAATTTTACGGTTCAGGATGATAAGTGCAATCGAAACACTGTCAACTAATGAATAACGTATTACTAGGATTAAAAAATACCCGAAATCTGCAGTTTATAGATGCCCTGACAAGGTTGTGGGGATGTGTCAGAGTTGGAAGGCATAAATAAAAGCAGCGAAGCACATCTCGTAAGCAATAAGAGCACATACGTATTCGAGAAAACATCAGAGCAGAAGCAGAAAATCAACTCTGTACACACGTCAACTCCCTGTTGCAGATGCTAACACAGTAGAGTGGAAGTCACTTGAAAGTGTAGAACTGTGCCAGACTTTGAGTTTCCATCAAGTGCATTGCTACATGGGTTTGCAGACAATCTCTCTGATGTTTTGTAGCAGTACGCGCAGCTGATTCCAGAATCCGAGTTTCCAATATATCCATTATCTGCAACACTTGTTGAGCCTCTTCTAGGTGTGAAACGAGTGTTACTATAATTTTCATGATCGTGCTAACTAAAATCCGTGCATGTAGATCATCGAGAAGAGGGAATTTTTAGAATTTTTAGTAGCCTAGCGTATAAAACCGGAAAATATCCTCGTATAAAATAAAACAATGCACACTTATGTCTGCAATATGACCATATACATATGGAAAACTATCTAAAAACATGAAAAATGACAAAATCGGTAAAAAATCGATGAAATCCTAGTATAACTACAGTATGTTGATGGAAAAGACCCATAATTGAGGGAAATACGACGAAATATGTAAAATCACGAAAACTCAGGAATATTATTTAAACTGACTGAGGAAACATAAAACTGGAGAAAAAGTACCAAGAAATTTGGGGAAGTGAGGAGGATTGGGGGCAACCAGACTCAATATCAAGAAAAGCTTAAAAATTAAGCTCCATCTGCTTTCAGTTTCAATTTGCCCCTTCCCCTGTAAACTATGTGGCCTTCCGTAACACATATTTTTACAAAGGTGATGTGAGTATTACACAGAAACGCTGTATTAAAGCAAGCGATTCTTATCTGTCCCAATCCAAGGCACTGTTATCAAACATTCAGTCAAATATAGATATTTCCGAAATACAGTTAGTTCTGGCGAGCAATGTTATTCCATATGTATTAAGGAGAAGAGCAGCCTGAAGCCATTCCCTAGGGTATTCTGAGGAGAGGTGGCTGATGCCTTAATAGTGTTAGGAGGAGGTACTCTAAGGATGTGGTGTTGGGATAAAATTGCTGTACTATACGACACATGAACAAAACTACCTAACATCAGGTTATGACTTTCAAGTGCAAATGAAATGACCGTTGTGATGGTACTGTAAACCGCGATAAGACTGTTACATCTCCACTGGCTGCTGATTGTGGTATTTTCTCACTCGTATAAAGTCGCTGTTTCTTTGTGTACATTTTCATGCAGCAGGCCCTGCGTGGTAACTCATTGTATCAACTAACGAAAATATTCATGTCTTTTCCTCGCCTTATTTCCTAGTGAGGGACGGCAACATGTGTCAAAACCGCTAGTGCTACTAAAAAGAACGACTGACACAGGAAATGTGATTGAGTGTACGTATGTTTCCGATTTAAAAAGACGTATGAAAGCCTCCAGTTTCCTAAGAGACAGAACAGCTGACTCCCGAGCTCATTCTATTTGGTTTATAAGCAGTTAGAGCTGCGGATATATGCTAATGGTACCTTCATACTTAGGAAGAGCTCGGCCACTTCCTAGAAAAGCAGAATAGTGTAGACGGAAGCATTTTATGATTTTAAAGTTTGTCACCGTATGATTTGGGTAGAGGTCTCGCAGTGTGGCTGTAAGTCAGATATTGAAGATATACGTCCTGCATTAGAGTATTAAGAGGTTTGCATTACACATGACTAATTGTTGGGAAACCATATTGTTTCAACATTATAGCGTTTTTAAGTGCAGAGCCATGTAGCCTTACGAATGTGTGTGTGTGTGTTTATGCTGTACTGTCATTTTCCTCTTGTCAGTACCTTCTTGGTGCTGACTCCAGACACTGGAATAATACTCCAAAACTAACAGCAGAGTTGACTTACAGAAAATGTTTCAAACTCCATATGTCTGGAGCTCCATCGTGTATAAGCCACGTGTTTCACCTTAAACATGTCCACTATGCACCGATAAAGGGTGCTAACCCTCTTGATATGCAGACACATGAAGAGTGTTGTGCACTTTGGTGGGTGCCGTGAGATTGGTGTGGAACACTCTTCACTGAGCAGTAGTTACAGACAGATTCCCCTGAGCAAACAGAGAATAGAAAGTATTTCTTGCAGTGGGCTGGACATAAATGTGGACTCGCAGACTGGGAAATATGGTTAGTATGTTCTCTATCGGTTTCTGGCTTACCATAAAAATAGTTTCCAGGCTCTCGTAAAAGATGGCCACAGTATTTACAACAGTTACAATTTCCTGCAATGACGAAATTATTATTAATAATATGAATAAATTCAACCAGCCGCCCAACAAAATCTTAGCCTCATCTCAAAGGAATCACTTGGTATGTGTTACAGTGTCGGTCTCGCTCCAGAACGCAGCGTCCAACATCATTACCTTCACTTGTTGCGACTCCTGAAAGGGACATTCAGACAGTTCATTGAAACTGTCGCTAACACAGTTCAAGCCACCATAAAGGTGGAGGTGTACATACCCTCTATTAATGTCAACTCACTGACGTGTGGATACTTTTTATCACAAGGTGTTTGCTGTGACCAAGACTTCCGGTTTTGCCGATTTCTGCTGACTGGGGACTGGAGCGAGATGTGTCGGAATAGGAAGCAAGCAACAAAGGTGAAACTCATGTGTAGTTAACTTGCTCGTTCAGTCAGTGCTTCTGCCACTCAGAGGCTTTGTTTTGTATAAGCTACTGTCTAAATAAAAGTGAATTTTGTGGATGATTAGTAATAATTAGGAGCTGCTACTCTTTGCGCCTATAGACAGCCATACTCTGTTCACCTGAGTTGAACTAACTTTTAAACATACGTTAATTAGTTGGTTTGCTTCGTCATTGCTGAGGCACACTACATTTCCACTAAACCTACTTACGGAAGTCAGTAAAAAAGTTGACGAAAGTGCGTTTCACACTTGTGGAAGGGAGATGGGTGAGCTGCTGGAGGTGGGGGGGGGGGGCGTTGTTTTGACGGTTCTTAAAGAGCTGGACCACGTACGTTCATAGGTTCGGCACTGAATGCAAGCAGGCAACTTTAATGAAAGACCTGTAATTCTGATAACTTGTAGATTCCATAGTGATGAATGTGTTAGGAATCTTGGATGCTCACAATTTCAGAAAGGAAAGTGATCAAAAGTGTTATAATTTTGTGTCCATAGCCAGACTGATGTATTTATGTAGCTACATGTTTACTCATCCATTGAATATTTACAAAATGATGACACGCTATCTTAATTGGAAGGGAAACAATTTTTAAAAATCAGATAATTTATTAATATAGCAATTTTATCAAAAAATACTGTTACTCTATTCAATAATATCACATCAGTGGTCATGACCACACCACACTACAATACACTGCATACATACGAACAATACATTACACACGCAAACATACACTTTCGGTTGGCATAATGGCATGAAGAGCTAGATGATACCACAGTATTTTTCTTTTTTTGAGTCATCAGTCTTCTTACCAGATTGATTCAGTCCACCACAAATTCTTCTCCTGCACAAACCTCCTTATCTCGGACTAGCCCTTGCAGCCCACGTCCTCAGCTATCTGCTGCACGTATTCCAATCTCTGACTTCCTCTACACTTTTTACCTTCTGCAGCTCTCTCTAGTAACCTGAACGGTGTTCCGTGATGTCTTAACATGTATCCTATCATCGCATCCCTTCTTCTTCTTAGTATTCTTCTTCTTCTTCTTATCCTTAGTCTTCTCAGTGTTCCCCATGTATTTCTTTCCTCTCCGATTCTGGGCAGAGCCTCCTCATTCCTTACCTTATCAGCCCACGTAATTTTCAACATTCGTCTGTAGCACCATATATCAAATTCTTCGATTCTTACTGGTTCTCCCTCAGTCCATGTTTCACTGCCACACAATGCTGTGCTCCAAACGTACATTCACAGAAATTTCTACCTCGAATTAAGGCCTATATTTGATACTAGAAGACTTCTCTTGGCCCAGAATACCTTTTAGCCAGTGCTAGTTTGTTTTTATGTCCGTCCGTCATGGGTTATTTTGGTGCCTAGGTAGCGGAATTCCTTAACTTCACCTTCGTCGTGATTACTAATCCTGACGCTAAGTTTTTACTGATCTCGTTTCTGGTGCTTCTCATTACATTCGTCTTCATTCGATTTATTCTCAATCCATATTCCGCACTCACTAGACCATTCCATTCAGCAGAGCCTGTAATTGCCCGCCACTTTCACTGAGGGTATCAATGTCATCAACGAATGGTATCATTGATATCCTTTCACCTTGAATTTTAAACTTCCCTTAATTTCCGTCGTTGCTTCTTCGGTGTATAGATTGAACTCTAGTGGCGAAAGACTACAAGCCTGTGTTACATCCTTTTTAAACCGAATGTGGATTCACTGTAAAAATAAAAGGAAGTTTTACTTCATATAATGATAGCTAACGTGGTCAACGGTTTCGAAGTAGTCCCGTACTCAGGAAACGTGAATGATGGTTTTCCGAAAGTCAGTTGGTATATCGCCAAACTCATATTCTACACACCAACGTGAATGATCAATCTTTTTCCACTTGCCTTAGTGATTCTAGAAATTTTGATGGAATGTTATGTATATCTCCCGCCTTATGTGAGCTTAAGTCTTTCAAGGCACTTTTAAATTCCGATCCTAATACGGATTTTCTATATCTTCTATATCCATTTCTCTTTCTTCTTCTAGTATCACTTTCTCTTTCTTCTTCTAGTATCACTTCATTAAACTAGTTTTCCTCCTCATACGGGCCTTCCATGTTCTCTTTCCACCTACCTTCTTTTAGCTCTGCTTTTCACATTAGAATTCTCACTGCATTCTTAATGTTACCAATCTTGCTTTTAATTTCACCGAAGGTGTGGGGTCCCGTCCACTCGTCTCGTATAGGGTGCCTAAAGGATGCTGCGTTCTCGGAATGCTATACAACAATTCAAGAGAAAAACATTAATAGTTTTTTTTTTTCAGTGAAGCAGATTGTCAACATTTAATTTTGGAATTACAATAACGTGTCGCAAGCGATGGGCCGCATTCAAACAATCAAACTCCTTTGCTGTATACAAGGTCCATGTAAGCAATTGATGTGGATCACACGTCAATGCTATAGTAATGCTATCCTAGTACTATGTGAATACCGTCCGGCCGAGACTGGCAGGAGCCGCGCTTTATTCACTTCGTCTAGATGCCACCCCTATTGTGGTGACGTCCTGGTCAACACGCTATTGGCTGACGTCGTCTCACCCACTTCTCTGGTCCTCTGTTCTTCGTCTTCGTGCCGGGGCTTGTCGATACGCCAAAACGTTCGCCCCCCCCCCCTCCCCAAAGCGACGGATCGTCGTGTAGGGAGACCGACCACTGTGCGCGTTGGGGGTGGGGGGCATGGGGGGGGGGCTTCTAACAAAACGTTCCGCTTCGCCGTTTGACTGTAGATAGAACTGTGCACTAGTTATATGCTGTATGCCACTGCGTTCACAGAATGCTTCGAATTCATTGATGTGAACTGAGGGCCGTTCCGAGAACGCAGCATCCTTTAGGCACCCTATACGAGACGGGTGGACAGGACCCCACACCTTCGGTGAAATTAAAAGCACGGTTGAATGCAGTGGGAATTCTAATGTTAAAAGCAGAGCAAAAAAGCGGGTAGGTTGAAAGAGAACATAGAAGGCCCCTATGAGGGGGAAAGCTTGTTTAATGAAGTGATACAAGAAGAAGAAAGAGAAATGGATACAGAAGATACAAGAAATCCGATACAAGAATCAGAATATAAAAGAGCCTTGAACTTGAAAGTCTGAAGTTCGCATAAGGTGGGGAGTATACATAACAATCCATCAAAATTTCTAAAATCGCTAGGGCAAGTGGCAACAAAATGACTATTCACGTTAGTGTGTAGAAATGAGTTTGGCGATATACCAACTGACTTTCGGAAAAACATCACAAACGTTTCCTGAGTATGGGACTACTTCGAAACCGTTGAGCACGTTAGCTATCATTATATGAAGTAAAACCTCCCTTTATTTTTACAGTGAATCCGTTTTCGGTTTAAAAAGGATGTAACACAGGCTTGTAGTCTTTCGCCACTACTGTTAAATCTATACATCGAAGAAGCAACGACGGAAATAAAGGAAAGTTTAAAATTCAAGGTGAAAGGATATCAATGATACGATTCGTTGATGACATTTATATCATCAGTGAAAGTAGCGACCAAGGTTGTCTGACACTATTACTTCAGGTAAACCTTCGAGGAAACAAACAGATGACAACACCTGAATTGTGCTCTGTGACGCTGCCAAATTCATTGGCACAGCAAAAGTAAACTGATATACGAGTCAACCACAATCAACCAGCGAGTGTTCCGAAAAGGTCCCGCAAAGCCTATGTACACACGTTGCCATGGCGATTGCGACTTAGGACAAGCAAAGAATTTTGCTGGCGGAGCAGACTGGTTTTCCGCACAAGCGTGATACTGTGGCGTCATACGTTCTATTTGGGTGTCCAAACCCTTTCAAGTACAGTGTCGACGCGCAAACTGTTCCGTACGAACAATCTCCCAGTGTACGTCCTTAAGTAATTTCCTGCAGAGCTTTAGGGATCAACACACGTGACTGTCGACCGTCAATCTGAACAAGAATCACACCTTGGCGTACAGTGAGGCTGGGCCGACGGGCAAAGTATCGGCGCACTACAGGGTTCTGTATGATATGCAAAGAACGAGGCGAAGATGTGCGAATGTATGTTACAAAAATGTTCAAATCGGAATCAGTTTCCGTGGCCTGTGCAATCTTCCTAAAGATTAGAGGAAAAGACTAAAGCAATTCAGAATCCTGAGCATCATTGTGACAATAATATACAACAGAAGCGCCAAAGTCTGTATCAGGCCCAATCGGAAGACGTGTGAGTGCGTCAGCATTAGCATGTTGAGCTATCGGACAATACACTGTCTCATACTGGTATGGAGACAACAACAAAGCCCATCGTTGCAATGTTTGGGTAGTTCGTACAGGAACCGGTTTCATCTGATGAAACATGGACTGCAAACACTTGTGATCCATTACTAAGTAGAATTTACCGCCATACAAATAGTGAAGAAATTTGGTGATACCATACACAATAGCCAATGCCTCTTTCTCAGTTTGTGAATAGCTGCACTGAGCTTTGGACATTTTTGATGCTAAAGCAATAGGCCTGTCTTTATCACGAATTCTGTGCGAAAGCACAGCACCGATTCCGTAAGTGGAAGCGTCTACTTGCAGTACAACTGGCTTGTCAGGATCAAAATGAACTAAGCATCGACAACTGAGCAATGCATCTTTAAGTTTTTGAAAAGCTACTTGGCACTCATCTGTCGAAACAAAGGGGACATTCTTCCGACGCTAGCGATGCAATGGAGCTGCGATTTGTCCAACATTTGGTATGAACCGAACATAGTAGTCCATTTTCCCTAAAACTGACTGCAATTATGTGATACTGCGAGGAACTGGCAATTCTCGTATGGCTAACAAGTGCCACTAAACAGGATGTACACCTTGACTGTTGATGGAATGACCAAGATACTGCAACTCAGGTTTAAAAAAATCACAATTGTCCGGTCTACACTTACTTCCTGCGTCCGATAACACAAGAAACAAAACACGTAAATTTGTAATATCTTCTTCACGTGTTCGACCGGCTCACAGAAGGTTGTTTTGAGTTTTCTATATGCTGAATCATCCATTTCGACGATAATTTATTTTTCGATTACTTCGCATTTTTCATACAATTATTTTGCCTTAACTTCCCTGCTATTCCTATTTATTTCATTGCCGAGTGGCTTGTGTTTCTGTGTTTCTTTAGTTTCCTGAACATTTCTGTAGTTCTTTCATTAATCGACCCATTGTAGTATTTCTCCAGTCACCCATGATTTCTTCGCATTTACCTTTGTTGTACATATACTGTTTTACCAACTTCTATGATTTACCGTTACAGAGCCTAGGCAGAGCTTTCTGTAGTAAGAACCCGCCAGAAAAATAAGATTATTAGATAATGCCAGTTTTTCCCATTCTCTTGTCTGTATTACCTAAATAATTGTTGACTTTGCAGTATGAATTAAGAGGTATACATGTATTTTATTTGTCTCATTAATCTCCTTGGCTAAAATATTCTATATTTTTTCCCTAGTTGAAAATGCTGTTTTTTTTAATTCTTGGTAAGTTTATGCTGTCTCCTGTTTCATGGTTTTGAATGGTTTTATTTGTGAAATATTTGATGTTCTTATTGATGCGCTATCAGTTGATGCACTCAGAATGCCCAGTTAGAAAACTTGCAATAAGGCATTGATCGACCCGAAATTAATGTAACACCTCTTTCCTGTAATTTGAAGACTGGTTACATTTCGTGTTTGGAGTCACCAAAAATGATTTCAAAGCTCAACATGGGGTGGATGAACGAACAGTGGGTAACTATAAGACATTGCCTTCTACGTACTTATGAAAGTACACTAAGGGCATAGGATGATCATGACATTTTCTTAGCAATAGTATGTGTGTTTTCATTCCACTTCAGGTGACAATCAATATTAATAACCAAATCTTTTGTGTCCGTTTTGGAATTTAATATCTTTCATCGACATTCCATTTTACAGAATTTTTTCTTTCTTTAAGCAGAAATCCTTGCAGTTTGTTCTCCTTCTGCTCAGCGTAAATTTATTGCATGACAACCAACTATAAACATCCTTCAGGATTTCATTTGCTTTCCGTACTAGGAGTTCTAATGTTTTATTTGCGGTTACCGTATTGCTGTCATCGACAAAAAGATTTTTCTAGGTGTCTAACATTGTATGGAATGTCATTCTTCTATATAAAAAATTACATAGGTTGTAAGACGCTGACCTGAGGGACTCCTTTGTTGATATACTTTGAATGTGATGAATATTGCGCTATTAATTTTTCTTTATTTGAAGCCTGTGCTGCCTTTACCCTTCCTGCCTAGTTGTTCAGCAGCAATCAGAACCATTCACTGGTAATTCCTTTTTTCCCTAATGGTTCTAGTTTTTTTGTAGTACAATTTTATGTCAACGGCATCAAAGGCATCTGATACATTCAAAAACATGAGGCAGTTTTAGACTCTTTTCCTATCGATTTCGATGTCCCCAGACACCTTATCCCCATGAAGCTTCTTTCAACATTTTCGAAAACAAAATCAGGATGAACCATACCGTGTTGATTATTGGCAGATAATAAAAATTGAGCTCTAGCTTTCGAACCAGCTACCCGGCAAAAATCTTCTTTAGCTCACATCTGTATTGTAATCATGAAATTTATATGTAAAGTGATAATTGGGTAATGTATTGTAGATTTTACTTTCAGGTCATTAACATTGAGGGACCTGAGCCTGAAATATATAAAATATACCTTGTACAAGGCAGTCACTGTCCCTCAATAAAGCTGTAAGCCTAGTCTATGATAATATAGTATCATATGATGCAGCTTTAGTAAGAATAATAGTTGACATTGGTAATATGCAATACTATGTTGGACTATGTTAATAGTTACAAATTAAAGCTAGAAAGTTGAAAAGAAGCTACAAATCCACAATATAAAGAAGCAGCACCAGAAATAGATACTTCACTAATTTTTCAGATGAATGAAATACAATATGAAGGTTATGAGGTAGAAACTTTGAAGGCACACAAATAAAATTATGTGATGAGGGTAAGTACGACAAAATAATGAAAGGGTATTGAAAGTAAAGAAAGGAACCAGTATAACCTAATTATAGATGGTCGAAGCCAATGGAAAATAAATATAATTTCATCCTGATGTGTGAAAAATCGTAGATACGTTCTTTTTCCCTAATAGAAAACTATTACAAATAAGGATTTTTCTCTATGGCTCATAAATATTTTCAGAAAGTGTGTGGAATGGCGCAGGATACGGTTATGTATTACAAACAACATCTATAGCTTCTGTTTTAATAATAACGTCAACGTTGGAGGTGTGGTGGCGGAGGGGGGGGGGGTGAAGGGGAGAAATACGCGACACACAAAGAGAGACTGTTGTGTAAACACAGTGTGTGGTGCTCTAGACATCTGTCAATAACTTATTTCACATGCCGCTGTAGAAAAGTGGTAAATGAAAATAATTCATCGAAGCAGAGATTGGAGTACGAATGGAACGAGATGAGGATAGCAGGAGGGTGGGTATGAAAGGTGGGTGGGCTGGAATAAAACGAGCAAACCAAACAAGACGGTCCTGCGGGAAGTTGGGAAGCGACTGAGAGCACATCAGTAGATCAAATGCAAGAATGGAGCGCACACAAGAGGAAAGAATTCGCGAAAACTCCGCTATCGCTAATTGAACTCTGGCTGGCGCTGACAGGTATTCGGGGCTGCGGCATTGGAAAACAAACACGGCGCAGATACTCCGTTCACCTGCGTGTCCCCGCGGGGATAAAGGCCCGCTCCGAGGCCGCCGCCGGGGATTTTGTGTCTCTGGTCTGCGGCCTCCACGCGGTCTCGGTGCGCCTTGTTTTACCCAAATGTCAGAGACGTGAAGGTCAGCGCAGATAACGGGGTGCCAGCTACATTCCACAACGTTCAATTTTATCACCGAGGACTTGGTCCCACAAAATATGCTACCGATACAACGTGTTGCGCGTCTCTGTTCCCTTAAAACACATTACTGATTGGGAGCATGATAATGTAAATTCTCATGAAAAGTCTTTCATACGTATCGGAGACCAGGACAAAACGATCCCTGGGGGAAATACGATAATTCTTAATTTCTGCCAAGGCAGTGCTGCACTCTAATGGAGAATTCATAAGTAAAGTCTTCGCATGAGGCTAAGGTTACGACAGTGACGTAATTTCGCTGTGTCTTCTGCAGCAAGGTTTAACGAAGCGTTGTTGATCTAAGGTGTTACAGGTAAGTTCTGTAACTGCAGTTAACACGCTGTGTTTTCTCTTTATTTATTCACTAATATATACACGTTTATGGCATTAAGAAGCGAAGTTGCAAATACTTTATTCTGGACAAACATTATGTTCTTCCATTAAGTTTCGGGTGTGTAGCCGCACGAATTCTCCTTCTTCTTCTAATATTTCTGCTATATAACGCTCAGCCATCTTCAGAGTGAGCCGTAAGACTGCCGCTCCAGTGCTCGCTTCGTCCGTTTATACTCGTATACCGCGCAACTGCGCATGCGGCCACAGATGCAATTGCGCCAGAGACGTTGGTCGGCGGCAGAGACGTGCACAAAGCGCGAGTTACTTCTATGACTCCGCGGTCGATCTGTGTTGACAAGTCGATATATCATTGTGAGCTGCACTGTGACGATGTCTTTGTGAGTTTATTACACGAAGTGCCGGATTCCATATGATTTATCATGTTTGAAACCACTATATTAATTAAAACTCTATTAAATCTCTATTAATTAAAGTGTGATTCGCTTGACGACGAATTTAATTAATATAATGGTTTCAACTATGATAAATCATATGGAATAAACTCACAAAGACATCGTCACAGTGCAGCTCACAATGATACATCGACTTGTCAACGCAGATCGACTGCAGAGTCATCGATGTAACTCGCACATTGTGCACGTCTCTGCCGCCGACCAACGTCTCCGGCGCATTTGCATCTGTGGCCGCATGCGCAGTTGCGCGTTACACGAGTATAAAGGGACTAAGCGAGCACTGGAGCGGCCAACTTACGGCTCACTCTGAGGATGACTGAACCTTATACTGCCGAGATATTAGAAGAAGAAGGAGAATTCTCTTGCTGCACACCCGAAATTTAATGGAACAGTCTTTGCGCCACCAAAACCTGAAAATTCACAAACATTATGTTTTCTGTAGGACTAGGACCCCGGGCAAAATTATCACATTGGGCGTTTCATTATACCCCATAGTGCTCATGTAACACCGTTACGGAATTCTTACATTCGTACTTATGCTTGTGTATTTTATTTCTTTTTTATCATTTACCGGTATGTTCATTTATGATTCAAGGATTTATTTATTTAATGATTCGTTCATTTAGTTGTATGGGACTCTCTACTGATTTATTATTTATAGCCGCCAATTTTCATTTCTAAGTTGTTTATGTTACGTTATCGGTATATTTATTTGTACTTCAGTTTTGCGGCTTCATGTTTTTAAGCATTTGAACTTCTTGATCCAACAATGACGCGACCTTACATTGGGAGAACTTATTGTCGAAACTGGTGCGCTGAAAACATGAAGAACGCCATTAAAGTAGTTCAGAATGGAATGCCTGTAAAAACAGCCAGTACATCAGTTTTGCTACACAAGAGTTTTCGGTAATTATAAACCTGCGTTCACACACTGCGAAGAGGAAGAATTAGCCGTACCTTAGATAGGGAAGCAAGATTCTGCTGTCTGACGTCAAAAGCCGAGCACCAACTAGCAGCACAATTAGCATAGCAAATGGTATAACCCATAGCTCTAACACTGTACTGGGTTTGGCGGTAGAGAATTGATTCCACGGATTCCTACATTATCATCCATAGCTCTCACTCAGAGTTTCAGAATCGACAGCACTTGCAAGAATCCGGGCATTCTATGGGCTCGTAGTGAAAAACTCTCGACATTTCTGGTGAAGTGAATTCTGATCGCCCATATCTTCTCCACAGAATTTCACATAGAATTCGGCAGTTTTGGCGAAGAAGTGACGACGGCAAGTAGGGCGAATTGTGTTCTGTGAGCATGGTGAGTCGATTACAGCTGTCTATATACGTCTGCTGGGAAACTTACGCACAACCTATGCTCATACGTGTACTGCCAGAAAAAGGATGAGTGAACAGATGGAATACCAACGGGAACTATTTTCACCTGCAACTCTAGTGAGTGGATGATGCTCGAGCTCCTCGAGAATTGGTCCGACATTTTTTCCAACATACAAGGCCATCAAAGGATGATCCAACATTGCTGATAAGTCAGACAAAACGTCTGAATGTTATTGAACCTGCCATGAAAATTTTTTGTTACCGTTGTATATTTCCCTCTCCGTTGTACACACAAGGTTCAGACGTTGTATGTGCCCAAATTGTTTCTCTTGAATGCCTGGCGCCTGTTGTGACTCGGCTCTGGAGCAGTAACTTAATAATCAGACAGGGGCAGCAGTGACATTTTTCAAGATAAAACAATCTGCTTATCTTAAAGCAAGCAACCCCCTTATTGGTACAAACGGTTTTGAAGAAGGGCGAGATAAGTCCTTAAGATCCCGAAATATTTACTGCTGCCGGCTTTATATCGGCAGAAACTCACGATCATGCAAAAGATCGTTCAAATTGCGCAGAATTCAAAAATGACATTAACTCTGAAGTCGCTACCAGTGAATTCACACAGCACACAACAAATGACAGTGAGTCAGGAATCAGAATTTCTGTGGACCCTGCCTACTGGATTTCGATTTTTTCCATCCAGGACGAAGTGGAATAGAAACATCTTCGCTTCATGTATATAAGGCACAGTATCAACAGCGCGTAGTACGTCAGTTCCTTGGTGCCAGTCCGTATCATACCTATTCTCAATCCGGAAGGACCAATCGGTGTTACGAAGAGGAAGAGGTATGCTCTACAGTACTGCCTTGTAGCTCGTATAAACATACTTTTTTGGAGGAAAAAGGAAAGAAGGATGGTAAACAGAAACACCAAGGTGGACCTAGCAATAAACAAAGACATGTATAAAATTGTAATAGCTTTATGAATGCAGAGTCTCGTGGCGCTAAAACTGAATAAAGTAATCTCTGATTTCCACCCGCGTCAAGTGATTAAAACTACATGAGCTTTCGGCCAAGCGCTCCTTGTCCATTGTCAAGTGATGTGACTGCCAGCGGGTTGCTGGTCCTTACATTCACTGGTGGTTGGCTGGGACATCACTGTTGCTCACGGCATCTCTATATATATGCACACGCTGACTCGGAATTCGACGTGCAGCTTCAATCGCGCGATCGCTGAATTCCACGCCGTGCTGAGTTGCAGGCCACCGTCTGTGTATAGTTTGCTATCAGTGATTTTTATTTCAATGGCTTCTTAAACTACGCAGATCCATAGGGCGGTAGTGCGAGTCATGACAGGTGTTTTATCAAATTTTGCCCTGTGACCATGTTATAAAGCACGCTCAGCTAAAGCAGATTTCTTGGGGTAGGGCGATAAACCCTCTCATGCTGCTAGCTGCGATGTTTCACTGTGCATGCTGTTGGTCCGACGTATGACAGGCCATACTCGCAAGATATCTTGTGGATCCCAGGTGTTCTGAGAGCTGCTGCATCTTTAATTAGTCTCATAATTGACGGATTTTTGTTAAAGGCCTGAAGATCTATTTGTTCTTTGGTCTTTTCACAAGAATTATAATTTTTGCACCTCCAGCTTATCTTGCCGACATGGAGTCACAGAATGGCAAAAAGGCAAGTTTCTTTTTTCCTTTCGTTCGTCGCTGGTCTTATTGTTATTATTGCTTAAAATCACTTCATTTATTTATTTATCAGACAGACTGTTTTTCAATAGTTAGCCCATTAACTTCAGCTCTTCGTGGACAATTTTGGGGATATTGCCTTAGACACGGTGCCATTCAAAGCCTAGTTACTGCTTTCGATACTTTGGCGACACGTTCGTCGTTTGGCCCCAGGAAGTCACCTCAATGGCACTAACAGTAACATCTAGTTCACCATGGAGGTAGAAAAAGACAATGCAACGGCCTTGCTCGACGTCTTCACCTGCCGCCATTCTTCAGGAACAGCGACTATTGCGTGCATCAGATAAACAAAGTGATTTCAAGCAAGAATCACAATAAGACCAAAGAGAGGGCCAGGGAAAGAAACGTGCTTCTTTGCCATTTTGTGGCTCCGTGTCGGGGAAGGTAAGTTGGCTGCTGAAAAGGCGCAGGATCCATTCGATCTTCAGGCCTACGACAAAAATCCGTCAATTACTGAGACCAGTTGAAGACACAGCAGGTCTCAGAATACCTGGAATCTACAAGATACTTTGCGAATGCGTCCTGTCATACGTCGGGAAAACAGTACGCATTTTGGAAGAGCGCTGGAAGGAACAGGAGAGGTTTTATGGCCTACGCTACCCCGAGAAATCCGCTTTAGCTGAGAATGCTTAAGAAAACGTCACCAGATAAAATGTGACGAAACATCTGTCGTGGTGTGCACTATAGGCTCCTGGGACTGTATAACTAAAGAACAAACTGAAGTAAATGTCACTGATAGCACCCTAAATACACACGGCGAGCTGCAGCTCAGCACAGAGTGGAATCCAGCGATCGCGCGACTGAAGCGGGCACATCGAATATCAGATGCCTCGAGCACCAGTGGAGTCACAGCTAGACGCTAGTGCGTATAAGGGGCTTAAGAGCAGCCCAGAGGCAGTGACATCGGTTAACAATCGCCAAGGAGTGCTTCGTCGGGAACTTGTGTAATTTTAAACAATTAATGCTGTCGCAAACTCGATAACATGTTATTCAAGTATTATGGCTCTTTGTATAAAGGAAGAAGAACAAACAAGAAGATCTGATGGTGATGTGTGCCAGAGAGTCCTACCAATGATTGTTGTCGTGGTCAGTCCAGAGACTGGTTTGATGCAGCTCTCCATGCCATTCTATCCAGTGAATGCTTCTTCATCTCCCAGCATTTAATGCAACCTACATCCTTCTGAATCTGCTTAGTGTTTTCATCTCTTGGCCTCACTCTACGATTTTGAACCTCCACGCTGCCCTCCAATAATAAATTGGTGATCCCTTGATGCCTCAGAACATGTCCTACCAACCAATCCCTTCATCTAGTCAAATTGTGCCACAAACTCCTCTTCTCCCCAATCCTACTCAGTACACTGCTCATTAGTTATGTGATCTACCCACCTAAACTGCAGCATTCTTCTGTAGCACCACATTTCGAAAGCTTCTATTCTCTTCTTGTCCAAACTACACTCCTGGAAATGGAAAAAAGAACACATTGACACCGGTGTGTCAGACCCACCATACTTGCTCCGGACACTGCGAGAGGGCTGTACAAGCAATGATCACACGCACGGCACAGCGGACACACCAGGAACCGCGGTGTTGGCCGTCGAATGGCGCTAGCTGCGCAGCATTTGTGCACCGCCGCCGTCAGTGTCAGCCAGTTTGCCGTGGCATACGGAGCTCCATCGCAGTCTTTAACACTGGTAGCATGCCGCGACAGTGTGGACGTGAACCGTATGTGCAGTTGACGGACTTTGAGCGAGGGCGTATAGTGGGCATGCGGGAGGCCGGGTGGACGTACCGCCGAATTGCTCAACACGTGGGGCGTGAGGTCTCCACAGTACATCGATGTTGTCGCCAGTGGTCGGCGGAAGGTGCACGTGCCCGTCGACCTGGGACCGGACCGCAGCGACGCACGGATGCACGCCAAGACCGTAGGATCCTACGCAGTGCCGTAGGGGACCGCACCGCCACTTCCCAGCAAATTAGGGACACTGTTGCTCCTGGGGTATCAGCGAGGACCATTCGCAACCGTCTCCATGAAGCTGGGCTACGGTCCCGCACACCGTTAGGCCGTCTTCCGCTCACGCTCCAACATCGTGCAGCCTGCCTCCAGTGGTGTCGCGACAGGCGTGAAAGGAGGGACGAATGGAGACGTGTCGTCTTCAGCGATGAGAGTCGCTTCTGCCTTGGTGCCAATGATGGTCGTATGCGTGTTTGGCGCCGTGCAGGTGAGCGCCACAATCAGGACTGCATACGACCGAGGCACACAGGGCCAACACCCGGCATCATGGTGTGGGGAGCGATCTAATACACTGGCCGTACACCACTGGTGATCGTCGAGGGGACACTGAATAGTGCACGGTACATCCAAACCGTCATCGAACCCATCGTTCTACCATTCCTAGACCGGCAAGGGAACTTGCTGTTCCAACAGGACAATGCACGTCCGCATGTATCCCGTGCCACCCAACGTGCTCTAGAAGGTGTAAGTCAACTACCCTGGCCAGCAAGCTCTCCGGATCTGTCCCCCATTGAGCATGGTTGGGACTGGATGAAGCGTCGTCTCACGCGGTCTGCACGTCCAGCACAAACGCTGGTCCAACTGAGGCGCCAGGTGGAAATGGCATGGCAAGCAGGACTACATCCAGCATCTCTACGATCGTCTCCATGGGAGAATAGCAGCCTGCATTGCTGCGAAAGGTGGATATACACTGTACTAGTGCCGACATTGTGCATGCTCTGTTGCCTGTTTCTATGTGCCTGTGGTTCTGTCAGTGTGATCATGTGATGTATCTGACCCCAGGAATGTGTCAATAAAGTTTCCCCTTCCTGGGACAATGAATTCACGGTGTTCTTATTTCAATTTCCAGGAGTGTATTTATTGTCCATGTTTCACTTCCGTGCATGGCTACTCTACATACAAATACTTTTAGAAGCGACTTCTTGACGCTGAAATCTATACTCGATGTTAACAAATTTCTATTCTTCAGAAACGCTTTCCTTGCCATTGCCAGTCTACATTTTAAATCGTCCCTACGTTAACCATCATCAGTTATTTTTCTCCCCAAATACCAAAACTCCTTTACTACTTTAAGTGTATCTTTTCCTAATGTAATTCCCTCAGCATCACCAGACTTAATTCGACTACATTCCATTATCCTCGTTTTGCTTTTGTTGATGTTCATCTTATATCCTCCTTTCAAGACACTGTCCATTCCGTTCAACTGCTCTTCCAATTCTTTGCTGTCTCTGATAGAACTACAGTGTCGTTGACGATCCTCAGAGTTTTTATTTCTCCTCCGTGGATTTTAATTCCTACTCCGAATTTTCCTTTTCCTTCCTTTACTGCTGGCACAATATACAGATTGAATAACATCAGGGATAAGGCTACAACCCCATTTCAATCCCTTCCCAACCTCCGCTTCCCTTTATGTCCCTCGACTCTTATAACTGCCATATGGCATGTGTAAAATGGTAAATAGCCTTTTTCTCCCTATATTTTACCCCTGCCACCTTCAGAATTTGAAATAGGGTATTCCAGTCAACATTGTCAAAAGTTTTCTCTAAGTCTACAAATGCTAGAAACTTAGTTTGCCTTTCCATAATCTGTCTTCTAAGATAAGTCATAGGGTCAGTATTACGTCACGTGTTCCAATATTTCCACGAAATCCAAACTAATCTTCCCCGAGGTCGGCTTCTACCAGTTTTTCCATTCGTCCGTAAAGATTTCGCGTTAGTACTTTGCAGCTGTGACTTATTAAACTGATAGTTAGGTAATTTTCACATTTTTCAAAAACTGCCTTCTTTGGGATTGCAATTATTATATTCTTCTTGAGGTCTGAGAGTATTTCGCCTGTCTCATACATCTTGATCACCATATGGTAGAGTTTTTTCAGGGCTGGTTCTTCCAAGGCTGTCAGTAGTTGTAATGGAATGTTGTCTACTCCAGAGGACTTGTTTCGACTTAGGTATTTCAGTGCTCTGTCAAACTCTTCACGCAGTATCGTATCTCCTATTTCATCTCCATCTGCATCCTCTTCCATTTCCATAATATTGTCCTCAAGTAGATCGCTCTTGTATTGAACCTCTATATACTCCTTCCACCTTTCTGTTTTCCCTTCTTTGCTTAGAACTGGGTTTCCAACTGAGCTCTTAATATTCATGCAAGTGGTTCTCTTTTCTCCAAAGGTCACTTTGTCGTTCTGTTGTAGAATTTTAGAATATGTTTTATGCTCGAGTATCATGTCGTTTTTGGAAACCCAGAATCTACTCTGTAGGAATCAACATGGATTCCGGAAACAGCGATCGTGTGAGACCCAACTCGCTTTATTTGTTCATGAGACCCAGAAAATATTAGATACAGGCTCCCAGGTAGATGCTATTTTCCTTGACTTCCGGAAGGCATTCGATACAGTTCCGCACTGCCGCCTGGTGAACAAAGTAAGAGCCTACGGAATATCAGACCAGATGTGTGGCTGGATTGAAGAGTTTTTAGCAAACAGAACACAGCATGTTGTTATCAATGGAGAGTCGTCTACAGACGTTAAAGTAACCTCTGGCGTGCCACAGGGGAGTGTTATGGGACCATTGCTTTTCACAATATGTATAAATGACCTAGTAGAGAGTATAGGAAGTTCCAAGCGGCTTTTCGCGGATGACGCTGTAGTATACAGCGAAGTTGCAGCATTAGAAAATTGTAGCGAAATGCAGGAAGATCTGCAGCGGATAGGCACTTGGTGCAGGGAGTGGCAACTGTCCCTTAACATAAACAGATGTAATGTATTGCGAATACATAGAAAGAAGGATCCTTTATTGTATGATTATATGATAGCGGAACAAACACTGGTAGCAGTTATTTCTGTAAAATATCTGGGAGTATGAGTGCGGAACGATTTCAAGTGGAATGATCACATAAAATTAGTTGTTGGTAGGGCGGGTACCAGGTTGAGATTCATTGGGAGGGCCCTTAGAAAATGTAGTCCATCAACAAAGGAGGTGGCCTACAAGACACTCGTTCGACCTATACTTGAGTATTGCTCATCAGTGTGGGATCCGTACCACATTGGGTTGACGGAGGAGATAGAGAAGATCCAAAGAAGAGCGACGCGTTTCGTCACAGGGTTATTTGGTAACCGTGATAGCACTACGGAGATGTTTAGCAAACTCAAATGGCAGACTCTGCAAGAGAGGCGCTCTGCATCGCAGTGTAGCTTGCTCGCAAGGTTTCTGGATGAGGTATCGAATATATTGCTTCCCCCTACTTATACCTCCCGAGGAGATCACGAATGTAAAATTAGAGAGATTCGAGCGCGCGCGGAGGCTTTCAGACAGTCGTTCTTCCCGGGAACCATACGCGACTGGAACAGAAAAGGGAGGTAATGACAGTGGCACGTAAAGTGCCGTCCGCCACACACCGTTGGGTGGCTTGCGGAGAATAAGTGTAGATGTAGATGTAATTTTTCCTGTAGGCAATATCTAACGTACCCCTAGTGAGAAATGCCTCTACATCCTCACATTTATCCTCTAGCCATCCCTGTCAGCCATTTTGCACTTCCTGTCGATCTCATTTTTGAGACGTTTGTATTCCATTTTACCTGCTTCATCTATTTTTATGTTTTTCTCTTTCCATCTATTGAATACAATATTTCTTCTGTTACCCAAGGATTTCTACTAGCCCTCGTCTTTTTACCTACTTGATCCTCTGCTGCCTTCACTATTCCATCCCTCAAAGCTACCAATTCTTCTTCTACTGTATTTCTTTCCCCTATTCCTGTTAATTGTTCCCTTATGCTCTCCCTGAAACTCTCTACAACCTAGGTTTAGTCAGTTTATCCACCTCCCATCTCCTTAAATGCTCACCTTTTTGCACTTTCTTCAGTTTTAATCTACAGCTCATAAACAGTAGATTGTGGTCAGAATCCACATCTGCCACAGGAAATGTCTTACAATTTAAAACCTGCTTCCTAAATCTTTGTCTTACCATTATATATTCTATCGGAAACCTTCGAGTATCTCCAGGCGTCTTCCATGTATACAGCCTTGATTTACGATTCGTGAACCAAGTGTTAGCTATGATTAAGTTATGGTGTGTGCAAAATTCTACTAGGCGGCTTCCTTTTATATTTCTTACCCCCATTCCATATTCACCTACCACGTTTCCTTCTCTTCCTTCTCCTACTATCCAGTTCCAGTCACCTATGACTATTAAATATTCGTCTCCCTTCACTATCTGAATAATTTATTTTATCTCATCGTACATTTCATCAATCTCTTCATCATCTGGAAAGCCAGTTGTCATGTAAACTTGTACTAGTGTGGTAGGCGTGGGCTTCGTGGCTATCTTGGCCACATTAATGGGTTCACTACGTTGCTTGTAGTCAAACCCGCAGCCCGAGTAGGTCATCGACAAGACTGGACCATTGACTGTACCTGCTGTGCCTCTGTCAATGCCACAAGATCTTCTGAAGCAGCCTTGGGGTCTATGTCTTAACTATGCTGCAGCACAGCTGCCCACTTTCTGGGATTGCTCTCCCTGGGCGGCACTGCTTGCCATGGCATTACCAGCACACTGCCAGCTACAACGTGAGATGGCTTTGTTGGCCGCTGAGCACCTGCGACGAGCCGAGTTCCATGTCTGCCACCCCCAACTCACAGCCCAGCGACACCAATCTCCGCTGCCTCCCGGGTATTGTACCTATGTCGCACTCTATTTGCTACGCCTATCTCGCCTGCCACTACGAGGGGTTTCTCACAAATGTTTACCCAGTCTGAGCTTGTATTTCATTTCTAGTGACATCGTCATCTATGAATAAAACAATAATCACCTTTATTCTGCCCGTCGAAGTGGCCGAGCGGTTCTAGGCGCTACAGTCTGGAACTGCGCGACCGCTACGGTCGCAGGTTCGAATGCTGCCTCGGGCATGGATGTGTGTGATGTCCTTAGGTTGGTTAGGTTTAAGTAGTTCGAAGTTCTAGGGGACTGATGACCTCAGAGTGAAACGTCCCCTTTGAACAATTATACGGGACTGTGCTTAACCTGACACACAATGTTTTTAGCGCAACGCAATCTGACTTTCAAAATTTCCTACTAAAGAATGGCCCTGACAAACATTAAACTATACCTTTCACAAATCACTTACCTCACAAAAATCTTCGCTGCTCAAGCTACTGCAATACAGCGAGCGCCACTACTGCCAGCTAAATAAAAGATTCAAACTACTGAAGGCACTAACTACTGATAGGGATAGTTAGCAAATGAAAGATATTAATAGAGAACAAACAATGTATTTACCTTAATATCATCACAAGTCATAATATATATATCAGTTCATGACAAATTGCAAACCTCCGCCATCTCTCTCCCCACATCCACCACTGCTGGCGGCTCACCTCCAACTGCGCAACGCTACGCGCTGTTCACATCCAGCTGCCGCTGCCCAACACTACAATGGCAGACAACAATGCAAACTAGCGACAGACTGCACACAGCACAGCCAGTGATTTTCATATTGAGCGCTACGTAACGTTGCCAATAAGAAAACATAAACAGCCTACTTACATAGCCCCCATGCTCCCCACAAAAATTTTTTACATATTGGATTGGGCAGTGGCCAATACAGATTTGAAAAAAATTTTTTTTCATAATTACAATAACAAAGAAATCAAATGCACACACTTATTGATACAATGTTGGTCAAAAGCTAAAATTGTCTCACAGTCCATAAAGATAGTCCTGAGTCATCACAGTAAAATAGCAGTGTTTTTCTCAAAGTCTGAGCAGTAAAAGAAAATGCACACAGAAGTAGTGGATTTCCATGCAGTCTTGAAGAAGTAGTGTTGTCCTTCCAACGGAAAGACAGTGCTGACTCTCGACATGCTGACAGGTAATGGGCCACAACAGAGCAAACCCACTGCAGAGTCAGTCGAAGTTTTGATGAATATTGGTAGGTAGGTCATCACAGAGCAGACCCACTGGAGTCCTGGTAGAGATTGTGGTATTGGTGGGCCACCAGAGGTGCAGACCCACTGTAGTCCTTGTAGAGATGGCCAGCAGCCATCTGTTGCGATTGTGCAGGTGCACATTCACCATCAAAGAGTCTTGCAGAGAATATAGCAAGTCCATAAACCACCACTTGTGCACTCACAAAGTTTTTGGAATTGTCCTTAGAACGAGCAATGCTGTTATCCAGTCCCTTGCTGAATCATTAACACACATGCAAACACTATCAGTCCCTACTTCTCACATATTGTCCATATACTATGACCAACAGAAACGTGTGCAGTGAAATGTAACTAACAAGTTAATAATATCATGAACTGGTGACAATTACAATTTTATAACATAAGAATACAATTACAAAGGTACAAAATACATCATTAAAAACATAACAATATAGATAACATTTGTAGTAAAACAGGCGTTACAAAAGAATAGAAATAAACATATACATCAGTGTTACAAAAAGTGTGACATAAGTACATACATAAAATAATGAGAATAGTTTTCGAAACATTAATTTCACACATGAACATTGAAACAGAACAGAATTGTAAACAACTTTACAAAGAAAATAACATATTATTAATGCAACTTATATTTGAGGATAACAGTATTCCTCATCATAGTGAATGTAGCTTAATATTAAAAGAAGAAAAAATTCTATGAAACTACACAGAGACAGGAAGAAAACAAATACACAAGGGTACACAAACACACAGTGGGATAACACCAATGGGAAAGGACAGGGTTCGTTTTCAGTGTAACGTGTGGTACTGCAGTCCAACCCAAAACTTCATTCTATAGATCTTTCGTCTTATTTCAACCTTTGCTTCCACCAAAAAAATCTTATCCAAGCATGCTTTCTGTATTCCGTTCATATTTCTTTCAAAATAATTATTTCTGATTGTACAATACTCATTTGGGCCCAAATCCTTTTTATATAACTTCGCAATGCATTCTTTACCTATTCTCCATAGTCAGTTTCTCATATAGTCTACCCCCTCTTAAGCTAACTTAAATCTACTGAGCTCAGATGCTAAACTAAGGGACGAGGCAATGCAGCAGCACGTAAAACAATTATTATAAACAGCAATAAAAAAAATGGAAAATTGCAAAGCAAGCTACAGTATAAATTAGCAAAAGTCAAATTCAATAACACTATGCCTGGCAAACAGCAGCAACTTATACCTAAACATGACATAGCGCAAGCAGAAAAAATATTACACTAAAATGGCCATGTCTAATACCTATGTCACATCTTAACATTAGAGTGATGCATCACGAGAACTTACACTAGCAGATAAGTTACCAAATCGTAAAGAAATTATTTATGCAATTCCTGTGAAGGGAAATGTCTATTTATGTGCCCTCGTTTTCTTGTAAGTAGATCATAAATTTCTTATTGACTGGATCTGTAGGCATAAAATAACTATATTAGTACATATATTAAATTTTATTTTAACCAATGCTGCAGTGCAGCTAGAAACTTGATATTAAACAAAATGTGTAAATAAATACATAAAGCAAGCCATATGGCATTTTTCTTAACTAGCAAGACAATAGCTGTGAAATGTTTCTCATCGTTTCATTAGGCATTTCAGTAAAATATCATAAATTACGAGCTCCACAGTATGCTTTCAACAAGGAGATGTCAGTAGCGCGGACAATGGCCTTCCCTTTCTGTTTTTTTTACCTGTGCTTCTGACGAGGCACTCACACTAATGGCTTGTTCTCCAGGTGTCTGACACACCTGGGTGCCCACGACGCATTATGTGCAGGTGGTCACTTAACTTTCGTACGGAAATATTTACGACAGCAGTTTCTGCTACCGTCTCACATAGAAATATTTCACAGGTCAAGAATTAGCGTTGCAAATCTGTAGAAACAAAATGCTATAGATATAACAGTGTCCAAAAAAATTTTCGTCTGCATTGTAATACATTCACGAATATACACACACATTTCATAACTCTTAAAGTACGATTCTTGGTTTCCAACATCCTTTTTCACAAGTCAAGAGTCCCTACCCACTATTCATTACTCCTTACCTTATTACACATATACGTATCCATCGACACTCGTCAATATTTCGTCATTATAAATATGAAGCATATTCAAATAACTCATATAGCCTCAGCCTATTAATCGTAAACATACCTGAGCAGCATAATACACATCGTCGTCGTAAAAATAACATCATAACACCTCAGTCAAATCTCAAAATCGTCGTAGCTTCCTCCAATAATTAAAAAAATTCTCTGCTCATGTCAAAAGTGTCATCTGCCTCAAACGTACTTTAAAAATCATGATCTCATACCAAATACATCATTCAAAGCTCTCATAGTATCACAATGGGTCCGAAAAACTATGAAGAGTTCACACAGTACAGACAAAATACAATTTCGTAAGTGTGAAGTAATCCAACTCTGTAATTGCGTAAACATATGTCACTGATGTAGTAAAAAAAATGTTTATCTCTCAGTTAAATGATCAGATAGCTGTGTAATTTGTGTGTTAGAGAAATATGGTACCGATGTGTAAAGTTGTATAAGCAAATACCATATTAGCTAGGGTTCCTTGTGCTTGCCAAACACATGGTACACAAAGTAAGCGTGTACCCCCCTGAGGATTAATGTAATTATACCCTCAGGTGTTACAGATTACAGCAATGAAATGAAATGTATCACTGAAAACTTTCTTTGTAATTCAAAAATCTTTAAAAATAAATGTTTTAAGTACAAAATTAATCACTGAAATGCGTGTCCTGTAGCGCTAAATGTGCATAATCTCTGTGAAAGTGTCGTAGTTATTTTCCTCCAAAAGCTAAGTTCTGCAGAAGCCAATGTACTTACCTCATGATAAACAAAAGTGAAATGCTTTGCGTAGAGATATCTTAGTTATTACGCTTATTGTTGTGATGATGAAAGTACTGTGCTGTAACGTATTGTTGTGCTATGGAAAAGGCTGTCTCCTTGTAGCTATACCACAAAAGTTACTAATAAAACATGTTTTGATTTCCAGAAGAATTCAGAAAACTGTGCAGATATAAAACAGATACACCGCAAAAGCAACATTGTAAATTGTCACTCCTTAGTAGCGTCGTGATAAAAATCGTGTAGCTGTTACATAAACTAACCTCTGTGTCATCTGGTATCTCTCAGAAAGCACTTTAAATTCAGAATGTATTTTCAAATAAACCAAAATGTTGCATTAAAATCTCATTAGCAGTACTGGTAAATGTTCTAAGTATGTGAGCCTTATAGTCGTTACGTAATCGTGCAACAAACAAGCAAGAATGTACACACACAATAACACTGTGACGTCTGTTTACTATAACAATGCATTCGTCATTTCTGTTTAAATAAGTTCTCTTGGTTCTTGATTGGATATTTAACTTCAAACATTGTTGCATGGTAACAGTTTCTAAAGCATACTAGTAACGTGAAGTGAAACGTTTTATGGCAAAGACAAAGTTAAAAGGCAGATTATCTGTCAATAAATGGTTTTACATGAGAAATGTGGTGTAAACCTTTACTCTTCCTAGTACGCAGAGTTTCAACTTCAACGCAATTATTATGTGGTATACGTCGGATTCTGTAAGGTCCATTGTAAACTAGAAAGAATTTGTGACTCAAGTGTTTCTTCTTATGTGACAATGAATGAGCTTTAATGAGAACTTTCTGACCAATACATAATTTCTTTGCATTTGCTTTACCGTTTAGTTTTCTCCGTTTGTCTGCTGCAGATTTTATATTTTTAAGAGCCAAATCAATTATGTCTTTGTGTCGAAGTTTACGTGTATTCGGGAAAGGTACAAGCTCTCTGATTCTGTTCGGAGGTTCCACATTCTTCAGTACAAGAGTAGGTGGTAAAGCAGTGGAATCATGAGGCATTTCATTCAGCACATTTTGAAATAAGTGTAAATATCTGTCCCAATGCTGATGCTTTCTGTGACAATAAAGTCTGCAAAGCTTATTGATTTCTTTCATAATCCGTTCAGACGGGTTGCAATGTGGTGAGTACAATGAAATAAAAACAGGTTTGATTTTATGGTTGCGAAGCATGCGTGACCAAACAGCAGATCTGAATTGCGGTCCGTTATCTGAAATGACTTTACTAACGTGTCCAACTTCACGTAAGAAATTTTTAACAAAGGCGTTGGATACAGACCGTCCAGTGGCTTTACGTAACGGAGTGAAAGAAACAAATTTTGAAGTAAGTTCAACAGCGACTAGAACGTACGAAAATCCATTGGATGTTCTGACAAGCGGTCCCAAGAGATCAACAGCAGCAAATTCTTTTAATTTAGAAGGAATGATAGGAAACAACGGAGCACGATGTGAGACAGTAGATGGTTTCGCCTTTTGACAAAGTTTACAAATAGACAAGACTCTTCGAATTCTTTTTTCCATATTGTTAAAATAACAAGTCGTTCGAAGAATATGATAACATTTTCGTGGACCAAAATGTGCGTAGCTGAAATGAATGTACCAAATGAGCTTATTAACAAAATCGTCTGGAATGCAAAGTACCCATAGCTTGTCATCAACAGTGCAGCGTTTGAAGAGTATGTTGTTTCTAACCAGGTAATAATGCCGAATCTGTGTGTGTGTCTTTTCATGCCATTTGCTCTTGATGTCTTTCCAAATCGGATCTTTATCTTGTTCATGAGCAATGTCCTTTAAAGATGTGGTGATGAAGTTTTCAAAGGCGACTTTCTGAATGTAAAGAATACTGAAATTTTTCTCGAGGTTGCCTTCTGTGTTACTTTTCTCAAGCCCAGCCGGTGCGCGTGACAGTGCGTCCGCAACAATGTTCTCCTTGCCAGGAATGTAGACTATTGTGAAGCGGAATTCTTGCAGAAACAATGCCCAACGTTTTAACCTGTCATGATTTAATTTTGAAGACATAAGAAATTGTAATGCACGATGATCACTGTATACTTTTACGTGCTTACCAGAAAGAAAGAAACGGAATTTGTTAAATGCCCAAACGATAGCTAAAGCTTCTAATTCAGTAACGGAATAATTTTTTTCAGATTTTGTTAGCACTCGGCTAGCAAAAGCAATGGTTTTCTGAACGGTAGTGTCATTTTCTATGGCTTCTTGAAATAAATGGGCACCAAGACCGACTTTAGAAGAATCCGTGCTAAGGCAGAAATCTTGTGACAGATCTGGATGAGCTAGTATTGGCGCGTTAAGTAGCGATTCTTTCAAAGAATTGAATTCCAACTGTGCTTGTTCGTCCCAGTTCCAAATAGTATTTTTTCCAGTGAGAGAACAAAGTTTTGGTGTAACAAGAATTTGCATATTCAGAAAACGACGGTAAAAATTTACGAGACCTAGAAAACTGCGGACTTGTCTTTTTGTGGATGGAACTGGAATGGCTCTGATTGCTTCTAACTTTTCAGGATCCGGCTGAATGCCTTCAGAAGAAATAATATGTCCCAAAAACTTCACCTTTGTCCTACCGAATTCAGACTTTTCCAAGTTAACTGTAATTCCAGATTCTGCAAAAATATGTAACACGCTGTTGAGGATGCGATTGTGTTGTTCCCATGAGGCTTCTGCTATCAGAATATCGTCCACATATAAGGTGATGTGACGTTTTAAGAACTCAGGTAATATGGAATTTAGTCCGCGAATGAATGCTGCTGAAGAAATGTTCAAACCAAAGGGAAGTTTCCGAAACTGATAACAAACGCCGAAACAAAGGAAAGCTGTGTATTTTCTACATTCTGGATGAAGTTCGATCTGATAAAAGCTGGATCTGAGATCAATGGAAGACAACACTTTTACACCATTAAAATTTTGAAGAAGTTCTTCTAACGTTTGCGGCCTGTCTGTTTCAGGAATAATGATCGTATTGATTTGTCTCGAATCTAAGACAAGCCTGATCGATCCATTTTTCTTCTCAACAACATGTAATGGATTGTTGTATGAGCTTACTGCAGGCTCAATAATGCCCTCATTAAGCATAGATTGTATTTCTGTTCTAACACGGTCCCTATAATGTGCTGGAATTACATATGGTCTAACACAAAATTTAGTATGCTCACGAACACGAAATTGGTATTGAAATCCCTTGATTGTTCCTGTTTTGTGAGTAAAAACTGTGGAATGTGCTTGTAAAATCTCAAAAAGGTCTTGCCTATCATTGTCATTACAATTCTCAATTGTTTGAATTTTATTCTGAATTAACTTATTAGTGTCAAATGCGCCGTCGATATCATCCCTGTCAGTACTTGCAGAGTGATTGTTAGTGTCAAGTTCCGTAGAAAAGTCCGAACTGTTGTCTAACAGAAGGTAAAGCCGATTAATTTCCTCGTCATGGTTTGAGAGCCAATCTTCAAATTTCAAAGCTATTGACTTACCTTCTTTCTCTAAACTTATTTCAGCATCGTGAAAGTTTAAGATTGCTTTGTATTCATTCAAAAAGTCTACTCCCAATATAATTTCCGTCGACAATAATGGAACAATGAGAAAGTTCATAGTGAAGCTGTGGCTTTGACAAAAGAATTCTAAATTGGTTTGTTGGCGTACATCTACACTTTTTCCAAAGATTGCACCTTGTAATTTAATCTTACGTAACGGAAGTGTGGGGCAATAGTTCGATTTGTTGCATTTGCTAAAGGCTGTTTCACTGATTACTGAAATGGGACTGCCAGAGTCAAGTACTGCCGTAAATTTTATGTCATTTACTGTAATGTGAATCACAGGATATGCAATGTTGTTATGTTTTATGTCGTGTTCCTGGAGTAAGATGTCCCTAATGTCTTCCATTTTTACGTAATTACTAGCTACGGCAGCTGCGTCGTCAGTTTCATAAGTATGTTTTGTGGCTGCCAGCGGTGTGAGTCATTGCCTATTGTCTCTTTGTTGGCGCGCGTCGTTATTGGGATTTGGAGACCTAACTTCTACAAATTCACTCTCACGAGAAGGCCCTGCTCTGTTCGAATCCCGCCAGTTCTGATGCAATTCAGGTCTGTCGTTACGATCATATCGTCTGTCGTCATGTTGGTAGATTCCATAGTTTCTTTCTTGTCGGTCACATGGTGGAGAATTTCTCCCTGAATCGTAACTGCGCGCTGGTCCGTTGCGTCTAAAGTTATTCTGTCTCCCTTGATAGTATTTATTTTGGTTCCCGTATTGTCTGTTTATCTTATTGTCTCTGTGATAGTCATTACCACGGAGAGGTGATCTTTCCCTGTAGTTATTACTACTCTGCCAACGGTTGTCATACGGGTGGTGTCTGTTTTGGTCACGATTTGTGTTGTAAGAATAGCCTTGTCGTGTAAAGTTATTACTTCTTTCATCGCGGAATTGCGACGGATGTGACCTGTAATTGCTGTGTTCCTGGTTTCGCGTTCCGCGATTGTCAGTGTCAATTTCTAATTCTTGTAAGAGTCCCTGAAATGCTTCAATGTCGTCTTTGCAACGTCCTGCCAAAATAATATGTCGTAAATGTTCAGGCAGTTTGATTAAGCAAATGCGGATGAGTTCTGAGGGGCTGTATGGGTTTGAAAGATACTGATTCTTATGCAACATGTCTTCAAAATATTTCATAAGACTGGAAAATTCAGATTGTTCGAAACGTTTCATCATTATGATACTATGTTTTACACGGTCTTGTGTGGCTTGAGACCAATATGCTGAGAGGAAGGCATGGTAAAACTCTCCTTCACTGTGGCAATCGTGAATTACCGATCGCATTCTTACAGCTGGTTCATTCTCTAAGTAGCCACACATAAATTCTAATCTGTGTTCCAACGACCAGTTGGGAGGAAAACAAAGAGAGAATTGATGGAGCCATGCTTGTGGATGAATGTCGTTGCCAGAATTCTTAAATGTTTTGAATTTACGTGTAGTAATGAACAGCTTATAGTCAAAATCATCGTGTCGGCGAGTCGCATATCGGTCATTGTTAGGTCGTGTCGGCCGTTCCCTCTCAAAATTCGGTGCACATTCCCAATTTCTTTCATTACTTCCGAAATGCCCTGTGTTATTTTGTGTCTGTTCCGTATTTGTATGTCCCTCTTCCCGTATTGGGGCGCGAGTGTCCTCTGAAATACGTAATTCTTGTACTACTTGTGCCAACTGATCTTGCACTTCCCGGATTTCTCTTTTGTACTGTGTATTGATTTGATTTTGATTTTGTTTGAATTTTCTAATTTGTTCATACTCTTCTGTGTCAGTGAAGGCTACAGGTGTTGTGTCATTCAGATCATCATCTACCTTTGTAGATAAGTTAGTGAACTGATCTGAAAGTTCGGCTACTTTATCCGATAGTGAAATCATTTCCTCTGTATGTTTTTCTGAACCAAGTTTCAGAGTGTCCATTTGTGTTGCAATCGTGTCTACTGTGTCTTTTAAGTTTTCTTGACTTTTTGCAAGTTGCGTAACCGAATCGGTAGATGCAACTGCGTCAATTTTAGCTTGCAAGGTGTTGTGATTTTCATGAACAATAGTTTGCAGTTCTTTTATGGCTGCTTCGTGATTCTGTAATGCATTTTCATGACGCGAAAAAATAGGTTGGAAGTGCTCACAAATTTGTGTTTTTACGTCGTTACAGACTTTTTGACATTTCGATTCAATGTGATGTAACTCAGCAGTTAAATCCTCACGTGTTCGTTCAAGAGTTTGCTCCAATGAGTCTAACTTTTGAAGCTTTTGCTGTGTTTGTCTCTGATTTTGTTCCATTGTGTCTAACTTTTGAAGCTTTTGCTGTGTTTGTCTCTGATTTTGTTCCATTGTGTCTAACTTTTCAAGCTTTTGCTGTGTTTGTCTCTGATTTTGTTCCATTTGTTGCATTAATTGCAATAATAATGTATTAGTGTCTGGAATCTGTTTCTCTACACTTTTCGGCAGTGCATTTGCACCGACAACATTCACATTTTGACAAGCAGAAAATGTGTCTTGACTTATTTGAGAAAACGGTGATGACCCAAAACCTGAATCTACAGTATTTGCGAAATTGTGTCCTGTCATTTCGGATTCCTGAGGCGAGCTGTTGCCGACCGATCGATCGATAATGCTTCCCTCTTCACTAATTGTTTCACTGACCGTGCCATTGTTTGCCGCCCGCTCCATTTCCCTATGCACGATTACCAAATTACTACTTTGAACATCAGTTAATTCATTACTCTGCGGCGCTAACACACTGCCTTCGTCTTCACTGTCATTTCTCAGTTTACTTTGGAGCCTAGTATTACGTTTTTCACACGCCATTATTGTCACAGTATTTCACACGACAACACAGAAAAACACAATTTGAAGAGCAAAATAAAATAACGTAGCAATGGAAATAATGTCTAGTTAATTGCAGCTGCGAAATACTTGGTGCAAATCTACATGCATGCCACAACTGTTTTACTCTACAACAATGAAAACTACAACTACAAAGGAGATTCTCTCTACAATTACGCGCTAGCAATAAACAAAAGCTACACTAAATACACAAACTACAAGAAAAAATCAGAAGATTCCAGTGAGGTATCCTTGGCTAAGGGTCGCCATATGAAACGTCCCCTTTGAACAATTATACGGGACTGTGCTTAACCTGACACACAATGTTTTTAGCGCAACGCAATCTGACTTTCAAAATTTCCTACTAAAGAATGGCCCTGACAAACATTAAACTATACCTTTCACAAATCACTTACCTCACAAAAATCTTCGCTGCTCAAGCTACTGCAATACAGCGAGCGCCACTACTGCCAGCTAAATAAAAGATTCAAACTACTGAAGGCACTAACTACTGATAGGGATAGTTAGCAAATGAAAGATATTAATAGAGAACAAACAATGTATTTACCTTAATATCATCACAAGTCATAATATATATATCAGTTCATGACAAATTGCAAACCTCCGCCATCTCTCTCCCCACATCCACCACTGCTGGCGGCTCACCTCCAACTGCGCAACGCTACGCGCTGTTCACATCCAGCTGCCGCTGCCCAACACTACAATGGCAGACAACAATGCAAACTAGCGACAGACTGCACACAGCACAGCCAGTGATTTTCATATTGAGCGCTACGTAACGTTGCCAATAAGAAAACATAAACAGCCTACTTACAAGAGGTTAAGTTCCATAGTGCTCAGAGCCATTTGAACCATTCCGTTGGGATTCGATTACTCGATAAATAGTACAATTTTCAAGGCTGTCAATTCATCTAAGTACCTGGGTGTTAAAATTACGAAGAACTTCATTTGGAAAGGCCACATAGATAATATTGTGGGGAAGGCGAACCAAAGGTTGCGTTTCATTGGCAGGACACTTAGAAGATGCAACAAGTTCACTAAAGAGACAGCTTACACTACACTCGTTCGTCCTCTGTTAGAATATTGCTGCGCGGTGTGGGATCATTAGCAGGTGGGATTGACGGAGGACATCGAAAGGGTGCAAAAAAGGGCAGTAATAGGGGAGAGAGTGTGACAGATATGATACGCGAGTTCGGATGGAGGTCATTAAAGCAAAGACGTTTTTTATCACGGCGAGATCCATTTACGAAATTTCAGTCACCAACTTTCTCTTCCGAATGCGAAAATATTTTGTTGAGCCCAGCCTACATAGGTAGGGATGATCATCAAAATAAAATAAGAGAAAATAGAGCTCGAAGAGAAAGGTTTAGGTGTTCGTATTTCCCGCGCGCTGTGCGGGAGTGGAATGGTAGAGAGATAGTATGATTGTGCTTCGATGAACCCTCTGCGAAGCACTTAAATGTGAATTTCAGAGTAATCATGTAGATGTAGATGTAGATTTTTGAACCTATATTCTACATTCATAATCAGAAGACACAGCAAGGTCGATCTAACACATTAGTAAGCTGACAACTTCTGCTGTATCTGAAACATTTCTGTAATTACTTTAATTTGACGAAACTGTGTCGTTCCAGAGACCTTCTCAAGTCTCAAGCAACTATGACGTATGTATGCAGATCGAAGCTAATTTGTACCAAGGACGATATTCGGGCCGGCCGGAGTGGCCGAGCGGTTCTAGGCGCTACAGTCTGGAACCGCGCGACCGCTACGGTCGCAGGTTCGAATCCTGGCTTGGGCATGGATGTGTGTGATGTCCTTAGGTTAGTTAGGTTTAAGTAGTTCTAAGTTCTAGGGGACTGATGACCTGAGCAGTTAAGTCCCATAGTGCTCAGAGCCATTTGGACTAATGTGCAGCAGGCAGATGCGCTAAGCAATACGCTATCCAGGCACAGTTGCTTGGAACAGATGCATTCCTCGCTTCTCAATCCAAACTTCGTCTGACGCCTCAGCCTACTTGGTATGTTTCTAACGTTACAAACTTCCATCATTTATCACTGTGGCCGAAATTACAGATTGATATTCTTCGCAGTGCTACGAGTATAAAAATGGGCAATAGGCAACATGAAGTTGTCTTTTTCTCAATGAAAATATATTCATCTCTCATTCGCTCTTCAGTATTGAGAAAACTATTAACAGGCCTCAATTACGGGGAATCAATACTAGTCAGTAGCAGGCAGCACCTTATATTTTATTTTATGTACCTAGAAAATGTGTAAAATGTGATGCTCCAGAACAAAGTCAAAACTATTTCAAGTTTTACGAAGGTCGCTGAGAAAGTAATGCACCACACTATTTACTCACCCAACAACAGTGATGCAAATGCGAAACTTCAGGTATGAACTGTTTGCAACTTTCAGAGTGCACGCGCAAATTATCCGTTTTCTCCGACAGGTAGTGTAGCCATACCTATGTTTCAAAACGCTGTTTGTAAGTGATGTACTTTACAAGTAGAGTGTCATCATTGAATTTATCACTGCGGAGAAAGAAATTGTTGGGAAGAAATGATTTGCCTGCAGATATGGAGCATCTGCTGACAACAGAAGTTTGGTTAGACACTGCGCACAGAAGGTGGGGCCCACAGAAGGCGGTTCAGCGGAGCTCCGTAATTTGCAGCAAGCGATTACACCGCCTACGTGTTTCACACGTGACAAGATGCAACTTCCTGATGTGCTCATTCGCGGGAACTGACTCATAGCGACTCGGCAGTTGACGCTGAACCTGCCAGTCACCAAAGGTAGTGTGGGCGCAATCATTCGTGCTCTTGACTACGCAAAAGAGACTGTTCGATGGGTTACGCGCTGTCTTACGGTGGAAAAAAAATAATCTTCTGAGTGGCGTACCGTTTTGAAGTTGAGGGGAAAACCTTCTTTTTCCGAACTGTGACAGGTGATCGAACTTTGGTTTTGACAAGAACAAGAGGTGGTACCGGCACGGCATCCATCCTCTTCTGTCTCGCCGGAGGAAGACAATAGAACGGGAAGGAGATTACTTGGAAAAAATTGGGAGAGTAGAAAAACCTCAGTCTTTCATGTGTGTACGTTTCGTTTAGTAAATAATTTGAAGAAAAAATGTGGTGCATTGATTTCTTGGCGACGCCCGTAAAAAAAGAAAAAGAAACAAAATTCAGGGAGAAGATGTTGCGGTCATCTGAAACAGTTTGTGTAGCCTCCGATCTTGCGTACTTCAACTTAGTCGTCACACAGATGCTAATGAGCGAATCTGATTATTTCAATACATGAAACATTTCAAGATTGTTTGTGCGAGTATTGTCACTAGAAGCAACAAGATTCTGGGCCATATCCCGCGATGTGATAAAAATATTACTGTGCTTCATCCACGTCTGATGATGCATATCACCACAGTTTTCTAAAAGACTTCACCTGTCCTCTTAGATGCCGAAGAGCTTTGTGTAGATGTAATTCAGGGTTTCATATTTTGTCAAGGTCAAGCGCATTGGTTAGAGATCTGTTTAAATCAACCATAGCAGTACTTGCCGGAAATTATAGTAAAGATTACGGCTATTGTTAATAACAATTATATACTGTTTTCGATTATTCCCATTTAAAGAGATCGTTTGAACTTGAATTCCTTTATGATGATTGTCTATTTTTTTTTACCCCAAATTTTCTTCATGTGTTCACTGTGTTGTTTCTCTCGCTCTGCTGTCCATTTGCATCCTGGTCTCTTCTGTGTTGTGGTGTCAAATTTATGTTTTTTGATGATGTTCCTGAATTCACTTTTATTTTCTGACTCGTTTACTGTTATGTGTGCTTGACTGAGGTCCTCTTCAACTTCTTTTATCCATTTTGTTTTTCCCCTGCCTGAGTTGATGACCTTAAGAATTCGCTTTGAAATTCTGTTTTCATTCATCCCGTGGATATGTCCCTAGAACTACATTCTTCTTTTCCTTATTGTATCCGTAATCTTGTCTGTGGATTTATATAATTGTGATGTTTGTCTCTTCTTCCAGATTCTTTGCTCTTGTATCGGGCCTAAAAATTTCCTGAGAATTTTCCTTTCTTGTTTCTCTATTACTTTGGTTTTAGTTTTCCCACCTATTTGTGTTGTTTCGGATGCATACAGTGCCTCCGGAAGTACGACAGTGTTGTAGTGCCTCAGTTTTGCGTTAATGCATGTGGACTTTTTGATATAATAGTTCCACGTGAGTTTATGTGCTTTCTGTAGGTTTTATATTCTTTCCTCATTGACCTTTAGGTTGATCCCTGATGACTGGATGATTTTTCCCAGGTAAAAATATTAATATTTTTCTTATTAAAAATATTGGAAAGTGTTTAACTACTCGTTGCGCTTTCAAAGGGTTAATATTTTTACACTCTTCATTTGTCCAGCTATGTAAACTATGCAAGGACGGGAAAAGCCATTGACTACGGCCTCTAGAAACGAACCACCCGGTATCAGCATGCCCTAACTTCGATAAACCATAGAAAATCAAAAACAGGCTTGTTGGAGAGGCTGTTGAATCCCGTCCCATGTGAGTAGAGTGTCTTAATCACTACTCTGCTTCTCTCTATTGACAAATAAAAAATTCAGATCTTGGCTGTGCTATCGTAAACTGTTAACGAAGGTACGCGCAAACAGAATCGGTTCCCAGGCATGTGAGTGACTCGAAGACTCCTTAATCAACAGAACTGTGTACGTTTACCTCGACGGTAAGTCTTCTCCAGAGATAAGGAAATCGTCAATAGTACCCCAAGGACATATCATAGGTTCGGTGTTATTTTGTATACAAATAAGTGATATTGCGGATAGGGTAGGCATCAGTCTGCCACTATTTGCTGATTATGCTGTGCTGTACGGGAAAGTGTCGCCGTTGTGCGACTGTAGGGGGATAAAAAATGACTACACAAAAGTACTAAATGGTGTCATGAATGGCAGTTATATCTAAATGTAGAAAAATACAGATTAATGTAAATGAGTAGGAAAAACAAAATCGTATGCTCGAATACGGCTTTGGTACTGTGTTGCTTCACCGAGTCACGTCGATTAAATATCTAGGCCTAGCGTAGCAAAGCGATATGAAAGGGAACGAGTATATAAGGATTGTAGTAGAGAAAGTGAACGGTCGACTTCGGTTTAGTGGGATAATTTTAGGAAGCTGTGGTTCATCTGCAAAGGAGACACGTATAAGACATTACTAAGACCCATTCTTGAGTGCTTTTCGAGTATTTGTCCGCAGCTCGTGGTCGTGCGGTAGCGTTCTCGCTTTCCGGGTTCGATTCCCGGTGGGGTCAGGGATTTTCTCTGCCTCGTGATGACTGGGTGTTGTGTGATGTCCTTAGGTTAGTTAGGTTTAAGTAGTTCTAAGTTCTAGGGGACTGATGACCACAGCTGTTAAGTCCCACAGTGCTCAGAGCCATTTGAACCATTTTTAGAGTATTTGGGAACGGCGCCAGGTCAAATTGAAGGAATACGTCGAAGCAGTTCAGAGGCCAGCTGTTAGATATGTTACCGAGTAGTTCACATCTCACGCAAGTATTGACGAGATGATTCGGCAAATCAAATGGGAATTCCTGGAGGAAACCAGACTTTCTTTTCGAGGAGCCCTACTGACAAAATTAAGAAAACTGGCATTTTAAGCTGACTGCAGGCCGATTCTGCTGCGACCATAGTACATTTTTGTAAGGACTACAAAGGAAACAGATATTATAGTTCTTAAGAAGGCAAATGAACAATCTGTGTTCCCTCGCTCTGTTGGCGATTGCAACAGGAGGGGAAATGACTGGTACAGGTTACCCTCCCTTACGCACGTACAATGACTTGAGGATTATGTGAATGAATGTAGGTAATTTGAAGACACTGCAGACGATTGGCTAAGCATCAGAAATAAAATATGTCCACTAACAATGAGCTCGATAGAGATGGAGCATACGCACAGATGGGGGAAGCATGAGTTAGGCAATAGGCCGTACACTTTTCACAGTAATCATCCCTGTATTCTCAAGGAAACTACAAATAATCGGCATCAGTATTTTCGGTGCTGCAGAAGATTACTGGAGATTAAATGGGTAGATCGAATAACTAATGAAGAGTTGTTGAATCGAATTGGAGAGAAAAGAAATTTACATCACACTAAAGAGGAGATAGGTAGATGTGACACATCCTGCAGCACGAAGGAAAATTGGATTTTGTGACGGAAGGAGGTATGGGGGAAAATTGTATAGGGTGACCACCTACGGTAAGCGTGTTCAACTGGACATAAGTTTCTATAATTATGAACAGATGAGGATGCTTGCACAAGATTAGAATGGGCAATTAGATCATACCAGTCTTCGGTCTGAAGACCACAACAACAACAATAACAACGGTCACAAATCGCAAGAAAATAATTTAGAATGTACAGAAATGACTTTCGGTCTTGAAGTTGCCTATACTGACAGGACACGTCGTTATGAGAGTGTCACAAGACAGCAGACATTTTCATGGAACTCGCCAGCATAATACCAAATATTGAAGTAGACGGCATCATACCCTAATAAGTATTTCATTTGACAGAGATTAAAGGGGCCACTGTGCCCGTGAACCCCACTGATCTTGTAAGCAAATATCCCCTCTAGTGTTTTTAGACTTGATTGTTTCCTGTCCCAAAGTATCAGTAAGTCTAAACTCAGCTCATGTATTACAAACTTGCGTACGTAACTCTTGACCTCTTAGGAACCACGGCGCCCTCATGCATCGACCGAGCTGTGTGGGTGTACGACAAGTTCGCAGAGCAACGCTTGACGGTTATTGCACACTTCCCACGCTTTCCTCTGTGCCTCGTAGGCGTCTGACGATTACACGCGAGGGGAACAAGTATCGGTTTCAGCCGCCCACGAAGCTCTCTTCACAGGCCACAGAATTTATCCTTCACGTCACTAACTATGCAGAAGGTCAAGAGCAAGGGCGCGCCATCACCAGCAGATAAATTACTGGTTGCTATCGATAGCAGATACGTGAGTGTTCAAATTTTGTCACTTTGTTTATTTGTAACACGAATGGAGCACGCGTTTCAAAGTTCTTGCACTTCAAATATGACTCACTATCAACACCTGCACTTTTTAATCTCCTGTTTCATCAGCAAACGTACCTTTTACTCTGTTCGCTTTTACTACCGCCACTACCACTACTACTGCTACTACAGGTAAGACTACTTCTTCAATTTAAATTCCGTGCTGAGATGCCATGGTCGATTAATTCACTGAAGTTTGGTCTCCAGCTGCGGGCCACGTCTTCAGAGATATTGTCAGTTTATTCTGAAGATGGCTTCTACATGTGAGGACGAAACTTCAGTGAACTTTTTCTACATGGACCAGCAACTACTTGCTAAGAAACTTTATTGAAGTTGAAACGCGTATGTATTCAGTACCAGCGATGGCGAGGCATGACAGAATCTCTGACCAGAGAGTTGTTTATCGTTGCTAGTCTGCGCTTGACCGCGCGAGACTTCAGTTGCGAGTTGTACTCAGTCGGAAGTTGTGTGTGAGAAGTCGGCGGGCGTCGACATGGGTCTCTGGTCAAGGTTCGGGACGAGGTATATTGTTAAATAAGGTAATGAAGCAGCATTGCGCACATCTGATAATGTAATGTATGTTAATTGTAATTAATTTGTTCAAGAAATGCCCCAATAATAATTTTGTTTTCAAAGCAATCGTTTTTAAGAGAAGAATCATTCCAATTGAAACAATATTTCCTATGCTTTTCCTCCCAGAATAAATTTATCAGATTAATTATTGCACAGGGCCTAAGGTCAGCGATGCTGCCCTATAATTGTGGGTTTAATGATTAATGTTCATTTCTCAATTTTTGTGTCGATTTTACATTGGGCCATTATTTTTCAATGTTTTTGTAGCGAAGGTACAGTCGCTTTTATTTCAATTTAACGATGTTTTGTAGGAGCTCAACAACATTTGGCTCTATTTCGATTAACATTCAATTATAGTCATTTACATTATTTGCAGAAAAATTATTGTCATTTATAACATTTGCGGGGAGGTTACACTTGGGCCTATTCACATTAACATTTGTATTGTCTTGTAAAAATTTGCTGGGAGGTTACGTTTAGCACGATGCCCATTTACATTTAAAATATTGTTTCTTTACAATTTTTGTGGGGAGGGTACAAAGTATATAAAAGCAGTGAAAACCATCATTGTATTACTACTACTGCTACTACTACTGTCATTATTCAGTGTTAGAAACATTGTTGTTATGTAGAAACTGACCAAAACTATTTCATAAAGTAATTACGATATTTCGTGGGCGAATTACTCCTAGAGCATCTAAACTCACAACGTAATAAGTAACAATCCTTGATTTAATGCCACCTTCAATAATATACATTGTAATGTCTTCTTGTTCACAACACCACTAACACAAAAACTTGCTGCCTGCCATTCCATGGTGCATCGTTTAATTTCCTTACCAATGTCAAAATAGAGTTTTTCAAAAGAATTATATCCCAATTACATTTATTGTATGTAACAGTGGATATAGCACTTTATGTAACAACATTCTGCATAAGAAACAATGAGGAAAGGTTCTCTTACCATAATGCAACTTATGCAGTAACACTCGCAACTAAAATCAACTGGTAAACCGTTGCATATTTAGGAAAATTATCCGAGAAATTAACAAAAACTTTCAAGTCTTGTAACTATGAAAGTTTATTCTAAGTGAAAAGCACCATGGCTCATATTTTATGCAACAGAATTTATAAAGCAGAGTTATTAAGTAGTAACAGTGATTACAAATTATATTGTATTGCCTGTAAGAAATTACATATTGGTTAAATTGTCAGGGCAAAAACCGCAAGACTCACTGGTCATGAACGTAGCTAGAGATTGCTTAGCTCGGGATCGTCTTTTTCTGAACTTGCCCAGAAGGAAGTTCATAGATACGAAGTACTTCATAAAACCAACAAAGGGAAAACTTAGCCTGTTAGATGCACTTCGAGATCTACATCAGATCTACATCATCAACTACAGCTGAGCGCATTTTTCGTCTTATGCCTCACATGATCCAGTGAACCAGCCACACGCTCCTATACTTCAGTACTAATGATCATTCCTCTCCACCACCCTGTACCATTTTTCGTCACATAACTCACTTTGTTTTTCCTCGCTACCTATAGTATTATGTTTATTCAGCTTGTATACTTCAATATTGTGTGTTTCAGTAATGTACTGTCTTTGATACTATCCATCTTGTAAACTGTAATTTAACATGTTTGGTGCATAACATGAGTGATGAGAGCTAGATTTGACAATTCCCAAATAATGTCACGACCAGGGGTTCTGTGTTTGTTGACAGTATCTTTGTTTTTAATGTTTGGTTTCCCACGCTAGTCAGTTGTTTCCTTACGATGACCTAGTAAACCGAAACCTGACTCGAAATAATCGAATATTAGTACAACGGAAACGCAGCTCATTTGTTTTTGAACCTTAAATTTTGGAAGGTGCCACATTTTATTTAAAGGGATTGCATCTGCGGTTGATTTATAGCTGCTCTGCCACATTTTATAGCATAGTTCTATAGCTAGGTGGCGATCAACGTGGGACCAGTTGGCGCATTTAGTTTTTTGCTCGGACTATCGAGATAACTATATTCATTTATGCTCCACATTTTTATGTGCAGCAGTTTTATGCAAGTTTGTTAACACTAATATTCAATCGCTTGCTTAATCGGTATAGAAGCAGGCATGGTCAAAAGTAACAAAATATTGCGCAATGCAGAATTATCGATAAAGGCGATTGTTATTATACGTTCATTTATATTTGAAGTATAGTCTAGACAAAATATGCCACTGTTGTAAACCCTGGTGTTCATGTAATTCGGTGCCTGTTTTGTTGGACGGCATAAACTGCAGACAACGAACTTAAAACGTACGTATTCATTTTTATGACCACAGCCGGTTCTGGCAATGTGTACCTTTTTTTTTAAATTTAATGGTACATTAAAACGCTCACAATCTTCATCCTCACTTGATGTCAAATCCTGCATATTGATATGTTTCAAAAGTTTCTCTAGAATATCTGAACAAGAAAATCAGTTGTTGCGTCAACGTACAGTCAGTCATAGGCGTTCAACAGTATGATGCCACATCGAATGAATATACGAGTACGTAGTTTTCATAATGAGTCACAACATGCAGCAACATTAGTTTCGGTGTAAAATACTTTTGGATTTCTTTAGGCACCGGGTTTTCATCTACTGTAATGTGTTTCAATTTGTTTGTGGGCCATCGGACTTGCCTGTTAGTGTTTGGTTCCATAAATTCAAGAACTGTGACGCAGCAGAAACATTTATCCTATTTTTCGAACCTGGAGGTTATCTGTAAACGTTTTGGCTATTATATGGTGCGAAATGTACGCCGTCAGACTCCTTGTTACAACACTGTAGTGCACTGTCCTGGATACTTTGCCTTTATATAAGACTGTTGTTTATAAGCACCACTTCAGAACATCTCTTTACTTGCGTAATGCTTCATTACAACAGTCACATTGTAGGCCTAATCCTGTCTCGAACGAGTAGACTTTCCTGCGACACAAGTCTCACCATTCGATTCTAAATCGAGGTACTTCTTTATTTCTACCATCATTTTAACAATATGCCCTTGATAGTGAAAATCCAAGTTTATGTCTGACCGTTCTTTTGTGAATTTTTGCATGTTATTTTTTATACGTGCGACGTTCATTAAACACGTAGCATGTACACAGCGGCATAAATGATAGCATGCAGGCTTGACATTGGCAAAATACTAGTTGCATACACTGGAAGCTGACGTATTTGGTATTAGACTTGTTTCAGGCAGGACTGGGCTGCAATCCCCACCTGATGATCCAGCTGAAGTCAATTTTCAAACGAATGTTACGATGTGTTTCTCCTTTATGTTCGGCTGTGCTTTGTGAGCACCAATCAAGTATGTCTGTTTACGCACGTAATGACATATTTGAATCTTTTGACAACTTAGATTATTAAAAAAGTCCTGCAGTATCATTTGTAAAGACGTGAAAATACGACTACATTGCTTTAAAGGTATTTTTGTCTTATAGGAACTTTCATTCAGCTGCTCTATAACTCCTTAACATTACATGAACGTTATTGGTTCAGACTAAAACAATGATCACCTATTAAAATTATTCAGCAGCTGTTTATTTGAATAGTATAAGAGAACTGGAAGTATTCGCAGTATGGTAGATAACCAAATCACAAGTGTTGTTTGTATGACTGTAGACTTTCCCCTTTTCTCTGGCTCCCCGACCAATTGATACGCCAATGGGATTACTATGTAACTTGTCAAAACATCTGACACTCCACTTTTAACATCAGAAACTATTCACAACAAGTGTAGCTGGTTTGCATGACGATTATGATTGAAGATGATTTTTTTTTTTCTTGTGTCATTTGTCTTCGATTTTGATGTAGGCCACCACTAATTCCTCCTCCTCTCAGCGCAGCACTAAGTAATCCACTTTTATGGTCACGCCATCTGACAAGTCTTTCCTCCTCATAGAGACTCTTTCAACTGATACTCCCTCTCTTGTGCATTTAACAGTACACAGTAACTCACTCTCTACCCTACCTTCCTACTCATAAAGAATCCTACTCTTGTTATAATATTTCCTGCTACTGTTGATATTACACTGTACTCATCTGATCAGAAATCCTTGTCTTCTTTCCAGTTCACTTCACTGACTCACGCTACACCTACATTGATCCTTTGTATTTCCCTCGACAAATTTACTAGCTTCCATACCACGTTCAATCTTTCTACGTACAGGCTCACAGAACATTACTCTTTCCTTGGTTATTCAATCTTTTCTCATTTTCACCTGTCCTCTGGCAGTCCCCTCCCGGAGATCCGAATGGGGGAGTATTCCTGAATCTTTTTCCAATGGAGAGATCATAATGACTCTTTTTCAGTCACAGGCCACATTTCCATTTAATACACTTTGTGTGTCTTCAGCGCATTGCTTCCCATTGCCTTCTGCTTCCTCATGCCGTTGATCATTGCTGAATCATTGCTGATTCTTCCGTCGTTAGGGAGTTAGAACTCAGGACCAAGGATGTTTTGATTATTGATCAGAGATGTTGCGCCGGCCGCGGTGGCCGTGCGGTTCTGGCGCTGCAGTCGGGAACCGCGGGACTGCTACGGTCGTAGGTTCGAATCCTGCCTCGGGCGTGGGTGGGTGTGATGTCCTTAGGTTAATTAGGTTTACGTAGTTCTACGTTCTAGGGGACTTATGACCTAAGATGTTGAGTCCCATAGTGCTCAGAGCCATTTGAATCATTTAGAGATGTTGCACCTAGACACGTCCTGTGAATACCAGAAAATACGTTGCAACTGTTGGTTCACTGGAGTATATTTGGGGAAAAAAGACGCTATGAAATACGACTACACATTATTACAGATGATACTTAAAATTATGGTAATATTTATTATTACCTTGTTTGTCCCATAGAAACGGGAGCAGCTTTAAATGTTATAGGATTTAAGTTGGTGTCTTACTTCTGTAGAGAAAATAAGGAAGAAATAGGAGTTGCCACATTTATCAGAAAATGTTCCAACTTCTAAAACACTGATATTATTAAAGTTTGCTCAGAGCGCCACTTAGAAGCTTGTGCCACAGAGGTAGTGCTTCATACTAAGTCCGTTATAATATTACACTACTGGCCATTAAATTTGCTACACCACGAAGATGACGCGCTAGAGACGCGAAATTTAACCGACAGAAAGAAGATGCTGTGAAACGGAACGATGCTTGTCAGTGTCGACAGCGGCGTATCTAGGGCGGAGGGGGTCCTCGGCAAGACATATAATGTATAAACGGAAGCGGGTGGGGAATTTTTCGTCATTGCCACGCGCCACAGTGCCCTAAGTGCGGTGGGAAGGAAACGCGAGTATATTTCAGCCCACACCGGCTTCCAGCCAGTCGCCGTGTATTGGCGTTAAATCACATTGTCAGTGTCCGTAGAAGGAAACGCTAGATTTCCTTGGATCTAGGCGCCCGCGTGTTCGGTTCGAAATACAACAGATGACTCGCCTCGTCCAGACAGGTGCGAATGTGAGGCAGTGGAGGCGCGATATGTCCAGCAGGAGTCGGCGGCCGGAGGGACTCAGGCATCGTCTCCTCAATCAGGTTATCACTGGGGGTGTCCTTGTCCGAAGCACATAGCTGATAAACAGTCCGCAAAAGAAAGCGCTGGCGCCCAGTTTTGCACGTTTATCGTTTCAATGCCGCCCGCATGTGTGGGCAACGTCAGGGTCTCATAACGGGCCTAGAACACTCTACCTTTGCAGCCGGAAAGGCCAAACGCCATCTGGAATTTTGGAGCCACTGTAGCGGGCAGCGGGAGAGCGTGAATGTAATGATAAGGATTCGGCGCGAGGAACACAATCACAAAATGTACCCGAATGATCAAGTCAAGCGTTCGAAAGGTACGGAGATGAATATGCGTACGGATCATTTTAGGCCGAGTGAGCTACACAAGGGCGACTCACAGCTTTACTTCCACTCGTACCTCGTCTCTATCTTCAATACTTCACAGAAACGTTCCTATGAAAGTTGGAAGACTAGCACTCCTGGGAGAAAGGTTCGTGAGGAGACTTGGCTTAGACACAATCTGAAGGATATTTCCAAAAGTGTGTGGCTGGGCCGTGAGTCGTGCTTGGATATATCAGTCGGCAGAGCACTTGCTCACGAAAGGCAAAGGTCGCGAATAAGAGTTTCTGTCTGCCACACTGTTTTAACCTGCCAGGAAGTTTCGTATAAGCACACACTCGGAGCAGGGAGAAAAATTCATTCTGAAAACATACTACATTTATATTGTAGATATTTGTTAGTCATGCTCACTTACTGGCTTCTCAACATAGTCGCTTTGGCGACCAACACATTTGTCCCATTAGGAGACAAGTTTGTCGATGCCTTCATTGTAGAATATGTACTTTGTTAACGTAGCCACAACCTCACCTCTGCTTGCACCGCTTCATCACTATCAACGAGAAGTCGTCTATAGTGATCTGTAAGTTCTGGTAACAGATGAGAACCGGATGGTTATAAGGCCGGACTATGTATCGCAGGCGCTCCTGTCTGTGATGCAGCGTCAAGGGTAACCGCAGCCATGTTCTCCGAGCTGATAGTCCATGCTGCTGAAAACGTCGTCGAAATGTTCGTGCAGATGGTTGTTGTCTTGCAAACGTCCCCATCTGTTGACTCAGAGATCGAGACGTGCCTACACGATCCGTTACATTCATGCGGATAACATGCCAGTCATCTCGACTGCTAGTGATACGAGGCCGTTGGGATCCAGCACGGTGTTCCGTATTACCCTCCTGAACCCACCAATTCCATATTCAGCTAACAGTCATTGTATGACGACCAACGCGAGAAGCAACGTCGCGATACGATAAACCGCAATCGCGATATGCTACAATCCGACCTTTATCAAAGTCGGAAACGTGACGGTACGCATTTCACCTCCTTACACGAGGCATCACAACAAGGTTTCACCAGGCAACGCCGGTCAACTGCTGTTTATGTATGAGAAATAGGCTGGAAACTTTCCTCATGTCAGCACGTTGTAGGTGTCGCCATCGGCGCCAACCTTGTGTGAATGCTCTGAAAAGCTAATCATTTGAATATCACAGCATCTTCTGCCTGTCGGTTCAATTTTAATGGCCAGTAGTGTAATTTCATGTACTGACACGCTCCACGACCTTGGATATTTGATCCTCAATTTGATCTTACGGATCTTGACGCGTAAATAAAAATAAACAAAACCGTCGTCCAAAATCTCCACTCAGTATTACTGCCCGAAAACGTGATGTGGACTGTGTAAGAGCCAGACATTTCACACGAGTATCGCAGATCGTCATGTTCACTTGAGGCACACGTCAGTAATATTCCACCCACAGACCTTCCGTCTTCAAAGATGCATCTCTTACGTAGAAGATCGTCTTAGTAGGTCCGCTGACGAATCTCAAGCTGACTGCAAAGACGATCACTACAAATGGGTAATTTAAACGCCACCGTCGGAATTTACTATTAACTAATTAATTTTTTTATCATCTGGCATACATTAAGAGTTTTTGAATCTCAACAATAGATATAATTGTACGAATATTACTAAACTACTACGTATCAACATTTCAAGTACAGCTCTCCAGCGTATTACAAAACGAATGACAATTTTATATTCTTTGTCACACTACTCCTCACTGTCAAGAAATCTTCGTAAGGACCACTTTAGATACGTGTGAGGCACTTCTTGCTAGGCCCATTCGGATACGGTTCAGAATTGTCCAAATTTCAAGAGGCTTGTGAAATGCAGGGGGCTTCTCCTGGTTGCAGGGCAGAATGAGAAATTATGTGGACGGTTTTGTTGCCATTTACATTTATGGATAGCATTGAATATTGTATGTTTCCGATAGCTGTCCTGGCTGTGATAGGAGTGGGTTGTATTCACGTTATTCTTTCTTGCTTTTCTGGGCATACAGAGATCAGTATTGGAAGGTTGGGATTATCAACAATCTTCTAGTATTCACGTAGCTGTGCGCTCTTCAGTGTGGTATCAAAAGACGTAATTTGACTCAAGCTGGGTAACCAGGATGTGGGAGTAAATCGTATTGAACCTGACAATACGCATTGATTCGGTAATTTCTATACCTATCACTCCCACATACGGGCTATTAAACCACACAAATGCACACCTTCTGCTTTTGAATATACAAATAAAACTGCTGATGTTCAAAGAATGTCTATAGACGATTCACAACTAATTCCATAGAGCTTGTGAAAATCATTGTTTCAGCTTTTGAGCTTAGCAGATGTTCGCGGTAAATGCTGCTTAAAGTCCTATTTAATTTAGAGATGTGACCATGATGGCATTGAACTACCGAAAATTAGACTTTTTAAAGAGATAGAACACATTAACGATAACTGGAACGTTGGAAGAGGTACTGCCAGTGATGTAGCACTACATCACACAATAATATTAAAAGTTAGCATAAATGTTTGGAAATACCTATGGCCTATGATTGAAACAGGATTGCGAATTAGTAATAGCTGATTGTTACTGTATCACTAGAACACGTTAACATTTTCCTTTACCATACATTCCACATTTTTCAGTTTACGTTGATCATCAACAACAGGTGCAGCTGGCATATCGAGTTCTATCCAAAGTCAACCATCCCAGCTCTGATTTTAAGAGGGAGAATTCTCATTCTGACATTGTACACGATAACGCTAACTCGGTACATTCTTAGGGAGATAACTGCTTGACCACTGTATGTTATTCGTACTTTCCTTATTTATTCTAACGGCTATGATGATACTGGGACTAGGAAACCGGTAATTGCAAAAGGAACATTGTAAAGTATGACATTTATTAACATTCTCTAGAAAGACTGACATCAGATTGGACTTCCGAATTGTTTAACATTACTGTGCAACATTGTGCCATACGAATATGCATCAGAGTGAAAACTGACTGGAACACAAATCTCTGTGATGTCGACGCTATGACGTAAGGAAACGGATACCACATTTGAGTGGAATTTTAGCCACGCAAGTACCAGGCATGTTAAGTTAAATGGAAAGTGACAGAGAGCGTTGATACTTTAACGGAAAATACTACAGAACATGTAATACATAACCGAGCAATGGCTAGTTGTAGCACCGCTAATTAAAGCTTTAGTAGATAATAGCAGGATGTGCCATTCGATCTGAAAGAATGAATTTATACGTACTCATTATTTACGTAGTCCCGCGGAGACGAAAGTTAATATACCGAGGAAAATATGAATTACATCGCGGTCTAAAACTTCCAACTAACCCCGCTTCCAGTTACATGTTTCTTACCATTTCAGCTTGCGGAGTGAAGTAGCTCCACACGGCAGTAGATTCTGATGTCTTCCATTGGGTACTTGCTGCATCATACAAAGCTCTCAGTATGAAAATTGTTCTCTATCAATTCTCACGTTCTCTGACTGTAGTCTGCATCGAAGTTATTGTTCATAATGTCCATTACTCCCTCTACACAATGTAACTGAACTTTATACAGAAGCTACCAGATGCTTCTAGAAGCTTCTACCCAGAAATCTGAAGAACTAGTGACGCGACTCATCTAAAAATCTAAATTTGGCGGGAAGGACCGCTTCTCCATTTGCGCACGCTATACCAAACTTGTAGGCCACAAGAGAATGTACCGTTGTCCATTCCTCCATTTTTTGTTTCTTATTTCCCATACACCCATACTGCCATTTTTCCGCGAAAGCTAACGGACATTCCGCATCCTCCTCGACCAACGCAGAGAAGGAATACGTCAGTACCTAGCAAAATTTATATCCTCGCACAGTGCAGTGAACAGTAGAGAGCAGAAGTTGGTGATCAGAAAGGGCACTCAGAAATAAAATAACAAAATAAAACGCAGGTTACAAAGACACTTCGTCTGGCCATCACTATTAGACAGATGAACATGCAAAAGTTATTCTGAGGCCTAGAATTAATGAAAGAGTTAGCAAAATTAACATGTCTTTCAAAAAATTACAATAATAATAGTAATAACACACACACATACACTAATGAAAACTACTACCATACTAATCAATGCACTAAGCAACACTAACGCTAATGCGACGGATGTCGTACACCTAATGAAATGTACTGGCTTTTTATGCAATGGCGAATATTTTCATGAAGCGACGCTGTTACGTGCCACATTTACCATTACTTCATGGTGAAAGATTGTAAAATAAAGCGAGTTCATCACCCTGTGTTTGATGAACTTATATAAAAAGGAACTCGGCGATTTTCATTGAGAAATTGCACTTTAAAATTTTTTTAACTTTGCTGTATCGTTGCATTGCTGAAGTAGATGTTGCATACTTTGTGCCATTGCTGTGGTACAAAGAATTGTTTTAGCAGATAAAGCTATATTGTATACAGGGTGATTCAAAAAGAATACCACAACTTCAGGAATTTAAAACTCTGCAACGACAAAAGGCAGAGCTAAGCACTATCTGTCGGCGAATTAAGGGAGCTATAAAGTTTCATTTAGTTGTACATTTGTTCGCCATTTCAGCCAATAAAGTTTTTGGTCCCTTTTTCTTCGAAGGTGCTACTGTAACTGGACTACAATATCTGGAGATGTTAGAGAATTGGGTGTTCCCTCAGCTCGAACAAGAAGCACAACAATTCATATTTCAGCAGGATGGAGCGCCACCACATTGGCACTTATCTGTCCGCAACTACCTGAACGTCAACTACCCGAGGCGATGGATCGCCCGCCAGGCAGCCCCCTGACAGAGCACTTCATCACTGGCCTCCAAGAAGCCCTGATCTTACCCCCTGCCACCTCTCCCAGCCACCATTGATGATCTGAAACGAGAAATAACAGCAGCTATCCAAACTGTTACGCCTGATATGCTACAGAGAGTGTGGAACGAGTTGGAGTATCGGGTTGTTATTGCTCGTGTGTCTGGAGGGGGCAATATTGAACATCTCTGAATTTGTTTTTGAGTGAAAAGAAAACCTTTTTAAATACTCTTTGTAATGATGTATAACAGAAGGTTATATTATGTTTCTTTCATTAAATACACATTTTTAAAGTTGTGGTATTCTTTTTGAATCACCCTGTATATTGATATTCTCCATGTTAAGTAACTTGTTATCAAAACCATCGGTCCGGTACCACTCCACCTTAATTCAAGGCATCATTTTGTTTCTTTTTGTTTTTCCTTTGCATTCTACTGTTTTTGTGTTGGTTAATATTTCAGAAAATGGATCACAAAAATAATATCTACAATTACAATTTTTCTCTGACTGCAAATGAAAACGTTTGTACAAGCAGTTTCCTGCGGGCTGCGACACTCAGAGAGGAGCTTACTTGTAACGTTAGAGAACACTGGCACATACTGAAAAATATCACAAACTGAAGTACTAAACAAAACTGCCATACAAGCAAACGAAAACTAGGCTGTGTCTACGTCTTACAGTATATATCTGAAACATATGTTAGTGTCGTAACTTCCTCATAGTCGGATACCAAGAGACACTATTTATCGCGACAACTATCCTTGTGAAATTGTGTACCCCTCGTATTCAAAATAGCTTTGAGTATTAATCACACAGGAATGAAGTAAAACGCAATTAAAATGTACAACCTTACAACACAAGTCTCTCTCCATGTACATATGTTCATCGTTACACGGTAGCAGCCCCTTTGTGTCCAACAATACTGGTGCATCAACGATATTAATAACATTACTTCTGTGCATCTAAATTTCCGCAATTACTGCGAACTGGACGGTGACAGACCCTGATACTGTGACCATGTTTTCCCCACTAACCACCGCGAGTGTCACAGTCTCCTCGAATCGGCTGCATTCATAGCAGGTAGTTCAGAGGGTCCGCACCTTGCTAATGGATGTGAACCTCGAATGTTTCCCTCGCCTCAGCTGTCTGCTGATTAACGTTACATCCTTAACTTTTAATATGCGAAGTGAAGCTCTGGTTTTAATACAAATATTTATGAAATACATTCATAAAATAAATATTTTTTAGATCGATACTTAGTAGGCATACACTAGTTTACACAACTCTTGAAGAATTGATAGACAAATACTTAATTGGCCGATGTGAATAAATCAGTGAGCTGATCGCGATGATTTCGACCTGGACGCCTCGTCCATCAATGCACAAAGCACTCTTGTTCCTGGCAACTCATTAAATAGGCCTGATTTAGACGCTTGTCTTGATATTAAACTCCTCTACGCGAGCTCGCTGCAAACGACGTGTGTTCGAGTTGTATTTAAGTCGTTCAAAATTCGCGTGCTTTAGTGCTTTGCAGAACTGCGTTCCCTTTAACGATGCATTTTGCATCCGAACTTCTTGTACAGACAATATACCTTTGTTCCCTCTTTTGAACTCATCATAAAACTTGTTGATCAGTTTCCACTTGTAATTTAATCATCAATAAATTCAAATGACCTAGACTCTTACATTCGTAATAAGTTTCAGATGTTTGTTACAGTGAAACGTCCTGGCAGTTTAAAACTGTATGCCGGACCGAAGTCGAACTCGAGTTCGACTCTCGGTTCAGTAAACAGATTCAGACTGCCGGGAAGTTTCATATCAGCACACACTCCGCTGCAGAGTGAAAATTTCATTCTGGCTGACGTATGTTGTCCGTTCCGAATTTTATATTATGTTTTTCAAACGTTTTGTTTTCGAGAATTTATAACCTTAGACACCTTCCGTTGTTCAAGAGTCCCAACGCGTGCTCCAGAAATCTGCTTGCAGATGCTTAATAACTACTTCATAATAACGCGCCCTACTGTCTTTTTCTGTACTCAGTTCAGGGGTAACTGAGCGTATATGCTCGGCGCTAGCAGTTACACTCCTGGAAATGGAAAAAAGAACACATTGACACCGGTGTGTCAGACCCACCATACTTGCTCCGGACACTGCGAGAGGGCTGTACAAGCAATGATCACACGCACGGCACAGCGGACACACCAGGAACCGCGGTGTTGGCCGTCGAATGGCGCTAGCTGCGCAGCATTTGTGCACCGCCGCCGTCAGTGTCAGCCAGTTTGCCGTGGCATACGGAGCTCCATCGCAGTCTTTAACACTGGTAGCATGCCGCGACAGCGTGGACGTGAACCGTATGTGCAGTTGACGGACTTTGAGCGAGGGCGTATAGTGGGCATGCGGGAGGCCGGGTGGACGTACCGCCGAATTGCTCAACACGTGGGGCGTGAGGTCTCCACAGTACATCGATGTTGTCGCCAGTGGTCGGCGGAAGGTGCACGTGCCCGTCGACCTGGGACCGGACCGCAGCGACGCACGGATGCACGCCAAGACCGTAGGATCCAACGCAGTGCCGTAGGGGACCGCACCGCCACTTCCCAGCAAATTAGGGACACTGTTGCTCCTGGGGTATCGGCGAGGACCATTTGCAACCGTCTCCATGAAGCTGGGCTACGGTCCTGCACACCGTTAGGCCGTCTTCCGCTCACGCCCCAACATCGTGCAGCCCTCCTCCAGTGGTGTCGCGACAGGCGTGAATGGAGGGACGAATGGAGACGTGTCGTCTTCAGCGATGAGAGTCGCTTCTGCCTTGGTGCCAATGATGGTCGTATGCGTGTTTGGCGCCGTGCAGATGAGCGCCACAATCAGGACTGCATACGACCGAGGCACACAGGGCCAACACCTGGCATCATGGTGTGGGGAGCGATCTCCTACACTGGCCGTACACCACTGGTGATCGTCGAGGGGACACTGAATAGTGCACGGTACATCCAAACCGTCATCGAACCCATCGTTCTACCATTCCTAGACCGGCAAGAGAACTTGCTGTTCCAACAGGACAATGCACGTCCGCATGTATCCCGTGCCACCCAACGTGCTCTAGAAGATGTAAGTCAACTACCCTGGCCAGCAAGATCTCCGGATCTGTCCCCCATTGAGCATGTTTGGGACTGGATGAAGCGTCGTCTCACGCGGTCTGCACGTCCAGCACGAACGCTGGTCCAACTGAGGCGCCAGGTGGAAATGGCATGGCAAGCCGTTCCACAGGACTACATCCAGCATCTCTACGATCGTCTCCATGGGAGAATAGCAGCCTGCATTGCTGCGAAAGGTGGATATACACTGTACTAGTGCCGACATTGTGCATGCTCTGTTGCCTGTGTCTATGTGCCTGTGGTTCTGTCAGTGTGATCATGTGATGTATCTGACCCCAGGAATGTGTCAATAAAGTTTCCCCTTCCTGGGACAATGTATTCACGGTGTTCTTATTTCAATTTCCAGGAGTGTATATATAACGCAAAAATTTCACTGCTCCACAGTTGGGACTAAGTACTTGCAGGTCTTCGAGACACGATGTGCAGACATAGTGTACCCGGAATTTATTTCTTCCAACTTGACAGCTCTTAGATTTATCTGTTCTTAAATAGTATAAGTCACAAGTGAGAGGGTTCCTGACTTCATGAATTTAGGCGAAATCTTTGAACCGACAGAGGGAGAGAAAATAGCACAGATGATTCAAATACGAAACATTAGAAGGTACGACGGTAAAACGTACATCTACAGCGAAAAATGTTTGTCCATACACACGAAAAGTTAGGCGCAATAACAAACATATCAAAACCAATGACCTGTAGGCTAGAGGAACAACTACACACCACAGAAACGGTGATCTGGAAGATATTCTGAAAGAAGAAAGAATGGAATGCAGTCTCGAAAAAAATTGAAAAACCTTGGAATGTCGCGGCAGAAATGAGGAAAAGAAAATTTGAAATTTTATAGGCATATCCACAGACTCTCGAGTACAAGTCCAACACAGTGCATAACACAGTTGTAGGATGGATCCAGTACATCAGAAACGATTGGGAAAAGAGAGATATAATTTCATCCCACAGTTTAAAGGGAAACTGACACAGACAAAAATTTTGCAAATTGGAAGTATTGCCAGCAAATGAAGTGACTATTAAACCAGGAACAAAGTGGACTGAAGAAAGACGAGTTGTTCTCAGAGAAAAAATTAGAGCTCCGGAGACTGAATTGTATCATCTTTGTGTGATCCAGCAGGGTCCTGTCGCTCTAATAATAATAATCAGCGAAACGTTCCTTTTGGGCAGACAGGGAGACGTCATGTAAGCAATCCCCTCTTCTTCTCCTCCTACCCCTTTCCCCATCCCTTCTCCCAATCATGGTGGCGTGGCTGTCCTCTGACGAACTGTACGTCAAATGAATCACTGTGATTTTTCGCAACTGCCAGTGTCCGTTCTTGCCAGTTCTTGCTTGCGGTGCAGAATGTGCCCTCGCAGAGCGAGAAATGCCGCCAGCAGAGATGCGTGACGTAGGCTGGGCCGTTCCTTTTTGCCTTTTTTGGGCTGCCGACCGTTTGGGCGTTATTTTTATTTCCGGCCATAGTGAGGCACGTCCGGCGCGAGGTCGGTTTTTTTAATGATGGTCCGGCGGCCGTCACACAGCTGTGTCCAGGAGGTCAGCGTTCGTTAGCGGCTGCGCCAGAGGACTCTCCACGGGCCCGAACCATCCGCCCGCGGTGCAGTGCAGTGCAGCTCCATCTTCCTCTGTAATACTCCAGCGCCGAGGAGATAAGAGTGCGCTTCCTGGGAGGAGCCACGCTGTGGCTGCGTATCGAAGTAAAGGTTGTACGTGAGACGAGTGAAATCACAATTACTGGTGTGCGACCGTTTCATGATACGATAGTTACCAATGTTCCTACCACTGTTGGATACTTTCTACATGAGGGTAACTAATGATGCAGGCAGTACGCAATTTTTTTTTTGTCATCAGTCTACTGACTGGTTTGATGCGGCCCGCCACGAATTCCTTTCCTGTGCTAACCTCATCATCTCAGGGTAGCACACCGAGCGAGGTGGCGCAGTGGTTAGCACACTGGACTCGCATTCGGGAGGACGACGGTTCAATCCCGTCTCCGGCCATCCTGATTTAGGTTTTCCGTGATTTCCCTAAATCGCTTCAGGCAAATGCCGGGATGGTTCCTTTGAAAGGGCACGGCCGATTTCCTTCCCCATCCTTCCCTCACCCGAGCTTGCGCTCCGTCTCTAATGACCTCGTTGTCGACGGGACGTTAAACACTAATATCCTCCTCCTCCTCAGGGTAGCACTTGCAAACTACGTCCTCATTTATTTGCTTCACGTATTCCAATCTCTGTCTTCCTCTACAATTGTTGCCCTCTACAGCTCCCTCTAGTACCATGGAAGTCATTCCCTCGTGTCTTAGCAGATGTCCTATCATCCTGTCCCTTCTCCTTATCAGTGTTTTCCACATATTCCTTTCCTCTCCGATTCTGCGTAGAACCTCCTCATTCCTTACCTTAACGGTCCACCTAATTTTCAACATTCGTCTATAGCACCACATCTCAAATGCTTCGATTCTCTTCTGTTCCGGTTTTCCCACAGTTCGTGTTTCACTACCATACAATGCTGTACTCCATACGTACATCCTCAGAAATTTCTTCCTCAAATTAAGGCCGGTATCTGATATTAGTAGACTTCTCTTGGCCAGAAATACCTTTTTTGCCATAGCGAGTCTGCTTTTGATGTCCTCCTTGCTCCGTCCGTCATTGGTTATTTTACTGCTTAGGTAGCAGAATTCCTTAACTTCATTGACTTCGTGACCATAAATTCTGATGTTAAGTTTCTCGCTGTTCTCATTTCTACTACTTCTCATTACCTTCGTCTTTCTCCGATTTACTCTCAAACCATACTGTGTACTCATTAGACTGTTCATTCCGTTCAATAGATCATTTATTTCTTCTTCACTTTCACTCAGGATAGCAATGTCATCAGCGAATCGTATCATTGATATCCTTTCACCTTGTATTTTAATTCCACTCCTGAACCTTTCTTTTATTTCCATCATTGCTTCCTCGATGTACAGATTGAAGAGTAGGGGCGAAAGGCTACAGCCTCGCCTTACACCCTTCTTAATACGAGCACTTCGTTCTTGATCGTCCACTCTTATTATCCCCTCTTGGTTGTTGTACATATTGTATATGACCCGTCTCTCCCTATAGCTTACCCCCACTTTTTTTCAGAATCTCGAACAGCTTGCACCATTTTATATTGTCAAACGCTTTTTCCAGGTCGACAAATCCTATGAAAGCGTCTTGATTTTTCTTTAGCCTTGCTTCCATTATTAACCGTAACGTCAGAAATGCCTCTCTCGTCCCTTTACTTTTCCTAAAGCCAAACTGATCGTCACCTAGCGCATTCCAATTTTCTTTTCCATTCTTCTGTATATTATTCTTGTAAGCAGCTTCGATGCATGAGCTATTAAGCTGATTGTGCGATAATTCTCGCACTTGTCAGCTCTTGCCGTCTTCGGAATTGTGTGGATGATGCTTTTCCGAAGGCAGATGGTATGTCGCCAGACTCACATATTCTACACATCAACGTGAATAGTCGTTTTATTGCCACTTCCCCCAACGATTTTCGAAATTCTGATGGAATGTTATCTATCCCTTCTGCCGCATTTGACCGTAAGTCGTCCAAAGCTCTTTTAAATTCCGACTCTAATACAGGATCCCCTATCTCTTCTAAATCGACTCCTGTTTCTTCTTCTATCACATCAGACAAATCTTCACCCTCAAAGAGGATTTCAATGTACTCTTTCCACCTATCTGCTCTCTCCTCTGCACTTAACAGTGGAATTCCCGTTGCACTCTTAATGTTACCACCGTTGCTTTTAATGTCACCAAACGTTGTTTCGACTTTCCTGTATGCTGAGTCTGTCCTTCGGACAATCGTATCTTTTTCGATGTCTTCACATTTTTCCTGCAGCCATTTCGGCTTAGCTTTCCTGCACTTCCTATTTATTTCATTCCTCAGCGACTTATATTTCTGTAATCCTGATTTTCCCGGAACATGTTTGTACTTCCTCCTTTCATTAATCAACTGAAGTATTACATCTGTTACCCATGGTTTCTTCGCAGCTGCCTTCTGTGCACCTATGTTTTCCTTCCCAACTTCTGTGATGGCCCTTTTTAGAGATGTACATTCCTCTTCAACTATACTGCCTACTGCGCTATTCCTTATTGCTGTATCTATAGCGTTAGAGAACTTCAAACGTATCTCGTCATTCCTTAGTACTTCCGTATCCCACTTCTTTGCGTATTGATTCTTCCTGACTAATGTCTTGAACTTCAGCCTACTCTTCATCACTACTATATTGTGATCTGAGTCTATATCTTCTCCTGGGTACGCCTTACAATCCAGTATCTGATTTCGGAATCTCTGTCTGACCATGATGTAATCTGATTGAAATCTTCCCGTATCTCCCGGCCTTTTCCAAGTATACCTTCTCCTCTTGTGATTCTTGAACAGGGTATTCGCTATTACTAGCTGAAACTTGTTACAGAATTCAATTAGTCTCTCTCCTCCTTCATTCCTCGTCCCAAGCCCATATTCTCCTGTAACCTTTTCTTCTACTTCTTCCCCTACAACTGCATTCCAGTCGCCCATGACTATTAGATTTTCGTCCCCCTTTACATACTGCATTACCCTTTCAATATCCTCATACACTTTCTGTATCTGTTCATCTTCAGCTTGCGACGTCGGCATGTATACCTGAACCATCGTTGTCGGTGTTGGTCAGCTGTCGATTCTGATTAGAACAACCCGGTCACTGAACTGTTCACAGTAACACACCCTCTGCCCTACCTTCCTATCCTACACCTGTTATACCATTTTCTGCTGCTGTTGATATTACCCGATACTCATCTGACCAGAAATCCTTGTCTTCCTTCCACTTCACTTCACTGACCCCTACTATATCTAGATTGAGAATTTGCATTTCCCTTTTCAGATTTTCTAGTTTCCCTACCACGTTCACGCTTCTGACATTCCACGCCCCGACTCGTAGAACGTTATCCTTTCGTAGATTATTCAATCTTTTTCTCATGGTATCCTCCCCATTGGCAGTCCCCTCCCGGAAATCCGAATGGGGGACTATTCCGGAATCTTTTGCCAATGGAGAGATCATCATGAAACTTCTTCAGTTACAGGCCACATGTCCTGTGGATACACGTTACGTGTCTTTAATGCAGTGGTTTCCATTGCCTTCTGCACCATCATGTCGTTGATTATTGCTGATTCTTCCGCCTTTAGGGGCAATTTCCCACCCCTAGGACAAGAGAGTGCCATGAACCTCTATCCGCTTCTCCGCCCTCTTTGACAAGGCCGTTGGCAGAATGAGGCTGACTTCTTATGCCGGAAGTCTTCGGCCGCCAATGCTAATTATTTATCAAAATTCAGGCAGTGGCGTGGATCGAACCCGGGACCGAAGAAGTTTTGATTATCAATCAAAGACGCTACCCCTAGACCGCAGTTGCATAGTCAGTATGCAGTAATAGCTGAAATTCAGATATTTCCACCATTGATTGATTGATTGATTTTAACGGGAGAGCTAAAACAGCTTAGGTCTGTCCCGCAACTGCCCGCACCGATATTAGGTTTATTGTGCGGTATCGCTCCCTGTATATCTAGTAAAGCCAACCAGTAGCCTTAAATAGTGCAAGGAGTCCCTCTACCAATTTTTTGTTAGACACAATTTCTTCAGGTCTAGTTGTCCCGAAGATACTGTATCTTTTATTCTCCAGTGCCATGCATTTGAAGATTAGGTGTGATGCAATTTCTTCACTCTCATCACATGTAATGCCGGAAATGCATATCCTCCTATTTCCATCTGTTGTACTATAAATTTTTTTCCCTGTTTTGTTACCTGAAGATATGACATTTCTTTGCCTCTGTATACTGTAATATATATACACTCCTGGAAATGGAAAAAAGAACACATTGACACCGGTGTGTCAGACCCACCATACTTGCTCCGGACACTGCGAGAGGGCTGTACAAGCAATGATCACACGCACGGCACAGCGGACACACCAGGAACCGCGGTGTTGGCCGTCGAATGGGGCTAGCTGCGCAGCATTTGTGCACCGCCGCCGTCAGTGTCTGCCAGTTTGCCGTGGCATACGGAGCTCCATCGCAGTCTATAACACTGGTAGCATGCCGCGACAGCGTAGACGTGAACCGTATGTGCAGTTGACGGACTTTGAGCGAGGGCGTATAGTGGGCATGCGGGAGGCCGGGTGGACGTACCGCCGAATTGCTCACTTGCCACTTCCCAGCAAATTAGGGACACTGTTGCTCCTGGGGTATCGGCGAGGACCATTCGCAACCGTCTCCATGAAGCTGGGCTACGGTCCCGCACACCGTTAGGCCGTCTTCCGCTCACGCCCCAACATCGTGCAGCCCTCCTCCAGTGGTGTCGCGACAGGCGTGAATGGAGGGACGAATGGAGACGTGTCGTCTTCAGCGATGAGAGTCGCTTCTGCCTTGGTGCCAATGATGGTCGTATGCGTGTTTGGCGCCGTGCAGTTGAGCGCCACAATCAGGACTGCATACGACCGAGGCACACAGGGCCAACACCCGGCATCATGGTGTGGGGAGCGATCTCCTACACTGGCCGTACACCACTGGTGATCGTCGAGGGGACACTGAATAGTGCACGGTACATCCAAACCGTCATCGAACCCATCGTTCTACCATTCCTAGACCGGCAAGGGAACTTGCTGTTCCAACAGGACAATGCACGTCCGCATGTATCTCGTGCCACCCAACGTGCTCTAGAAGGTGTAAGTCAACTACCCTGGCCAGCAAGATCTCCGGATCTGTCCCCCATTGAGCATGTTTGGGACTGGATGAAGCGTCGTCTCACGCGGTCTGCACGTCCAGCACGAACGCTGGTCCAACTGAGGCGCCAGGTGGAAATGGCAAGGCAAGCCGTTCCACAGGACTACATCCAGCATCTCTACGATCGTCTCCATGGGAGAGTAGCAGCCTGCATTGCTGCGAAAGGTGGATATACACTGTACTAGTGCCGACATTGTGCATGCTCTGTTGCCTGTGTCTATGTGCCTGTGGTTCTGTCAGTGTGATCATGTGATGTATCTGACCCCAGGAATGTGTCAATAAAGTTTCCCCTTCCTGGGACAATGAATTCACGGTGTTCTTATTTCAATTTCCAGGAGTATATATATATATATATATATATATATATATATATATATATATATATATATATATATATATATATATGCATTTGTGTCGCTGTATAATTGGTCTGTTTGGTAAATATTATTTGTATTCTTACGCTGGGTCTTGCCTAGGGAAAACTATGCTATCGAACGATTACATCGATAGCTCGTGTAGAGAACCTGAGTGTTTAGGATCTTTGATAGTGTCTGGCTGGAGAAGCGCGGTGGAGCAGGTGTGTTGTGTGACGCTCCCGCGAGTTGTCGCGCTTTCGGGTTTTGGCAGCATGTAATTGCGCTCGACTTGCTATGATAGTTTCTGACACTGTGTCGCGGACGGGAAACATTAGCTGGCGCACATCAAGAGCCCGTTTCGCCTGGTGACCGTGTCGAGAAGGAGGCGCGCCAACATCCAGCTTCTGCAACAGCGACGGCCGACAATGAGTGACTGTCGCCACCTCCCCGATCGACGACTACAAACCTTCAATCAACCAACAAGGAAGACTAAAAGCACGTAAAGTTTTAGAACTGTATGGCAGACCTCAGCTTTTAAAATTGTTGCATCACAAAATTACAGCAACTTAGCATGAACCTTTGTTGCTCATTGTCCCAATTGCATTACCAAGTAGGGTCCCTTCCTTTCCCGGAATGAACCCGAGTGTCGTTGAAATTCAAACGCCAGCATTAGAGTAATATCATTCAATTTCACTGCTTTCATTTCAAAGTTCAGTTAAAGTATTCATAGCCGGCTATAATATTTAGATTACACAAGCACAAATTAAGAGTGCCAGTTTTGTTACCAATTTTAGCTTACCTGCGACTGCAGCTCAGCTTGGTACGTACTAAATTTTACTATTGTTAATTCTTCAGAATCATTTAATTTAAGGTAAAAGTTAAATCTCTTGTTTCTAAATTGCGTAGATTCAAGTAGCTTTTGAAATGATTGTTGAGGTAGCCCAAGACTAACTTTATTTTATTGAATTTCGTAGTGCTTCAGAAACAAAGTTCACTATTAAATTCAGTCACTAAATTAACTTTCAGTTTTCCGGTTTTATTAATTCTTTTGCTAAATTGAGTCATATTGTAGCGAAATTTATTACTTCTAACAAACATTCAGTTTTCACACAACACGTGTCAACCTTCAGTTGCCACGCTTTTAGTGCTAATTATATGTGCATTAATCTTTCATTTTCAGTTATCATAGCAGTTGTCCATAGTACTGGCGACCGTAATTGTCCCCAAATCTCAAATATCCAATTAACGCCAATTAATTGTTAACGTAACGATCGCACATTTACTTTCTTCATTAATTTTACCCTTTTCTCAAAATTAATTTCCACCAGTTCCATTTGCATTTTTTCATTTAGATGTAACCCTTTCCTCCCTCTTTACCGACAAATTAATTTCGGTGACAATAGTTTTTCCCAAATTTCCATTAGGTGCACGCGGTTTAATTTTTCACTGTCATTAAGGTCGATAAGTGAGGGGGAGGTTACACACAGATCCTACATTTAGGGTCCTCTTCCGTTATACCCAATGTGTGTAGGTGTTTTTTGAAGTTCCCATGGCCGGTCACAAGTCCAGTCATAAGTTTGATCTCTTTCCTTTTCAATCCCAGGTTTACAGAGCTTCTTTTAAAACCTGGCTTGGACATAATTACCTTACCATGTTTTTGTATATGGACCTTGGTCCCATATCCTACGTGCTGTTTCCTAAGCCAGTCCCGTAGTTCTAATTTGATCATAGCCTTGGTGATTGTCGAGACAGGCTGCGGTCCAATAAATGCAGTTGTTGCCTCCTAGCCAATCTATCGGCTTGTCCATTGCCACAGGTCCCTGAGTGGCCAGGGTCCCTGGGACCCACAGTAGGTTCACCCTATTGCTTCCCTCTAGCTCCACCCTGTGGCAATTGGCAGCAATCTTAGATCTTGTTGCAGGAGTTGCCAATGATTTCAGGGTTGCCTGGCTGTCTGAATAGATGTAGATGCTACGGTCATTGTAGCTCCTACGTATATTTTCCTCCACACATGCCCTGATTGCAGTAATTTCGGCTTGGAATACAGAGGCCAGTTTCACTATAAAGATGATGCTCTCCTGTCTTGGCTGAACCCTTTACAACCCTGCAGCATGGCTTCCAGTTATTATGTTGTAAGGCTTCTCGAAGCAGTTGGGAGTTATTATATAGTCGGCAGGCATTTCCCCAGCCGTACCTATATTTACCTCACTCATATCCAGCATGGCTTCCGTTCCAGCGGTTGGTGTGCTGCTAATTCCGCCCGTTATGGCTAAGCAGGTTGTACGTTAGACGTGTGAAATCACAATTTCTGGTGTGTGACCGCTTCATGTTATGATAAAATTACCAATGTTCCTGCTAGTTGCATACTTTCTACATGAGGGTAACTAATGCTACAGGCAGTATGCAATAATAGCTGAAATGCAGCTATTTCCACCCTACACCATCTGACAAAAGTACATGCACACTCCTACGCAATGAGGACTTGATCACCAACTGTTATCGTGAGAGTCGAACCCAGCAGTACAAACGAAGGCAGGGAAATATTAACAGCAGAATGGTGCGATGAGGAAAGTTTAGTGGCTTCGGACGATGGCTAGTCATTGCATGATGTCACCAGAGTAACAAATCCATAAGGGACATTTCAACCAATCTTTAATGGCCCAAGTTGACTATGCTGGTGTGTTCGTGAAATGGGGACACTAGGGAGCGACCACATCTAAATCAGGACCTGGCAGACGTGATGTACTGACGGACTGCGGCAGTCGAGCATTGTGGAGGGTAGCTGTGAAGAATCGCATGAAATCAGCGGAATGAATCACTAGAGAGTTCCAGAATGTTAACAGCAGTAAAGAAGCAGAACGACTGCCCGCAGGGAGTTAAATAAAATGGCGTGTAATGGTTGATCAGGTCCTCATATGTCTTACATTTCCGAAGCCAGTGCTAATCGACGCTTGATATAGTGTAAAGAACAACGCACTGGACAATGCATGACTGGAAATCAGTGATCTCAATTGGAGAATCGCGCTATATCCTGTGACAGCCCGGTCGAATCGTTGGATATGGTGAATTCCTTGGAGACGTTGCCTGTCATCAAGTGTGTCCAGGTTGAAGTATGTTACAATATGAGACTGTTTTCATAGTGTGTGTAAGTAATCTCCTTACTAAGCTTAAGAAAACGCTAAATGCTCACAGATATGAACATATTATACAATATTGTGTACTGTCTGCAGTAGAGGAACTGTTCGGAGGCGATGACCGTATTACCATGATAGTGCACCCTATTATGAAGCAATAAATATAATTCAACAACTTGTGGTCAGTTAACATTCCTGAAATGGATTGCCCAGTGCCTTGGTCTGAACACAGTGAAACAATTTTTGGATAGAATTTCGACTTCACTTGCGACCTCAGCGTTCAACATCAATACCTTCTCTGGTTTCGGACCTGGAGGAAGAATGAGCTGCCATTCTTCCATATTCAGACACCTCCGTCGCAGCATTCACCTCAGAGCTGAAACCATCGCAAAGGTGAAGATTGAACACACTCTATATTAATGTATTGTAATGCACGTACGGATGCTGCTGACAAGTACGGATGCTGCAATGAAGCGGCCATACACGCGAAAGATTTTTATTCAGATTTAACGCAGTTGAACTATGTAACAGACATCCTGACATCTTGTAACATTCCGGTTTCCTAAAGATAACAATAAGTATGAGACACCTGAGTACGATTCTTGTGTGTGTGTGTGTGTGTGTGTGTGTGTGTGTGAGAGAGAGAGAGAGAGAGAGAGAGAGAGAGAGAGAGAGAGAGAGAGAGAAGAGAGAAGAGAGAGAGAGAGAGAGAGAGAGAGACAGACAGACAGACAGAGAGAGCGCGTCACGATACGGTATTTTTAAACTTCCGACGTTCGGCTACTATTGCACGCAGCCTTCATTATAATGGCGGCTGATGAAGGTTTCCCGCAATAGCAGCCGAAATGTCGAAAGTTTTATCACCTTTTACCGACCTCCCAATTCATATCATACAGATGCTGAATGGTTCAAAGGAAACTTGAGTTTGATTTCAAACACGTACCCGACTCATACAATAATAGTTGGTGGTGACTTTAATTTACCCTCGATATGCTGGCGAAAATACATGTTTAATTCCGGAGGTACGCATAAAATATCATCCCAAATTGTGCTAAACGCATTCTCTGAAAATAATTTCGAGCAGTTAGTTCATGAGCCCACGTGAATAGCAAACGGTCGTGAGAACACTCGTGACCTGTTAGCAACAAGTAATTCTGAGTCAGTAACGAGCATCAAAACCAATTCAGGGATTAGTGCATACAGGATTGTCGTAGCGAAATTGGATACTGTAATCCCCAAATCCTCGAAAAATAAGCGAAAAATATACCTATTCAAAAAAGCAGATAAAAGTTCACTTGACGCCTTCCTGAGAGACAATCTCCATTCATTCCAAATGATTAATATTAGTGTAGACCAGATGTGGCTTAGATTCAAAGAAATAGTATCGAAAGATTTATACCAAATAAATTAACAAACGACGGAGCTGATCCTCCTTGGTACACAAAACGGATTAGAACACTGTTGCAGAAACAACGAAACAAACATGCCAAATTTAAACAGACGCAAAATCCCCCAGAGTGTCGATCCTTTGCAGAAGCTCGAAATTTAGCGCGGAGTTGAATGCGAGATGCTTATAACAGTTTCCACAACGAAACTTTGTCTCGAAAACTTCTCTTCGTATGTGAAGTATGTTAGCGCAAGAAACAATCAAAGCCTTCTCTGCGCGATAGCAATGGAGATAATATCGAAGACAGTGCTGCCAAAGCAGAGTTACTAAACACAGCCTTCCGAAATGCCTTCACAAGACGAAGTTAGTATTCCAGAATTCAAATCGAGAACAACTGCCAACATGACTAACACAGAAGTAAATATACTCGGAGTAGTGAAACAACTTAAATCACTTAATAAAATCAATTCTTCTGGTCCTGACTGTACACCAATTAGGTTCCTTTCGGAGTATGCTGATGCATTAGTTCCATACTTAACAGCCATATACAACCGTCCGCTCGACGGAAGATTCGTTCCCAAAGACTGTAAAGTTGCACAGGTCACACCAATATTCAAGAAACGTAGTTGGAGTAATCCACTAAATTACAGGCCCATATCGTTAACGTCGATTTGCAGCAGGATTTTGGAACATATATTGTGTTCGAACATTATGAATTACCTCGAAGAAAACGGTCTATTGACACACAGTCAACATGGGTTTAAAAAACATCGTTCTTGTGAAACACAACTAGCTCTTTATTCACGTGAAGTGTTGAGTGCTATTGACAAGGGATTTCAGATCGATTCCGTATTTCTGGATTTCGGGAAGGGTTTTGACACCGTACCACACAAGCCGTTCGTAATGGAATTGCGTGTTTATAGAATATCGTCTCAGTTATGTGACTGGATTTGTGATATCATGTCAGAGAGGTCACAGTCGTAGTAATTCACGGAAAGTCATCGACTAAAACGGAAGTGATTTCTGGCGTTCCTCAAGGTAGTGTTATAGGCCCTTTGGTGTTCCTACTCTATATAAACGGTCTGGGAAACAACTGAGCAGCCGTCTTCTGTTGTTTTCCAGATGACGCTGTCCTTTATCGAACAATAATCATAAGATCAATACAAACTGCAAAACGACTTAGAAAAGATATCTAAATGGTGCGAAAAGTGGCAGTTGTCGCTAAATAACCAAAAGTGTGAGGTCATCGACATGAGTGCTAAAAGAAACTCGTTAAACTTCGGTTACACGATAAATCAATCTAATCTAAAAGCCGTAAATTCAACTAAACACCTAGATATTACACTTACGAACAACTTAAACTGGAAGGAACACACAGATAATGTTGTGGATAAGGCTACCCGAAGACTGCGTTTTATTGGCAGGACACTTAGAAAATGTAACAGACATACTAAGGAGACTGCCTACACTACGCCTGTCCGTCCTCTTTCAGAATACTGCTGCGCGGTGTGGGATCCTTACCAGATAGGTCTGACGGAGTACATCGAAAAAGCTCAATGAAAGGGAGCACGTTTTGTATTGTCGCCAAATGTGGGAGAGAGTGTCACAGAAATGATACAGCATTTGCGCTGGACATCATTAAAAGAAAGGGGTTTTTCGTTGCGACGGAAAGTTCTCACGAAATTGCAATCACCAACTTTCTCCTCCGAATGCGAAAATATTTTGTTGACACCGACCTACACCTTTCCGATCGCCATGATAAAGGGAAATCAGAAGTCGTACGGAAAGATATAGTTGTTCATTCTTTCCGCGCGCTATACGAGATTGGAATAATTGAGAATTGTGAAGGTGGTTCGATGAACCCTCTGCCAGGCACTTAAATGTGATTTGCAGAGTATCCATGTAGATGTAGATGTAGAAGATATCACAACACCGGAAGCATCTTACTCAAGTGGACTCTCGGAGCAAAAACCAACTTTTCTAACGAGACATTAAGTATACAACAGTGTCCATAATAAGAACACGGGACAAAATTTTAGCCTTGCTGAGGAGACATCAAGATAGCCTGAAGTGCTTCAGGTTAGCTTGGGCTGCTTGGTGTTTTTTTGTACTTCACCTCATGCACCAAACGCTTAAATAAGTTGCCACCCTCCTTTTACATACAATGAATGTTGGTTACTGAATATTCGGTCGCAATTAAGTATTATTAATCACGGTCCAGTTAGTTTCTGCCCTGAATACGTGTGCCTTCTTCCCCCAACTTGGCTCAGATTTCGCCTCCTTACAGGCGGCATATAAAGCGGGTGAAAATTGACTTCTCTTTCACTCCACCACATATGAGATTCAGTTCACATTCCTACATTATCTTCAAACTTACAACTCAATACATGATAAATGATGACAGCTACCAACTCATATACTGCCTCTGTGTGCCACATGCGTAAATGATCTGATTTTTAACTTGATATTAACAATCGCAACGTATGAGGGGCCAAGAAAGTGGTCCTGACAGTCGGGATACCAGTTACTTTGGAATAAGGCTGGGCATCTCGGACATATTCGGAGTAGTGATCACCTTTGTGCTCATACGGCAAAGACTACCAAATCCACCTGTTAGTCCCTCAACCATTAGGGGCAAAGCTCAATGGGACCCGGGGCAAGTAAGGCTAGCAACCTGCTTCCCTGGTACGTTAAATGTGATGCTGGCAACAATCAGAGCAAAATGCCTCCGACCTTTGGAGGTGATGGAGTCCCACCTCTAATTAACAAACCAGGGACTCCTAAGATACGACTCCGCAAACGAATGGTAACGAGATGGGGAACTATTAATATCAGTTGGGGCTACTCTGGGAAGAAGGTAGAGCTGGCAGAGGCTGCAAGTAAGATGGGGTTGGACGTTTTAGCTGTTAGTGACATTCGGGTAAGGGGTGAGAAAGAAGAAAAAGTGGGAGAATACAAGGTCTACCTGTCAGGAGTCAAAGCAGGAATAGCACAATGTGGTGTAGGGCTTTACATCAGGAAAGAAATGGAACCCAGCGTAGTTGCAATAAGGTATGTAAACGAACGACTGATGTGGATAGATTTGACAGTGTCTAGCAAGAAAATTAGGATTGTGTCAGTATATTCGAATTGTGAAAGGACAGATCAAGATATGATGGATAGTTTTTTGACGCACTCAGTGATGTTGTTAGAGTAAAGGACAAGGACAGTGTTCTGCTCATGGGTAATTTTAATCCCAGGATTTGAAAACGGACAGAAGGGTATGAAAATGTTATGCGTAAATTTGGAGAGGATATGGAGGCCAACTGGAATGGGAAACAACTCTTGGATTTCTGTGGCAGTATGGGCTTAGTAATCACAAACTCCTTTTTTAAACATAAAAACATTCACCAGTATACCTCGGAAGGCAGGGGAACCAGATCTGTCATTGACTATATAATAACAGATCAGGAATTCAGGAAGGCTGTGAGGGACACATGTGTATTCAGGGGATTCTTTGATGACACTGATCACTATTTAATCTGCAGTGAAATTGGTATTGTGAGGCCAAAGGTGCAGGAGGTCAGGTCCATATATAGGAGGATAAGAGTGGAGAAACTACAGGATAAGGAAATAAGGCACAACTACATAACAGTGATCTCAGAAAGGTACTAGTTAGTTGAATGTAGTCAATTACAGTCACTGGAAAAAGTAGGATGAAGCAAACAGCTTGGTAGAATGACACAGTCAAGGCATCCTGTAAAAGGAAAAAGAAGGCGCATCAAAAATGGCTACAAACTAGAACTCAGGTAGACAGAGAAAGTTATGTTTAAGAAAGAAAGAAAGCCAACCAGATAATTGCAGTATCCAATAAGATATCTTGGGAATACTTTGGAAGCAGGTTGGAGACTTTGGGTCAAGCTGCTGGAAAACCAGTCTGGAGCGTAATTAGCAGTCTTCGAAAGGGAGTTAAGAAGGAAATGACAAGTATTTTGGACAGGTCAGGAAAACTGCTGGTGAATCCTGTTGATGCCTTGGGCAGATGGAGGGAATATTTGGAAGAGTTGCTCAATGTAGGTGAAAATACGATCAGTAATGTTTCAGATTTAGACGTACAATGGGATAGGAATGACGATGGAATTAGGATCACATTTGAGGAAGTGGAGAAAATGGTGAATAGATTGCAGTTCAATAAAGCGGCTGGGGTGGATGAAATTAAGTCGGAACTCATCAAATACAGTGGAATGTCAGGTCTTAAAAGGCTACACAGGATAAATGAAATGGCGTGGGAGTCGGGACAGGTTTCATCAGACTGGACGATAGCAGTAAACGCACCAACCTTCAATAATGGAAACAGAAAAGATTGTAACAACTACAGAGGTATCTCTTTAATCAGCGTTGTGGGTAAAATCTTCTAAGTTAATGTTGAAAGGAAAGGGCGAGTATTAGTTGAAGACAAATTGGATGAAAATCAGTGGGGGTTTAGGTAGGCCTCTTAGAGGTTGTCGGGACCAGATCTTTAGCTTACGGCACGTAATGAGAAGTGTTACGAGTGGAACAGGGAATTGTATCTATGCTTTATAGATCTAGAAACGGCATATGACCAGGTTCCTATGAGGAAGTTATTGTCTGTTCTACGAGATTATGGAATAGGAGGCAAACTTTTGCAAGCAATTAAAGGTCTTTACATAGATAGTGAGGCAGCAGTTAGAGTTGACGGTAAATTGAGTTCATGGTTCAGAGTAGTTTCAGGGGTAAGACAAGGCTGCAACCTGTCTCCTCTGTTGTTCATGTTATTTATGGATCACATGTTGAAAATAATAGACTGGCTGGGTGAGATTAAGATACCCGAACACAAAATAAGCAGCCTCGCTTATGCGGATGACTTAATTGTGAGGGCAGATTCCATTGAAAGTTTGCAAAGTAATATTTCAGTGCTAGATCAGGAATGTAAGGACTATGGTATGAAGATTAGCTTCTCCAAAACGAAAGTAATGTCAGTGAGAAAGAGATATAAACGGATTTAGTGCCAAATAGGAGGAACAAAGTTAGAACAGGTGGACGGTTTCAAGTACTTAGGATGCATATTCTCACAGGATGGCAACATAGTGAAAGAACTGGAAGCGAGGTGTAGCAAAGCTAATCTAATGAGCGCTCAGCTACGATCTACTCTCTTCTGCAGGAAGTAAGTCAGTACCAAGTCTACGTTATCTGTGCACCGTTCAATTTTTCGAGCAACTTTATTGTTTGGGAGCGAAAGCTGGGTGGATTCAGGTCACCTTATTAATACGGTTAAGGTTACGGATATGAAAGTAGCTAGGATGATTGCAGGTACTAGTAGATGGGAACAATGGCAGGAGGGCGTCCACAATGAGGAAATCAAAAGAAAACTGGGAATGAACTCTATAGATGTAGCAGTCAGGGCGAACAGGCTTAGATCGTGGGGTCATGTTACATGCATGGGAGAAGCAAGGTAACCCAAGAGACTCATGGGTTCAGCAGTAGAGGGTAGGAGTAATCGGGGTAGACCAAGGAGAAGGTACCTGGATTCGGTTAATAATGATTTTGAAATAATAGGCTTAATATCAGAAGAGGCACCAATGTTAGCACTGAATAGGGGTTCATGGAGGAATTTTATAAGGGGCACTATGCTCCCGACTAAACGCTGGAAGACATAATCAGTCTTAAATGATGATGATTAACAATCGCAATACATTTATTGCCTTTGACATTTCGCGTTCTTAGAATTCATGGAGTTCTTTCTTCCGCAAATCTCGCTCCATAGAAGTCCTACATCCAACTAGGCGGGTAGGGTCTTCTAACTGCTACCCACTTCCGCACAGTTACTGGATCGTTAACTAGGGTATCATCATCTACGATTTAAAACACCTCCAAAGAGTGGGGTGTTCACCGTCTATCGACTACTGTCAGTCACAGACATCTTTTTTCTGACATATGCATTTAAGAACGTGATACCTCTCATTCAGGAAATGGGGTGTATCTCTGCAACCCTTGTCTCTAGCCTTGATAATGTCATCAGTTTACCAATGAAGGGAGACCTCAAACATCTAAAGTTACGCCAGTAACTATCTGATTAGATCCCGTACAGGTTTGACTGCTACGTTTCCCCCACTGTTCGAAATGGTCACACATGTCTCTAAGGGACTAAGATCAGGTGATTTTGCAGGTCAGCCAAGGTACGTTAGTGCGCCACAGTATTCATCAAAGCAGCCCTGTGGTCAAGGCTGTCATGATTATGGATGAAGGGAGTGCCCACAGCATAATGTAGAAGGTCCAGACGAAAAGATATCTACTGGTCACCGGGAACATTGAAATAAACGTCGTGGTTAATATTCATGGTAACATGGATAATTGGGTACAACCCAAACTATGACAGCATCTTTAAAACATCACAGAACCGCCTCGGGACTGAACTATACGCTCCACATACAGCGGGTTATACGCTATATTGGGTGATTGGTGCATTCCTTGCCTTGCATAAATTAAAAATTAGAAAAATGCGATTTCCAAGACCACACTACACGCCCCCAATCATTTACCGTGTAGTTTTTGTGTTGCTTGGCCCACTGAAGTTGTGCAGTCTTACGTACCCCTGTGAGTTGTGAAGTTCCTAATTTTCATATGTTTAATTCTTGCAGTTCACTTCACAAAATCACTCGGAGAATAGTCGAGACTGACTTGTATTAGAAGGCAGCAGCAGTTGGGGATTACTTTTAGACAAGTAGACCAACTGGACAGTCGACACGATATTGAGCCGTGCATGGCTAATGTTCGTGCCATCTTTAGCATCTTGCTTTTACCGTACGAACTCATCGTCATTTTAATTTCAATTACTAAGGTCACTGCGTATCGATATGTCCACTGTCGTACTATCTATGGGTGACGGATAGTATTTCCGGGTCGTCTTGCGTCTGGCAGTCAGTTGGAGAGCGGAACTGGAGTCGTTGAGTCGGAACGCGGCAGAAGTGCAGTCGGGACGTAGCAGCGTCGAGGACGGAGCGCTAGGGAGGCGGGGACAGCCGGTACTTGACGACCGCTCGCAACACAGGATTAACTGTCCGGCGAACGGAGATGTCAGAGGGGTCGACCGTTGGTCGGTCGTTCAGTTGGTCGCCTCTTTGGGCGACGTGTGTTTGGTCTTTTGGCCGTTTCAGGGCCTCTTGCTGGACGTGGCTCGGTTCCTTCTTGTGCCGAAACCTTGTGGCCAATGGGCAGGAGTTACCTCTGCATGACTGGGTACGAGCCAATGTGTTCGGATCGCCGTCTCTCCCAGTTCCGTAGGGACATAGGGTTGAGTCGGATTGGACCTGCAGTGAGCTCCGGATAGTCAAGACTCGCCCGACCGTTGCTGACACACATGGTTTGAGTGGCAACGACCTTGGTTGGTTGTTGGTCGGACGTCTGGTCAGATGATATGTGTTTCGTCACCGACCGTCTTTCGGTTTTGTGTGTGTGTGTGTATCCGCCTGTGATTTGTTGTAGTAGTTCATCAGTGATTTGTTTTACTGGTGTTTGAGTTTCTTGTGGCAGTGTTTCGTGGAACACTGCGTACCCTGTGTCAGATCCACTGAGCAACGCTTTAAATGCTGTCTGCGTACTGCAGTAGCCAGTTGGTCGGCTGCGACAGAGCTGCGTGTGAGTGTTTTCTTACTGTGTTGATGCTGTCCGATACGGCGTGTAGTTCCACAGCCGTTGAGATGTTCATCTATGTCAGTAGTTATTGTGTCTTTGCTTATTAACACATCAATATTTGAAGACGAGTGTTACTGGCCTCTTCGCCTCGCTGGTCAGGCTCCCTTTCTCGCCTAAACTGGCGTTACAATTCTAGTCCGATCCTTGAAAACTTCTGACAACCTTTCAGTGTCTGTTACAGAGTAACCTCCCCGTTTGAGTTATAGTAATTTGGTCAATGTGTGGCCTTCAACCGAGTTTTAATATATCCTGAATTGATTTCCCTGTCTTGCCGTTAAGGCATGAGGTTTTTATCTTTTATGTGGGGCTTTCAGCCGAATTTTTTATGAGATGTTTTAAGATTAGGCTTTCTGCCTTTTAAATTGAAACTCCCTTCTAGGCCTTAAGCCGTTAAACATATTTTGTTATGTGGCCTTCAGCCAAGTATTAATATCTCTTAAATTAATGTTCTTGTCTTGACCTTATATCATAAGATTCTGATGCTTTTGTTTGCTTGAAATCTTTTAAGATAAGCCTTCTCCCTTTTGATGGAAATTTTTCTTATTGCTTAATATGCGGCCGCCATCCAAGTTCGATTAGGATTAAATTGCTAAGGCCTTCAGCCTGTTTAGATCGAATATTTAGAAAATATTGTTGGGTGAAACCTCCAGAAGAACCTTCTATGTTAATATCTTGCTTAGGCCTTGCGTCTTGGCTTTTGAGTGTGATCTACAGCCGATGTAAAGTTAATCAAAGGAGATCGATTAAAACCTTGAGTGTGTTGCTTTCTTGTGTTATACTGTATGTGCACAAATAAAGTTTGTATGTTCAGTGCAAATGACAGCAACCTATTTTGGTCTTTTTCCAGAACCTATTCGGCTCTGTCCTGCTAGCCCAGGTATTTCAGATATACCAACAAATCAGACCACTTTATTAAAGGTGTGGTCGTCACGCCCAGAGGCGATAGCTTCTTTCTGTCGCACGCATTTCGACCCATTTTACTCAGCAGGTTTCGTACAAGCGGCTTGCATTTGTCTAACAACATCGGTCTGTACCTAGCTGTAACTGACACAAGTGACTGGGAACGACACTATCGTCCAACATTGTGTGGTCATTCAAGCGTTCTGCTGGTAGCTGACAACGTACCTGGAAAGACTACATACGTGAGCTACAGTTCTACATGGCAGTTTTCAGGTATTTTCGACTTAGCTCCAAACTCCCTGTAATATAAAGAGGCCCCACCTGTGCCCATCTCTTTAAATTCTGGCGTTGTGATCGTCCGCGTACGACCTCTCCGGAGAGGAAAGTAATCCTGTAAGTATTCTACAAATCGATGCGAAATTTATTCATTGGCCCCTTCTCTGTGTTGTTCACACTGCCTATTGTAGGCTTCCGTTACATATCTGGTCTTCTCTGACACTAAAATTTATTCGAACTGCGTTTGAGTCCTAACTATTCGCGTCTCTGGACCACTGCGTAAAATAGTTAACTACATAGGAAACCAGGCTAGTTAAAAGTAAATTTCTGTTAGTTTAATTTATTGTCAAAAGTAGGAAAACTGGCAGAACTGAGGTAACGCGAATATCCAGCAAACATATCAATCGATAAAAGATCGATATCATTAATGAAAATTTAAGAACTTCAGTTGCTGCCTAAACTACCATTCATGCATTGAGTAGCAACCTGACTTTCGATTATAGAACATTTATTGAGTTAAGATGAGAGGAGTCATAGTAGTGAATCCTGCCAAAGAATCAATGTTAATAAAAACCGAGTGAAGGAAAAACTGTAGTATCATACGATTTCGAACAGAATATCACGACAAACGAACCACATGTTGGATTATCTCTGGACAATAATAATAGTTTATTCCACATTAATATTAAAGGAAATAATTTTCAACCGACAAAACATCGTGCTGTGATAAATGAACCATGTGTATTTTGAAGGAATTAACTCGGTGTGCATATGATACGCTAATCAAAAGTGTCAATTCATTTTGAAATCCGAATCGGCAGGATAGTAACTGTTAATGAGCATTTTTGGTGGTAACCACTAAACAGCGCAGTCGGCTTACAGCAATAATTTGATTCTTTAATTATTAACGAAAGAGACTTTAAAACTTTTGTGTAACCCCGAATACTTTGCCAAATTAGTGCAAAGAGCGTACATTATCAACAAATATTTACTGCAGCAACAGATAGTGTTGTGTCGCCTCGCTCTCTCGTACCTCACGAGGTGAAGAATACTGGCTGGGCATAAAAAAAAGGACATTACACTTACGCTGATCGTGGAAGCGCCAGCAGGTAGCAACAGGCGGCGTCACACTACACTTCCGTTAGCACAAGTGTGACCTGTGGCGTACGTAACAAGTGCCTCCGATATACAGTGGTCCGTGAACAGCAAGACCTGAGAGATATGCAAACTAGGGTAAACAGTTACAGTGCAAACAAAGTGGAATCAACTCCCTTCTGTAGCCGACGCCGTTAAAGCATGTCAATGCGGTGAGGTCCCCCTCGGAAATAGCCGGTTTGAATCATGGGGACGGGAAAATTTACGTTGGCGATATTTAGCCGGTGAGGGAAGGAGATGTTGAACCGTAAGAGCCTGGATGAATTCCAGAGCTACTCTGTAATGCGTTATGGAAGGAACGCATATGGCATGGGCGACAGTGATCCGCCTGTCGGTTGAGGAAGTTAATCTCGGAGGACCCTGCTATTCTGAAGGAGTAGACTACGTTCCAGCACCGAGTTTCACGCCCTCACCTCTCTCGCGATCACATAATACAAAGATCGAACCACGCTACACAGTCGTCTACAGTTAGTAGCTACACAACTCTCGCAGACGACGACTAATAGAACCAGTTTGCGCGGAAGAAAATTTTCATATTGCGCGTCTGAATGTACCGCCATGTATTTCAAAACCAACTAGGTCATAGGACTTCTTCTTTCAATTTTGATCGACTGGGTGGCGTTGATAAAATCTATGTCTGTCCAATTGAAAAGTCTTTTGTCCTATGTTTTAACGTCCTTTAACTTACAAATTCTGTATCTGCGACCAGTCATTGAAGCTTTAAAATACACTGAAGAGCCAAAGAAACTGATACACGAGCCTAATACCGTGTGTGGCCCCAGCAAGCACGCAGAAGTGCCGCAACAAGTCGTAGCATGGTCTCGACTGTCCTCTGACTTAGTGCCGTAGGGAAGTGACACCATGAATCCTGCAGGGATGTCCGTAAATCCGTAAGAGTACGACGGGGTGGAGATGACTCCTGAACAGCACGTTACAAGGCATCGCCGATATACTCCGTAATGTTCATGTCTATGGAGTTTGGAGGCCAGCGGAAGTATTTAAACTTAGATGAGTGTTTCATGAGCCACTCTGTAGCAGTTCTGGACGTGTGGAGTATCGCATTGTCCTGTTAGAATTGCCCGTTGGAATGTAAGTGAACATGAATGGATGCTGGTAATCAGACAGGATGGTTGCGCACGTGCCATGGTCAGAGTCTTATCTAGAGGTATCAGGGTTCCCATATCACTCCAACAGCACAGGCCCCACACCATTACAAAGCCTCACCAGCTTGAACAATTCCCTGCAGCGTGCATGGATTCGTGAAGTTGTCTGCATACCCGTACACCACCATCCGCTCGGTACAGCGAGACTCATCCGACCAGGCAACATGTTTGCAGTCCTCAACAGTACAATGTCGGTGTTGACGGACCCAGGCGAGGCGTAAAGCTTTGTGTCGTGCAGCCATCAAGGGTACACGAGTGGGCTTTCGGCACCGAAATCCGATATTGATGATGTTTCGTTGAATGGTTCCCATGCTGACACTTGTTGACGGCCCAGCATTGAATTATGCAGCAATTCGCGGAAGTGTTGCACTTCTGTGACGTTGAATGATTCTCTTCAGTCGTCGTCGATCCTGTTCTTGCACCATATTTTTCCGTTCACTGTCGGAGATTTGATATTTTACCGGATTCCCGATATTCACTGTACAGTCGTGAAATGGTTGTACATGAAAAACCTCACTTCATCCCTACCTCGGAGAGGCTGTGTCGCATCGCTCGTGCGCCGTCTTTAACACCACATTCAAACTCGCTTAAATCTTGATATTTATTTGTGCCATAACAAACACTATTTACACTGGAGTTAGTGTTTCCACTTTTGGAAATCCATTGTCAATTTTATCAGCTAAACATGGTGCAAAGGGCAACTCTACGTATCTCTGTAAGAGACTACACATAACTGTTAGTATAACTGATACGTTGTGGAGCTGTTACGTTGTTTCATTATCTTTGAGACATATGTCTATTAGAGGCATGGAATAATCCTTCGCTATACAATTCTAGTTTGATGGCAAAAATCGAAGCGTAAGTGTCACGAGTGCTCAAAATTTCTAATTTCTTATTTATTTTTTTTTCTTTTGGGGGGGGGGGGGGTGGCTTCTGATTATCCTTAAAATAATACACTGCTTATGGCGAACGATGATTCGTGACAGATTGCAGCGCAAGTGCGGCAACACAGTGATGATGCCTTATAAACTCAAAGGACCTCGCCTTAAGTTAATAGGTCGTGGGAAGTGTTTGTAGCAGTCACAACAAGCCTGTTTTAACTGTCTTCTCTGCCATTCACTTCAGACTATAGTATGTGTTTTGGGCACTAGGACTATTAAGAAAGCCTAAAAAGAATTCGGCGGGGCTGACTGTAACAGAACGGCAGTATACTGTCGAGCCACATTATTGTGATTACCAACCATATCCAACCATCGTTTCCTGTAGGGAATTTCCATATTATCTGGAATCAAGGGCGCCCATACCCGGGGGCGTCCCACCCTTGCTAGCTCTCAGGGAAAGGCAAAAATATAGTCATAGGTTGATTTTATTTCAAGAAAATGATTTAAAAGTTGGTCTCATGAAGGTTTTTAACAGGCTCTATACTGTAACTTATGGTTACATACATGTTACCATTTTCAGCGTTCGTTTTCCAAAACGTTAAAAGTACTCCATACTTCCAGGTCGAGCACCCTCTCGCTCCCTCCCCAACACCCCCCCTCCTTTCCCTGCCCCCTCTACAAAGTATCATGTGGTCACCATTGTTTGCAATCGATTCACTCTGGCAGCGTTTCGTCTATTCATTTATCTGTAGCTATGTTCGTCACGGTGTGTCCCAAAGATGTTGATTTTATAGCGGAGGTGGTCTCATAGATGTTCATTCTGACTATAAAATACTACATGCATTTCACTGTAGCTTGATGCGCTACTCATTCTCAGGAACTACGGCGGTTTTCAGTAGGAAGAGCAGTTATATTAATTACGTACATTTGCAAACAAAGGAATTTAAACTGAGCCCAGTGCACTCCCGTCGTTGTAGAACTGACCTGTGAACGTCATCTCTTTAAAAGGTCATTGACAGACAGTATTTGTGGACTATTCCTTAAATGCACAGGTCGGCTTTCACGTAAAATTGGCTTTTAAAATATAGTGGCCAAGTGTTATTTAGATAGATCTTCATTTGTTTTCATCAGGATGGCCGGTTGTCGTTCTAGAGCTTACAAATAAATAAAGCATAACTTCTACGCGGCATCAACTTCTAGGTGGGACCAAATGCGGATCCTCGTTTCATTACCTCCCTTCGTCCATGATTATCAAGAGTGTACACAAAAGTATACCATAATATACGAATGCCACCTAGACGTGACGATTACAGTTAACACAACTGACGTGCAAGTCGTCTAAATTGCATCTAATAGAGCGACTTGCATCAAGCGGAGAATATGGGTAACTCGTCATTGTCAGTTTTCTCCTGTCTTACAGGTTCTTCGCGTCTCAATTTATGGCGTCCCATGGCTTCCTTAGCACCGCTGCTGAATGAGCTGCCATTCAGCATATACGTAATGCCGGATCTGAAAACTTGGCCGCACTTATCGTTCATAGTGTACATATAAGTTCTACCTCATTTCTAAATATATCGGAATTTTTTTTGCTACGTTTCCCTACACATAGCAACTGTTTCCTTTCTCCTACTCTTCATAGTACTCTTCATTTATTACCTCGTGCATCTAACATTTTTTGCACATTATGCATAACCTTTATGCATAACCTTCAGTGCCTTTTTGTCTCCTTAATTCGTTTGAGCATCATTATTAATACATTTGCGGGTCTTTTCCGACATGTACATGTTTCATTCAAACTACAGATCACTCTTATTCATATGCTGCACCCTTCGGTCGTTAATCTGTTATCACGCCTAGGTATTTCACTGCGATTATGAAAGAAAAGTCCGGTCACGATTGTAGTAGGAGTTTAATTCGGTACGTGAGGCACGATCATGTTGGGGAGTTAGATAGTGTTTACTCGTTTCTAAATTACGTAGCAGGGAACGCCGTTTCACCTTTTCAGTGGCTGTCTTTTAGCCATTGCATGACACATGATACAAAAACTGAAACCAGACGTCAGTTACGAAGAAATCGCGGTTTTCCGCAGTTTTTATTGAAGCTACATTACAAACTGCGTCTCATTTCTGGATTAGAGTCGAGGAGAATGAGTGCAGATGAAACAAACCTTTAATCATACAAGAAGAACGAGTGCCTTGCTCGTTTGTTTTTTTTTTCTTCTTCTTCTCTGAATTCTTAATATAACTGGGCGTTGAGTTTGATCTCTGGGCACAAGGATAACTCCGTCACAGTGATAATAACACGCTTAGATGTGCACCAGTTTATATTTTTTATTAGTCGATCGCGTAACCATATAGAGGGGATAAGTCAACTCTGTTGGCAATATGATGGGGCAACTCAACACTGTTCTCAATCCGAAGGACGGAGATATCGCTTATTTCATGAAACAGAGGATATTGCAGCAACTATCCACTCTTCGCGTGCAAAACATACTTTCACAAATAATTGGTAGTAGGATGAAGCAGTGTTTCACCGACTGGTCGACTTCTTAGTGCCGAGAACGGTGGAGGAGAAAGTCAATCCCAATTAGAGCGAAATCAATGCATCTTTTCACGCAGCCAGACGGCGTGTCGATGTCTCATCGTTTAATGTCCCAAAAAATAGGCAAAAATGTCATGCTCGGTTATTCTATGGGAATGGTCGTGATGGCACAGCGCTCTCCACTCGGGGCAAGGAAAGTCTGTTGGAATGCATCCAAAGCACAGAGCAGGCCACAGCCTTTCTTCCTCTTTGATTGCTCAAGTCTCAGGAGACCTTTACTCTTTCTACTGAGATTCAGGGACAGCCTCCTGCCGACAAAGAGGACCCAGAGGCCATACCGGTAGAACACCTTCCCAGTGAGGAAAAGTAAAGCTTCCCTTCTAGCAAATGTTTCCGGTAGAAACAAAATAAAATTAACCAGGAAATGATGGCAAATAGTAATGAGTATCGTGTATAAATACACTCCTGGAAATGGAAAAAAGAACACATTGACACCGGTGTGTCAGACCCACCATACTTGCTCCGGACACTGCGAGAGGGCTGTACAAGCAATGATCACACGCACGGCACAGCGGACACATCAGGAACCGCGGTGTTGGCCATCGAATGGCGCTAGCTGCGCAGCATTTGTGCACCGCCGCCGTCAGTGTCAGCCAGTTTGCCATGGCATACGGAGCTCCATCGCAGTCTTTAACACTGGTAGCATGCCGCGACAGCGTGGACGTGAACCGTATGTGCAGTTGACGGACTTTGAGCGAGGGCGTATAGTGGGCATGCGGGAGGCCGGGTGGACGTACCGCCGAACTGCTCAACACGTGGGGCGTGAGGTCTCCACAGTACATCGATGTTGTCGCCAGTGGTCGGCAGGAGGTGCACGTGCCCGTCGACCTGGGACCGGACCGCAGCGACGCACGGATGCACGCCAAGACCGTAGGATCCTACGCAGTGCCGTAGGGGACCGCACCGCCACTTCCCAGCTAATTAGGGACACTGTTGCTCCTGGGGTATCGGCGAGGACCATTCGCAACCGTCTCCATGAAGCTGGGCTACGGTTCCGCACACCGTTAGGCCGTCTTCCGCTCACGCCCCAACATCGTGCAGCCCGCCTCCAGTGGTGTCGCGACAGGCGTGAATGGAGGGACGAATGGAGACGTGTCGTCTTCAGCGATGAGAGTCGCTTCTGCCTTGGTGCCAATGATGGTCGTATGCGTGTTTGGCGCCGTGCAGGTGAGCGCCACAATCAGGACTGCATACGACCGAGGCACACAGGGCCAACACCCGGCATCATGGTGTGGGGAGCGATCTACTACACTGGCCGTACACCACTGGTGATCGTCGAGGGGACACTGAATAGTGCACGGTACATCCAAACCGTCATCGAACCCATCGTTCTACCATTCCTAGACCGGCAAGGGAACTTGCTGTTCCAACAGGACAATGCACGTCCGCATGTATCCAGTGCCACCCAACGTGCTCTAGAAGGTGTAAGTCAACTACCCTGGCCAGCAAGATCTCCGGATCTATCCCCCATTGAGCATGTTTGGGACTGGATGAACCGTCGTCTCACGCGGTCTGCACGTCCAGCACGAACGCTGGTCCAACTGAGGCGCCAGGTGGAAATGGCATGGCAAGCCGTTCCACAGGACTACATCCAGCATCTCTACGTTCGTCTCCATGAGAGAATAGCAGCCTGCATTGCTGCGAAAGGTGGATATACACTGTACTATTGCCGACATTGTGCATGCTCTGTTGCCTGTGTCTATGTGCCTGTGGTTCTGTCAGTGTGATCATGTGATGTATCTGACCCCAGGAATGTGTCAATAAAGTTTCCCCTTCGTGGGACAATGAATTCACGGTGTTCTTATTTCAATTTCCAGGAGTGTATGTGAGAGTATGTGACATGTTTATATGTTCAAAAAACGGGAGGGACGTTCATCGAGCGGAGAATATCGTCATTGTCAGTTTTCTCCTGTCTTACAGGGCCTTCGCGTCTCAATTTATCGCGTCCCATGGCTTCCTTCTCAGCGTTGCTGAATGAGCTACCGTTCAGCATATACGTAATGCCGAATCTGAAAACTCTTCCTCGGCCGCTTCTCCTTGCACTTATTTCATAGCGTTCATATAATTCCTACCTCATTTCTAAATATATCCAGTTTTTTTTGTTACTTTTTACTTCACATAGCAACTGTCTCCATCCTCCTGCTCGTCAGAGTACTCTTTATTTCTTAGCCCGTTCATCTAACATTTTGTTTCACATTACGCGTAACCTTTAACACCAAAAGCCTTCCGTCTTTATCTTTCTTCCTCTTAGTGAACATTTCAGCAACGTGCGGGAGGACGCTCCATATAAAATACAATATCAGTCAGTCCTATTACCTTCTGCCCACATTATCTCTGAAAACTTTCCTTTTCCTACGAAATGCCTCTTTCGATGTAGCTGCTCCGGTTTTAATTTCTTCACTGCACTTCTAAATGGTTCAAAAGGTTCTGAGCACTATTTGACTTAACATCGGAGGTCATCAGTACCCTAGAACTCAGAACTACTTAAACCTAACCAACCTAAGGACATCACACACATCCATGCCCGAGGCAGGATTCGAACCTGCGACCGTAGCGGTCACGTGGTTCGAGACTGAAGCGCCTAGAACCACTCGGCCACACAGGCCGGCCATGTTCATATGTTGCTGAACGTCACTATAAAATAAGTCTTCACTGTTATTAAGTTTCACTTTCCACAGTAAACAAATATGTTACATTATTGTTGAAGAATCAAGTGTGCCAAGATCGAGAGTAATTCTTTTTATTACTATTACCAGTTTCAACAGATCTGTCATCAACAAAATGTTTAACTTTACAATATCCGAGGGTGACACCGTAGATCTGTGGAAACCAATAGTAGTAACAGGAAGAATTACTAGCGAGCTTGGCAGTCTTGATTCTTCAAGAAATATATAACCATCAGACAGCCCCAAAGACTGACCCACTGTCAAACATAAATAAACCTACTACAGCTGTAGTGTGTATGACTCTATGGCACAGCTCAGCATGTCTCTCCGAAAGCTTGCGTTCGTACATGAATACATAACACATTCTGAGATTTAAGTGTCGTTTGTAAAAATCTTAGAACATTTTCGATGACCCTCTTATTCATATACACTACTGGCCATTAAAATTCCTACACCACGAAGATGACGTGCTACAGACGCGAAATTTAACCGACAGGAAGAAGATGCTGTGGTATGGAAATGATTAGCGTTTCAGAGCATTCACGCAAGGTTGGCACCGGCGGTGACACCTACAACGTGCTGACATGAGGAAAGTTTCCACCCGATTTCTCATACTCAAACATCAGTTGAACGGCGTTGCCTGGTGAAACGTTGTTGTGATGCCTCGTGTAAGGAGGAGAAATGCGTACCATCACGTTTCCGACTTTGATAAAGGTCGGATTGTAGCCTATCGCGACTGCGGTTTATCATATCGCGACACTGCTGCTCGCGTTGTTCGAGATCCAATGATTGTTAGCAGAATATGGAATCGGTGGGTTCAGGAGGGTAATACGGAACGCCGTGCTGGATCCTAACAGCCTCTTGTTCGCATTGACGGCACTGTGAAGAGTTGACATTACATTTCAGATGTGTTACGACCCGTGGCTCTATCCTTCATTGGATCCCTGCGAAACCCTACATTTCAGCAGGATGATGCACGATCGCATGTTGCAGGTTGTGTACGGGCCTTTCTGGATAGAGAAAATGTTCGACTGCTGCCCTGGCCAGCACATTCTCCAGATCTCTCACCAATTGAAACGACTGGTCAATGGTGGCCGAGCAACTGGATCGTCACAATACGCCAGTCACTACTCGTGATGAACTGTGGTATCGTGCTGAAGCTGCATGGGCAGCTGTACCTGTACACATCATCCAAGATCTGTTTGACTCTATGCCCAGGCTTATAATGGCCGTTATTACGTCCAGAAGTGGTTGTTCTTGGTACTCATTTCTCAGGATCTATGCACCCAAACTGCGTGAAAAGTGTAATCACATGTCAGTTCTAGTATAATATATATGTCCTATGAATAGCCGTTTATCATCTGCATTTCTTCATGGTGTAGTAATTTTAATGGCCAGTAGTGTAGCTATCTCCATTATGTCCTTATCACGATTTATAAGGTCTACGCGCAGAAAGTAATGTTACACTTTGTTTATTTATCTCTCGATAATTCTGTGTCGTGCAAGATAAAATTTGTGCAGGAAGAGAAACAATATGATGACACCAGAAATACTGCATTTCAGCTGCGGATTCAGTATTTGATTGATTTATGGTCATGCACTAAAAACACAAAGTATCATGATTACGAACTCTTTCAGTGACGAAGCCGGCGTTTACAAATGCTGGATTTAGTCAATAGAAGGCAAGAAACTGATATCCAAAACTTCACATATTTTCAGATACGTTATCGTCCCTACTACTCGTCGATTTACTGCTCTGATAGAAAGGTATTCCTTGAGTTTTGCAGTACGACGAATTTAATTTCCAATGCTTCTGTAGTTCAGTGGCGTCGCAGCGGATCAGCTTTTGCAGCTGCCAGCTGGCGGGATTTGGCAGAGAAAGAGCAGGTTGAATGGCTTTGCATGAGAATCCGAGGAGTGGCCTGGCCTGTGTTTGCTTTTGGGGGCGCAGGTGCAGAGGTCGTGACGCGGGAGCGGTCAAGGGGCTTAAACAGCGGCCGCGGTCTGGCGCCGGAAGCGAGATTATCTCGGAGCGCAAGAACGGTACCCAGCCGAACGGCCGAGTTATGGGCATGTCTCAAGTCTCATCCCACGTGTTTATTTGCAGAGCGGACAAGTAAGGGTACTGTCCACCTGTTATTTCGCAATATGTGTGTGTGTGTGTGTGTGCTACATTTGCTACCATAAATTTAGCTAAAACTGGAACTCAGAAACCAATACAATTTACTATTGGTATGAGGTACATTGACATAGAAGAAAAGTTAATGTGCAGAACAAAATGAATATATTGATTGTAGTGATGTTTGCAACGCTTATCCAAAATGCTCATTGTTAGTACAGCTGCTCCAGAGTGACGTTATTGCATAAGCAATAACAGTATATCCTTTTAGAGGGAAAAAATTCATTCAGGAATGAAAAAATAGGAGTGAAAATCGAAGAAACTCGCTATCACACAGAGACATACTGTTAGATGTTAATCCAGAGTACCATTACTGAGTAGAGCTGGGAGTGGGAATTTTAAAAGGTGCCCGATTGACCTGCATGAAATATCTTCTAGCAGTCAACATTGTCAAAAGCTTTCTCTACGTCTACAAATGCTAGAAAAGTAGGTTTGCCTTTCCATAATTTAACTTCTAAGATAAGTCGTAGGGTCAGTATTGCCTCACTTGTTCCAACATCTCTACGTAATCCAAACGGATCTTCCACGAAGTCGGCTTCTACCAGTTTTTCCATTCGTCTCTAAAGACTTCGTGTTAGTATTTTGAAGCTGTGACTTATTAAACTGATAGTTCGGTAATTTTCACATCTGTCAACACCTGCTTTCTTTGGGACTGGAACTATTGTATTCATCTTGAAGTCTGAGGGTATTTCGCCTGTCTCATACATCTTGCTCACCAGATGGTAGAGTTTTTTCAGGGCTGGCTCTCCCAAGGCAATCAGTAGTTCTAATGGAATGTTGTCTACTCCCGGGGCCTTGTTTCGACTTAGGTCTTTCAGTGCTCTGTCAAACTCTGCACGCGGAATCATACCTCCCATTTCAGCTTCATCTACATCCTCTTACATTTCATAATATTGTTCTGAAGTACATCTCCCTTGTATACACCCTCTACGCACTCCTTCCACCTTTCTGTTTTCCCTTCTTTGCTTAGAACTGGGTTCCCATCTGAGCTCTTGATATTCATACAAGTGGTTCTCTTTTCTACATCTACATCTACATCCATACTCCGCAAGCCACTTGACGGTGTGTGGCGGAGGGTACCCCGAGTACCTCTATAGGTTCTCCCTTCTATTCCGGTCTCGTATTGTTCGTGGAAAGAAGGATTGTCGGCATGCTTCTGTGTGGGCTCTAATCTCTCTGATTTTATCCTCATGGCCTCTTCGCGAGATATACGTAGGAGGGAGAAATATAATGTTCTCGAAACTTTAACAAAAGCCCGTACCGAGCTACTGAGCGTCTCTCCTGCAGAGTCTTCCACTGGAGTTTTTCTATCATCTCCGTAACGCTTTCGCGATTACTAAATGATCCTGTAACGAAGCGCGCTGCTCTCCGTTGGATCTTCTCTATCTCTGCTATCAACCCTACCTGGTACGGATCCCACACTACTGAGCAGTATTCAAGCAGTGGGCGAACAAGCGTACTGTAACCTACTTCCTTTGTTTTCTTCTTCTACTGTATTTTTATCCCCATTCCTGTCAATCGTTCCCTAATTCTCTCCCTGAAACTCAGTTTATCCACGACCCATCTCCTTAAATTTCCACCTTTTTGCAGTTTCTTCAGTTTTAATCTACAGTTCATAACCAATAGATTGTGGGCAGAGTTCACATCTGCCCCTGGAAAAGTCTTAGAATTTAAAACCTGGTACCTGAATCTCGGTCTTACCATTATATAATCTATCTGATACCTTCTAGTATCTCCAGGATTCTTCGATGTATACAACCTTTTTTCATGATTCTTGAACAAAGTGTTAGCTATGATTAAGTTATGCTCTGTGCAAAATTCTACAGGGCGGCTTCCTCCTTCATTCCTTACCTCCACTCCATATTCACCTACTATGTTTCCTTCTCGTCCTTTTCCTACTATTGAATTCCAGTCTCCCATAATATTAAATTTTCGTCTCTCTTCACTACCTGAATAATTTCTTTTATCTCAGCATATGTTTCATCAATCTCTTGGACGTCTGTGGAACTAGTTCGCACATAAATTCCTACTACTGTGGTAGGCGTGGGCTTAATATCTATCGTCGTCGCAATAATTCGTTCACTATGCTGTTTGTAGTAGCTTACCCTCATACCTATTTTTTTATTTATTATTAAACCGACACCTTCATTACCCTTATTTGATTTTGTATTTATAAACCTGTATTCGTCTGACCAGAAGTCTTGTTCCTCCTGCCACCGAACTTCACTAATTCCCACTATATATAACTTTAACGTATCCATTTACCTTTTATATGGTCTACATTACTATTAATTCTGTCGGTGTTTCCATGGTTTTTATGCCTTTTTCGATCATTTTACCTACCAACATTAGCCTTGTTGCGTAAAAACGTTACATATTATCACACGCTCGAGAGTTATTTAGCCTATCGGCATACCACAACTTGTTCTCATTCTATTATGACCTTAAATGAAGTAATGTAAGCGCCCAGACCAGTCAGTCAAGTTTTCCTACATCATCGCTGAAAGCGTCAGTTCACTTGCTTGTACACCTGTGCCCCACGCTCCCAGACCTCCGGCGTAGCCGTCCAGAGAGTAGTGGTTGGCGTTCCTACCCTGCAGCTTCCCAGTTTGCTCGCGACTTCTACTTGCTTCGTCCCCCCGCCCCCCGGTATAATACATTTTGAGCTAAGATTGATTATTGGTCCCTCCACTTTCTCTAGTTCCTCCAACATACAGTAACTGAGCTCTTGCCGTCAATGATCCGACCGCATGTTATGTGTTACCAAATATTGTGAGTAGATCGCCCAGTTTCGGCAATTTGCTCTTTTGATTTTTAAACGTATCTTCCATTATACGTCGTCCCTCATACGTCGTCCCTCCGCTCCTTTGCATGAAGATGGGATTTTAAATTAAGAAACCACTCATGTTTTGAATAAATATTATTACAACTGATGCGGATCTCCCTAAATCAATTATCATGTCCCTCAGCTGCAGATATCTGAGTACCAAATCTTATATAACGTAATGGTACCTTAGCCAGTAGCGGCTAACTTTACAGTTATCATATGACTGTTGAAATGTGTAAATCAATTCTCAATTAGAGTGTAACAACCGTGCTATTTAGCGCTCTATTCCTACTTACACACCCATCCACCTACCAAATCACTTAACACGCCCTCCAACCACTTCGCTCTACACCGTACTCAACTGAAATGATAGTACAGAAAAATAAACAGTACAATCAAACGCTCTGCTCGCACGTACAAGTCGTGGGTTTCAAATCCTGATTAGTCCACACTCACGATTATGTTGTCTTTCTTTACCCTAAATCGATTTAGTTAAAGGCTATGATGTATTCGTTATAGAAGCAAAGGCCGATTTTCTCCCGCTTCCAATGAAACCAGAGCTTGTGAGAGGTATGTAATTATCTACAATTAATGTGGGTTTAAATATACAAAAGTCGCACTTTTGGATTTTTGATACGATTTATTCTACAATTAAGTAGTTTTCGAGTCACTGCAGCCTCAATATCAGATGGAGGTGTGTAGCTAGACAGTATGGTAGAGGGGCTGCCAAATCTATAGAAATTTAGTAATCGGTAAGGAAAAGTGTACGAAACGGAAATGTTGCTACGTTTTGAGTACTTCCAATTATTTAGTTGTCGACAGTACATTTCTTTTCTTCGTTCCTTATTTGCAGACAACGGTCTGAACAAACTGTAATAGTCTTTTTTTCCAATGTTTCTCTTCAATTTGGAGTACAGCAGCTGTAAAGTACTCCTGAGATGCCACAGAGGTGCACTGCCCGGTCAGAAACCAAGTAACTGGCTATACAACGTGGCTCAACAGTGAATTTCAAGGACGACGTGTGCTGCTCCGCACTGCACGTAACCTCAACGGCTGTATTCGAGAAGCTGTACAAAGTCTTTTGTCTTTCTCCTCCATCCCAGTGCTCAAGTTACGTTCAGGGCATTTTTACATGATGCACCGAAAAGATAAGGCTTATTCTCTGTATGATATAAGTTCAGGCGTATACGCCCTTTCATCTGGAGGTCCTTTACGAGACTTCGCGGAAATTTACGGTTGGACGGTTCATTCGTTATGTCCAGTGGACAAGACCTCTGATCTGTCGAAGCTGCCCCGAATTACACAGATCAGCTTCGCACTGGTAACAAGTATAATTGATTCGATGTTCAACTTAATTATTAATAATGGTTGCATCAGAAAAATGTGCGGTCAGTGAATTAAACTGATTGCGACATCCTCGAATGCATCTTAAAAGAACCAATCAATGACATATTATTATTGTTATTTTGGACCAATTTCAATCTTAACTCATCTAGTTGGCAAATATTATCAGCAGAAAATGGGAGGTTGCTTGTTCACGTAAGAAGTTACATTCAGAACTCCTATTGTATCAACTCCTATTGTTTCAGTCGTCGGGATTTTACAATAAACTTCAACTGATTGACATGATTTTGAAATCTACGCGGTTACAACTAAAAATTAATGCTCGTGTGCGTAGTACATATCTCCAATATCCCTCTGTTTGACCACGTCTGTGATGATTGATACACCCAATTAGGTTGGTTGCTGCCAGGTATGTTACGTGACTGCCATACGCTATGTCTACTCCACTGGCTTCTCCGTACACCCCAGTACGTCACATCAGAGATTAATTATGCGTCATCTCTTGATAACCGAAACCCAAGGCCTCGCGTACCAAATATGTTATCTGTGGTCATCGACAAACAAAAATATTCGTAACCTCCCACTCTGTCACTCCCGTCGCCTCCACTATGTGCATAATAAAGTGCCCTGATCCTTTCAAGATGGGAACTGAAACCTTCTTCTGTCAACCCTGTAACATTTCTCTAAGACTTAACGTGTATGGCCGGATTCCCTCTATCTAAAAGTAAAACAAAATCTCCGATTTTCTAACAGTTATGCCTCCTTCTTTTTCATTTTTCAGTGTCTCGCAACTTACTTTCCCGCCGGTCTCAATTACTTGTTTATCACGTTCCTGGCTCTTTCTCTATTCTACACATTCTGTTGCATCAAATGCTGCTGGAGCTCACAGTTTAAATCTACTCGTCTGTAATTAGTCTTTCTTATTGCGCTCCTCGTTAACGAATGTAGACTGTATTTTCCTTTTCACCACTACTTCTTTTACACCGACTTATAAATAATGGATTTTTATAGCATACGTAACATTCATATCGTAATAAATGTAATTTTGAATATGTAAAATGCTTGGTTAGTTGTAAGAAGCTGAAGGTCCTAATCTTAGCTGTTTAAAATCAATCAAACGTAAATAAGATGTGAAAGAAACAAGCGTTAGTACATACCCACTGCCAGTGTCAGTGTGGCAAGTACCGAGGTGTTATCATCACTTGGCTTATGAGAATAACGCTCCTAATGTATAATCGCACACAGGGTTTAACTGTAATTAGTTGTGCGAACGTGTTTATGGCATTAAGTTTTTAACGGTTTCTTGGTTTTCCTGTATAGTATTTAGCTTAAGCCACCAACGCACTACAAAATGGACTCTTCACTTTATTTCAGCGGACTGAATATGCAATAAAACAATGAAAGTTGTGTAACATCCACGAGATAAATTTTAGCTACAGTGCGACGAGAGGAAATTACGCCTCTATGAGTTATAAACATTATCTATCCGACATATGAAAAATCAGTGACATAAAACGACGACAAATATTAATTATTTATATAATATTTTATGGTGTAATTGGACATATCGATGTGTATCGTACAAAGACAATGATAATTGTAAATTCCTTTTATGATCTGCGTTTGTCTTCCTTTGTTTTTACCTTTTGTTGGTTGGCTTTTGTAGGTTGCGTTCGCAAGATGCATATCAAACTGAGGTCTGTTAAGAAATTGTAATTATTTGCTATTTATTACTTGAGAATAGAGTTCACTGTTATTATAAATATGAGTGAATAATTATTTGTAACTTTAATTTCTCTCTCTATAAGCATTACCTGTGTTAATTATTTCTTTCCGCTGCAAGGAGCGCAGCCATTGATGATAGCGATTTGTATCGCGTTTTTATCTGTTTCTTACGAAAGTATAAAAGGTTTGCTTGATGAAAATTAGTCTAAATAGAGCACAATATGAAAGTAAAGTTTAATAAGCATTTCAAACACTTATCCCGTTAAAAGGAAATTTGCTGTAATAATAGAAAGTCTCTATCGCCGCCATCTTAACAATTATCTCAGCGGCAAATTCTAATTACGCAGCTCTGCAGACATAAATACCGAAGGTAACAAAAATGTGTAAAAATAAATGTGCACCGGTGGCTCCGAACTCATTTTAATGAAAATAATTCGAATCAGATTGGTTCGTTAAAAACAGTGCTCATAGCACGATCCACATAACAAACTTTCCTTGCTGATGTATGGAGCCGAAATTAATTACGCACGGATTGCGAAGAATATTGTATCGGGTAACATACGTCAGTGTTGTGCGCGGCTGATATTCGGTGGTTTTAATGATCATTTAGCTGAAGACAACTGTTCCCATCACAGTCAATAGTTTATAGAATCTGTTGTATGAACTGTGATTTAGTGACACCTACACAACTTACAGACAACACTTTAACACATCGTTCACTTGGAGTTCTTTAGCAACTAGACCAAATGTTTAGCCGAGAGAAAAAATTATTTAGTAATTACTCACTGTAATGAAATAAGGTTATCATTTTCATGTACAAATTAGTTAAATAGCAAACCACTTAATAACACAGTGAACGCCACACTTGGTATAGGAAACTGCTGATATCTGATTTCACTTTAGATGTCAAGAGTCTGTCCTCCCATATTATCTTGATAATATCTGTCGCAAGGTCGGTGATTTTTGATCGAAAATAGTCGAAAATAATAAGAAATTTTCATTTTAGCGACTTCTGGCGATTTAGGTGCTCTTTCTGAAGCATTTAAGGGCTGTACAGCACACAAATAGAATGATTTCAATTCCACTTAGTTGTGCTGCGCTTAAATTTTGAATAAAAATGATCAGCAATTGCGACCCAAGACACCCAGTGTAAGAGGCAACCTTCTACCGCTAGTGGCATTGTCAAAGAGGGCGGAGAAGCGGATGGTGTTCCACGCAATCTCTTGCGCTTCGGGTGGGAAACTGCCCCTAAAAGGCTGAGGAATCAGCAGTGATCAACTACGTGAGATGTAGGAGGCAATGAAAACCACTGCACTATTTGGATATTTGTAAGGTGACTGTCAAGTGTAAGGTGACAATGAGAAAAAGACCGAATAATCGATGAAAAAGGTAACATTCGACTACACGGAGCGTTGAATGTCAGATGTCTTAAGGGGATACGGAATCGGATTTTGGGTTAAAAAATCGAATTTTTTTTTATTGGCGTATTATATTCTGCCATGTTTCCTCTTTAAAATGACGTATCATACATAGCTCTACTACAATTATAACTATTTTATTTTTATATATTTGTGAGATCGGGTATTGCGCTTTAGTTATACACGTCTCTCGTGGCTGACCATGAACTTTTTGGCAGTACCTTTAAAGTGACATGAATTCAAATATCCCGGTTTCCAGCGACTATTTATACACTAGTTGCCCGAAAATGTTTCTCTCTGGTTTTCTCAAGTTACTCTTTGACTTTGTGGCGGGACTGTTTTGTAAACAGTGTGATATAAGAAAGTAGTTGTTGTTGAGTTATTTCGTATTTAGTGCTTCATTTTTCGCAGTGAAAATGCCTAGAGCTAAAGCAAAAGTATTTAAAAAGCGTGTGAACTGGCAAAAGAAAAGAAATAATGATTCATTAGCAAAGCAAAGCAGTTCATCATCATCACTGTTGGAAAATGTGAATCCACTTATTACTGATTTGCCGAACGAACTTACACCAAATGAAAACAGTGCTTCTCATAAAAAACTAAGAGATTTGGAAGAGAAATATAATTTACTTGATAGAGGGAATGAAGTTTTTGAACTCATTGATACGAATATATTGTGTGAAGCTCTTGAAAACAGTTTGTGCTGCAAAAAATGTCATGGAAACGTTTCTCTGAAAGTAGAATCCCATGTTGGCCTGGCTGCCCAGTTTAATTTAATATGCAGTGTTTGTAAATACAGCTGTAAGTTTCCAAGTTCGGTTTCAGTAACTGTAAATAATGGATACAAGAAAACTGAACTTTATAGTGTAAATATTAGGTTAGTTTATGGATTGCGAGCAATTGGTAAGGGCAAAGCAGCTGGTGATATGCTATGTGGTGTTCTAAATCTTCCAAGTGCACCTTCAAAGTTTGAAGCTTACAATTATGTACTAGGATCTGCAGTTGAAGATGTAGCACAGAAGTCAATGCAGGTTGCTGTGGAAGAAGCAGTGGAAGAAAATGACGGCAGTCGTGACCTCACAGTGGCGTTTGATGGCACGTGGCAGAAAAGGGGCCACACCTCCAACAATGGTGTTGTAACAGCAACTAGTGTTGATACTGGCAAGGTTATTGATGTTGCAATAATGTCTAAATACTGAAGGTGCACAGGCAGGCTGAAAAATGAACACAGTGATGACTGTATTGCTAATTATTATGGTAGTAGTGGTGGCATGGAGGTTGCTGGGGTGAAGAAAATTTTTCATCGCTCTTCACAGTGGTATAATGTTCTCTATGTCAAATATCTGGGAGATGGTGACTCTAAAGCATTCAAAGAAGTTTTGGAAAGCAAACCATATGGGAACAGTGTAAATATAAGCAAACTTGAATGTATAGGACATGTGCAGAAGAGAATGGGTGCCAGGCTGAGAAGGTTAAAATCAGTTATGAAAGGGAAAAAACTAGATGATGGGAAAACCTTGGATGGCAGAGGAAGATTGACTGATTCCATAATAGACCACATTCAGAACTGCTATGGCCTTGCAATCAGGCAAAATACAGGCAATCTTGAAGAAATGAGGAGAGCTATATGGGCTTTATATTTCCACACCGCATCCACGGATGAGCATCCACAACATGGTTTGTGCCCCAAAGGTGAAAACAGCTGGTGTAAATACAATAGGGGACTAACAACAGGAGAGAAATACATTCACCACCACAGTCTACCATCAGCCATCATGGCAGAAATAAAGCCCATTTTCAGAGATCTGGCTGACAGAAGTCTTCTGATGAAATGTCTTCACGGAAAAACGCAGAACCCCAACGAGTGCTTGAATAGTGTGATATGGCATCGTCTCCCAAAAACAGTGTTTGTCGGAATTAATACACTACATTTTGGTGTGTATGATGCTGTGGCAACCTTCAATCTTGGAAATATAACTAAATGCCAGGTCCTTCAAAAGTTGGGTATGTGTGTTGGTTCCCGTACGGTACGTGCTATGTTCTTTTTAGATCAGCACAGACTAAGGCATGCTGATAATATAATCAAGACATTAGTGAAAAAAGCAAGACAGGTGCAGAGGGGTGCCAAAAGAAGACTTGAAGATGATTATGAAGACTGTGAAGGGGGTATTAGCTACGGATCAGGAATGTTTTAATCTTCTTTCTCCGTTTCCCGTAAGTTTACTTTTTACTTCACCTAGGAACATTATCTCAGGTACTGGTCAACCTAGAAGTCTGAAATTTTTATGACGTAGTGACATAGGTCCCTATTACATACTGAAACAACGATTTTTTAATTACTTGATTTACAAAAGACTTAGGGGTGATAGTCTAGTAAAAAGCGATGGAAAAAATTTACTTAAAAATAAATGTACAATATCTCTGTAAGAAAATACTTTGACAATAAACTGTTGTTTCAGTATTGTTGTAACATATGAATGCACATACAGTAAAATTTTTACCTCTCTGTCTCCAGTAGTTTGTGAGAAAATGTTCCCTATAGTAGGCATATATTAACATTGCGGGGATAGGTGATTCCGTATCCCCTTAAAGCGACAGGGATCTTGGAGAAAGGATTTCTCTTTAGACGAGTAGAGCAGAAAATGGCGTAACTGGAGTACCGATCATCATGAATATCGAGGCAGAACAGCGAGTTCCTATCAGCAGTTTAGTGATACTGCTATTCTCGTCAGAATCGACGGCAGGTCAGCTCCAACAACAATAGTTCAAACGTACATACCATCATCACAAGCAGATAAAGAAGACGTATAGAAAGTACGAGAAGATAATCAATGATTCACCCAGTATGTAAAGGAAGCTGATAATCTAGTGATCATCGTGAACTGAATGACGATGGTAGGGAAAAGAACAGGAGAAAGAGTTTGAAACGTCCCCTTTGAACAATTATACACGACTGACCTTAAACTGACACACAATATTTTGTTAGCGCAACGCAATCTGACTTTCAAAATTCCCTACAAAAGAATGGCCCAGACTAGCATTAAACTATACCTTTCACAAATCACTTACCTCACAAAATCTTCGCTGCTCAAGCTACTGCAATACAGCGAGCGCCACTACTGCCAGCTAAATAAAAGATTCAAACTACTGAAGGCACTAACTACTGATAGGGATAGTTAGCAAATGAAAGATATTAATAGAGAACAAACAATGTATTTACCTTGATATCATCATATATAAATATACCAGTTCATGAAAAATTACAAAACTCCGCCATCTCTCTCCCCACATCCACCACTGCTGGCGGCTCACCTCCAACTGCGCAACGCTACGCGCTGTTCACAGCCAGCTGCCGCTGCCCAACACTACAATGGCAGACAACAATGCAAACTAGCCACAGACTGCACACAGCACAGCCAGTGATTTTCATATTGAGCGCTACGTAACATTGCCAATAAGAAAACATAAACAGCCTACTTACATAGAGAAAACATAAACAGCCTACTTACATAGCCCCCATGCTCCCCACAAAAAATTTTACAAAATTTTTTTGGGCAGTGGCCAATAATGATTTGATAAAATTTTTCATAATTACAATAACAAAGAAATCAAATGCACACACTTATTGATACAATGTTGGTCAAAAGCTAAAATTTTCTCACAGTCCATAAAGATAGTCCTGATCATTCATTACAGTAGAATAGCAGTGTTTTTCTCAAAGTCTGAGCAGTAAAAGAAAATGCACATGGAAGTAGTGGATTTCCATGCAGTCTTGAAGAAGTAGTGTTGTCCTTCCAACGGAAAGACAGTGCTGACTCTCGACATGCAGACAAGTATTGGGTCACAACAGAGCAAACCCACTGCAGAGTCAGTCGAAGTTTTGATTTATTTAGCTGGCAGTAGTGGCGCTCGCTGTATTGCAGTAGCTTGAGCAGCGAAGATTTTGTGAGGTAAGTGATTTGTGAAAGGTATAGTTTAATGCTAGTCAGGGCCATTCTTTTGTAGGGAATTTTGAAAGTCAGATTGCGTTGCGCTAACAAAATATTGTGTGTCAGTTTAAGGTCAGTCGTGTATAATTGTTCAAAGGGGACGTTTCAAGTTTTCGGAGAAATGAGAGTGGAGAATTGAGTTCTGCATAACGTTTCACCTAGTAATAGCGAATACATAGTTCAGAAATCACAAGAGGAAAAGATATACTTGGAAGAAGCCCGGAAACTTGTGTATCGAAATAACCAGCAACCAGTTGCATAAAAGAAATTTTATCTCCTTACCGGTTTCAGTCACTTAGTGGCCCTCTTCAGACCTTTATAAGTGTCGTGTTATTGGCGAGTGCCAACAGTAAGATGCATACAGCACATTGCTGTGGTCATGTGGTTCACAGTGCCTGTACAAAAATGGTATAAAGTAGGCAATCAACAAGTGCAGGCATCATACAAGAGCAATGGCTACACGATGAGATTCCACCCAGATTACATCAGGATCAAATACAGATTTCGAAATCAGATATTGAACTGAAAGGCATAACCTGCTAAGGGTATAGACTCCGATCACAATTTAGTAGTAAAGAATAGACTGAGGTTTAAGGATTGAATGTGATGTGCCATGTCGACCGGTATATTCGTCTTACACGCGGCTAGAGAGACAAACTTGGCAGTGTGTCGTGCTGGTGCCGTGAGATGGCGGGTTGCGTGCGCACGTGATACGTGACGGACGAGTGGGAGTCACCTGGTGCGCGACCAGCAATGGGAAGACTTCTCCCAGCTGGTACACCAAGGAACTGCCTACAGGACATCGCCATGGTAGGCACAGGGTGTGCTCGCTGTGTGAACACAAGCAACTTGGCGAAGCGGTTGATGTCTTTTCCCGGAACAGTCAGTAAAAGCTGTAGGGAAAGACAGAGATTCGAAAACATCCAGCACATAATTGAGAAAATAGGAAGTACAAACACGTTCCGGGAAAATCAGGAATACAGAAATACAATTAGCTGAGGAGTGAAATAAATAGGAAGTGCAGGGAAGGTAAGACGACATGGCTGCAGGAAAAATGTGAAGACATCGAAAAAGATATGATTGTCGGAAGGACAGACTCAGCATACTGGAAAGTCAAAACAACCTTTGGTGACATTAAAAGCAACGGTGGTAACATTAAGAGTGCAACGGCAATTCCACTGTTAAATGCAGAGGAGAGAGCAGATAGGTGGAAAGAATACACTGAAAGCCTCTATGAGGGTGAAGATTTGTCTGATGTGATAGAAGAAGAAACAAGAGTCGATTTAGAAGAGATAGGGGATCCAGTATTAGAATCGGAATTTAAAAGAGCCTTGGAGGACTTACGGTCAAATAAGGCAGAAGGGATAGATAACATTCCATCAGAATTTCTAAAATCATTGGGGGAAGTGGCAACAAAACGACTATTCACGTTCGTGTGTAGAATATATGAGTCTGGCGATATACCATCTGACTTTCGGAAAAGCATCATCCACACAGTTCCGAAGACGGCAAGAGCTGACAAGTGCGAGAATTATCGCACAATCAGCTCAACAGCTAATGCATCGAAGCTGCTTACAAGAATAATATACAGAAGAATGGAAAAGAAAATTGAGAATGCGCTAGGTGACGATCAGTTTGGCGTTAGGAAAAGTAAAGGGACGAGAGAGGCAATTCTAATGTTACGGCTAATAATGGAAGCAAAGGTTAAATAAAAATCAGGACACTTTCATAGGATTTGTCGACCTGGAAAAAGCGTTCGACAATATAAAATGGTGCAAGCTGTTCGAGATTCTGAAAAAAGTAGAGGTAAGCTATAGGGAGTGACGGGTCATATACAATATGTACAATAACCAAGAGGGGATAATAAGAGTGGACGATCAAGAACGAAGTGCTCGTATTAAGAAGAGTGTAAGACAAGGCTGTAGCCTTTCGCCCCTACTCTTCAATCTGTACATCGAGGAAGCAATGATGGAAATAAAAGAAAGGTTCAGGAGTGGAATTAAAATACAAGGTGAAAGGATATCAATGATACGATTATTTGATGACATTGCTATCCTAAGTGAAGGTGAAGAAGAATTAAATGATCTGCTGAACGGAATGAACAGTCAAATGAGTACACAGTATGGATTGAGAGTAAACCGGAGAAAGACGAATGTAATGAGAAGTAGTAGAAATGAGAACAGCGAGAAACTTAACATCAGGATTGATGGTCACGAAGTCAATGAAGTTAAGGAATTCTGCTACCTAGGCAGTAAACTAACCAATGACGGACGGAGCAAGGAGGACATCAAAAACAGACTCGCTATGGCAAAGAAGTCATTTCTGGCGAAGAGAAGTCTACTAATATCAAATACCGGCCTTAATTTGAGGAAGAAATTTTTGAGGATGTACGTCTGGAGTACAGCATTGTATGGTAGTGAAACATGGACTGTGGGAAAACCGGAACAGAAGAGAATCGAAGCATTTGAGATGTGGTGCTATTGACGAATATTGAAAATTAGGTGGACTGATAAGGTAAGGAATGAGGAGGTTCTACGCAGAATCGGAGAGGAAAGGAATATGTGGAAAACACTGATAAGGAGAAGGGACAGGATGATAAGACATCCGCTAAGACATGAGGGAATGACTTCCATGGTACTAGAGGGAGCTGTAGAGGGCAAAAACTGTAGAGGAAGACAGAGATTGAGGACGTAGGTTGCAAGTGCTACTCTGAGTCGAAGGGGTTAGCACAGGAAAGGAATTCGTGGCAGGCCACATCAAACCAGTCAGTAGACTGATGACGAAACAAAAAAAAAAGGTTTCAGTTGCTACTCTGAAATGAAATGGTTGGCACGGGAGAGGAATTCGTGGCGTGTTGCATTAAACCAGTCGGAAGACTCATGACTAAAAAGAAAAAAAAAATAGTGTGGCGAGGGAGTGATACTGGCTTCTGCGCTTCAAGAGGATCACTACCCATGTGTTTAAGTAGACGACGGTTGCATCTTGACAGTTATGTGGTCCATTGTAATATACAGCGAAGGTCAGAGGTGGTTCTCCATGAAATACCACGCTCCCCAGGTCCCTCTCCAACATTAAGACCTTCTCCAGTTTCAGTTTTTGAGGGGGAATCGTGTGTTGTTCCTCCAAAAACATTCAGACGCATCATTCAAAGAGTCCCCAGCAGAGTTCCAAACCTCTTAAAGCTGATGGGTGGACGCAAAGCATATTAATGTCCGCTAACGGGGGTCCGGATGACTCGAATAATGTAGATCTTATGCAGTGCTGCTTAAGACAGTCTAATCCGAAATTTCCCATGATATCCTCTCACAGATGTCCACCCCGTTCCAATTTTAGCAGCCTCCAATCCATTCCCTTCTCTAAATGTGAACATTTTAGGTTAGGCTTTACCGTGACTGTCATTGACATTAAGTGAAACAACATGTTTTCTGTTACCAGTCACCAGTTTACTGATTTCCACGACGCGTTTCAAAGGTTTAAACCTCCATCATCGAGTGGATTTACATTAGTTAGTATGACATTCGTGTGTGTGTTGTGTTACGATTTTTTGGGGAACTTGTGGCACTGCCTCCAGTGGTCACAGGTTCCTTTCGCTGTCGTAACACATCACATGTATGCTGTCATATTTGTAAACAAATATGGCGCCATATGCGTTTACAAATACCGCTGCCGTCGGTGTTTTCTGTGTCTCATAGCTATAGATTCACACACATTAAACATTTAATTAAAGAATTACGTGGCAGAATTATATTTTTTCCATGACAAGTGAGTGTTGCAAAGACATTGTAATAGATAAAGGCGAGACACGCAAAACCAGTCACTAAATGCTAGTCGCTTCTGCTCGTACAGGGCTATTACAAATGATTGAAGCGATTGCATAAATTCATTGTAGCTCCATTCATTGACATATGGTCACGACACACTACAGATACGTAGAAAAACTCATAAAGTTTTGTTCGGCTGAAGCCGCACTTTAGGTTTCTGCGCTCTAGAGCGCAGTGAGACAAAATGGCGACAGGAGCCGAGAAAGCGTACGTCGTGCTTGAAATGCACTCACATCTGTTAGTCATAACAGTGCAACGACACTTCAGGACGAAGTTCAACAAAGATCCACCAACTGCTAACTCCATTCGGCGATGGTATGCGCAGTTTAATACTTCTGGATGCCTCTGTAAGGGGAAATCAACGGGTCGGCCTGCAGTGAGCGAAGAAACGGTTGAACGCGTGCGGGAATGTTTCACGCGTAGCCCGCGGAAGTCGACGAATAAAGCAAGCAGGCAGCCTAACGTACCGCAGCCGACGGTTTGGAAGATCTTACGGGAAAGACTAAAGCAGAAGCCTTACCGTTTAGCCCTGACACCCGATGACAAAGTCAAACGCTTTGAATTTTCTGCGCGGTTGCAACAGCTCATGGAAGAGGATGCGTTCAGTGCGAAACTTGTTTTCAGTGATGAAGCAACATTTTTTCTTAATGGTGAAGCGAACAGACACAATGTGCGAATGTGTGCGGTAGAGAATCCCCACGCATTCGTGCAGCAAATTCGCAATTCACGAAAAGTTAACGTGTTTTGTGCAATCTCACGGTTTAAAGTTTACGGCCCCTTTTTCTTCTGCGAAAAAAACGTTACAGGACACGTGTATCTGGACATGCTGGAAAATTGGCTCATGCCACAACTGGAGACCGGCAGCGCCGACTTCATCTTTCAACAGGATGGTGCTCCACCGCACTTCTATCATGATGTTCGGCATTTCTTAAACAGGAGATTGGAAAACCGATGGATCGGTCGTGGTGGAGATCTTGATCAGCAATTCATGTCATGGCCTCCACGCTCTCCCGACTTAACCCCATGCGATTTCTTTCTGTGGGGCTATGTGAAAGATTCAGTGTTTAAACCCCCTCTACCAAGAAACGTACCAGAACTGCGAGCTCGCATCAACGATGCTTTCGAACTTATTGATGGGGACATGCTGCGCCGAGTGTGGAAGGAACTTGATTATCGGCTTGATGTCTGCCGAATCGCTAAAGGGGCACATATCGAACATTTGTGAATGCGTAAAAAAACTTTTTGAGTTTTTGTATGTGTGTGCAAAGAATTGTGAAAATATCTCAAATAATAAAGTTATTGTAGAGCTGTGAAATCGCTTCAATCATTTGTAATAACCCTGTATATCATTTAGTAAGTCCAGTTTCATTTCCCGTCACCGTACTACAGTTTTATTTTGTGATTGTGTGTCACCTCATTGCACTTAGTGGAACACAGTTACGGTAACATGAAGTACGATGTGCTTAGCATAGTTGCCTTTCCTTGCATTGCAATTCGGCAAAGTTTTTCCTCTAGCTGGTTGGCTACTGAAATTCATTTTAGTATTCATCGTTTTCGAGAAGTTCCGACTTTCCGTTGCCACAAGGTAAGTTACGAGAGTTTGTTAGGGCCAGTTTAAAATAACTCTTATGATACAATAATATTATTTACAGACAAACATTGTATTTTAAATTATTATCAGAGGCAGTTCAGTAACGTTTCTGTTAGACATTCTTACTGTTACAGTGCAGTGCTTCCTCTTCACGTGTGTGTCATTCAATATGCTCAATTACACTCACTTTGGGTACGTAAATTTGTAGGGACTTTTAACAGAAGCATTTTGGACAATTATTTTTTTCAAAGTTCAGTTTGTAGTTTACTGCTGGATTTTTACTATGTTAGTTCTGTGTGTTGGTATTGCAATGCAAGTACTGTGACATCATGCAGTGTAGCACTGTTCTCTGCACTACACAACATGAAATTTCACATGATAGCTCCTCTAGCATATGGTTCTAGGTTTTATAATTATACTGACTGAAAAAAATCGCAACACCAAAAAGTAATTAATGTATACTAATGAGATTAATTTAACTGATTAACATTACGAGACTTCAGGTTAATGTAAGAGCGAGGAACGATATGGCAAATGTGAGATGCTGATATAGGTACCGGTATAACCGACAGAATGTTGCATGCAAATGTGCGTGCTTTGTTTTGTACAGGTAACGGATGTCAGTTTGTGGCCTGGAGTTAAATGCCTGTTGCACTTGGTCGGTCATTACAGGGACGGTTAATGCTGTTTGTGGATGACGCTGGAGTTGTCATCCGATGATGTCTATTACAATTATCCGGTCTGTTATGCCGTGGTCGGTTGATGAATTCTGTGGTGATTCCCAACGTTTCGTCACCGACTGCGGGAGACATCTTCAAGGGGGTCCGCAGCTTGATGGAAGGTCCAACACACACACTCGCTCGCTACTGACTGCCGCTAAATTCCGTGTCCGCACGCCCCCGCGCCGCGGCGTGACGTCACGTGTTTTGACAACGTCAGTGCAATTGGCCGCTGTCCGTCGCCGTCGCTCGCCGTTGCCATCACCCAGTAGTGGACGGGTGGTACACATCTTCTTCAACTCCGGCATCTATATACCGTTTAATTTGACGCCCTCCTTTCGGTTGAAATTATTTGGGTGTTTAGCGATTTCGATTGCCTCCCTGTAGAGCCTTTCGTAGTATCCGCTCGTGGCCGCTAGTACTTGCGTTTCCTCGAAACGAATATTGTGGTTCCCTGCTGGAAAGCATGCTCCGCAACAGCTGATCGTTCCGTTTCTCCTCTTCTACAATTTCCCGTGTGCTCTTCCAAACGTTAGTTCTTTTGGCGGTACCCACATAAACATCACCACAGCTGCATGGGATCCTATACACTCCAGATTTTTCCAATGGTTTGCGAGCGTCCTTGGCAGGCCTAAGGTATTCCTGTATCTTCCTGGTGGGCTTGTAAATTACGGTAATATTCCGCTTCGTCAAGATCCTCCCTATTCTTTCCGTTACATTTTTAACAAACGGCAGGAAAACCTTAGATTTTGCAGTAGCCTGTACGTCAGTATGATTTCTGCGTGGCTGCCTCAACGCACGTTTTATTTCGGCGGACGAATATCCGTTCTTCGTTAGTGCATTGTGGAGATGTTCCATCTCAGCGTCGAGCAACTCAGGTTCACAAATATTTCTAGCTCTGTCCGCTAACGTCTTGATAACACCCCGCTTCTGTTGTGGGTGGTGGTTCGAATCCCGGTGCAAATAACGGTCCGTGTGCGTGGGTTTGCGGTACACTGAGTGGCCCAAACTACCATTTTCGTTTCTAAACACAAGCACATCGAAGAAATGTAGTTTGCCGTCTACCTCCTCCTCCATTGTAAACTGAATTCTTGAGTTTATACTGTTCAGATGTTCGTGGAACCGGCTTAGTTCCTCCCTACCATGTCTCCACAACACAAACGTGTCATCCACGTATCGGAACCATACATTTGGTTTCTTGCTGGCAGTACCTAAGGCCTGTTCTTCGAATTTCTCCATAAAGAAGTTAGCAATTACGGGACTTAGGGGGCTTCCCATAGCCACGCCATCCGTTTGCTCATAAAACTGTTCATTCCACTTGAAGTATGTGGTCGTCAAACAACACTTAAGCAGCTCTAAAATATCGGCAGGAAAAATTCGATCCAGCTGTTCCAATGCATCATTAAGTGGAACCATGGTAAACAGCGATACCACATCGAAGCTGACCAATATGTCCTCCGGCTGGACCACTATGCCATTCAATCTGCTGATGAAATGTGTCGAATTCTTTATATACGAGTCCGAACGGCCCACATGTGGTTTTAACAGCGTAGTCAAAAACTTGGCTAACGAGTAGGTGGGCGAAACAATGGCACTTAGTATCGGTCTTAACGGAACATTTTCTTTATGAATTTTGGGCAATCCATAAAGCCTCGGTGGTAGCGCAACCGAACTGCAGAGACCTTTCTGCACACTCTCTTCAATGGAGGACTTTTTTATTATCCGCGACACAGTTCTGAGAACGTTGTTAGTGGGGTCCTTATTCAGCTTCCTATATGCTTGCGGATCCAGTAGATCCGTAATTTTTCTCTGATAGTCGGCCGCATCCATAACCACCGTTGCGCTTCCTTTGTCAGCTGGGAGAACCAAAATACTATCGTCGTCATTCAGGAGTTTTAAAGCTCTTCTCTCACCCACAGTTATATTGCTTTTCGGCGGTTTTGCATTGGCTAATATTCTCACTGTTTCTATACGGATTTCTTCAGCTGTTACAGAATCTACACTGCGAATTCCTGCTTCTACATTGGCTATAATTTCTTCCGTGGGCACAAACGCGGACTAACAGCAAAATTTCCTCCCTTGACAAGCACAGATGTCTCATCGTCAGATAACGAACGTTTGGACAAATTGATAACGGTCCGGGAAACGTCTAAATGCCGAACAGTCTGATTAGGTAGCAAATTATCAAACTTGTTCTTCTGTCTACTAGACGTCGTCAACATACGCTTCCCCATGGTATCATGCATTAGTCTATCAATTTTATCCCAGTCACCGCTGCACAGTTTATTAGTGATCGTAATATGGAGAGACATTAACTTACAGTTTGTGCTTGCCAAGTCCCGTCGGGTCTGCTGAATGCGCTCTCGTAGTAAGGCCTCCTCAGTCCGTTTGAAAATGCGTTCTGCCTTTCCCGAATAGAACAGAAACATCCGATGATGTCCCATATGTGCTCGATTGACGACGGATCTGGTGATCGAGCTGGCCAAGGCAACACATCGACACTCTGCAGAGCATGTTCTGTTACAACATCGGTCTGTGGGCGTGCGTGGAAAACACACCCTGGGATTCGTGAATGGCAGCACAACAGGCCTAATCAACAGTCTGACGCACAAATTTGTAGTCAGAGAGCGTAGGATAACCACGAGAGTGCTCTTGCTGTCACGCTCCAGGTGTAGGTCTAGTGTGTCTAACACGCGGGGAGGTTAGTTGCCGGCCCTCAACTGCTGTCCTACTAAGCAACCTACGACCATCGGTAGAACCAAGGCAGAAACAGCTGTCGGCAGGAAACACAACAGACCTTCAGCCTGCCCTCCAGTGAGCTCTCGGTTGACACAACTGAAAAAGCAATTGGCTGTTTTTTTGGGGTCAATGGAATGCACGAAACAGGGCGTCTGACTCGGAACTGTCATTGACAAAACAGATTTGTACCAAGGCGCTGTTCACTGTGGTGGCATCTGTTGCTCAAATTGCTACTGCAGATGTAGTTAGATGCACCAGAGCCATGCGCCGAACACGATGATCGCTTTGGGTAGTGCCAAGTTGCCGTTCAGAGTCCCAGGGTCTGGTCTTCTTGCGACCGTACATTTTACTGACCACCACTGCCAGCCGTAAGGTGGCTGCGTCCTTGCTAAGTCGTTCTGCAATATCGCAGAAGGAACATTCAGCTTGCGGTGGCCTTGTTACACAACCTCGCTCAAACTCGGTGAGTTGTTGACAATGGCGTCTTTGTCGCCTTATAGGAAACCTGGACTAACACGAACTCACCACGTCCAGTCTCAAAGGTAACTAACCCTTACTGCTGTTACAGCGTGAATTTGAAGCAAATTTTATTTGCATGCTCATAGTGGCGCTATTAGCCCCGCCCATGCGACTGGAACGAAATTTCAACAGTCATAATCTTTCACATGTAGAAACAGGCCTACCAACTTCCGTTCATGTCGCACAATTCCTTCTTGGGGACGCAATTTTTCTTTGCGTCAGTGTATTTTTATCAAAGTTAACTGTAGTTCAGTTCCGTCACCATCGGAGATGTTGCAGTCGGTGGTGAAATCTGCGTAGGGGCCGTATTAGAAAAAATGGAAGAAGCCCATGATGACAAGAAAAATTCCGACGTGTCCTTCTCGGTTTTTCCCAGCTGCTCATTCGGAAGTCAGAGGGTTTTTGCTATCAGATCTCTTTTGTACTTATCATACACAAGTTTCACTGAAATTAGGCAGCAAGGAATGAAAAACATGAAATCAGGATAATTAGCTGATGTCTCATGGTGTTTTAATTTTTCTGTACGTTTTTCGTTTCCAGCTTCAGCTCGTATCGGCAGTATATGAAAAAGAGAAAGCGAGGCAGCTCCATACTTCACATAGCAGGCCTTAGTAGGCGGCAAAAGCGTCTCTTGTGGCGCGCAGCTTCCAGTCTCGTCGCTGAAGATTTGGAAAAACGTATCGCCTTCCTTCCACTGTTTAAAAACAATTTCGATATGTTAGGTCTATTTTGTACTGGACAATTTGCGACCTAAAACGCACCAAACTTGAACTGGCCACAGCAAACTTTTCAAGTTATGTCCTCCTGCTTAGTTATTAACGGAGTATCGCAATGATGCCTGCCTCTCTTGCCCCACGGTCTAACGCGCTGCTCCCCGAGCGGGCAGGTGTGCCGGTCCCAAGCACGAATCCGCCCAGCCGATTAGTGAGGAGGTCCGGAGTGCCGGCCAGCCTGTGGATGGTTTCTAAGGCGGTTTTCCATCCACGTAAGCGAATGCGGGCTGGTTTCCCTTATTCCACCTCAGCTACACTATGTTGGAGATTGCTGCGCAAACACTGTCTCCACTTACGCGTACACCATAATTACTCTACCACACAAACATTTGCTGTTATGCTCCTCTAGTATGAGACGTTCCCAAGGGCGTCCACTGGGGGCCGCATCGCACAATGGGCCAGGGTTCGGTGTTGGGCAGCGGTTGGGTGGGTGGACTGCTGTGGCCTGTTATGCGATTGTGAACCACAAAGTCTCCACGTCGTTTCTAGGTCCCCGGTTCAATATACACACGCACACACAATACAATATAATTGCAATAATTATGGGCAATAATGAAAAGGAAACCAGTTGGTTATCAAGCTGTACTGATAAACTACAAAATGCAGAAAAATCTTTCTTTCCGAATAGTATCCTCAAAATCAAATGAGAATGATTGCATAGCAGAGAAGACGCGCGCATTCCAGAACGGCCGTTTTTTATTTTTCTGCGCGAAAAGCCAAAAGTTTTACCGAGAAACTAACTGATGAGTACGATGTAGCTTAGCTTCATTTTTTGTTGTGTTCTTCACTCCGAAGACTGGTTTGAAGCAGCTCAGCACTTGTGGCTAATGGCACTTAGAGTTCCCTGTTACGTGGGAAAAGCCTCTACTCCGAAGAATAAATGAAACGCAGGAAATGTAGGAGCCATTGCTCAATATTTTCTGCAACGACGACAAGAAAAAAGTCTCGGTTAAGGTTAATGAATACAAAAATGAGGTAGTTGGAATAATAGCACTTAGCTGAAATTGGTAAATGTAGTGAGTGTAGTTAATGAAGTAAAGGCAATTAACGATCGCCAGTTTGTGTGCAAAACTACCGTCATGATAATCATTTTCCGTTAGTGATGAAAAACTTAAGTCCGAATGCTAGGTTTCATTGCAAGGCAGAAACAGCACAAAATTGGTAAATACGGTTCGACCGTGTGAGATGAATATGTCACAGTGAACAAATACCTTTCAGTTGGGTAGTAAGACTTGAAAACAAGTTAATAGTAGTCAAAAGAAAGAAATTCTTATTGCTAGTCAGCAGCTACGTAAATGTAAAAACTCGTAATATCCCTCACTGAAGGGCCTACTGTCTTTAATTTCACTCAAAACATTGTTTCTGTTTCTTCATTACTGAATGAATGATTTCAATTAACTTAAAATTTATAGTAATAATATAGCGCCAATCAACAATCACTTTCCTGTGAATGACACTTAAGTAATTTGCAAAGTCAAAATTTCAACTGTAAAAGGACGACAAAGTTCGTGATGTGATTTTACTCACTTATTAATTTCTTGTAACTTTTATTGTTGCTCATTAACAATTATTGCTGATCACTTTGTGCAATTGTTACAATCAGTATCCCAAGGCGTTGCACACGTTGCTGACCTATTACAGTTGCGTAAAAGTGAAAGCTTATTTATCCATGAAAAAGTACACCAAAAAAATCTTTTACTGAATTTTAAGTTGTTGAGCACTGTCTTTTAAATTGCTGTTACTTGCTAAAGCATTTGCCTTAAATATTGTTTTGCAAGTTATCGAAATTTTAATTACTATTAGTTCTTTAATAAGATCACTGATAATATTTTGTCAGTAATAAGGACTTTCTCGGATCGTGGATAACGGATAGGATGGATTCTACTTAGGTATTTTGTCTTAGGTAAAACTGAAGTTCGTCACTTTGGTATAACAAGGTATTATTCAAACTCAAAATGAATTGCGACTCTCGCTAGCTGTATACAGGTCAGAACAAGTAATTAGTTGGAACTTACTTGAGGTTGAGATATCGGTGCAACGTAAGGCATTGTTCGCTGACAATGTGTGGCAAAGGCTCTTCTTCTTGTACCTCCGTAACAAATGAAATTGAGCCCGTAATACTCTTCAAGTTAATTTGCATCCTCTTGCAGTAATCATACTGTGCCCATTTAACGCCGTGTACCTCGCCTGTCCATATTAAATGCACTCCGAGCCGTAACATACTTGAGCACCACTGTCTTACGACAATTGCTCAACAAAAAAGACTCAGCGTGACGCGACTCGACCGTCTGTCTCAACCCTCTCCTACGTTCTGCTCTGCACGTAATTGCTGACGTGTTTGCACGTCCAGTGATAATGTAACTATCAATTCACTATATTTATTATATACTCTCTGACAATATCGGATCTCCCTAACTAAGCAAGCGTGTCTACTTAACAGATAATTTACAACTAACATTTACTTAGCTTTACAACGAGAAAACCAACAACAGTAGCTTATTTACTAACTTTCATTCATAGAAAAAAAATGCATCTCAAAGTAAAATTGTAAGGAAAATTTTGGTAGCTCACAAAGTTCTGTTACTCATGCTCCTCTACCCTGTCCGAGCCTCATCATTTCCGAATAACTACTGCAATCTACATCCTTCTCAATCTGATCACTGCATTCATATCTTGGTCTTCGTATGCAAGTTTTACACCCCCTTCTCCAACACATTTCCGTCCAGTACTAAACTGGTGATACATTGATGTCTAAGAATGTCCTATCAATCAATCAAGCTGCGCCAGAAATTTCTTGTCTCCACAAGTGTACTCAGTATTTCGCCATTAGTTTTACGATTTAGCTATCCAATCTTCAGTATTTTTCTGTGGGACCACATTTCGTTAACTTCTATTCTCTTCTCGTCTAAACTGGTTTTCGTGCACGTTTCACTTCCATACATGATTACATTCCATAGAAATAACTTCACAAAATACTTCCCAACACTTAAGTGTATATTCGATGTCAACAAATAGCTCTTCATCTGAAACGCTTTTCTTCCCACCGCCAGTCAACATCTTATATTCTCCCTATTTCCGCCATCATAATCATTTTTCTGCCCAAATTGCAAAACTCGTCTCCTACTTTAAGTGTCTTGTTTCCTGATTCAATTCCCTCAGCATCACATGAATTAATTCGAGTATATCCCATTATCCTTGCTTCTCTTTTATTGATGTTCATCTTATATCCCCCTTGTAAGAAACTGACCATTCTGTTCAACTGCTCTTCCAAATTCTTTGCTGTGTGTGACAGAATTTCAATGGCATCGGCAAAGCTCAAAGCTTTCATTCCTTCTCACTGGACATTAATTTGGCCCAATGTACAGACTGAATAATATCAGCGATAGGCTAAAACCCTGTCTCACGGTCATTTCAACCAGTGCTTCCCTTTCATGCCCCTCAACTCTTAGAACTGCATTCAGGATTTTGCTAAAATTGTAAATAACCTTTCGCCCCCTGCATTTTGTCCTTGCTACCTTCATAATTTAAAAGAGAGAATTTCAGTCCTCAAATCAAAAGCTTCCTCTATGTCTACAAATGCTATGAACGTTGGCTGGCCTTACCTAACCTACCTCATACCTTCGTCACAGGATCAGGATCAGTACCTCCAGCGTGTTCCTACATTTCTCCGGAATCCAAACTGATCTTCCACGAGGTCGGGTTCTAGCTGTTTTTTCGTTTTTCTGTAACGAATTTGTGATGGCAGTTTGCAACCACGACATACTAAACTGAAATTAGGTAATTTTCATACCTGTGAGCAACTATTTTATTTGAAATTGAAATTGTTACATTACTTTGAAGGTTACATTAGTCTGAGGGTATTTCGCATTCCCCATGCACCTCACACATCTCGCTCCATCTACATAAAGAAATTTTTTGGCGCACTGGACGACTAGAAATTTCCCTCGCCGTGTATCGCACGACACAAGTTGCTTGGAGCAACTAGAAGTTCGTATTTTGTCGGACGATACCACAAAAAAAAAAAAAAAAAAAAAAATGGTTCAAATGGCTGTGAGCACTATGGGACTTAACATCTATGGTCATCAGTCCCCTAGAACTTAGAACTACTTAAACCTAACTAACCTAATGACAGCACACAACACCCAGTCATCACGAGGCAGAGAAAATCCCTGACCCCGCCGGGAATCGAACTCTGGAACTCGGGTGCGGGAAGCGAGAACGCTACAGCACGACTACGGGCTGCGGACGGCGATACCACAGGAAAACTCGTTAGTCATGTCGCCGTCCTCCCAGAGTGAAGCAGTCTGAACGAACTGTATATGAACTAGTAGCTGTTTCAACTACGTTTCTGTCCACTGTACCGCTGCGGATTACTTCTGCGGCCTACCGTGAGTCTCGTTTCGCCTATTGTATCGCCTCAGAGTGATCCACAACTCAAACTTGCACAGGGTGGGTCGTGATACCATTAATAATCGGACATCTCGCGGAAATCGGGACTCTGGCAACACTAATGTGAAGGTAGAAGAGCAGATTGGATAAACGTGTACACTAGCATAGTTTATATTTGAAAGAGTGAAAGAAACCAGAATGAACTGGCTGGTGTATTTATTACGTCAAGAAATGGCGAAGCGTTGCGGGTGCGAGACAGCTGGGCGCAGCTGGTAATGATAGAGCACAACAGCTCCCCCGCCCCCCTCACCCATCCCCTCTCCTTCCCCCTCTCTCCACCCCTCTTCCCTGCCACCCCCAACTGCAAGTGGCATTCAGGTGCGCGATCCCGGTACGCCTCCCCGGCCGCCACTTCTTGGCGTAATGGAACCGCTTCACCAACTTCTTTTTTGAGCATCCACGCACGTAATGAAGTTCTGGCGCGATCGATGCGGAGCTCGCGTGCGGCGTCTCATTTAGGGAAACTCTCAGTACGTACGCCCGCCTTGAGCTGCGCACATCTACATCTCTGTCCGCCTGGTAACCACTTGCAGTTGCAGTACTGGCAGCGGCTGCTACGTAGATCATCGTCTGCACTTATTGGCTTTTACTGTGACTCTCATTTACTGAATTTAGTCCTTGGTTCTGCTTTTAGGTCTCCATGTGTGTCTTCGTCGTCCGCACATTACCACTGGTTTTCTGCTCTATTTCCTGTGGTTTACGAGCGATCTCCATTAAGTCTGTCCATGTACCATTCTCCCCTTAGGACTGTGTCCTAGCTGATTCCTCTTGTTTCTGTGCCCTGCTTCACCTGGTTGAGCCATATATTCGTATCAGTCTCCTACCTCAAATGTGTGATAGTATCCTTCCCTCGCTCACTCCTTTGATGTGGCCAAACCACCTACATAATATTGGCCACGACATATTGGTAGATGATTGTTGCAGTGTCTGTGTGTTTATGGTTTGCATTTTTTCGTATGACTTGTCAAGCCAATGGCAGCACGGCATCTCTTGCCGCAATTGTCACAAGTGTATCTGGCTGCTGAGGCAGGAGCAGTGGTAGCATTGCGAAGCTTTTTCTGCCTTAATCTGTGTAACAAGCCTTTATCATGCTTCGACATTGCAGATGATATATCGTCACGCCACTCTGGTCTCACGCTAGCCCGTGCTTCCCATCTGTTTGTGTCGATTCCAAAGCTCTCCATATCTCGTTTACAGGAGTCCTTGGACCTCTATACAGGACGTCCTACAGGTATTTTGGCTATAGAGATCTCTCCAAGCATCACCTCACGTGGTAATCTGTCAGGATCCATACGGTGGACGTGTCCCAGCCAGCAGAGTTCGTATCTGCTTCAAGATAGTTGAAATACTGTTACAGTTAGTTTTAGATAACACTGCTTCGTTGGTCACTCGGTCCTTCCACGTTACTCCGAGGATGGATCTCAGGCACCGCATGTGGAAAGCATTAAGGCGACGTTCTTGTTTGGCATAGGTAGTCCACGTTTCCGATGCATACAAAAGGATGCTGAGGACGCAAGTTTGATATACAAGAATTTTGGTGGTCAAAGACAGTTTGTTATTTTTCCAAACACGTCTAGAGGGTTTGCCCAAAGTTGTCGAAGCTCTTCCAATGCGAGCATCAATTTCCATGTCAACAGACATGTTTGGTTCCATAGCAGATCCAAGATAGCAGAAGTTATCTACGAATTGCAGAGTAGTGCCATCTACTGTGATATTCGGCTTTGTGTTGCAACGGTCACAGTTAAGAATGGTTTGACAAGACGCTGCCTCTGCGTCCTCGGCTTTGTGAATAACTTCTTCTCTCAGCATGGCACTCTTTTTTGGGTCATCAGTCTTGTGACTGGTTTGACACGGCTCGCCACGAATTCCTCTCATGAGGAAGTCTCTTCATCTAGAGTAGCACCTGCAACCTACGTCCTCAATTATTTGTTTGACGTATTCCAATCTCTGTCTTCCTCTAAAGTTTTTGCCCTCTACAGCTCCCTCTAGTACCATGGAAGTCATTCCCTCATGTCTTAGCAGATGTCCTATCATCCTGTCTCTTCTCCTTGTCGATGTTTCCCACATATTCCTTTCCTTTCCGAATCTGCATAGAAACTCCTGATACGTTACCTCATCAGTCCACATAATTTTCAACATTCTTCTGCAGCATCACATCTCAAATGCTTCGATTCCCTTCTGTTCCGGTTTTCCTACCGTCCACGTTTCACTGCCATACAATATTGTGCTCCAGACGTACATTCTTGAAAATTTCTTCCTCAAACTAAGGCCTAGCAGACTTGTCTTGGTGAGTAATGCCCATTTTGCCAGTACTAGTCTGCTTTGGATGTCATCCTCGCTCCGTCTGTCATTGGTTATTTTGCTGCCTAGGTAGTAGAATTCCTTAACTTCATATACTTCATACCCATCAATCCTGACTTTAAGTTTCTCGCTGTTCTCATTTCTGCTACTTCTCATTACTTTAGTGTTCTTTCGATATACTCTCACCCCTACTCTATACTCTGTTCATTCCGTACAGAAGATCATGTAAATCTTCTTCACTTTCCCTCAGGATAGACATGTCATCAGCGAATCATATCAGTAGTAACGTCTCACCTTTAATTTTAATTCCACTCGGGAACCATTCCTTTATTTCTATCATTTCTACTTCAATGTACAGATTCAACAGTAGGGACGAAAGACTCTATCCCTGTCTTACACAATTTTTAATCCGAGCACTTGCTTCTATGTCTTCCACTCTTATTATTCACTCTTGGCTCTTATACATGTACATTACCAGGCTCTCCTTGTAGCATACCCCTATTTTACTGTGAATTTCGAACTTCTTGCACCGTTTTACATTGTCGAACGCTTTTTCCAGGTCGACGAATCCTATGAACGGGTCTTGTTTTTTCTTCAGTCTTGGTTCAAAATGGCTCAAATGGCTCTGAGCAGTATGGAACTTAACTTCTGAGGTCATCAGTCCCCTATAACTTAGAGATACTTAAACCTAACTAACCTAAGGACATCACGCACACCCATGCCCGAGGCAGGATTCGAACCTGCGACCGTAGCAGTCACGCGGTTCCAGACTGTAGTGCCTAGAACCGCTCGGCCACCCCGCCGGCCTTTCTTCAGTCTTGCTTCTGTTATCAACCGCAACACCAGAACTGCCTCTCTGGTGCTTTCATCCTCCTTAAAGCCAAACTGATTGTCATCTAACACATTGTCAATTTTCTTTTTCATTCTTTGTGTATTATTCTTGTCAGCAACTTCGACGCATGAGCTGTTAAGCTGCCTGTGCAATAATTCTCACTTGTCAGCTCTTGCAGTCTTCTGAAATGTGGAGATAACACTTTTCAGAAAGTCAGATAATATGTCGATAGACTGATACATTCCACACACGAGCGTGAATATCATTTTTGTTGCCACTTCCTCCAATGATTTTAGAAAATCTGACTGAATGTTATTTATCCATTCTGCGTTATTTGATGTTAAGTCTTGCAAAGCACTCTCAAATTCTAATATTTGATCTCCTATCTCATCACACAACTCATCCCTCTCATAGAGGCCTTAAGTACTCTTTCCACCTACCCGCTCTCTCCTCTGCATTTAACAGTGGAATTCCCGTTGTACTACTAATGTTACCATTCTTACTTTTAATTTAACCTAAGTCTGACTTTCTTGTTTGCTGAATCAGTTCTTCCGACCATTATTTCTGTTTCGATTTTTTCACATTTTTCATGCAGCCATTTTGTGTTAGCTTCCTTGCACTTTCTATTTATTTCATTCCTCAGCGACTTGTATTTCTGTGATCGTGAGTTTCGCCGATTCCTTCTTTCATCTATCTACTGAAGTATTTATTCTCTTATCCATAGTTTCTTCACTGTTATCTGCTTTGTATCTATGTCTTTCTTTACAACTTCTGTGACTGCCCTTTTTAGAACTGTCCATTCTTCCTCAACTGTACTGCCTGCTCAGCTATTACTTCTTGCAGTACCTATAGCCTTAGAGAACTTCAAGCGTATCTCGTCATTTCGTAGTGCTTCTGTACCCCACTTCTTTGCGTATTGATTCTTCCTGACTAATCTCTTAAACTTTAGCCTACGCTTCATTGCTACAACAATATGCTCTGAGTCCATATCTGCTCCTGGATACACCTTACATTCCAGTATCTGATTTCGGTATCTCTATCCGCCCATGACGTAATCTAACTGAAATCTCCCTGTATCACGCAGCCTTTTCCAATCATATCTCCTTTTCTTGTGATTCTTGAACAGAGTATTCGCTATTAATAGCTGGAATTTATTACAGACCTCAATTAGTCTTCCTCCTCTCCCATTCCTTGTCCCACTTCCATATACTCCTGTAAGCTTTCCTTCTACTCCTTCACCTGCATTCTAGTCCCTTATTACTATTACATAAGAACCTGTGGTCTAGTCGTAGAGTCTTTGATTAGTAATCTAATCGTCCTTGGTCCCAGGTTCGAAACCAGCTGCTGCGTAAATTTTTATAAATAATCAGCATTGGGGGCCGAAGGCTTCCGTCATGAGGTCACCCTCATTCTGCCAAGGGCTTTGTCAAAGACGGTGGTGCAACGGAGAGAGGTTCAGGGCACTTTTTTGTGTTACTAGTGGGAAACTGGCTCTAAAGGTAGAAGATCAGCCATGGTCAACTGCATGAGGATGCAGAAAGCAATGGAAAACACTGTGTTCAACACACATAACATGTATCCAAAGACATGTGACCTGTAATTGTAAAAGGATAGGAAAGATCCCTCCATTGGCAAGACATTCTGGAATAGGCCCCCATTCGAATCTCTGGGGAACTGCCAAAGGAGAGGCGACCATGAGAAAAATATTGAATAACCAACGAAAGGATAATGTTATGCGACCTGGGGCACGGAATGTCAGAAGCTTGAATATGGTTGGGAAGCTAGAAAAAGTGAAAAGGTAAATATAAAGGCTGAATCTAGATATACTAGGGGTCAGTGGAGTGAAATGGAAAGAAGATAAGGATTTCTGGTCAGATGAGTCTTGGGTAATATTAACAGCAGCAGAAAATGGGATAAAAAGAGTAGGATTCCTTATAAATAGGAAGGTAGGGAAGGGAGTGTGTTGGTGAGAACAGTTCAGTGACAGGGTTATTCTTATCAGAATCGACAGCAAAACAACACCGTCAACGGTAGTTCAGGTACTCATGTCGACGTCGTAAGCTAAAGATAGAGAAATTGTAAGAGGATATTGAAAGGGTAATACAGTACGTAAAGGGAGCAAGCCACTACTTTAACAGAGCCACTACTTTCCCCACGTTTTCGTCAGCGTATGTATTCGTCACATATCTCCTCCTCCTCCTCCTCCTGCTCCCCCCCCCCTCACGACCACCATGGCCCCACCTCCCTCCCTCTTTCTCTCTGTCAACGTCTCCTCCACGTTTTATTGGCTACCTCCTGCCTACTCCTCATTTCCACTTCCCCCTACCTCTATCTCCTCTGCTCAATCTTCCTGAGCAAATATTCCTCATTCTGCCTCTGTGTCCTCCTTTCCCTCTCTCTACTCTTCCCCTTTTCCTTTTCGATGTGCACTACCCCACTAAACACTCCACTTGCCTCCTGCGTCACCTCCTCCTCCTTTAACTCTTCCTGCTCCCTGTCCATCTCCTCCTCCTCCACTTCCACCTCCACTCTCTCTCTGCAGATCTCCTCTTCCCTCTCAGACTGTCCACTTCCTTCTCCTCCATCTCTTTCTGTCCATCTCCTTCTCCCATCTCCCTGTGCCTGCCTCACTTCGCCCACTCTCTACTTCCATTTCCTCCCACTCCCAGTCTCTCTCTCCATCTCTTTGTGCTCTCTCTCTCTCTCCCTCCAAATCCATGCTCTCCTCATATTTCTCAAACTTTCTCCAGCTGTGCACATTCGCGCATGTTTCCCCCTTCAAAAAAGTCTACAAAACTTCTTCATTAACATCAAAATCAAACTGAGCTCAAAGGAGATAAATTACTTAACAATGTATAATAAACTATATCAAAGAATCTAACTGAACTGCTATTGAATGAGAGAGCGTTTTAGGCTATAACATGGTCATGGATAGCAAAAGTATGTATTGGATATTCTGATCCACTTGGACACGCCTGTCAACCCGAAAACAACAAAACGAATTTTCATTTAAAATTTCAAATCCAGCTAATTGTAAGGCTTTAGCTATGCCCATCTGCAACACTGGAAAACAAGTACGTCCTACATAAGTATAGCCCATTACAAACGGTTCAGAGCACTATGGGACTTGACATCTGAAGTCATCAGTCCACTAGAACTTAGTGAACTACTTAAACCTAACTAACCTAAGGACATCACACACATCCATGCCCGAGGCAGGATTCGATCCTGCGACCGTAGCAGTCGCGCGGTTCCGAACTGAAGTGCCTAGAACCGCTCGGCCACCGCGGCCGGCAGCTCATTACATCTGCAATTTTTTGCTTAAGGCAATATCGTTTGCGACTGAAGCAACTAATTTGCATCTGTGTGATGTGAAACAATAAGCTGCGATCACATCATGTAGGGGGGACCAAAGCAAGACAGGAAGTGAATAAAAAACACTAGCAACTTGGGCGACTACACACTGCATCCAACGACCCCAGTAAGAATACTCGTGGGAAGTTGTCCTACTGGCCACTCTCAGCAAACGAGTTTCCCGTGAAACGCGTCATGCAGCTGCCAGGGCTACAAAGCTACGCTGTGCAGTGTACCACAGAAACCAGCGTGTCGATATGTGTGCCTCTTTCGACGAGACAGGGTAGAAAGACGATAACTTTGCAATGAAACTAGACAAGGCGAAACCAGGCGCATTTCACAGTTTCATGCTCATGGGGAGGCATGGCAACAATGCTCCATTCATGGTTGGAACACGAAGGGTGGAGGAGGAACAAAACTGGTACACAAAGTACAAAAGGCACACACCATAAAGTCGATAGCAGAATAAAGATAAGGCTGGTTCCTAGGATGAATTTTTACTTCATTCAGCTGAACTCTTCTCATTCCAACACATAATTATGTGTGAGCCCTCACGCTATGATTCCCACTTTTTAGCTGAGGCTCATTTTGAGTTTGTGTGTATAAAGATTTTTACGTAGAGAAGTTACATGTGACTTGTAATTGAGAAAGCGGCATGATTGTCTATCCACTGACAAGAGATTTCGGACTTATCCCCATATCGGATCCCCAGGAGGGGACCGCAAAGGGAGAGAAGCCCATTAAAAGAAAAAATACAAACCTACAAAAGGATAACGTACTATGAATGAGAGAGTGTAATGTCAGAAGCTTGAACGTGATAGTGAAAGTAGAAAATCTGAAATGGGAAATTCTAAGCTCATTGTTGATTTAGTGGGGTCAGTGAGTGAAATCGAAAGAAGATAGCTAAGGCAGCAGAAAAAAGTTTATGAATAGGAGATACGGCAGAAAATGGATTACTGATGAGTTCAGTGACAGGATTGATCTCATGAGAATCGGCAGCAAACAAACACCGACAATGATAATTTAGTTATACGTGCTGACGTAGAAGGCCGAAGATAAAGAGATAATAATAGTATATCACGATACTCAATTTGTAATTCAATACAAATGGGAGGTGAAAATCTATTAGTCATGGGAGATTGGAATGCGGCTGTAGGAGAAGGAGCAGAAGAAAGGGTTGCGGCAGAATATGGCCGATGTAGTAGGAATAATAGAGGAGGAGGAATAGCTGAGTTCTGTAATAAATTTCTGATAGTATTAGCGAATACTCTGTTCAAGAATCATAAGAAGAGGAGGTGTATTTCGAAAAGGCTGGGAGATACCAGTTATATCACATCTATACCAGACAGAGAGTCCTAAATAAGATAGTGAATTTTAAGGCGTACCCACCAACAGAATTTAGCAACGACGAAGACTAGGCTGAAGTTCAAGAGTCAGAAAGAAGTGAGATACGGAAATACTACTGAATGAACAGATACGCTTGAAGAACCATGAGGCTATGGATACTACAGTAACGAACAGCTCTGTAGACAGTTTAGCGGAAGAGGAGTAGACATCTCTAAAAAGAGATACATGAAAAGTGTGAAGAAATCGAAAGAGAAATGATTGTCCAAAGAGCTAACTTAACATACAGAAAAGGCCCAACAATCTTCGGTGATATTAAATGAAGGAAGTTGTGAAATGCAGACGAGAGCTTGGATAGGTGGAAAGATTACGTTTCAGGCTTCTATGAGGGGGAGGAATTGACGTCATAGAAGAGATAAGCGATCCAGGAGGCATCAGTAGAGTTAGTCACATAAGATAGAAGGGATAGATAACATTCCTTTGAGGTTTCTAAAATCATGGGGGGAAGCAATGTAACGATTATTGAATTTGAGTGTAGACTGTATGAGACTGACGATGTACCAGCAAACGTTCGTAAAAACATCATTCACTCATTTCCGAAGACAGCAAGAGCCGAAACTGCGAGAATTACCGCACTACCCGTTTAACCGCTCATGCATCCAAATTGCTGGAGACAATAACATACAGCAGACTGGATAAAAGTTGAGGATCTGTACTATGACGATCAATTTAGATTTAGGAACCACAAATGCACCAGAGCGACAGTTCTCGCTTTGCGGTTGATAATGGAAGCAAGACTGAAGAAAAATCAAGACACGTTCATACGACTTGTTGACTTGGAAAAAACATTGGATGATGTAAAATGGTCCAAGATGCCGAAATGCGGAAAGAGAGAGGTAAGCTGTACGGAAGGACAATATGTACCAGAACCAAGAGAGAATAACAAGAAGAATGTGCTCGGATAAAAAGGTGTGTAAGAAAGGTATTCGTATTTCACCCATATTATTCAGTTTATACATCGAATAACCGATGAAGGAAATAAAAGAATGATTCAAGAGTGGGATTAAAATTGAATGTGAAAGGATATCAGTGGTAAGATTAGCTGATGTTTAAGACGAATTGCAGGATTTGCTGAATGGAATGAACTGTCTAATGAGTACTGATTATGGGCTGAGAGACCACCAAAGAAAGACGAAACTAATAAGAAATAGCAGAAAAGAGAACAGTGAGAACCTTAGGTAGAATAGGTAATCAACAGTTAGAAGAAGTGAAGGGATTCCGTTACCTAGGTAGCAAAATAACACGATGGACGGAGCAAGGAGGACATAAAATGGGGAACAGCACTGGGAAAAAATGGCGTTGCTGGCCAAGACAGATCTACTAGTGTCAAACATAGGGATAATTTCAGGAATAAATTACTGAGAATGTAGGACTGGAGTACAGAATTGTATGGTGGTGAGACATAGACCGTGAGAAAACGAGAACAAAAGAGAATCCAAGCATATGAGATGAGGTCCTTCGGAAGAATATTATAGTGCACTGATGAGCTTAGAAAAGAGGGCGTTGTCTGCAGAATCGCGAGGAAAGGAACATATAGAAAACACTGGTAATAAGAAGGGAAATACGTTAAGACATCAGGGAATAACCTCTATGGTAGTACAGGGAGCTGTAGAGTGTAGAGGAAGACAGAGAATGAAATAGATGCAGCAAACAATTGAGGACTTAGGTTGGAATTGCTACTCTGAGATGAAAAGGTTGGCACTGGAGAGGAATACGTGGCGAATCGCATCAGACAATCCAGAAAACTGTTGACTCAAAACGTTGCTTCTTGGTTTGCTCCCCCTGGAAATCGCCATCACCGCTCCTATTTTGCTCCCCTAGGAAACCGGCGTCAACACCGATATCTGAGGAGGCCTTCCCCTACGGAAGGTAAAAAATGGTTCAAATGGCTCTGAGCACTATGGAACTTAACATCTGAGGTCATCAGTCCCCTAGAACTTAGAACTACTTAAACCTAACTAACCTAAGGACATCACACACATCGATGCCCGAGGCAGGATTCTAACCTGCGATCGTAGCGGTCGCGCGTTTCTAGACTGAAGCGCCTAGAACCGCTTGGCCACTCCGGCCGGCGGAAGGTAAAAGTACAGAACGAAAATGACAGGTGCATGCCTCGCAATCTGTTATCGTAGACGTCTAAAAGACAAGAGTTGTTCAAGAGAGGATGTAACGAAAATATAAGTGATGACGTCTGTCACATGTAAGTAGAAGTAATGGCAGGGTTATCTAAGAGCCCATGTGGTTGCCGCTCACACACACGGGGCGTACAATAGATACAATAGACAATATAGCACATTTCTTCTCTGAATGTAAGTCGGTTTTATTCAGGATTCTAGCACACCATATTATTCCCCATTCTTTTGGCTACAGAAACCCAGTTTACAACATGGTCTCCGTTCAGTGTCACGGCCTTACGTCACCTTACTGGGATGGCCTGTATACAACTCAACTGGTCGACGTCGGAGTCAACGCGTCGCTCGTCAATCACGTACTGGACCGGCAGAATGCATCCTTCATTGGGCCAGATCGAGATCCGTGGTGCACGGTAGATGAGGAAAAGACTGATGAATTTTTGTCAGCTGCTCTCGGCTGCGCGGATTTGTGTGACGCTTTGCGTTGTCGAGGAGAAGAAGTTCGGTTTGCATTTTTGTGGTGGCGACGAATACGCTATCAGATTCGTGATAGTGGCACAAAACACTTTAGATTGATCGTTGGAGCTTGAAGAAGGACATAAAACAGTATAACTCCTACAGAGTTCCAGAAGGCAGTCTACATGACTTCATCGGCTGAAGGTGCGGCACTTAACTTTTTCTTTGGACGAAAGGTGGTGTGGTATCGCTCCCTGGGTTTGCCGCTTTGATTCCGGTTCCAAGGGATGAACCCATGTGTCATCTCCAGTGACGATGTACGATCTTCGATTTTCTTCCGTCGATCACCTCGAATGAGACGATCACTTCGAATGAGAGTGTTTACGCGTTCCAGCATTGCACGAGTCGCCGACCGGCACGCTGTAAATAAGACAGGTTTACGCAATCAAGAATAAATGCTAACAAACGCCGCGCCCAGCGACTCACCGTGCATTTGTTCACTGCCTGGTATTCATAGGCTTTCTGCACACGCTTAAGCATATCTGCGAAGCTCTGGTTTTCCGGCTCCTGCTTGGAACACACATTCGTTACAGAAGCCACTTTGAACTCTTTAGTGCTGCCACCGGTCGGAATTTCTTGAAGCTATTCGGTCTGAAGCGAGAGTATTCCACTTTGCCCCACAAAAATTTATCACGTTTTTCCACATCTACAATATGTACTTCGCAAACCACCAAGCGGTGTGTGGCGGAGGGCACAATTCGCGCCAAATTCATATTTCCCCTCCTCCGTTCCATTCGCGGATCGCGCGAGGGAAAAAGACTGTCTGAACGCCTCAGTACGAACTCTTATTTCCCTTATCTTTGAATGGTGGTCATTGCGCGATTTGAAAGTTAGTGGTAATAATATATGCCCTACATCCTCGGTGAAGATCGGATTTCGGAATTTAGTGAGCAGCCCCTTCTGTTTAGCGCGCCGTCTAACTGCAAGTGTGTCCCACTTCAAACTTTCTATGAGATTTGTAACGCTCTCGCGATGGGTAAAAGTACCAGTCACGCCGGCCAGAGTGACCGAGCAGTTCTGGGCGCTATAGTCTGGGACCGCGCGACCGTTACGGTCGCAGGTTCGAATACTGCCTCGGGCATGAATGTGTGTGATGTCCTTAGGTTAGTTAGGTTTAAGTAGTTCTAAGTTCTAGGGGAGTGATGACCTCAGATGTTAAGTCCCATAGCGCTCAGAGCCATTTGAACCATTTGTACCAGTCAGGAATCTTGTCGTTCTTCTTTGGACCATCTCAGTCTCTTGAATCAGGCCCAACTGGTAAGGGTACCACACAGACGAACGACACTCCAAGACTGGACGAACCAACGTATTGTAAGCTATTTCCTTTGTAGAAGGACTACATTGCTTCAGGATTCTACCAATAAACCACAATCTAGATTTCGCCTTACCCATTACTTTTGTAACTGGCTGAAACTGTACGAGAAAGATTGTGTTGCTTTACTTATTAAACGCCCCTAGTACTTCCAAGAAGGGGGGGGGGGCTAGGAGAACTATTGTTTGGTCTCTCACTTGCTCACCAAACTTGCTACCAGGATCATAGCTTTCGCTGGCGTTGCGTTCTGGACCACGGTGACAAACAAATCTTACCAAGCAGAAGAGAGCTGGACACAAATATCAAAAGGCATAAGACAGAGTGATACATCAGATATGAAGTTCCTTAGATCCGCACAGAGGCTCCACAGGAGAAGACATAATAAGAAAAAGAAACAACTGGGGTAGAGCCATTGGTAGAAAAAATAATCGAACGAAACCAGGACGAGAAATAGCATGTCTTGCGTACGTCATCTCAGAGGATCTATCGACAAGGTGTGGAATATAATACTATTGGAAGAATTAGCATAGTCATAGAAGAGGTTGGGAGACCAGAACTGCCCAAAAGGTCTAATCCTGGATGGGCAGAAAAAGGAAGGGGCCTCGCACTATGATCTGTCAACAGGTACGTAGAGCACAGCTCGTAAAGAGATGGAACGGTGCGGTTGCCAGAAGGTGACATCGAGCCGATGCCGCCGGCTAATAAAGGCGGCCCGCTGCCGGGCGCCCAGGTGCGTCCGTTCTCGGCTGACCTGGGCGGTCGTTGGTATTCAGCGGCGCCGGACCGCGCCGGCCAACTTGCAGGGGGGCCCGAGTTAAGTGCTCGGCGGCGGGCGCGCCGCGCCGCCCCGGAATACCAAAGAGCCGCGCCGGCGATACTGGGTCAGCCCCGCAGGATCACTTGCCGTGTGACTAAAGCTTTCTCGTCAAAGAAGCGCTCCCAGCAGAACTTAGTTCCCCCAACAGCGACATTACCAGCGAAGCTCTTGAGAGTCTGGAGTGTCTCCTTAATGAGATAAGGGTGGTTGATCATTTGATGGAGGTACGCGAGACCACCGTTTGCCGCTATCTGCACGTGGATCACGTTTTGCGCAATCCAAGCGTTCTAATACCTAATAAGAGGGTCTTTCAGTAAATAATGCAACACGTTTTATTTCCTTAGCCAGTCTCGGCGGAAAAAACTGCGGAATTTGTTGTGAGACGTCGTGGAATATTCCATCTTCAGCTCCTATTGTTCCATAAAGTTCCGATAGGTGATGGAGCTAGGCGTAGTATCGAATATAGCGTCTGTAACGGAGGTGCTTTCCAAGCATAGAACTGTCATGGAGCCTCTTTAGTCAGAAAACCAGTCCATCACAGATATTCATAGGCACTCGCAGAATGTCTACGGAGACATGGCAATGAATAAAAACACAGTGAGTAGTTAATCGAGGCATCTGTCACCATCGCAACAAGATCGTGCAAACGTGCCGATCTCCCGCTTACCGGCTTGCCGCACCCAACCGTGACTCAAGGAAAGCTTGAACGTGCGCATACTCTCAGTCGAAGTGATGGACTGATAAATCAAAAACCTGTCTGCACAGCTTGCTGTCTCTGTTGGTAGTGCTGACACACTAATCTCCCAGCTGGGGTAATCAAAGAGGTGTGTCTGCGGGATTCCTCGCCGCCCGCCGGCCAGTGTGGCCAAACGGTTCTAGGCACTTCAGTCCGGAATCGCGCCACCGCTACGGTCGCAGGTTCGAATCCTGCCTGGGGCTTGGATGTGTGTGATGTCCTTAGGTTAGTTAGGTTTAAGTAGTTCTAAGTTCTAGGGGAGTGATGATCTCAGATATTAAGTCCCATAGTGCTCAGAGCCATTTGAACCATTTGAAGCCTCGCCGCCTATTGAGCGAGGTGGCGCAGTGATTAGCACACTGGACTCGACGAGTCAAACCCGCGTCCACCAATCCTGATTGAGGTTCACCGTGATTATGCTAAATCACTTCGGCCAAATGCTGGGATGGTTCCTTTGAAAGAGCATGGTCGATTTCCTTCCCCATACATCCCTAATCCGATGACCTCGCTGTTTGGTCCCCTCCGGCAGATCAACGAACCAACAAACCTCACCGCCTAGCAGAAGACCAGAACAACGAAGGGCCGTCCGTGCGGAATTGATGGCGTGCTACGAGGCTCATAGTGACAATTTTTTGTCTAAGGTCGTCACACACGATGAAACATGGGTTCATCAGTTCTAACCAGAAAGAAATCCGCAATCCTTGGACTGTCACCACATAATCTTTTCCCAGAAGAAAAAGTTGAATGCTGCAAGCTCTGCCGGTACAGTCATGACGACGGTCGTCTGTGATTCTCAAGGGTTATTCGGTTTGATGTTCTCCCTCATGTTGCAACGATCAACTCTGAAACGTACTGTGCTACCGTCAGGAAACTGAAGAAAGGGCTTCAGTGTGTTTGGTGTAAACGAATGCCTCTTTCTCCATGATAACGCAAGACTTCATACAAGTGTGTTCACCCGCGAGGAGATCAAGAAACTTCATTGTACTGTTCTTCCGCATCCGCTCCACAGATCGGATCAGGCACCATCCGGCTTCCATCGTTTTGGCCCAATGAAGAAATCACTCCGTAGATGCAGTAAATAGACGATGGGAAAGTTACTGATGCAGCAAGACGTTGTCTCTGATGTCGACCAGTAGAGCGGTATCAAGATGACATACAGGTGCAGTCATGGACTGTGTGGCTCTTCCGATGGAGGTTCGAGTCCTCCCTCGGGCATGAGTGTGTGTGTTTGTCCTTAGGATAATTTAGGTTAAGTAGTGTGTAAGCTTAGGGACTGACGACCTTAGCAGTTAAGTCGCATAAGATTTCACATACATTTGAACATTTGACATACAGGTCCTCTCAGTAAATTGGTGTTAGGTAGTCGCTTTGAACGGAATGGAAAATGAATACTGGATGAATGTTCGATTTTTGCGAACCAAATACGACATTATGATGAATTTGTTAACAGTTCACACCTCAGAGCGATGTAAAACTACAAGACGATGTGGTCATCATGAGTTGGGTAAAGCTGTTAGTTTTTATTTAATTTTGGTTGTCTTGTGGTCTGAAAGTACTTGGCCATGCCTGACTGTACTAGTCATAACTGACTGTTCGAATAATAATTATGACATAATATAATTAATTATTGTTCCTGAGTCTTGGATGGAGCTTCCACCTCCATTACTTACTTGCAAGCACTAGTGAAAGTATTTTTTAATGTTCCTTGTGGAACACAGTACTTTAATTTTCTTACTAGAAGGATATGTCAATAAGTAACTGCCCCCATGGTGAATTCCTAGTATCTGAAAGGGACCTGTGTAAATCAAGAGCGATTTCTTTTCTTATATAATAAGACGTTTATTGTGAGTCTTGAGTAACTCCTTTTCACCAGTAGAGTAGTGTTGTTTCCCCCCCCCCCCCCCACCACCCCTACTTTATGTTAATAGTGTGCTTTGTGCTCTCATTGGATTTGCACTTTCTGTAACGGAGGGCAATTCATTTTTTACCTTCTCTTCAAAGGTGGTCTCAATTTCAAGCCAATGTGGAATCATATCATTCATTCCTTACCTCTTACAGTCTGGAACCGCGCGACCGCTACGGTCGCAGGTTCGCATTCTGCCTCGGGCATGGATGTGTGTGATGTGCTTAGGTCAGTTAGGTTTAAGTAGTTCTAAGTTCTATGGAACTGATGACCTCAGCAGTTAAGTCCCATAGTGCTCAGAGCCATTTTGAACCTTACTTCTTTACTTGAAACTTCCGGGATGACAGGCCGTGGATAGGAATGATCGTACCATGTAGGATTTCACGGCCGGTATTGTCTTCACTTAGAACTTCCGGGCTGATGGGCAGTGGTCGATGTATAAGACTGTCCCCTGACCTTTCGTCTCCGACTGCCCAAGACATCCTCTAAGGTACAGCGGCGAACTGCGAAGAGAACTCAAGGAAGCGCTGATTATATAGGGAGTGCAGAGGGCGCCACTGTCCATCACGTGGCGTCGGCTGAGAGACTGTCCCTGGTAATGCCAACATTCTGGAGTGAAAGTAATCGATTTGCACAGACTTCGAAGTACTGGGACAGCGTCGTTAAAGAGCCCATAGAAATACGTACCAGGGACGATCTTATCAACCGAGATTGCATCTATGACCTTAGGAAGGAATGGGTGAAGTCATTCAGCAAACAAAATGATCTGGCGATCAGGGGGACAGACCACATATATCAACGCCACCACAATCGCCGACGCCAGCATCCCCGCGACCATCTACGCGCAACTGCGGGCGCGCACCGCGGAGGTAACGCCTCGCGAGAGGAAGGCATGTATACTGATCGGCCAGTACATTATGACCACCTACCTAACACATATGTCCACCTTTGGGATGGATAAAACCCGCGACGCGTCTTGGCTTGTAAGCAGTGTGGCCTTTGGTAGGTCGCTGGATGGAGTTGGCACCACATCACACGCACAAGTAACCAATTCTCTTTAATTCCGGGGAGGGGTACGATGAGCTCTGACACCAAGTTCAATCACATCCCAGATGTGTTCGATTGGGTTCAGATCTCGGAGGAGAGTGGGGGTACATCAGTTGGAACTCGCTACTGTGTTCCTCGAACCATTCCCTCACACTCTTGGTCTGATGACATGGCGCAAAATCTTGTTGAAAGATACCACTACCGTCAGGAAATATGATCGTCGTGAAGGGGTGTACGTAGAGTACAACTAATTTACGATACTCCTTGGCCATCATGGTACCTTGTACGAGCTCCACTGGACCCATGGATGCTTACATGAATTTTCCTCAGAGCATAATTGAGTCACCGCCAACTTGTCACCGTCCCATAGTACAGGTGTCAAGGAGCTGCTCCCCTGGAATACGACGTATTTGCGAGCTTTTATCTTAATGCTGAAGAAGGTATCAGGATCCATCAGACCAAGCAACGCTCTGCCACTCCGTTAATGTCCTGATCCGATGGCCACGTACCTATTAATACACTCCTGGAAATGGAAAAAAGAACACATTGACACCGGTGTGTCAGACCCACCATACTTGCTCCGGACACTGCGAGAGGGCTGTACAAGCAATGATCACACGCACGGCACAGCGGACACACCAGGAACCGCGGTGTTGGCCGTCGAATGGCGCTAGCTGCGCAGCATTTGTGCACCGCCGCCGTCAGTGTCAGCCAGTTTGCCGTGGCATACGGAGCTCCATCGCAGTCTTTAACACTGGTAGCATGCCGCGACAGCGTGGACGTGAACCGTATGTGCAGTTGGCGGACTTTGAGCGAGGGCGTATAGTGGGCATGCGGGAGGCCGGGTGGACGTACCGCCGAATTGCTCAACACGTGGGGCGTGAGGTCTCCACAGTACATCGAAGTTGTCGCCAGTGGTCGGCGGAAGGTGCACGTGCCCGTCGACCTAGGACCGGACCGCAGCGACGCACGGATGCACGCCAAGACCGTAGGATCCTACGCAGTGCCGTAGGGGACCGCACCGCCACTTCCCAGCAAATTAGGGACACTGTTGCTCCTGGGGTATCGGCGAGGACCATTCGCAACCGTCTCCATGAAGCTGGGCTACGGTCCCGCACACCGTTAGGCCGTCTTCCGCTCACACCCCAACATCGTGCAGCCCGCCTCCAGTGGTGTCGCGACAGGCGTGAATGGAGGAACGAATGGAGACGTGTCGTCTTCAGCGATGAGAGTCACTTCTGCCTTGGTGCCAATGATGGTCGTATGCGTGTTTGGTGCCGTGCAGGTAAGCGCCACAATCAGGACTGCATACGACCGAAGCACACAGGGCCAACACCCGGCATCATGGTGTGGGGAGCGATCTCCTACACTGGCCGTACACCACTGATGATCGTCGAGGGGACACTGAATAGTGCACGGTACATCCAAACCGTCATCGAACCCATCGTTCTACCATTCCTAGACCGGCAAGGGAACTTGCTGTTCCAACAGGACAATGCACGTCCGCATGTATCCCGTGCCACCCAACGTGCTCTAGAAGGTGTAAGTCAACTACCCTGGCCAGCAAGATCTCCGGATCTGTCCCCCATTGAGCACATGTTTGGGACTGGATGAAGCGTCGTCTCACGCGGTCTGCACGTCCAGCACGAACGGTGGTCCAACTGAGGCGCCAGGTGGAAATGGCATGGCAAGCCGTTCCACAGGACTACATCCAGCATCTCTACGATCGTCTCCATGGGAGAATAGCAGCCTGCATTGCTGCGAAAGGTGGATATACACTGTACTAGTGCCGACATTGTGCATGCTTTGTTGCCTGTGTCTATGTGCCTGTGGTTCTGTCATTGTGATCATGTGATGTATCTGACCCCAGGAATGTGTCAATAAAGTTTCCCCTTCCTGGGACAATGAATTCACGGTGTTCTTATTTCAATTTCCAGGAGTGTAGTTGCCGATGTCGTAATGTTAACATTGCCACATACGTGGGTCGCTGGATGCGAAGGACCGTCATTAGCAGTGATCAGCACACTGTGGGTCCAGTCACACTTTATTCTGTCCAGCACTGAAGTGTGATGTTAGCTCTGCCACAGTTCGCAGCCTGTCCTGTTTTACCAGTCTGCCCTGCCTACGATGTCCGACATATGTAACGAGAGGTGGTCATCGAACTCCAGGACATCTGGACACAGTTTCACCTTGGTTTTGCCATGTATAGAGGACGCTCACCACAGTAGTCCTCGAACAACCGACAGGTTGTGCAGTTTCCGAAATTCTCGTGCCGATCATCCGGGCCATCGGTCAAACTCAGATAGAAGGCTCGCCTTCCCCATTCTACACGCGGTCAGCATGCTCGCTGATACTACATGTATCATACGTGTGTCTGACTAGCAGTTACTTCTCACCAGATGGTGCTGGTATCGCTCGGATGGGTATTCACCGGTAGTAGGTGGATGGTCATAATGTTCTGATCAGCGTAAGTTCCCCGCTCCCCTTCAGGAGTTCAGTTCGTCAGAGCACCCGACGATGGCGAAATGTCTAATAGCCGAAATATTTTGCACTGTGGACGCTATGAACTGGCAGTACACCATGAGATTGTTCGATCAACAAATACTTTGAGAGGAGCTGAAGAAACACAGTATAATAATATATTTACATTTACAGTCCCGTCACAGTCGCCAATGTAAATGATTTTTATTTGAAGCATTACACAGGCTGTTCAGACGAAATACTGGGAATACGAAATAATACGATCAATTAGTTTGGTTAATTATTCAGCGACCGTGAGTTTTAAATATTTCGAGTGTGCCAGTCTTGTTCAGACTGGCGAATAGTACTTCATGCATAGTATAGCAAGCAGGCTCTAAATGATTATTATAATTATTCGTCATATAAATAAGATAGCCATAACTGCTGCAAAATTTATCACGTCCAAGCCAGCTAATTCCGATCACCGATCTTTCCAAAGGATGGAGTGTTAGAAATACATGGTATTCGTATCAGAAAAAGTGGAAAGTACAAGGTGACATGACTGATTGCCGATAATAATTATTATTATTATAAATAATGTACACACTTATATACATCTGTATAAGCAGAACCTAGAAAAGAGATAAGGAAGTAAGAAGCGGAGGGGAGTGTGATGCACGAGGAAACCATTACAACTTTCTAAGTAAATTAATACAAAAAAGCGTATTATTGTTAATCTTCTGTTGGGAACAAAAATGTAAGTAAATAAGTTGTAATTTAACAAGGGGCGATTTATAGATTTGGCTTAATGAATCATTTGAGACTGAGTGCTGTCTTCGGCAAGACCTTGAGGCGACATATATGAATACCTAATACTTGTTCTGAGATACTACACTTACTAATTTTAAGCTTTATTAGTCACGAGATGTAGTTATGTTGCAACCAGCGACGTCAGGAACGACTGTAATTACGTTTCAGCTCTCTGTTTATCACTAAAAAAATGCCCCTAAACCTGCATTCCTAAAAATTTTTTAATTTTAATTTGTGTATATTTAAGAAAGTAATCGCTCTAAATTACATAGCTTTCAAGGGGAAGAAATTCCGAAGTGTGTGATAACCAGTCTCGGAAGACTAAGGCCCGATAATGAATTTCATTCATTGAAGATCTACGCAAAAAGCGGTGTTAATGAGTTTGTGGCTTGTGTACAATCACAATAATACACAACTTGGGGGTCTTCGGAATATCGCTAGTTTTGTAGAATTTAGCGGTAAGTGTGTTTAAGCAGAGCTCCGGTGCTTCAAAAGTACTCATGGCCAGAGTAAATAGATATTTCCCCAATGCTAGACATTGGAGATACTAAAAAAATAATACATTTTCCAGATAAATTAATTACACGTCTAAACTAAATAATTATTCATGACATTTCCCAATTTAGTAACCTGTTGGAAATTGTAGTCGCTAAATGTATCATCAAGCTGGACCCCTAGTAAATCACGATTTCGTTGAAAAATCATGTACGCTTTTTGAAATTAGTATCACCTATCTATTCTAGGGCCACAATACACCACAGATATCGGTGATGACACATTCTGTTATGCTTTCAGAATATCTACTTTGTTTACTTATATTACAGTAAATTAACACGTGCAGGAGTATGAAATGAATACGAACTTTGATTTCTGTGTGCCTTGTATTTGAGTCTACTTGGGATTATTCGTTGCCTTCATTTTATTATATGTTGTTGTTGTTGTTGTGGTCTTCAGTCCTGGGACTGGTTTGATGCAGCTCTCCATGCTACTCTATCTTGTGCAAGCTTCTTCATCTCCCAGTACTTACTGCAGCCTACATCCTACTGAATCATGCTTAGTGTATTCATCTCTTGGTCTCCCTCTACGGTTTTTACCCTCCGCGCTGCCCTCCAGTACCAAATTGGTGATCCCTTGATGCCTCAGAACATGTCCTACCAACCGATCCCTTCTTCTAGTCAAGTTGTGCCACAAACTCCTCTTCTCCCCAATTCTGTTCAATACCTCCTCATTAGTTATGTGATCTACCCATCTAATCTTCAGCATTCTTCTGTAGCACCACATTTCGAAAGCTTCTATTCTCTTCTTGTCTAAACTATTTATCGTCCATGTTTCACTTCCATACATGGCTACACTCCATACAAATACTTTCACAAACGACTTCCTGACACTTAAATCTATACTCGATGTTAAAAAATTTCTCTTCTTCATAAACGCTTTCCCTGCCATTGCCAGTCTACATTTTATATCCTCTCTACTTCGACCATCATCAGTTATTTTGCTCCCCAAATAGCAAAACTCCTTTACTACTTTAAGTGTCTCATGTCCTAATCTAATTCCCTCAGCATCACCTGATTTAATTCGACTACATTCCATTATACTCGTTTTGCTTTTGTTGATGTTCATCTTATACCCTCCTTTCAAGACACTGTCCATTCAGTTCAACTGCTCATCCAAGTCCTTTGTTGTCTCTGACAGAATTACAATGTCATCGGCAAACCTCAAAGTTTTGATTTGTTCTCCATGGATTTTAATACTTACCCCGAACTTTTCTTTTGTTTCCTTTACTGCTTGCTCAATACACGGATTGAATAGCATCGGGGAGAGGCTACAACCCTGCCTCACTCCCTTCCCAACCACTGCTTCCCTTTCATACCCCGCGACTCTAATAACTGCCAACTGGTTTCTGTACAAATTGTAAATAGCTTTTCGCTCCCTGTATCTTACCCCTGCCACCTTCAGAATTTGAAAGAGAGTATTCCAGTCAACATTGTCAAAAGCTTTCTCTAAGTCTACAAATGCAAGAAACGTAGGTTTGCCTTTCCTTAATCTTACTTCTAAGATAAGTCGTAGGGTCAGTATTGCCTCACGTGTTCCAACATTTCTGCGGAATCCAAACTAATCTTGCCCAAGGTCAGCTTCTACCTGCTTTTCCATTCGTCTGTAAAGAACTCGCGTTAGTATTTTGCTGCTGTGACTTATTAAACTGATAGTTCGGTAGTTTTCACATCTGTCAACACCTGCTTTCTTTGGGATTTATTATAGAGACGCAGAAATGGCGATGATAAATATACAGAATATCAGAATAACGGAAGTGGAATTTTGTGGAATACTAGATGTCATTTAAAGGTTTTCTTACCTTGCGGACTGAATATATCACATATATTTTAGTTTTATGACTGAGTTTTAAGAAAGAAAAATGTTAATATCCCGAAATCGTAATAAAATTCATTATCTCTTAGTAAATATCAGTGAACACCTTGCGTTAGTTATCTCATGAATCGTGAAGGATCTACATTTATTACGTCCATGTTCCATAGTTTCCCTGATTTTCATGTATTTAATAAGGTAAAATTTCATAGCTTTGAGAACGGAAGTTGTCAAAGTGCACACTAACCAGAGTGTGATTATGTTTTGGTAGACTCGATTTATTACGATGCGGGCGTACTGTTACTGCAAGACGTCGCAAGAAATATCTTCACGCTGCTGAAGGTTAAGTATGAACTCCAGTGTACCTTAGGACAAAACATTTGTAAGAATAAAGTATTTTAAAAAGAGACTGAATTTTAGAAAGTTGTAACACATACTATCTACGAAATGAAATTTAAATTAAGAATCCTGACTGGAAACACTGGACCTGTTCAACTGCTGTCACCGAAAGAGTTGGCACCCTGATTAAGACTTTTATCTCATGTTCAGTAAGAGCTGGATTAACTTCCGGTTCCGTAAATTAGACCTGCCTGAATTTTTCCTTCATGATGATGAAGATATTTATCTTTCTTAAGCCTCTTGTACATGGGTTGCTGTTCTGTTCAAAATGGCAGGAATGTCGCAGAACAACTTATCCTACATCTTCGAATATTTTTTTCCTCCCTTTCTTCGCTTAATTAGTTTTTTTGTCTACATCTCCTTTCTTTTTTCCCACTTTCCTTTATTTCTCCTTCGTTCCTTACCTTCTTTCGATCTTCCATTCCCTCTTTCTACCTCCTTCCTTGCATTTTTTCTTCATTTCCTTCCTATTTGAGCTACCATCCCTTACTTTTTTTCCCTTTGTTTTCCCTTTCCCTCTTCCTTCCTTTCCCTCTTTCTTCTTTCCTTTACCTCTGTGTTCCCCCTTTGCCACAGGCCTTCTTTCTATTTTAGTGTCCTCTTTATTCCTTCATTTACTTCTGTATTCCTCCTATTTCTCCTTTTGTCCCTCTTCCTATTTTCCCTTTTTCATTCTATTTCCTTTTTCCTCCTTTTCCCCTTTAATCTTCATTACTTTTCGTTACTTCCATCTTTCTCCATTTCATTCAACCTTTCTTCTTTGCTCCTCCCTTTCCTTCCTCCTTCTTTCTTCCTTTCTCTCATTTACGCTTTCCTCCGGTGCGTTGTATACCTTTTCTCTTCTTCTCTGCGTTGCCAATTATAATTTTAAATTTAATATTCCAAGAAGTAGCCATTGTCAGTGACGTTGAACACTGGCGTGACTGACACATTACATGCTGACAAAGGTTGCACAGTGGATGAGTTACCAGATTTGAACTCAGAATGCGTGCTCGCTCTGGGAGGTTCTCCATGGTTTCGCTTAAGTTGTTCAGAATATCTCTATCTTTCCTTGATCCAAATGAAGCGCTCGATTCCACTTCTCATAACTGTGCTGTCACCGAGAAGTTCTACGTTGATGAATCGTTACCCTCTAGTCTCCTTACGTTTATCATGTCTGTTTTTCCCTTCCGACATATTACCGAACACCGTGATGTGTTAGGAATATAGAGAATGTATAAATATTGTGTTAGCGATCTAACATGATATTTATGTTCATGAAGTCAACATCTTTACGATTTGCGGCTGAGGATGCTTATGGTATACTTAGTCCATAAGTCTCTCTGACTGTCAGAGGAACTTAGTATGAACCTTGTTTCCTTCTGTTTTCACTACAACCCAAATGAAATGAAGTGCAACTGTAACGATGGCATCTTAACCTGCCTCTCGTGAACGGAATGTCTTGCCTAAAACAACTACTTCTTTACTTTCATAGATGATACTGAGCAATTGTAATGTGTTTTGAGCACTTGTTTCTTCGTCATATAACTTCTAAGATAAACAAAGCGAACAATATTACGAATTGTACCTATTGCAAAACTGAGGAAAATGAACTAAACAGAAACGTTCACCCGTATTCATGCAACTGCTCCAGTTAACCAGTTATTTAGAAGCTATTATGATTCTAAATGAGAGTTTAGAGTGTGGCGATTTAGGTAGACGAAAAAGACGGGACGATAAGCGAAGAGTCCTAAGCATCAACTCAGTTAGCACAATTAATATAATTCGATAAGAAGGAAAAGCAGTTAATAGGTAGCCAACAATTATTTGGTTCTCTTCTGAAGCTGTATGTGCAAACGTATATTAATCGTAAAAGAAATTAGTAAACTGTGGGAAATATATGAATAGAGGAGTGGTAGATTACATCAATACAGAAAATCATTGCGTATCAGGAAAATTTTACTCCTCAATACTAATTTTATAACGTGCAGATTATTTTTTTTTTTTTTTTTTTGTTATCTGACATCGTATGTTTGCTTTTATAGCTTCCACAGCTGCAGTAGTGCGATGTTTCAGTTCATTCATTGATGTTGGTAACGGAGGCACGTAAACATAGGAATTGAAAAAAGAAAGGAAGATTTATTGAACGTGACAACTGTAATAAAACAGTTTATTAATATGAAATATATGTCCAGCTACGCACTGCCTTGTTAGAGCAATGGCGCTGAGATTTTTTAGCTCTGAACACGATTAATGTGATATGGAAAGGGAAACAAAATGGTTTCTAGTATCACGTTCCATTTATGATGAGTGCTGTACCTCATATTGATGAAGAGGCTCACGAGCTTCATGTAAGCTGTTTATGTATTGCTTTAATCTCAATGCTTAATGCTAGTCAGTAATAGCTAACTTTATGGAATTCTGAAAATTAGTACTCTACGGTATGAACGCAATATATAAATAGATTACCCTATTTTAGCGCGCTTCTGCTAAGCATTTACATTTACTGCGATCATGAATGGAACACTTCCCATTTAATATGTATTACCACGAAATTATAATCATCCAAAAAATGTGTTGCATTGTGTACCAAGTTTTGTGTAGAATTTATCCGGAAATTCGAGTCGTAGATTGGCAGATATTTTAGTCTGTGTCGCTATTCTTATTAAAAGTTCCTCACGTTTCCAGAGAAAAAGCTGTCTTGACTTGATTGAGAGAGAGAGAATATTGTACGAGCCATCGATGAATTAAGTACATTCTACACGGTGTTTCTAGCAATAGAAATTTCAGCAGCTTATTGTTTCATGTCCCAGACAAACATCTCCAAATGCAGTTAATGCTGATACATACTGTATCAATGTTTCCACAAGAAAATGATGTTTCTTAATCACGTATATACTTCTGCTAGTTACTGGTAGTGTCAGATTACGACTGTCCTATTTTGTCTATTTTTCAATATATTTAAATGAATATTTGGAATGAGATTTGGTATGTTGTTTGGCGATACAATATTACTAAGTTAACATTCATTAATACTTATACTTCGTAAGCTGAAATGCTAAATTCCACTGTAACATCAGTGTAAACATTGAGGTAGTTCCGATGTTGAGGTGGACAGAGGAAATATAGTACCAAGCGTGAGCCATTTCTTTTACAAAACGTCTGCAACAGGAAATGCTGTACAGGATGTATCAAAAAGAAACATCTGATTTGGCACATCTATATTTCTGAAACTAATAAACTTATACAGCGCATTTTGTTTTTGGATGAATGGGAAGCTCAACAAGTTTTTTTCATACCTTTCCATTGTTGGTGTTGTGGTCTTCAGTCCTGAGACTGGTTTGATGCAGCTCTCCATGCTACTCTACCCTGTGCAAGCTTCTTCATCTCCCAGTGCCTACTGCAGCCTACATCCTTCTGAATCTGCTTAGTGTAGTCTTCTCTTGGTCTCCCTCTACGATTTTTACCCACCACGCCGGCCTCCAATACTAAATTGGTGATCCATCGATGTCTCAGAACATGTCCTACCAACCGATCCCTCCTTCTAGTCAAGTTGTGCCACAAACCTCTCTTCTCCCCAATCCTATTCAACACCTCCTCATTAGTTAGGTGATCTACCAATATAATCTTCAGCATTCTTCTGTAGCACCACATTTCGAAAGCTTCTATTCTCTTCTTATCTAAACTATTTATCGTCCATGTTTCACTTCCATACATGGCTACACTCCATACAAATACTTTCACAAACGACTTCCTGACACTTAAATCTATACTCGATGTTAACAAATTTCTCTTCTTCACAAACGCTTTCCCTGCCATTGCCAGTCTACATTTTATATCCTCTCTACTTCGACCATCATCAGTTATTTTGCTCCCCAAATTGCAAAATTCCTTTACTACATTAAGTGTCTCATTTCCTAATCTAATACCCTCAGCATCACTCTACTTAATTCGACTACATTCCATTATCCTCGTTTTGCTTTGTTGATGTTCATCTCATACCCTCCTTTCAAGACACTGCACATTCCGTTCATCTGCTCTTCCAAGTTCTTTGCTGTCTCTGACAATGTCATCTGCGAACTTCAAAGTTTTTATTTCTTCTCCATGGATTTTAATACCTGCTCCGAATTTTCTTTTGTTTCCTTTATTGCTTGCTCAATATATAGATTGAATAACATCGGGGATAGGCCACATCCCTGTCTCACTCCCTTCCCAACCACTGCTTCCCTTTCAGACCCCTCGACTCTAATAACTGCCATCTGCTTTCTGTACAAATTGTAAATAGCCTTTTGCTCCCTGTATTTTACCCCTTCCACCTTCAGAATTTGAAAGAGAATGACAATCAAACCTTTCCATAAGTGTCCAGTATGTCCCTCTTGAGATGCATGGCACATGTCAATGCGGTATTCAAACTGTTCCCACATGCAGCGAGCATGTCTGTGTTACACCTTCCACAGCTTCTGTAATGCGATGTCTCAGTTCATTCATTGTTGTTGGTAACGGAGGCACGTAAACAGAGTCTTTTATAAAACCCCCGTAAGAAATAATCACATACAGTCAGGTCCGGTGACCTTGGAGACCAGGTATGTAAGGCTGAATCGTTTGGTCCAGTGGGACCTATCTATGGTTGAGTAATCCTTTGATTTAAAAATACCCGCACAGCCAGTTGCCATTGTGGCGGTGCCCGGCCCTGTTGGTAAATGATTTGAATCAGTCTCCAACATTGGGGAAAGGACGTCCTCAAGCGTATCGAGATATGTGCATCATGTAACAGTGCTCTCGGCAAAGAAAAATGGACTATAGACCTTTGCCTGTCAAACTGTGCAAAACAAATTAAATTTTGGGTAGTCCTTCTCATGTTGCACAAGTTCATGTGGTTGTTTCCCCTATTCTCACATTATGACGGTTCTCCTTTCCATTTAAATGGAATGTTGTCTCGTCACTAAACACTAAGCATGGGAGAAAAAAGTAATCCTCGAACTTGTCTAGAACGAAATTACAGAACTCCACACGGTGTCTGTTACCTTCAGAAAGAGCTTGCAGTAGCTGAATTTTGTACGGGTTGGGTTGGCTGGTTTGTTTGATGGAGGGGACCAGACAGAGAGGTCATCGGTCTCATCGGATTAGGGAAGGATGGGGAAGGAAGTGGGCCGTGCCCTTTCAAATGAACCATCCAGCCATTTGCCTGGAGAAATTTAGCAAAATCACGGAAAACCTAAACCACGATGGCCTGACGTGGGATTCAACCGCCGTCCTCAGGAATGCGAGTCCTGTGTGCTAACCACTGCTCCACCTCGCTCGGTAATTTTGTACGGTTTCATGTACAAACGTCGACGCAACACACGCCAGACGGACATCGGGGGCATGCTGAGCACTCGAGCTACACGGCGAACGGATTTCTGCGGACGCCTTGTGAAGCTATGGCGGTTGCGTTCGATGCCTGTGTCAGACACTCAGTGTCGGCCCGGTGATTTTCCTTTACACAAACAACGTGTTTCTCGGAATTGTTCATGCCAGCGTATAATGTTCTGTGCTGTAGGAGAATACATACCATACCTAGTACGAAAGTCACACTGAACAGTTATTACCGACCCGCACTGCACAAAACGAAGAACACAAAAAGCTTTCTACGTTCCAGACATCATTTTTTCTAGAAATGAAATGGGAGCACACTGTCGCTATCTAGTGCGAAACAGTTAAGACTCGAGCTGTTGCTCTTTCTAACAGTACGTTATTCACGCACATATCTCAAGTCACATAATAGTTACGATTTTTAAAATTGGATGATTCTTTTTGATACACCCTGTATTTTCCTCATTGTGTATTACTCATCCTCTTTTCGCCGTATTCAACTTTTCTGTAGCTATTTACGAACATACTTTGTTTAAAGCGACAAATGTCAAATCACGATCACAAACATGTGACTAAAAGAACTAGAAATGGGGTATCGTCTCCCTCACAGGTAGCACGTTCGGAAAGATTTGTCTCTTACATGCCCGGTCAAAACTTGAAGTCGGATAGTTAACTGATACGTACGCTTACAGATCTTTTCAGCTGAAAACTTAACTTGTGGTGAACGTATAAATATCACGCTTTTGTAGCTAATTTAGCTGTATTTAGGGATAAGTTGCATCACTGGTAATTATAAATGAATGTGAAGAACATGTAAATGCCATAAATTACCTTGTTCCATATGTTCGACGTTTATGCAGTGTTGAAGGTAATGTGACAAATGGTGTGGTCGTTGAGTTTCTAGACGAGGATGGCTGTACTGTTGAATCGTGTAAATGCAGTAGTCTGCTTGTAATTTAATATCCCATCACCTTTCCCTTTCTCTGCTTTCCATCCAGCTATCATCGATCTCAAGATCACGGCAGCACGATAAGGTTGCTTGATGCAAACTGGAAATGAAGTGAACAGCTCCGAGAAGAGTTGTGGCTGAAGATTCCCGACTCTGTGACAGATATGCAGATCCTCTTATGAGTTCGTCGCATTTCAGCTGCGACAGTATCGACACTATGTTTAAATCACACGGTGTACGATTAGCGTTTGCTTTAGGTTTGGTCACGTTGATGTCATACGTAACTCGTTAGCAACGAGATTCCATTATGCTGTTGGGATCATTCCTCAATGTTTGTATCTAGTCAGCTCCAATACTCTCTCACGATCGTTCTGTATTAAGTCGTGGAGAGATGGTAGCAAAACGTTCACTCTCAGTAGATTATCTAACCCTTCACTAGTGGACGCCATATCTGCCGGCTCTACGGAGAAATTTCTAATAGTGCAGATCCCATCTTCTACGGATTAGGACTCAGACCCCTCTGATACTATTAAGGGGCAATATTTAATGAGAATTTCGTGAAATTAGCGTAATGTAGATTCAATGTTTATTCCGGTGATATGTGTCCCAAAGACCATCCACTTTGTACTGGGTGAGTAAAGAGCGCATCTCTCATACTAATGACTCTTTTTTTACATAACGCCAGATTATTTAAAGAATATTCTCTCTTAACTTTGATAATGTTTTAGGCTACTATGACCCGATCTTTCCTTACACACTGAGGTGACAAAAGTTATGGGGGTAGCGATATGTACAGATACACAAGTGAATACTATTGCAAACACAAGGTGTGAAAGGGCAGTGCATTGGCGGTGATTTCATTTGTATCGTACTTTGGTAATTCATTTGGAATGGATTCAGGCATGATAATGGTCGCACGACGGGGACTAAAGGACGTTGACCGCGGGATGGGAGTTGGAACTAGATACAGGAGGTATTCCGTATCGGAAATCGTTAGGGAATTCAATATTCCGACATCTATAGGGTCAAGAGTGCATTACCTCTCACCATAGACAACGCAGTGCCCGAGGGGCTTCGCGTAACAACCTAGAGCAGCGACCTTTGCGTGGAGTTGTCAGAGCTAACATACAAGCGTACTGCATGAAATAGCCCCGTACGAGGAACGTATCCATTAGAACAGTGTAGCGAAATTTGGCGTTAATTGGCTACGGCAGTAGACCACCGAGGCGAATGCCTTTGCCGACAGTACTACATCCCCTGCAGCACCTCTTATGGGCTCGTTACCGTGCCGGTTGGACACTACAATAGAAAACAGTGGTCTGGTCAGATGAGTGCGATTTCAGCTGCTAAGGCCTCATGCTAGGGTTCGAGAACGGCGCAGACCCCACGAAACCAGGGACCCAACTTGTCAACAAGGCAGTGTGCAAGCTGGTGGCGGCTCCGTAACCATGTGGGCTGTGTTTAATTGGAACGCAATTAGTCTGCTGGTCCCACTTGTAACCTCCCCCTCACTTATCGACCTTAATGACAGTGAAAAATTAAACCGCGTGTACCTAATGGAAATTTGGGAAAAGCAATCGTCACCGAAGTTAATTTGTCGGTAAAGAGGGAGGAAAGGGTTACATCTAAATGAAAGGAAAAATGCAAATGATAGTGGTGGAAATTAATTTTGAAAAGGGGTAAAGTTAATAAAGAAAGTAAATGTGTGGCCGTTACGTTAACAATTAACTAGCGGTAATTAGATATTTGAGATTTGGGGGAAATTACGGTCGCCAGTCTTAAGGACAATTACTATAGTAACTGAAAAAAGAAAGGTTATTACACATATAATTGGCACTAGATGCGTGGCGACTGAAGGTCGACACGTGTAGTGTGAAAACTGAAAGTTTGTCAGAAGTAATAAATTTCGCTACACTCTGACTTAATTTAGCAAAAGAATTAATAAAACCGGAAAATCGAAAGTTAATTTAGTGACTGAAGTTAATAGTGAGCTTTCTTTCTGAAGCACATCGAAATTCAGTAAAATAAGGTTAGTCTTGGACTACCTCAACAATCATTTCGAAAGCTACTTGAATCTACGCAATTTATAAATAAGAGATTTAAGTTTGATCTTGAATTAAATGATTCTGAACAATTAACAATAGTAAAATTTAGTACGTACCAAGCTGAGCTGCAGTCACAGCTAAGCTAAAATACGGTAACAAAACTCGCACTCTTAATTTGTGCTTGTGTAATCTAAATATTGTAGCCAGCTGTGAATACCTTAACTGAACTTTGAAATTAAAGCAGTGAAATCGAATGATGTTGGCGTTTGAATTTCAACGACACTCTGGTTCATTTCGGAAAAGGAAGGGACCCTGCTTGGTAATGCAATTTGGACAATGAGCAACAAAGGTTAATGCTACGTTGCTGTAATTTTGCGATTTGAACAGTTTTAAAAGCTGAGGTCTGCCATACAGTTCTAAAACTTTACGTGCTTCCAGTCTTCCTTGTTGCTTGATTGAAGGTTTGAAGCCGTCGATCGAGGAGGTGGCGACAGTCACTCATTGTCGGCCGTCGCTGTTGCAGAAGCTGGATGTTGGCGCGCCTTCTTCTCGACACGGTCACCAGGCGAAACGGGCTCTTGATGTGCGCCAGCTAATGCTTCCCGTCCGCGACACCGTGTCAGAAACTACCATAGCAAGTAGAGCGCAATTACATGCTGCCAAACCACGAAAGAGCGGCAACTCGCGGGAGCGTCACACAACACAACTGCTCCACTGCACCACCCCAGCCAGACTCTCTCTGCTCTGCCCGCGCTCCACGCGGCAGTGTTAACACTACCAAAGATCCTAAACACTTTGGTTCTCCACACGACCTATCGATGTATTCGTTGGATAGCATAGTTTTCCCTAGGCCAGACCCAGCGTATAAATACTAATAATATTCACAAAAGAAATCAACATAAATGCATAAATATGTATATACAAACAGTAAAACAATTACAATATATAAAGACACAGAAATGTCATATCTTCAGGTAACAAAATAGGGAAAAAATATTTATGCGTTTCAAACTGAACGAAGTATTGAGTGGAAACGATAATATTGGGCAACTTGGAGACAATTTGCACCCATTCATGTGGTCCTCGTGTTCCCAAACAACGATGAAATTTTTATGTATGACAATACGCAATGTCAGCGAGCCACAGTTGTTCACATAACCGAGAGGCCACTGCGCGTACAATGTCCTGCACCAGCAACATTTCCGCAGTTACGGACGGCTGTAAAGGCAGCATGGCTCTACATATCTGCAGAGGACTTCCAGCGACTTATTGAGTCCATGCCTCGTCGAGTTGCTGCACTGTGCCGGGGATTGTAGATCTGACACGGTATTATGAGGCATCCCTTCACAAATATCACTGTAACACAAATGCACAGTTCCCCAAAAGGTACATTTCAAAAATATGACACGTCGCAGCAGTTTCTTGTAGTCAAAATACTTTGCAGTGTTTCAGTTCAAATCTTCTTATTCAGTTAGATGGGTTATAACCTCCTTCAAACTAACTACTTTGGAAACAAAATTTCGCAACTCAGTTCTGCACATTTTCAGTACTAAATCAGTTACGAGGTTTTATTTCATCGAAGTTGTATGCTGTTATAGGTGACTATGTATATCAGATTTTCACATTGAAATGCAGTGTTCGAGGCTCAATGCTAAGATAGACTGAGTTCATTTTAGGTAGAGAAAACTTATCATTTCAAGAAAACTTAATTTCATATTTTACAAATATGCACAGGAAAGTAGAATATCAGAAAACAGTGCAAAAGGACATAGAATTGTCCCCTATGGTTGAAACCTGAAACCATTGCACCAGGACAGAGACCGAAATTGAGTAACAGGTTAATAGCATCTTCATACATTTTCACGTCCATTGTTTGCGGGAGGCCAGGTCGCGTAAACATGGTACTTTGATGTAACGACACTAGAATATAAATGTTACAGAATTATTACTAGAACATCATAAATATGTGTAATGGAATGAAGTCAATCAATACTACTATATAAAGACAAGTCGATGTTTAACACTGTTACCAAAAGTCATGAAAAGTACTAGCCTAATTTCTTCAAATCTTCGCACGATACTCTAATGAGCATTCGGAGAGATGTAGGTTATATATCTTTGCAATATAGGTAATACACACATTAAAAAAAATTGCATCACACTGGTTGCCAGAACTCCAGAACATAGACGTAGACTGTGTATAATGAACCACAGACACAGTCCCTTTGACTGTTCAGTGACGTCAAGAAATCCGCCCAAAGATGTAAACAACCACGCATGAGCAGCGCCTATTAGATTGGTTGGTTGTTTTGGAGGAGGAGACCAAACTGCGAGGTCATCGGTCTCATCGGATTTGGGAAGTATGGGTAAGGAAGTCGGCCGTGCCCTTTTCGAAGGAACCATCCCGGCATTTGCCTGAAGAGATTTAGGGAAATTACGAAAAACCTAAATCAGGATGGCAGGACGAGGGATTGAACCGTTGTCCTCCCGAATGCGGAGCCTATTAGATGGTGGGAGTCAGACAGCCGAGCAGTTCCAGGCATTCCACCAGGAAGGAGGTACAGGGCTCGTGTTGTCTATAGTTCAACCATGCCTGGATGGTCAATACCGTGATTCGATCACGTCCGCATTGTTACTTTGTGCCAGGAAGTGATCTCAGCAAGGGAAGTGTCGAGGCGTCTCGGAGTGAACCAGAGCGATGTTGTTCGGATACGGAGGAGGTCCAAGATATGCCTCGATCAAGCCGTCCAAGGGCTACTAATGCAGTGGGTGACCGCTACCTATGTATTAGCGGAGGAAGCCTAACAACAACGCACCATTTTGAATTATGATTTCGTGCAGCCACAGGACGTTGTGTTACGGCTCAAACTGTGCACATGATTGGCAATTTCTCTCCCGACGTCTATGGCAAGGTCCATCTTTGCAACCACGACACCATGCAGCGCGGTACAGATGGGTCCAACAACGTGCCGAATGGACCGCTCAGTATTAGCATCACGTTCTCTTCATCGGCGAGTGTCGCATATTCCTTCAACCAGACAATCGTAAGAGACATGTTTGGAGGAAACCTGGTCACGCTGAACGCTTTAGACACACCGTCCAGCGAGTGTAGCAACGCGTAGATTCCCTGCCATTTTGGGGTGGCATTATGTGGGGCCGACGTACACCGCAACGGCTGTACGATACGAGAATGCCATCCTCCGACTGATATTGCAACCATATCGGCAGCATATTGGCGAGGTATTCGTGTTCATGGACTACAGTTCGCGCCCCCATCGTGCACATATTGTGAATGACTTCATTCAGGATAGCGACATCGCTCGACTAGAGTGGCCAGCAATGTTTTCCAGACATGGACCCTATCAGACATGACTGGGATAGATTGAAGAGGGCTTTTCATGGACGACGTGGCCCACCAAACACTCTTAGGGCTCTGCTCTGAATCGCCGTTGAGGAGTGGGACAATCTAGACCAACAGTGAACTTGTGGATAGTATGCCACGACGTATACAGGCATGCATCGGTGCAAGAGGACGTGCTACTGGGTATCAGAGGTACCGGTGTGTACACAAATCTGGACTACCATCTCTGAAGTTCTCGCTGTATGGTGGTACAACATGGAATCTGTGGCTTTCATGAGCAATAAAAAGGACAATAATGATGTTTATGGTGATCTCTATTCTAATTTTCTGTACAGATTCTAGAACTCTCGGAACCGAGATGATGCAAAACATTTTTTGATGTGTGTGTATAAATAAATATGTAATATATAATGAGGAAACGTGGTTACCAAAATTTCCAAAAAGTTCTTCGATTTTTTACAAGATACGAATCTGGATGACGATTCAAAGTTCCTTAGGACATGGTTGCATGGCTAAAGGAATAGTCACTGCGGCGACTACAGCTGCTGTGAAACACATTAAATGTATTCGCAATTGGGAATAGGAACAACCATCAGCTGTAGAATGGAATGCCGACAGTGGAAATTCGTGCTGGATCTGAACTCGTAGCCGACGAGTGGTCGCATTTCGTTATACGCGCACGATTTACGGCCAGACGCAAACTTCCATCTGCCATCACTCATGCATCTAGAATATGTATTCGAACATTCATTATGTACATTGCCGTACAAGTGAGACATTTTACTTGAAGGTCGCTTGCACAGTGCCGGCGTATAATACGATATTGCAATACTTGCGTTATTCCGAACGACGATGCAATGTTGCCTTGGACATGCATGCTTGCATGAATCCTCAGTACAGAAAGGGGAAACATTGTTTGCAATTATGTAGAATTTCTACATGATACTTTCATGGACAACACTGAGCTGAGTTCTACTGTGACGGCTTTGCTTTCTTTCTCAAGGGCAGTTTTAACTAGATATCGGGGTTACTGTCTCTCGGTGACCCTTTACTGTTTTTACACCTCACATATCTCTCCAATAGTGAATTGGTGATCCCTTGGTTTCTCATAATGTGTCCTACCAACCGATTCCTTCGTTTAATCAAGTTGTGGCACAAATTTCTAAAAAGGATTCTATGTGGAACTGGGGAGAGAATAGATTTGCGCCACAACTGGATTAAAAGAAAGAATTCTATTTACTGCCTGTTCATTAGTTACGTGATCCACAGATCGTGTGTTCAGTATTCTTCTTTTGCACCACATTTCAAAATCTATTCCTTTCATCTCTAAACTTTTTATCATCTATATTTCACTTCCATACCGTCAGAAAAGTCCTCCTGATACTTAAATTTACATTCGATGCTAACATGCTTCTTTTCTTCGGAAACTCTTGTTACCACTGACAGTCTACACTTTGTACCGACTTTACCTCTGGCATCATCGGTTACTTTACTACTAAAATAGCAAAACTCATTTAAGACTTTAACTGTCCCGTTTCCTACTCTAATTCCGTTATCAACACATGAATACATTCCATTATCCTTGTTTCATTTTTGTTGATCTTCATCTTATATCCCCCTTTCAAGGCACTGTCCATTCCGTTTAACTGCTTTTCCAAGTACTTTGCCGTCTCTGACAAAACTACAGTGTCATCGACAAACCTCAAAATTTTTATTTCTTCTAGCCAAAATTTAATTCCTATTTCTAGCTTTTCTCTCGTTTCATTTAATGCTCACTCAATTACAGACTGAATAACATCAGGGATAGGCTAAAACCCTGTCTGACGCCGTTCTCTAGTACAGCATCCCTTTCACGATCCTCGACGCATGTAACTGCCGACTGGCGTCTGTAAGAGTAGTAAATAGCTTTTCGCTCCCTGTAATTTCCCCTGCTATCTTTAGAACGCCAGACAGATTATTCCTGTCAACATTGTCAAGAGCTCTCTGTGTCTACAAATCCTATAAACGAAGGTATGCTTTTAACTATCCAAAGATAAGTCGTAAGGTCAGTATTGCCTCGCGTGTTCCTACATTTCTCAGAAATCGAACCTGTTCTTCTTCTTATCTTACTTATATCTGTTTTTCCAGTCTTCTGTACAGAATCCGTGTTAGTATTTTGAAACCATGATTTATTAAACTGATGTTCGGTAGTTTTCACACCTGTCAGCACCTGCTATTTCTGAATTAGAATTGCTACATTCTTCTTGAAATCTGAGGGTATTTCGCCTGTCTCACACGTCATGCACATCAGATGAAACAGTTTTGCATGGCTCGTTCTTCCAAGGCTATCAGTGGCTCTGACGGAATGTAGTCCACTCCAGAGAGCTTGTTTCGACGTAGGTCATTCAGTGCTCTTTTAAATTCCTCTCGTAGTGTCGTATCTCCCTCACTCCATCATGCAGACCTTCCATATAATGCTTCCATCTATCGAATTACCGTTATTTGCTTAGGACATATTTTCCTCCTGAACTCTTGATACTCATACAGCTGCTTTTCTTTCCTCCAAAGGTCTCTTTAATTTCCCTGTAGGTGGTATCCTTCTTTCCCCTAGTGAAATGTGCTTCTAAATCCTTACAATAGCCTTAAAAAGGATATTGTTAGTAAAAGTTAACAATAATAAAAGCCATTAGTTTATGTTTTACTTTGTTGCGGTGGACACATAGTAACACCTTCCCCTTTGTTATTGCTTGCTGTGATAATGCGTTGTTATTGCTAAGGTTAAAGCGTTAAATCTTAGCCTTATTCCAAGAGATTTCCACAAGACCAAGCGGAAACATAATTAAAATGTGTAGAAGACAGAATGCATGCAAAAGCTGAAGCTGTCGCAGAGAAACCTAGCTCGGTCTATTGTTAAGCAGTGAAATTCAAACGGCTGGGGGGTGGATATGATGACAAACATTTAACTAGATGGACAAATGTTCTCAGCTTACCAAGAACCTATTTCATGAAAACGAAAAAGTTATTTAAATTGTCACGAGTGCGGCATTTGTAAATTACTTGTACCTTAACCTTTGTTCTTTGTGACCCTGCCCGCGTCCTATTGCACATCCTTACAGCTAAGTTTGTGTACGCAGAGGTCTGAGACGCACCCCGTGGTCAGTGTACTGGGATCTGCTGCCACCACACGCTGTCGCAGCATCAATATGAAGCTTAGCCATAACCATAACAGCCCATTTAGCTCGCTGTTTACTCATCTCGCAGCGCTGTTTGTCCATGGCTGATGGTGTCTGCGACAGATCCCAACAAAACACACATTCCTCTGCAACGTGTATGTTTGATGATTTAAAGGATCTGAGACGCTCGAAAGAATTCATTCACGCTATTCCTAGCGATGCCTCGTTTTCTTATACATGCAAATACAGCTTTGCCGTTGTACTAGCATGACTGTGATGAGTATCGTGGTCTTAGCTTTTGTGAGTGTCTACGTTCCTCCTGCCAACACTACTTAAGAAGAACATTCTAAGGCATTAGTCTCACAAATATTAATTGTAGGAAAACTGGTTTAGCCATGACGAAGCAGTTCGCAACTCGCAGAATCGTTAGATACTTGATAAAATGATTACTCATACTATTAGTGATGAAAAGTCATCGATTTCCGATAATTCGTTCTCATCTCAAATAATCCAAAACTGGAAGTTCATTATTTTTACGCCGTGTGTACAGCCAACTGTACCTAGCAGTGAAACAGCTGTAAATACGTAATGGACGTTGACGACATTTTTTTTTTTTTTTTTACTTTGGAACAGTTGTATCTTTGACATATTGGTTTTCGTTCGCTATCTAGCGTGTGTTTCTGTGCGTGAATGAAATAACTAGCAATTCATGATCGTCTGATTCAAGTCAGCGTGTCTAACAGTATCTGAAGTATTTGGAGTAGCGTCTACATCAAGGTAAATTGATTAAATAGGTTTATTTTTGGAATGGTTCAACTGTCATTTAACAATGCTGCGCTTTTCCATGTCTGTTAACTCAGACGGTCAGTTAAGGTGTAATATCGTAAATAAAGTTATTTAAATGGTCATTTGAGGGTAATATAAATATTAATATGGTAAATTTGTCACTTCTGTAACACGGACACACAGAGTAACTGTTTGGCATAAATTTTATTCAGAATCCTGCAGTGATCGTCTCTGTCACTTTCATTTTCCAGTAACTTGTCCTTCACTCCTTATTTTTAAGGAAAATTAAGGGTTTATTATTTTCCATACGACGAAGTCAAAGAAAATGCCTTCGACAGAAGATTGAACAAATTGATTCTGTACTGACAAAATCGATTCATCAGAATAATGTAGAATTGTTTACAAAGAAGGAAAACTTTACAAGCTGACGGGTTCTACCGTATTCACCGCGGATATTTTAAAAATATTAGGATGTTTCTTGCATCGTCATTCTCCGTCTGATGGCCAGTTATTACACATATGATTCATTATCAAATGCCGATTGGCAGTATGGTCGGTGCGTTTAAAATGTTTCACAGTCTCGACCATAAACTAGGGATGGGAAAAACCGACTGGTTAAAGCCGACACAGGGATTTTAGTTTTCTATAACCGTTATTTTGTTTTTTTATTTCGTCTCGATTATAAAATGTGTTTTTTTCCTACTTTTTACTGACAACCGTGTAAGTAATATTAATTAGCCATAGCAACAGTGCTAATTTTGTTCTTTGTTAAATAAATATTTTTTTAAAGAACAGTAACTTTTATTTGTCAAATTAGTATTGCTCTGAAATGTTGTATTTTTGTAGAAAGTCGGAAAAGGGACAAGTGTTGTTCTAGTAACAATGCCAACGGAAACAAGCAACAAACACATGGCACTCCAACTGGTACAGCATTGCTGACAATACTGCTTCTGTTACCAAGTAGCGTGGCCTACTAGATGGTACTCGTGTTCATGCATTCTGCAGGCCTTGCCCTTCTGGTGTATATGGTAGTTTCAACTGCCGATGCGTCACATCCGATGTTTATCAGAATGGCACGAAGTGACATAGCACTGAAGTAAAATGCTTCATTTGCTTTAAAATATTGAACTTAAGTCCCAGATTTATTTTTATTTCTTTGTTAATTTCTTTTTTGGTCATCAGTTCTCTGACGGGTTTCATGCAGCTCGCCACGGATTCCCATTATTGTGTCAACCTCAGAGTAGCACTTGCAGCCGACATCCTCAGTTACTTGCTGGTTGTATTCCAATGTCTGTCGCACTCTACAGGTTTTTACACTCTACATCTTCCTCTAGTGCCATGGAAGTTGTATCCTGATGCCTTAACAGATGTCCTATCATCCTGCCCCTTCTTTTTGTCATTGTTATCCGCGCATTCCTTTCCTCTCCGATTCTGTGCAAAACACCCTCATTCTTTACCTTACCAGTACACCTAATTTTCAACATTAGTCTGTAGTACCACATCTCAAATACTTGAGATGTCTTCTGTTCGGGTTTCTCCACAATCCATGTTTACTACCATACACCGCTGTGCTCCAAATGCACGTTATCAGAAATTTCTTCCTTAATTTAAGGCCTGTGTTTGATACTGGTTGACTTCTCTCGGTTAGGAATGCCCTCTTTTCCAGTGCTAGTCTGTTTTTGGTGTCCTCCATGCTCCGTCCGTCAGGGGTCACCTTGCTGCCTTGTTATCAGAATACCTTAACGACATTTGCTTCGTAACCTTTAGTCCTGATATTAAGTTTCTCTATGTTCTCTTTTCTGCTGTTACTCATTGCATTCGAATTTCGTTCGAATAACTCCCAGTCCTTATTCTATGCTCATTAGACTGTTCAGCAGATCCTGCAGGTCTTCTTCACTTTCACTGAGGCTATCAATGTCATCAGCGAATCTTAACATTCATAGCCTTCCGCCTTGAATTTTAAGTCCACTCTTGAACGTTTCTTTCAATTCCATCATTGCTTCTTCGACGTACCGGTTGAACAGTAGGGACGAAAGGCTGCATCCCTATCTTACAGCAGTTTTTAATCCAAGCACTTTGTTCATGTACCTTCACTTTTATTATTCTCTTGACCGTTCAGCATTTCGCTTCCCTATAGCCAAACTAATCGTCATCTAATACACGCTCTATTTCCTTTTCCATTCCTCTTCCTATTACTCTTGTCAAGCCGGCCTGTGTGGCAGAGCGGTTCTAGGGTCTTCAATCTGGAACTGCACGATTTCTACGGTCGCAGGTCCGACTCCTGCCTCGGGCGTGTGTGTTGTCCTTAGGTTAGTCAGGTTTAAGTAGTTGTAAGTTCTAGGGGACTGATGACCTCAGATGTTAAGTCCCATAGTGTTCAGAGCCATTCGAGCCATTTGATTATACGAATGCGTGCTGACAGTTCTTCTGCACATGTCCGAAAGAACAGAAACCACTCATTCTTATGCAGAGTGCGTTCCATAAGTAATGCGACCAAATTTTTTATGACGCAACGGTACACCAAAGCGTGTTGTAAGCGGCTGGGCTAAGTGGAGGGTGTGTTAGCTTCCAAACCATTTTGAACTCTTGTCAACAATTTGGATAAATGAGCTGTTAAGCTGACTGCAGGATAAATCTCTCACTTGTCAGCTCTTGCAGTCTTCGGAATTGTGTGGATGATATTTTTCCGATAGTCGCATGGTATATCGCCATGCTCATACGTTTAACACACCACCGAAAATAGTCGTTTTATATTCACTTCCACCAAAATTTTAGAAATTATGATGGAATATTATCTATTCCTTTTGCCTTATTTGATCTTAAGTCCTCCAAAGCTCTCTAAAATTTTTATTCTAATACTGGATCCGCTAACTCTTTAAAATCGACACCCGTTTCTTCGTCTATAACATCAGACAATCTTCCGCGCCATAGCGCCCTCCACTGCGCTCTTTCCTCCTATGCGCTCTCTCCTCCGCATTTAACAGTGGAATTCCCGTTGCACTCATAATGTTACCATCCTATCTTTTATTTTCACCGAAGGTTGGTTTGACTTTCCTATTTCGTGAGTCAGTGCTTCCGACAATCATTTCTTTCTCTATTTCTTCATGTTTTTCACGCAGCCATTTCGTCTTAGGTTCCCTACACTTCCTATTTATTTCATTCCTAAGCGTCATGTATTTCTGTATTCCTAAGTTTCCTGAGGATCAAGTAGGTAAAAAGATGAGGGCTGGTAGAAATCTTTGGGTAACAGAAGAAATATTGAATTTAGTTGATGAAAGGAGAAAATATAAAAATGCAGTAAATGAAGCAGGCAAAAAGGAATACAAAACCTCTCAAAAATGAGATCGACAGGAAGTGCAAAATGGCTAAGCAGGGATGGCTAGAGGACAAAGGATGTAGAGGCTTATCTCACTAGGGGTAAGATAGATACTGCCTACAGGAAAATTAAAGAGACCTTTGGAGATAAGAGAACGACTTGTATGAATATCAAGAGCTCAGATGGAAACCCAGTTCTAAGCAAAGAAGGGAAAGCAAAAAGGTGGAAGGAGTATATAGAGGGTCTATACAAGGGCGATGTGCTTGAGGACAATATTATGGAAATGGAAGAGGATGAAGATGAAGATGAAATGGGAGATACGATACTGCGTGCAGAGTTTGACAGAGCACTGAAAGACCTGAGTCGAAACAAGGCCCCCGGAGTAGACAAAATTCCAATTGGAACTACTGACGGCCTTGGGAGAGCCAGTCCTGACAAAACTCTACCATCTGGTGAGCAAGATGTATGAAACAGGCGAAATACCCTCAGACTTCAAGAAGAATATAATAATTCCAATCCCAAAGAAAGCAGGTGTTGACAGATGTGAAAATTACCGAACTATCAGTTTAATAAGTCACAGCTGCAAAATACTAACACGAATTCTTTACAGACGAATGGAAAAACTAGTAGAAGCCAACCTCGGCGAAGATCAGTTTGGATTCCGTAGAAACACTGGAACACGTGAGGCAATACTGACCTTACGACTTATCTTAGAAGAAAGATTAAGGAAAGGCAAACCTACATTTCTAGCATTTGTAGATTTAGAGAAAGCTTTTGACAATGTTGACTGGAATACTCTCTTTCAAATTCTAAAGGTGGCAGGGGTAAAATACAGGGAGCGAAAGGCTATTTACAATTTGTACAGAAACCAGATGGGAGTTATAAGAGTTGAGGGACATGAAAGGGAAGCAGAGGTTGGGAACGGAGTAAGACAGGGTTGTAGCTTCTCCCCGATGTTGCTCAATCTGTATATTGAGCAAACAGTAAAGGAAACAAAAGAAAAATTCGGAGTGGGTATTAAAATCTATGGAGAAGAAATAAAAACTTTGAGGTTCGCCGATGACATTGTAATTCTGTCAGAGACAGCAAAGGACTTGGAAAAGCAGTTGAATGGAATGGACAGTGTCTTGAAAGGAGGATATAAGATGAACATCAACAAAAGCAAAACGAGGATAATGGAATGTAGTTGAATTAAGTCGGGTGATGCTGAGGGAATTAGGTTAGGAAATGAGACACTTAAAGTAGTAAAGGAGCAAAATAACTGATGATGGTCGAAGTAGAGAGGATATAAAATGTAGACTGGCAATGGCAAGGAAAGCGTTTCTGAAGAAGAGAAATTTGTTAACGTCGAGTATAGATTGAAGTGTCAGGAAATCATTTCTGAAAGTATTTGTATGGAGTGTAGCCATGTATGGAAGTGAAACATGGACGATAAATAGTTTGGACAAGAATAGAATAGAAGCATTCGAAATGTGGTGCTACAGAAGAATGCTGAAGATTAGGTGGGTAGATCACATAACTAATGAGGAAGTATTGAACAGGATTGGGGAGAAGAGAAGTTTGTGGCACAACTTGACCAGAAGACGGGATCGGTTGGTAGGACATGTTCTGAGGCATCAAGGGATCACCAATTTAGTATTGGAGGGCAGCGTGGAGGGTAATAACCGTAGAGGGAGACCAAGAGATGAATACACTAAGCAGATTCAGAAGGATGTAGATTGCAGTAGGTACTGGGAGATGAAGAAGCTTGCACAGGATAGAGTAGCATGGAGAGCTGCATCAAACCAGTCTCAGGACTGAAGACCACAACAACAACAAGTTTCCTGAAAATCTATGAAATAAAGAATGAAGTAGGAAATTATGGTAACAGTACTAAATTAAAGACTTAGCAAGAAGTCATTCACAATTTACAGTCGAAGCAGAAAGTAGCTGATCTGCTGCCTGTATGTACATGATGTGCCTTTATCTGCTGGTAGTCATTGAAAACAGCCAAATTAACATGTAAATTGCAGTTCATTAACCTTAATTTTCATCATTTAGCACTGTCTCTTCCAAATAGTGGTAAGATTGGTGATTGCAACATAATATTTCAAAATATTAGAATCCACAAGAGAACACTGATGATTTTTTTAGTACTCGACCACTTATTAGTTTTCGATTTAATGGTTCTAAGCACTATGGGAGTTAACATCTGAGGTTCAAATGGTTCAAATGGCTCTGAGCACTATGGGACTTAACATCTGAGGTCATCAGTCCCCTAGACGTAGAACTACATAAACCTAACTAACCTAAGGACATCACACACATCCATGCCCGAGGCAGGATTCGAACCGGTCACCGTAGCAGCAGCGCGGTTCCAGACTGAAGCGCCTATAACCGCTCGGCCACACCAGCCGGCTTCAAATTAAGGCAGTCAAAATTTTTCAATCAATGTTTTATTTCTACATTTATACAGGAAACAATTGGAATAAAAAATTTAAAATCGGTTATTTCAGAGACCAGTTATTATGTGCCGTTTTAACAGCCATGTTAAACTGGCGTATAAAAAAATGGATGTAACCGAAAACCAGTAGTTTCAGCGATAACCGCCGTCCCAACCACAAACTATTGGCATGTAGCCAAATTTTCCTGGTAGCAGTAAAACTAGTTGCAAGGCACTCCTATGTTTGAGGCTTGGTTGGTCATGCAGAGCTTAGTTCCCCGAACGAAATGATTGAATTATTTTTTCACACTACTGAACGGGGCATGGAGGTGAGCTAATGAACTCCGGGCTGGAGGGATGCAACATGCTGTGGATAACGTGAAGGTTTTAATAGCAGGGTATGAATGAATGGTTCAAATGGCTCTGAGCAGTATGAAAATTAACTTCTGAGGTCATCAGTCGCCTAGAACTTAGAACTAATTAAACCTAATTAACCTAAGGACATCACACACATCCATGCCCGAGGCAGGATTCGAACCTGCGACCGCAGCGGTCGCTCAGTTCCAGACTGCAGCGTCTAGTACCGCACGGCCCCTCCGGCCAGCTGGTATGAATGAACTAACCGAATGAAGGGAAATATGTGTAGTAAACCAAATTGTCTTCGAACCAAATGTTGAGTTTCAAAGGGATTCTTGATCTCGAATTATTAACTTGTAAACTGGTAATACACCGATATACATTTGACTCACTTTCAGTCTATGACGATCGTGAATCTGAAGCTAAGGAAGGACTCGATTCAAAATATCCTCGTCATCAAGACTAATTAATTTATTAAAAAATAGCTGACCGGCGATGAAAGGGTAATTTGGGCTGACCCGCTTCTACCGTTGAACCACAACATCATGATCCCTGCCCATGGCAAAATTTAGTGCCGCCTGGTGGCAGTCCAACCGCGTTATACTTTAAGGACAGTATACATGCGAAGCAGAGACGAATGGGTAATCATTCTAGCGACAATTCGGGACACAAACTGGGAAATGCACTGACGTAAGCAACTTTGGGCAAAGGCCTTGCTGTAGTGGTAACACTGCCTCCCGTCAAATCACCCAAGCTGAGTTCACTGTAGTCCTGGTAGGTACAAATTCGTGGTGGACAATGCCTCTAACGTCAAAGAAGACAATGAGCATGATTTTGATCCTGGACTTGTCTCATGCGTGCCTCCTTGGGACGGGGCGACGATGGGGTGTGCCAATCGAAACTCTGCCTTTTCCTCTCAGGGTTGTACTAAAAAATCCACAACTCATCACCAGTGATAACTGAGTTTAAAATATGAGCATCATTTTCACACATTTCCAACATTTCTCGGCACCGAAGCACTCGGACATGCTTGTGTTCGTCGGTCAAGACTTTTGGGACGAGTTTGGCACATACCTTTCTCATGTTCAAATCTTACGTCACAATGCGGTAAACGGTTGTTTTCGACATGTTTAGACTTTGTGCTATCAACTGAAGGCTCAGCCGTCTGTCAGAGTTCAAACAATCACGCACACCCATCACATTTTCGTCGACTCGTGCAGTTGATGACCGTCCACTGCGAGGTTCGTCGGTGACCTCGTCTCGGCCCTCCATGGACGACTTGTGTCATCGTGAAACTTGTGATTTGGACAAGCAATCATTCCCAAAGGCATGCTGAAGTAATGGAAACGTGTCGATGGCGGACTTCCCAAGTTCAACGCAAAATTTGATAGCGTACCGTTGCTCTACAGAATGATCCATTGGGCCGTGTTACATAAACGCAAATTCTTACTCTTCTGCACCTCGCAGAATGAGAGAAAGAGCTTTTTGAAGCTAACACCCCCCTCCACTTAGCCCAGCCGGTTACAACACGCTGTGGTGTACCGTTGCGTCGTAATACAATTGGTTGCATTACTTATGGAACACACACTGTATAAGAATGGGTGGTTTCTGTTCTTTCGGACATGTCCAGAACAACTGACAAAACGCATTCGTATAATCAAATGGCTCTGAACACTATGGGACTTAACTTCTGAGGTCATCAGTCCCCAAGAACTTAGAACTACTTAAACGTAACCAACCTAAAGACATCACACGCATCCATGCCCGATGCAGGATTCGAACCTGCGACCGTAGCGGAAGGGCGGTTCCAGAATGTAGCACCTAGAACCGCTCGGTCACTCCGGCCGGCTTCGTATAATCGATTCATCTCGATTGGCTGTGAATCCACCAGCTTCAGTGCGAATGAACAATCACGTTCGACTTCCTGCGGCAATCCAAAGTAGCGAGCATGGAGGAAATCGATGGGGAATGCGGATATGTGGCGCTAAGTGCGAATGTGGTCTGCCGAGGTGCGTACCAAGACAGCAGGATAAACACTGCGTCCAGGTGGTGCAGTGGTTAACCCTACTGCTTAGTAAGCAGAAGATCCCGGTTTCGAGTCTAAGTGCGGCACACTTTTTCTCTCTTCGCCTCTGGTTCTGCATGAAGACATGATGCAACTGACATCAATAATTACTTTCCTTCCCTTCCTTTCAATTTACATAGCACCTATGACGTTTCAGCGTCCTGCGAGTTATACAGACCGCACAGGTTCCCTTGGAACTCCAAAAGATTAACTATAAGTGAGCCGTGGTAAAAAATTGCTGTTTTGAAGAGCGCGCCGCAGCGCGTAGGGTGAACCAGTCGCCCTCCGTTTCTGGCGGTGGCGCCGCTGTGGCAATCGCAGCTTTGGTGTCTCCCTCTGGTGGGAAAGGGGAAAGGTTGCCTGTTCACGCATTTAAGGGGTGCTATGAGCTCGCCAGTGGCTCAGTCTGGGTTAGTCTCTCGTCCCCAGCTTGCTAGTCTGTCTCTCGTCCGCATTTGTTAGACAGTTAGTGTCTGTCTGTCGTTCGGAGTGCTAGTATGTCTGTCGTTCGGATCAACCTTTAAAGCCGGCAAAATGAGAGTCTTTCCACTCCGCCAGTAAGAGAACTCAGCGATTGGTCGCGCGGTCGGGGCTTAATTCCTGCATCTGAATCTGCGAGTTAGGCCGCCAGTCTGCTCGAGTTTGCTCAGGCAATGGTCATTGGCGATTGGATCTATCGGTTGATCGGTCGCGCACTGAGACACAAGAAGACTTGTCCGACTTGAGCGTCGGTGCATGTGAGGTCGCCACGTGAGTCCAGTGGGCCGTGGCGTATAGCGAGTGATAGTGACTTCGTGGGCGACAGCAGAGCAACAAGAGTCAACCCACGACATCAGTCTGGCCGGTGCGAGCTGCGACGCCGTGGGACGGGAGATCGGCGCGCCTTCCTGCGTCCATTGAAGCGGCTGGCAGCGGACGGTTCGGGAGAGCGATTTGGGGGTGCTGCGCCAGATCTTCTCGAGAAATCGCAGTTTCTTAGAAGTTAAGTGATTGGTGATGTGTTGTTTGATTTACTCTTGTTAAATTCTACTTGTTTTCTTGGTGAGGTCACCAGCCGTTTTGCTTTGGGGCGTCCTACCATTCTTCTCCATTTGCCCACCCGCGGGAAGGTGGTTGTTTATAAATTGGGTGGTCCTTGTGGAGTAGGGGCGGGTTAGAGCAACCTGCAGTTCGGGTTGTTCGGTAATCTCCCTATCAATCTACCGTACGTTAGTTGCTGCCTCTGTCATGTTTGTCGGATTTGGTGTGTTAACGAATTTATTGCTTGGAGTGTAACGGCCTATACCTGAAATATGTTTTGGTCTTTGGAAACTTTGATATTATTGCCCATGATATTGAGAGGCTTTATCTGTTGAAACGTCCCCTTAGAAATATAAATGAATTTCTGTGCTGATAAACCTCTTCCGTTATTTGATTTTCAAACAGCTGAGCAGAACTGAACGTACTCAGACATTTCGCTCTTTACCTATTCTGATCAACACTAAACTGACACACAATATTATTTAGCGCAACGCAATCTGACTTTCAATAATCCGTACACAAGAATGGCCCTGACTAACATTAAGCTATACCTTTCATGAATCACTTACCTCACAAAAATCTTCGTTACTCGAACTACTGCAATACAGCGAGCGCCACTACTGTCAGCTAAATAAAAGATTCTAACTACTGAAGGCACTAACTACTGATAGGCATAGTTAACAAAATGAAAGATTTTGATAGAGAACAAACAGTGTGTTTACCGTTAAAGTGTTCAAAAGTCATAATATATATGGCAGTTCATGGCATCCAGTCTTACAAATGTACTGTCTCTGATCGACACACGTCCAGATCATCCGCTCTCAAAACTCCGCCATTTCTCTCCCCCCATGCACCACTACTGGCGGCTCACCTCCAACTGCACAACGCTACGCGCTGTTAACGTGTAACTGCCCACTACAATAGAGAATTTTTCAACAATGCAAACCAGACACAGACTGCACACAGCACAATCAGTGATTTTCATATAGAGCGCTACGTGGCGTTACCAATAAAAAGAAACCTAAACAGCCTACTTACACTGTGTACTGTAGAGCATCTTAACTATTGTTTGGCCTGCATTGTAGAATTTTATATAAGATTGCGTTCATGGATTTCTATTTCAATGCTCATTTTAGTATATAAAGTTGCCACCCTTTCACCGTAAGACATTTCCCAGAAGTTAAAATCAAGTTGCACCTTCGGTGGCAGGGTTAATATTTTAACTGTTAGTGTTTTGTACCATTTCCATCCCTCCTACGGGGTGTGCATAGTTTGTGTGTTTGTGTAAATTGTTAAAACTCTTAGTTTAAAGTTATCTGGTGTGTTGCAGATTTGCACCAGTGTAGTCTTTCAGAGGCTGTTGTGAGCGGTCGTAACGACGGCCGTGTCAAAAGGGAGTGGCAAGGTTCTCTGCCCGAAAGCTCATACAGTCAAAACTTTTTTCTTTCTGCCTCTGAATAAATTGTAACTTTTATATTTAGAGGGTGCTTTCTGATTATAATTTTAAATCTGTTTCTTTTAAAAAATGCTTTTAGGCACTTTTAAAGTGAATAAAATTCCCATTTGTTACAAGGAATTCGGTTATGATTTCATCAGGTACTCCCTGGCAACTACTTCCATGCTTATATAGTGTGGTTAAATGTCTTAATGTTCTTGATGAATCGCTAGTAAATAAAATAAATTCTTAAGAATATTCTTTGAAAATAAATCACGGTTCCGTAAGCTCCCCGTATGGACCCTCCCCCACACAGTGTACGACTGCTTGCGGAGTACCATTGTAGATAGAGAAGTGGTCACAGAATTTTGTGGCAGTGACAGCAAGAGCACATCCGCAACTGTCAAGCCACTCTGTCGCAAAAGATAACGTTTCCTTCTAATTATCACTTCGTGGAGTGTCATAGTCGAAGTTTCAAATTTAGGGGAACGGCGGCAGAATTGAACAACGCGAGTTTTCTCTTCCCTCTCGCTTTCTGTTTCCAGCGCTATCGAGTTCCAGCCTCATTAAAAATGGCCGCGGGGTGCAAACGGACGCCTGTCGGCGAAGGCGATCCACCGGCGTCCGGCAACGAGGCGGCGGCTGCCGGCGCGGCGCTGCGCCGTTGACAGCACAGTACAGCTCCGCCTGCCCGCACCGCGCTGTTTACCGTGGGGACCGAACTTGAGCTGAACTTTCTACTTAGCCGCCGCCTAATTAACTCCATTCTCCAGGCCGCCAGCCCCTGACGCCGTAAGCCGCCTGTTATTGAGGTTGTTACCGTGCTTCAGCCGTAAGCAAAGTTGAAACGAACGCAGGGAAGAAGATGCCGAAGTCTGCGCTCGGTAGCAAAGGCATTCTTCTTAGGTATTACTTCGTTATAGAAAACTATATCATCTACTAAATGACTTACAGGTTATTAATACACAACATGAAGCCCAAGGGTACCAGCACAAATTGCTGCAGCACGATCGATGTTATTTTAACGTGCTGCGTCCTCCCAGGTAATAAATACTCTCCGGCCGGTGTGACCGAGCGGGTCAAGGCGCTCCTGTCTGGATCCACGTGACCGCTACGGTCGCAGTTTCGAATCCTGCCTCGGGCATGGATGTGTGTGATGTCCTTAGGTTAGTTAGGTTTAAGTAGTTCTAAATTCTAGGGGACTGATGACCTCAGATGTTAAGTCCCATAGTGCTCAGAGCCATTTGAACCATTTTGAATAAATCCTCAATCCAGTGAAATACACTGTGAGACAAAAAACGACAGTCCACGAAGGAATTAACCAGATGGGACGAAATCGTCGGATGTGGCATACATGTACCGAAAACAAAAGATAACAATTACAGGAAAAATGGATGATTTATTCAAGTGAAAGATCTTCACAAATTGAGCAAGGCAGTTTCGCTTTGCTCTAATACTGGCCTAATACAAGCAGTTATTGGATTTGGCACTGACTGACAGACTGCTCGGATGTGCTCCTGACGAATATCGTGCCAGATTCTGTCCAATTGTCGCATTAGATTGTGAAAACCCTCAGCTGGTTGCAGGGCCCTGCACATAAATGCTCCAGATGTTCTCAGTTGGGGAGAGTTTCGGCGACTATACTGGCCAAGGTAAGGCTTGACAACCATGAAGACAGGCCGAACAAACTCTCGCCATCTACATCTACATCCATACTCCGCAAGCCCCCTGACGGTGTGTGGCGGAGGGTACTTTGAGTATCTCTATCGGTTCCCCCTTCTATTCCAGTCTCTTACTGTTCGTGGAAAGAAAGATTGTCGGTATGCCTCTGTGTGGGCTCTAATCTCTCTGATTTTATCGCCATGGTATCTTCGCAAGATATACGTACGAGGGATCAATATACTGCTTGATTCCTCGGTGAAGGTATATTCTCGAAACTTCAACAAAAGCCCGTACCGAGTTACTGAGCGTCTCTCCTGCAGAGTCTTCCACTGGAGTTTATCTATCATCTCCGTAACGGTTTCGCGATTACTAAATGATCCTGTAACGAAGCGCATTGCTCTCCGTTGGATCTTCTCTATCTCTTCTATCAATCCTATCTTGCTGACCTTATATATTGTAGCTAAATGATAAAGGATCTTTCTTTCTACTTATTCGCAGCACATTACACTTACCTACATTGAGATTCAATTGCCATTCCCTGCACCGTGCGTCAATTCGTAGCAGATCCTCCGGCATTTCAGTACAATTTTCCATTGTTACAACCTCTCGATATACTACAGCATCATCCGCAAAAAGCCTCAGTGAACTTCAGATGTTATCCACAAGGTCATATATGTATATTGTGAATAGCAACGGTCGTAGGACACTCCCCTGCGGCACACCTGAAATTACTCTTACTTCCGAAGATTTCTCTCCATTGAGAATGACAGGCTGCGTTCTGTTATCTAGGAACTCTTCAATCCAAACACAGAATTGGTCTGATAGTCCATATTCTCTTACTTTGTTCATTAAACGACTGTGGGGAACTGTATCGAACACCTTGCGGAAGTCAAGAAACACGGCATCTACCTGGGAACCCATGTCTATGGCCTCGCGAATAGCGCGAGCTGTGTTTCACACGATCGTCTTCCTCGAAACCCATGCTGATTCCTACAGAGTAGATTTCTAGTCTCCAGAAATGTCATTATACTTGAACATAATACGTGTTCCAAAAATCTACGACTGATCGACTTAGAGATATAAGTCTACAGTTCTGCACATCTGTTGGACGTCCCTTCTTGAAAACGGGGATGACCTGTGCCCTTTTCCAATCCTTTGGAACGCTATGCTCTTCTAGAGACCTACGGTACACCGCTGCAAGAAGGGGGGCAAGTCACTTGTCTTGCTTAAATATAAACCCAGAATGGTTCTTCATGAAGGGCGAGAAAGGATATGGACCATCGTCGACGAACCGTTTTGCCGTGGATGGCAACCAAATGCGTCTTGCTCCGAAACGAAATGACACCCGAGACCATCACTCCTGGATGTATGTCTGAATGTAAAGTAACGTTTGGTCCAGAATCTCATTGACTGCCATAGTATTATCTTCACTGGTGATTCCCATTTCGAAATGAGGCCCGATGACTAGCAAGCCAGTAATTGCAAACGCACCAAACAGCAGTGGGATACCAGCGTGAGTGTCATCCACCATACGGCCTGACAACCAGGAGTAAGGGGCTGGGATGCCATTTCATTTCATTGCAAGAGCACTTTGGTCGCCACCAACGGCACCGTTGCAGTACAGTGGTTTGTTGACAATATTCTACGTCCCGTTATTTCCCTTCATGGCAAGCCATCCTGGGCTTACGTTTCAGCAAGATAATTCCCACCTGCACACGTTGAGTTTCAAGTGCGTCTCTTCGTGCTTGACAAAACCTACTTTGGTCACTTATGTCGCTGGATAGCTCCCCAATATAGAAAGTTTGTAGAAATATGATCAGGGCCCTTGAACCAGCGCCGGCCGCGGTGGCCGAGCGGTTCTCAGAGCTTCAGCCCGGAACCGCGCGGTTGCTGCCGTCGCTGGTTCGAATCCTGCCTCGTGCATGGATGTGTGTGATGTCCTTAGGTTAGTTGGGTTTAAGTAGTTCTAAGTTCTAGGGGACTGATGACCTCAGATGTTAACTCCCATACTGCTCAGAGCCATTTGAACCATTTTGAACCTCGAACCAGCCAGCTGGACAGAATTTGGCACAACATTCCTCAGGAGTATGTCCAACAACTCTATCAGTCAATATCAATCCGAATAACTGCTTGTATAGAGATAAATCGCCACGATGTTGACTTGTTCGATTTGCGAAGAAATTACTGTGCCTAAAGTACTCCAAAATTGTAAGAATTTCTTTGTCTGCACATGTATGTCCCTCATACCGATTTCCGTCCACTCGGATAATCCCCTCATGGTGCGTCTCTCTCTCTCTCTTCTCTTTTTTTATTACAGTGTCTTTCTTTAATGACCGTTAATACCATATCCTTACGCACGAGATCCCATTTAGGCATTACTGGGTAGTGAAAAACGTTCCTTTCTTAGATCTTGGTGTTTACTGCACTGCAATAACGCCTATGTTTACCTCCCCAAAAGTTTAATAAATCGTGAAACAACAGCGCTCATACCCATACCTGTCCGGGACAATGCCCTCAGCCGGCCGGTGTGGCCGAGCGATTCTAGGCGCTTCAGTCCGGAACCGCGCGACCGCTACGATCGAAGGTTCGAATCCTGCCTCGGGCATGGATGTGTGTTATGTCCTTAGGTTCTTTAGGTTTAAGTAGTTCTAAGTTCTAGGGGAGTGATGACCTCAGACGTTGAGTCCCATAGTGCTCAGAACCATTTGAACCATTTTTGAACAATGCGCTCACAATCTGCGCTACTAGCATAAATCTCGCGGCTGACGTATGCACTTCAAGCTGCCCCATATAACACTCTACTGCACTCAAAATTTTTAACATAACAGGTGTCAAAACTGAACATACAAAAAAAAATGTTTGAGAAAGTATTAATTTTCAGCCCAAAATTATAAATGAGAAAGGCGTATGTCCAAGAAAGCTTTGTAGTTCCATTCTAGTCCTAAAAATCTGAAACGTTCGTTTCCACGTATATGATCACCCTCTTTCTAACATTATAGCACTTTTATGAGGGTTCTTGGTTATCAAAATTCAAATGTTCCCCGTTTGATGATGCTGGAGAGGACATGTAAAAAACATGTGACGAGTCGGTAGGAGGAGACCGTAAGCCACGTAAAGGCACAGGTATGGGAAGCAGAGGGACAACTTTAGTCAATGACTCTGGGGACGCCTTTCTCCTTTATTTCGTTTTTTCGTCATCAACCTTCTGACTGGTTTCATGCGGCCCACAACGAATTCCTCTCCTGTACCAACATGTTCATCTCAAATTAGCTCATTCAACCTAAGTCCTCAATTATTGGCTGGATGTATTCAAATCTCTTCCTATACAGCTTTCGACTTCTATAGCTCCATCTAGTATCATGGAAGCCATTCCCTGATGACATAACAGATGTCCTGTCGCCACGCCCCTTCTCCTTGTCAGTGTTTTCCACATGATCCTTTCCTCTCTGATTCTGCACAGAACTTCCTGATACCTTATCATAACAGTGCACCTAATTTTCAACGTTCGTCTGTAGCACAACATCACAAATGCTCCTATTTTCTTCCGTTCCGGTTTTCCCACAGTCTGTGTTTCACTAACATACAATGCTGCGCTACAAAAGTACATCCTCAGAAATTTCTTCTTCAAATTATGGCCTATGTTTGATACTAGTGGACTACTCATGGCCAGGAATGCACTTTTTCCTAGTGCTAATCTGCTTTTGATGTCCTCCTTGCTCCATCCGTTATTGGATATTTTGCTGCCTAGGTAACAGGATACCTTAACTTCATCTACTTAATGTCTATCAATCCTGATGTTAAGTTTCTAACTGTCCTCATTTCTTCTCTTCTCATTACTTTCGTCTTTCTTCGATTTACTCTCAATCTGCATTCTGCACTCATTAGACTACACTCCGTTCAACAGACCATGTAATTTTTCTTTACTTTCACTCGGGATAGCAATGTCATCAGTGAATCGTATCATTGATTTCCTTTGAACTTGAATTTTTATTCCACTCTTGAAACTTTCTTTTATTTCAATCATTGATTCTTCGACGTACAGATTGACCAGTAGGCGCAAATGATTGCGTCCCTGTTTTACACTCCTTTTAATCCGAGAACTTCGTTATTGGTTGTCGAGTCTTATTATTCCCTTTTGGCTCTTGTACATATTGTGTATTACCCGTCTCTACCTATAGCTTACCCCTCATTTTTCTCCCAATTTCGACTATCTTGCATCATTTAACGTTGTCAAACTCTTTCTCCACGTAGACAAAATCTATGAATGTGTCTTGACTTTTCTTCAGTCTTGCTTCCATTATCATCCGCAGCATCGGAATTGCTTCTCTGGCTCTTTTCCCTTTCCTAAAGTCAAACTGGTCGTCATCTAACACATCCTCAATTTTCTTCTGTATAATATTCTTGTCAGCAGCTTGGATGCATGAGCTGTTAAGCTGATTGTGCGATAATTCTCGCACTTATCAGCTCTTGCAGTCCTCGGAAATGTGTGGACAATATTTTTCCGATAGGATGTTACTATCCTTTTTGCTTTATTTGACCTTATGTCCTCCAAAGCCCACCTAAATTCTAATAATGGATTCCCTATCTCCTCTGAATAGACTCCTGTTTTTTTCCTCTATCACATCAGACATATCTTCCCCTCATAGAGACCTCCAATGTACTCTTTCCGCTTATTCGCTGTTTCCGCTGCAATTAACAGAGGAATTTCCGTAGTCCTATTAATATTACCACCCTTGCTCTTAACTGCACAGAAAGCTGTTTTGACTTTGCTGTATGTTGAGTCGGCACTTCCGACAATCAGTTCTTTTTCGATTTCGTCACGTTTTTCATACAGACATTTCGTCGTAGCTTCTCTGCGCTTCCATTTATTTCATTCCTCAGCGACTTGTATTTCTGTATTACTGAATTTCCCTTAACATTATTGTACGTCCTTATTTCGTTGATCAACTGAAGTATTTCTTCTGTTACGCAAGGTTTCTTTGGAGGTACCCCCTTTGCACCTACGTTTTCCTTTACAACTCCTGTGATGGCCATATTTAGAGTTGTATATCGCCACCCCCCCCCCCGTGAAGCATGGATCTGGCCGTTGGTGGGGAAGCTTGCTTGTGACAGCGATACAGATAGCCGTACCGTAGGTGCAACCAGAACGGAGGGGTATCTGTTGAGAGGACAGACAAACGTGTGGTTTCACAACAGTCTGGATGACTGACTGATCTGATCTTGTAACACTAACCAAAGTGGCCTTGCTGTGCTGATACCGCGAACAGCTGAAAGCAAGGGAAAACTACAGCCGTAACTTTTGCCGAGGGCATGCAGCTTCCTGTATGGTTAGATGATGATGGCGTCCTCTTGGGTAAAATATTCCGGAGGTAAAATAGTCCTTCATTCGGATCTCCGGGAGGGGACTACTCAGGAGGACGTCATTATCAGGAGAAAGAAAACTGGCGTTCTACGGATCGGAGCGTGGAATGTCAGATCCCTTAATCGGGCAGGTAGGTTAGAAAATTTAAAAATGGAAATGGATAGGTTAAAGTTAGATATAGTGGGATTTAGTGATGTTCGATGGCAGGAGGAACAAGACTTTCGGTCAGGTGAATACAGGGTTATAACTCGTACAAAAGAGGTAATGCAGGAGTCGGTTTAATAATCAATGAAAAAACAGGAGTGCGAGTAAGCTACTGCAAACAGCATAGTGAACGCATTATTGTGGCCATGATAGACGTAAAGGCCACGCATACCACAGTCGTACAAGTTTATATTCCAACCAGCTATGCAGATGACGAAGAAATTGATGAAATGTATGATGAGATAAAAGAAATTATTCACATAGTGAAGGGAGATGAAAATTTAATAGTCATTGGTGACTGGAAATCGATAGTAGAAAAAGGAAAAGAAGGAAACTAAGTAGGTGAATATGGAATGGGGGTAAGGAATCAAAGAGGAAACCACGTGGTAGAATTTTGCACAGAGCATAGCTAACACTTGGTTCAAGAATCACGAAAGAAGATTGTATACATGGAAGAGGCCTGGAGATACTTGAAGGTTTCAGGTAGATTATATAATGGTAAGAAAGAGGTTTACGAACCAGGTTTTGAATTGAAAGACATTCCCAAGGGCAGATGTGGACTCTGACTACAATTTATTGTTAATGAACTGTGCATTAAAGCTGAAGAAATTGCAAAAATGGAGGAAATTTAAGAAGATGCGACCTGGATTAACTGACAGAACCAGAGGTTGTGGAGAGTTTCAGGGAGAGCATTAGGGAATGATTGACAAGAATGGGGAAAAGAAATACAGTACAAGAAGAATGGGTAGCTTTGAGGGATGAAATAGTGAATGCAGCAAAGGACCAAATAAGTAAAAAGACGAGGCCTAGTACAACTCCTTGGGTAACTGAAGAAGTATTGAATTTAACTGATGAAAGGAGAATATATAAAAATGCAGTAAATGAAGCAGGCAAAAAGGAATACAAACGTCTGCAAAATGAGATCGACAGGAAGTGCAAAATGGCCCAACAGGGATGGCTAGAGGACAAATGTAAGGATGTAGAGGCGTATACCACTAGGGGTAAAATATATACTGCCTACACGAAAATTAAAGAAACGTTTGGAGAAAAGAGAACCGTTTGTATGAATATCGAAAGCTCAGATGGAAACCCAGTTCTAGGCAAAGAAGGGAAAGCAGAAAAGTGGAAGGAGTATACAAAGGGTCTATACAAGGGCGATGTACTTGCTAACATTATTATGGAAATGGACGAGTATGTAGATGAAATGAGAGATATAATACTGTACGAAGAGTTTGAAAGAGCACTGAAAGATATAAGGGAAAACAAGGCCCCGGGAGTAGACTACATTCCATTAGAACTACTGATAGCCATTGGAGAGCCCGCCCTGACAAAACTCTACCACCTGGTGAGCAAGATACACAAGGCAAACTTCAAGAAGAGTATAATAATTCCAATCTCAAAGAAGGCAGGTGTTGATAGCTGTATAAATTACTGAACTGTCAGTTTAATAAGTCACGGCTGCAAAATACTAACACAAATTCTTTGCAGACGAATGGAAAAACTGATACAATCCGACATCGGGGAAGATGAGCTTGAATTCCGCAGAAATATTGTAATTTTTTTTTTTGTCATCAGTATACTGACTGGTTTGATGCGGCCCGCCACGAATTCCTTTCCTGTGCTAACCTCTTCATCTCAGAGTAGCACTTGCAACCTACGTCCTCAATTATTTGCTTGACGTATTCCAATCTCTGTCTTCCTATCATCCTGTCCCTTCTCCTTATCAGTGTTTTCCACATATTCCTTTCCTCTCCGATTCTGCGTAGAACCTCCTCATTCCTTACCTTATCAGTCCACCTAATTTTCAACATTCGTCTGTAGCATCCCATCTCAAATGCTTCGATTCTCCTCTGTTCCGGTTTTCTCATAGTCCATGTTTCACTACCATACAACGCTGTACTCCAGACGTACATCCTCAGAAATTCCTTCCTCAAATTATGGCTGGTATTTGATATTAGTAGACTTCTCTTGGCCAGAAATGACTTTTTTGCCATAGCGAGTCTGCTTTTGATGTCCTCCTTGTTCCGTCCGTCATTGGTTATTTTACTGCCTAAGTAGCATAATTCCTTAACTTCATTGACTTCGTGACCATCAATCCTGATGTTAAGTTTCTCGCTGTTCTCATTTCTACCACTTCTCATTACCTTCGTCTTTCTCCGATTTACTCTCAAACCATACTGTGTACTCATTAGACTGTTCATTCCGTTCAGCAGATCATTTAATTCTTCTTCACTTTCACTCAGGATAGGAATGTCATCGGCGAATCGTATCATTAATATCCTTTCACCTTGTATTTTAATTCCACTCCTGAACCTTTCTTTTATTTCCATCATTGCTTCCTCGATGTACAGATTGAAGAGTAGAGGCGAAAGGCTACAGCCTTGTCTTACACCCTTCTTAATACGAGCACTTCGATTTTGATCGTCCACTCTTATTAATCCCTCTTGGTTGTTGTGCGTATTGTATATGACCCGTCTCTCCCTATAGCTTACCCCTACTTTTTTCAGAATCTCGAACAGCTTGCACCATTTTATATTGTCGAACGCTTTTTCCAAGTCGACAAATCCTATGAAAGTGTCTTGATTTTTCTTTAGCCTTGCTTCCATTATTAGCCGTAACGTCAGAATAGCCTCTCTCGTCCCTTTACTTTTCCTAAAGCCAAACTGATCGTCACCTAGCGCATTCTCAAATTTCTTTTCCATTCTTCTGTATATTATTCTTGTAAGCAGCTTCGATGCATGAGCTGTTAAGCTGATTGTGCGATAATTCTCGCACTTATCAGCTCTTGCCGTCTTCGGAATTGTGTGGATGATGCTTTTCCGAAAGTCAGATGGTATATCGCCAGACTCATATATTCTACACACCAACGTGAATAGTCATTTTGTTGCCACTTCCCCCAATGATTTTCGAAATTCTGATGGAATGTTATCTATCCCTTCTGCCTTATTTGACCGTAAGTCCTCTTTTAATTTCCGATTCTAATACTGGATCCCCTATCTCTTCTAAATCGACTCCTGTTTCTTCTTCTATCACATCAGACAAATCTTCACTCTCATAGTGGGTTTCAATGTATTCTTTCCACCTATCTGCTCTCTCCTCTGCATTTAACAGTGGAATTCCCGTTGCACTCTTAATGTTACCACCGTTGCTTTTAATGTCACCAAAGGTTGTTTTGACTTTCCTGTATGCTGAGTCTGTCCTTCCGACAATCATATCTTTTTCGATGTCTTCACATTTTTTCTGCAGCCATTTCGTCTTAGCTTCCCTGCAATTCCTGTTTATTTCATTCTTCAGCGTCTTGTATTTCTGTATTCCTGATTTTCCCGGAACATGTTTGTACTTCCTCCTTTCATCAACCATTCTTCTGTTACCCATGGTTTCTTCGCAGCTACCTTCTTTGTACCTATGTTTTCCTTCCCAACTTCTGTGATGGTCCTTTTTAGAGATATTGTAATACGTGAGGCAATACTGACCCTACGACTTATCTTAGAATTAGATTAAGGAAAGGCAAACCTACGTTTCTATCATTTGTAGAGTTAGAGAAAGCTTTTGCCCTTGTTGACTGGAATACTCTCTATATAATTATGAAGGTGGCAGGGGTAAAATACAGGGAGCGAAAGGGTATTTTCAATTTGTACAGAAACCAGATGGCAGTTATAAGAGTCGAGGGGCATGAAAGGGAAGCAGTGGTTGGGAAGGGAGTGAGGCAGGGTTGTAACCTATCCCTGATGTTATTCAATCTGTATATTGAGCAAGCACTAAAGGAAACAAAAGAAAAATTCGGAGTAGGAATTAAGATCCATGGAGAAGAAATAAAAACTTTGTGGTTCGCCAATGACATTGTAATTCCGTCAGAGACAGCAAAGGTCCTGTAAAAGCAGTTGAACGGAATGGACAATGTCTTGAAAGCTGGATATTAGATGAACATCGAAAAAAGCTAAACGAGGGTAATGGAATGTAGTCGAATTAAATCGGTTGATGCTGAAGGAATTAGATTAGGAAAAGAGACACTTAAAGCAGTATACGAATTTTCCTATTTGGGGAGCAAAATAATTGATGAGGTCGAAGTAGAGAGGATATAAAATGTAGACTGGCAATGACAAGGAAAGCGTTTCTGAAGAAGAGAAATTTGTTAACATCGAGTATCGATTTAAATGTGAGGAATTTGTTTCTGAAAGAATTTGTGTGGAGTGTTGCCATGTATGGAAGTGAAACATGGACGACAAATAGTTTAGACAAGAAGAGAATAAACCCTTTAGAAATGTGGTGCTACAGCAGAATGCTGAAAATTAGATGTATAAACCACATAACTAATGAGGACATATACACTCCTGGAAATTGAAATAAGAACACCGTGAATTCATTGTCCCAGGAAGGGGAAACTTTATTGACATATTCCTGGGGTCAGATACATCACATGATCACACTGACAGAACCACAGGCACATAGACACAGGCAACAGAGCATGCACAATGTCGGCACTAGTACAGTGTATATCCACCTTTCGCAGCAATGCAGGCTGCTATTCTCCCATGGAGACGATCGTAGAGATGCTGGATGTAGTCCTGTGGAACGGCTTGCCATGCCATTTCCACCTGGCGCCTCAGTTGGACCAGCGTTCGTGCTGGACGTGCAGACCGCGTGAGACGACGCTTCATCCAGTCCCAAACATGCTCAATGGGGGACAGATCCGGAGATCTTGCTGGCCAGGGTAGTTGACTTACACCTTCTAGAGCACGTTGGGTGGCACGGGATACATGCGGACGTGCATTGTCCTGTTGGAACAGCAAGTTCCCTTGCCGGTCTAGGAATGGTAGAACGATGGGTTCGATGACGGTTTGGATGTACCGTGCACTATTCAGTGTCCCCTCGACGATCACCAGTGGTGTACGGCCAGTGTAGGAAATCGCTCCCCACACCATGATGCCGGGTGTTGGCCCTGTGTGCCTCGGTCGTATGCAGTCCTGATTGTGGCGCTCACCTGCACGGCGCCAAACACGCATACGACCATCATTGGCACCAAGGCAGAAGCGACTCTCATCGCTGAAAACGACACGTCTCCATTCGTCCCTCCATTCACCCCTGTCGCGACACCACTGGAGGCGGGCTGCACGATGTTGGGGCGTGAGCGGAAGACGGCCTAACGGTGTGCGGGACCGTAGCCCAGCTTCATGGAGACGGTTGCGAATGTCCTTGCCGATACCCCAGGAGCAACAGTGTCCCTAATTTGCTGGGAAGTGGCGGTGCGGTCCCCAACGGCACTGCGTAGGATCCTACGGTCTTGGCGTGCATCCGTGCGTCGCTGCGGTCCGGTCCCAGGTCGACGGGCACGTGCACCTTCCGCCGACCACTGGCGACAACATCGATGTACTGTGGAGACCTCACGCCCCACGTGTTGAGCAATTCGGCGGTACGTCCACCCGGCCTCCCGCATGCCCACTATACGCCCTCGCTCAAAGTCCGTCAACTGCACATACGGTTCACGTCCACTCTGTCGCGGCATGCTACCAGTGTTAAAGACTGCGATGGAGCTCCGTATGTCACGGCAAACTGGCTGACACTGACGGCGGCGGTGCACAAATGCTGCGCAGCTAGCGCCATTCGACGGCCAACACCGCGGTTCCTGGTGTGTCCGCTGTGCCGTGCGTGTGATCATTGCTTGTACAGCCCTCTCGCAGTGTCCGGAGCAAGTATGGTGGGTCTGACACAACGGTGTCAATGTGTTCTTTTTTCCATTTCCAGGAGTGTAGAACAGAACTGGGGAGAAGAGAAATTTGTGGCACAACTTGACTAGAAGAAGGGATCGGTTGGTAGGACATGTTCTGAGGCATCAAGGGATCACCAATTTCGAATTGGAAGGCAGGGTGTAAGGTAAAAATCGTAGAGGAAGACCTAGAGATGAATACACTAAACAGATTCAGAAGGATGCAGGTAGCAGTAGGTACTGAGAGATAAACAAGCTTCCACAAGATGGAGTAGTATGGAGAGCTGCATCAAACCAGTCTCTGGACTGAAGACGACAACAGCAACAACATATTCCTCTTCCACTGTACTGCTGTGTTTTAGCGTAAGAGAAGTTCAAGTATATCTCGTCAATCCTTGGTACTTCCGTATCCGACCTCTTTTCTGTGACTAATCTCTTAAACTTCAGCGTACTCTTCATCACTACTACATTGTGGTCTGAGTCTATATCTGCTCCTGGGTACGCCTTACTATCTGTGGCTGACCATGTTGTAATCTAACTGAAATTTTTTCCTGGTCTACCTCCTCCTGTTGTGATTCTTGAACAGATTATCTGCTATTAATAGCATAAATTTACTACTTTCCTTGTCCCAAGTCTATATTCTCCTGTAACCTTTCTTCTACTCTTTACCCCACAACTGCATCCAGTCCCCAATGATTTTCATCTCCCTTTACGTACTATATTATTCACGCATACGCCTTAGGAAAAGCTAATACGTGTTTGCAGGTTCGACGCAGCCGACAAAGAGCTTGTTGTGGCCCAATACCTAGACAATAATATAACTGCGGAGGAAACAGCTTCTCTACTTACTCGATAACTAGTTTCGGGCAGAGACCCATTTTCAAATCAACGTGACATAGTCGAAAACGGCATTTCCGAAGATGTGACAACCAGTTCAGAGGTGCAACGATCAGTTACAGAGCATACAGTACGTGCTGCTTCGTTAGACATTTCTGAGATGGTTTTCATATCTTCGGAAATGCCATTTTCGTCTATGTTACGATGATTTGAAACTAGTTTCGGCCCGAAACTAGTGATCGAGTGACTAACAAATCAAAATTTACAACTTTCGACTGGTTTTTCATTCAACTGATTAACAAAAGTTACTGACCGGCACCTACTCCTGCATACTGGAAGTTCGTAATGGGGGAGATATTTGAACAGACCTTAGAATATAGCTCAACACGACGTGGAGTGTTGCGGATTTCAGCTAGTTAAAATTTTGAAAAATTTACAGCGATTCTTTTAGAATAGATCACCTTTCGCAAATAAATGCTTCTTTTAACAGTACAGTCACATACAGAATACTAGGGAAGCTGTAATAGAAGCACAAGGGAAAAATTTCCAGTAAACATGTGCTCTAAAACGCATACCTTAAAAGTTACGAGCACTTGATCATTAGAAGAGTTGTGGTCACAGCACCGAGGTTGAATATGTGCTCATAGCTGTTAAGGTAAGCATTTTAGAGCACATATTTACTAGACACTTTTTTCTTGTTTTGGACCATACTACCACTTCCCATAATAAGGAAAGCAAAGAGACTGCAGTAAGAGAGATTTGTTTCATAATATTTAAAATCTAGACTAACTCATAGCTCTTAAGGTATGTGTTTTAGAGACCATGTTTACTTGACATTTGTGTTTCTATTATCGTGTACTTTCAGCTGTGTAAGTTTGAGCCATCCTTTTTTGATACAGTCTGTATAACTATGGTAATCTACGTTATAAAAGAAATGAAAACATCGGTAATCATCTGCTGCCCCACCATTCATTTGAGCTTGAGGAAAGATGTACAAAAATATCATGCATTATCTGGCTTGTCCTTAAGAAGAACTTACTAACGTTTTAGGGGTACTGAGGGTCTCGTAAGCCTGAAACAGACACACACACGGCACTGTCAAGCGTAATGCTCTTTCCATGGACATATCCAACAAACTACGGGATGTGACTCAACACACGGAGCGAAGTACCCAGGTAAATTGCAGTGGGCATGGTACAGGCCCTGGGTCACTTATTGAGCACCAACCTCGACATTAAGGGAAATGCAGGGAACGTTCAAACACAAGGATGTGGAAAGATGCAGCTATAGAAGAAAGGATTTTGGCTGCTGATTACGTCCATGCATCTCTTTCACCAACTTTCCATTTGTCTGCTATAAGAGGGTGACAGGATGGCTGGGTGCCCGCGGTGGCTGTGTCCTGAAGACGGCTGCAGGTGCTGCAGAAAAATGGCCTCATAAGGTTACAATAACTTCTTTCTTGTTTCCAGAATGAGATTTTCACTCTGTAGCGGAGTGTGCGCTGATATGAAACTTCCTGGCAGATTAAAACTGTGTGCCCGACCGAGACTCGAACTCGGGACCTTTGCCTTTCGCGGGCAAGTGCTCTACCAACTGAGCTACCGAAGCACGACTCACGCCCGGTACTCACAGCTTTACTTCTGCCAGTACCTCGTCTCCTACCTTCCAAACTTTACAGAAGCTTTCCTGCGAACCTTCCAGAACTAGCACTCCTGAAAGAAAGGATATTGCGGAGACATGGCTTAGCCACAGCCTGGGGGATGTTTCCAGAATGAGATTTTCACTCTACAGCGGAGTGTGCGCTGATATGAAACTTCCTGGCAGATTAAAACTGTGTGCCCGACCGAGACTCGAACTCGGGACCTTTGCCTTTCGCGGGCAAGTGCTCTACCAACTGAGCTACCGTAGCACGACTCACGCCCGGTACTCACAGCTTTACTTCTGCCAGTACCTCGTCTCCTACCTTCCAAACTTTACAGAAGCTCTCCTGCGAACCTTGCAGAACTAGCACTCCTGAAAGAAAGGATACTGTGGAGACATGGCTTAGCCACAGCCTGGGGGATGTTTCCAGAATGAGATTTTCACTCTGCAGCGGAGTGTGCGCTGATATGAAACTTCCTGGCAGATTAAAACTGTGTGCCCGACCGAGACTCGAACTCGGGACCTTTGCCTTTCGCGGGCAAGTGCTCTACCAACTGAGCTACCGAAGCACGACTCACGCCCGGTACTCACAGCTGTACTTCTGGCAGTACCTCGTCTCCTACGTTCCAAACTTTACAGAAGCTCTCCTGAGAACCCTGGTAGAGCACATGCCCGCGAAAGGCAAAGGTCCCGAGTTCGAGTCTCGGTCGGGCACACAGTTTTAATCTGCCAGGAAGTTTCTTTCTTGTTGTTTGTTTACAATCATGGGACTTGGCAACTGACATCCTCCTGTATGATGGACTCTGGTTTCCAAATGTGTGCACCACCTGTTGCTGCTGCATTGCGTTGCGAGAAACTCGCATTCCCCGGTCGAAGTGTGGGCAGCCCGACCGTGGGAGCTATGTATACATCCGGCTGCGTCGCGCTCCAGTGTCTCAGAGCACAGAAGTCCTATACTAATACCTTGTCAGAGGCAGGTGTGGCTGGGCGATAAAATACTGAGTTTCCGGAGTGGCGAGGCGCTCCGGCGAAGGGCAGCAATTTGAGGCACGGCGGGAACAGTTATAGTTACGGCTGCGGCATCAGCGCGGTGCTCTCCATCACAGACCTGCCATCAGATAACTGCCCCAGATGATTTACGACGAGGAACTAATTCGGTCAGGTTTAAACGCTGCAGCTCCCTGCTGACTTCCCAGTAGTGGCTGCGAATTTTAAATCACTGCCAACGATCTGGAACAGTGAAAAACGCTGATAAGGAGAAGGTACTGGATGATAGGACATCTGCTAATACATGAGGGAATGACTTCCATGGTACTAGAGGGAGCTGTAGAGGGCAAAAACTTTAGAGGAAAACAGAGACTGGAATACGTCAAGCAAATAATTGAGGACGTAGGTTTGGGCGAGACGAGCCTGTCGATCGTACGCACTGTCCAAGGAGAAACTAACGGTCTCTTCCGCTTATCATCCAGATGAGTGACCAGCCCCCGCAGTCTCTGTGTGTGGCCTTATTACTGCTCTGGCTTCGTCTTCTGCTCCGAGTGCTACTATAGTTTAGTCTCTTTACACTACAACAACAGGTTCCCAGTGAAGAGAACACTAACATGTCAGTGCAAAATTCTGGTAGTGTGGAAACAGTGTTAACAATCTATATTACCAAATTCTCTCTTCTATAAATGGGCTTCTATTAAATATGTGTGCCTATGGAGTATCGTCTTAGTGCTGCAAGTGAATGTGTGTTTCCCTGTCAGAAAGGTCACAGTTTATAGTAACTGACAGGAGGCCATTCAGTGAAACAAAGACAATATCTGAGGTGTCCCAAGGAATGATTTATCCTTTTCCCAACGAAGGTGAACAATTTAGGAGACAATCTGAATAGCCCTCTTAGACTGTTTTCAGATCATGTTGAGGATTACCGTCCAGTAAGTTCATCACAAGATCCGAACGAATTGCAAAATGATTCAGGCAAATGTATGGTGTGAAAAGTGGGAATTGTCCCTGCCCCCCACTCCCCCCTCCCCCCCCCCCCAAAAAGAAATGAGACCCCCCCCCTCCCCCCGCCTAAAAAATGAGACTATTCAATTTAGTCCCGAAAGTCTACATTGCATTTTGATTACACGATAAATCACACAAATTTAAAGATTGTCAGTTTAACAAAATATTTATGGATCACAATTACAAACAGCTTAGATTTCGATCATCATATGACATAGGGAATGTTGCAATGAAGGCGAACAAAAGACTCCAGTTTCTGGTAGAACACCTAGAAAATTCAAAGAATCTACTAAAGGGACTACCTACAGTATGACTGGCCGGCCTCTTCCTAAGTGCTGCTGCACATTACCAGATTCTCACTTAACCAGAAAACATCGAAAACTTTGAAAGGACAACTCATTTTTCATTATCATGAGATATGAGTGTATCAGGCATGTGAGATGGGGTTTGGAAGGAAAGTATTAAATCAAACGGGTTTTTCGTTGCTGTGACATCTTTTCATGAAATTTATGTCATCAACGTTCTCCTCCGAACGCTAAAATATTTTGTTAATTCCCCTCTAAAAGGGAGAGATATAATGATCATCGTAATAAAATAAATCAGAACTAGCACAAAATGATTTAGGTGTTCGCTTTTTCCTAAGTGGTGTTTGAGAGTGGAACGATCGCGTAGTAGTGGGAAAGTGGTTCTATGAACCTAAAGCTAAGCACTTAAGGGTGAACTTCAGAGTGGTTACGTAAGTGTAGATATAGATCAGTAGATAATGTATGCCCTACGCGAATACTCTAAGTGAGATATTTTGATATAATTTTTGGTTATTACTAGTGCTTTATCGTTGAAATATGGAGAGGCCTGTGCTTTTCAATACAATGGCAGCTGACAATAAGAACCACCTTGAGTTTAACGCCAGTGCAAGGCATTAAACGAGGCATGGTGTCTTTGTGGCTTGTATAAATAGTATTAATTTAATATGTTGTTTACATTGTAATTACATATACTTGTAAGAAGATAATGTAATTTAATCAACCTGTAGTAAGTGATTTAATTAAATGGTTTATATGAATCATGTTGACGATGGCAAAAATTCCGTATTGAGATAATGGAAGTAATCAACATATTGATGATCTGTAAGATTTATTAACATACTGATGATGTTAAAATGAATCTAACAAACTTATAATACTTGCAAGTTTGACATATTGATGATGATGACGGCTAATGTGTCACCACAAAATGTCGCTCAGCCGCGGCGTTTTCAGAAGCCGCATGAACGCTATAAAGGCCGCAGTAGAGCACTCCATGAGGGCGCTGTCAGTAGGAGAACCACGACGCCAGCAGTGGTGGAAGTTCATGTGCAAGACCAGCTGGACACGTCGGGAAGAACTGGAAATAATTATGAGCGAACAGCATTAAAGGGAACCCTGGAGTACCACTGAGCAGCCAGACAGGACAGATTGGACAACACTGTTGGGCAACCGTGCTCTAATTGGCCGGCGATAAGAAGAATGTGCTGTCTGAGCAGTGGGAGTACAGTATGGCAGTGCTGTTTACTGTAGAAGAGTCTGTTCCTGGTGGTTCCTGGAAAGCACGAATCGGGGCTACTTCTTGAGGTGTGTGTGTGTGTGTGGTCATGTGTGTGTGTGTGTGTGTGTGTGTGTGTGTTTTATGCGGTGCTTCTCTCATTTCTGATCCAAGACGTTAACTGTCTCTCTCTCTTATACGACCAATATCATACTTTTAGGAAAGATCAGATAATGTTATCGCCTTTTAAGTTCAATAAACTTCAGCAACAGCCGTACACTCTTAGATGCTTTATTTTATTTTGAAAGCAACAAGTTTCGGCAATTCATTTTATCATCTTCAGGCCGCACACGCTTTCTTCGAATCAATACGCTTTCGCATGAATGAGCTGCACAACGACTGGGATTCACGATATCCAGTCTCATGGCGATGTACGATATATTCGTTGACTCGAAAAAAGCCTACGGGACCGGAAAATGGCAAAATCATTTGCCAAAACTGGTTGCTTTCAAAATAAAATAAAATATCTTAAAGTGTACAGCTATTGGTAAAGATTATTGAATTGAAATGTACGTACCAGCCGATGTCCCCTGGTCGTAATGGACTAACAGAGAACGTCATTGCCGTCTACACAGATTTTAGTCTGTACAGAGGAAGCTATTTATTGTCGATTGGCTGCTGTGCATTTTTGTAATTAATTGCGCCTGATTTTGAGTCTTTTTATTGTAATTATTTTGGCCAGTTGTGCAGTAGTAATCAGTGAACCAGCGGATTATCTTATCGTACTTTTTGCCAGGTGATGCAAGAAGACCAAAGTAAAGACTTGGTAACTTTTGATGCGTTCGGTTTAGTGTGGTTGTCATTACCCCTCTCGTTCCTTTCACAATGAGTGAGTCCTGTACCTTGTCTGTTATTTTTAATATTTTTTGCCATAACGATTGTTTTGAGTTCATGGTCTAAAACTACTTTGGACTGTCATTTGCAAATCCTCTCTCATCCCATGTAATCGTGAACTGGAACGAAATTCCTCACGCCTTTTAGTATTTCTGATTTCATTTCACTGTGTTATTCGGCAAAGACTTTCGGCACAGTTACGCAATGACATTTTGAGCATAACTTCTCATTGTTACAGTAATAATGTATTTGGTGCTCTGAAAGGTTTGTAGTCAGTTCATTTCTGAATCTGGTACACGTTTTGAAATTGTTTTCATTCTGTGGATTGCCTCAGTGTAATTTTATTATGTTATTAGTTTTTGATATTACAGATACTATTTTTGGTGTGTGTTAGCTGACTGTGGATTTTAGTTGGTTCTAATGGTTCTCCCATTTTGCCTTGGTTCAGAAAGTATTAGCCGATACTGAATATTTGTTGTTATTCGTCCACTTTTTGTTGGAATTTAATACATTGCCTTTATAAGATTTTCAAGATTGGTTGTAACATAAAATATCTGCCATGTTGTTAAATAAAAGTTTGTAAATCATGATCACTCACTTCTCAGCACAGCCCTGTCATTTACTGTTGCATCACAAATAAAATATACACTCCTGGAAATTGAAATAAGAACACCGTGAATTCATTGTCCCAGGAAGGGGAAACTTTATTGACACATTCCTGGGGTCAGATACATCACATGATCACAGTGGCAGAACCACAGGCACATAGACACAGGCAACAGAGCATGCACAATGTCGGCACTAGTACAGTGTATATCCACCTTTCGCAGCAATGCAGGCTGCTATTCTCCCATGGAGACGATCGTAGAGATGCTGGATGTAGTCCTGTGGAACGGCTTGCCATGCCATTTCTACCTGGCGCCTCAGTTGGACCAGCGTTCGTGCTGGACGTGCAGACCGCGTGAGACGACGCTTCATCCAGTCCCAAACATGCTCAATGGGGGACAGATCCGGAGATCTTGCTGGCCAGGGTAGTTGACTTACACCTTCTAGAGCACGTTGGGTGGCACGGGATACATGCGGACGTGCATTGTCCTGTTGGAACAGCAAGTTCCCTTGCCGGTCTAGGAATGGTAGAACGATGGGTTCGATGACGGTTTGGATGTACCGTGCACTATTCAGTGTCCCCTCGACGATTACCAGTGGTGTACGGCCAGTGTAGGAGATCGCTCCCCACACCATGATGCCGGGTGTTGGCCCTGTGTGCCTCGGTCGTATGCAGTCCTGATTGTGGCGCTCACCTGCACGGCGCCAAACACGCATACGACCATCATTGGCACCAAGGCAGAAGCGACTCTCATCGCTGAAGACGACACGTCTCAATTCGTCCCTCCATTCACGCCTGTCGCGACACCACTGGAGCCGGGCTGCTCGATGTTGGGGCGTGAGCGGAAGACGGCCTAACGGTGTGCGGGACCGTAGCCCAGCTTCATGGAGACGGTTGCGAATGGTCCTCGCCGATACCCCAGGAGCAACAGTGTCCCTAATTTGCTGGGAAGTGACGGTGCGGTCCCCTACGGCACTGCGTAGGATCCTACGGTCTTGGCGTGCATCCGTGCGTCGCTGCGGTCCGGTCCCAGGTCGACGGGCACGTGCACCTTCCGCCGACCACTGGCGACAACATCGATGTACTGTGGAGACCTCACGCCTCACGTGGTGAGCAATTCGGCGGTACGTCCACCCGGTCTCCCACATGCCCACTATACGCCCTCGGTCAAAGTCCGTCAACTACACATACGGTTCACGTCCACGCTGTCGCGGCATGCTACCAGTGTTAAAGACTGCGATGGAGCTCCGTATGCCACGGCAAACTGGCTGACACTGACGGCGGCGGTGCACAAATGCTGCGCAGCTAGCGCCATTCGACGGCCAACACCGCGGTTCCTGGTGTGTCCGCTGTGCCGTGCGTGTGATCATTGCTTGTACAGCCCTCTCGCAGTGTCCGGAGCAAGTATGGTGGGTCTGACACACCGGTGTCAATGTGTTCTTTTTTCCATTTCCAGGAGTGTATTAACATACTGACGGTGGTGTCACAAACCTAAAACTCACAGTAAACTGTAATGCTAAATTACCACATTAATTCTGTCAGAAACGAATTCAATGTAGTTAACATAATGATTGTATCCAAGACATTAAAAATGCATATAGTACATCTATCATAGCTGCAATTCAGTTAACTATAATGTTGCAGTGGAAGTTTAATTGCTGCATTATTTACTTTACTAATACATGTTAGTAAAAATTAAAACCATTTTTCAAATATTCAAACCATTCTGTCCCGCGTCCATGCCAAATGTGCTTTCTGCTCGAGCTCTACGTCCAGGTCCACTCGACTTACGTGATCATCCAACCACGTTGTAAACTTCCTCTTATTTCTGACATTATTTTACAATTTTAACATTTTATTTAAGCGCTGCGGTTAAGATAATGATTATCACGCTTAAACAGCAATATAGATCGCTACTAGGGCGGGTGTGGAAGGAGGTCCCATGATTGGAACGCAGGCTGATAGACCGGCAACGCAATATGGCGCTGAGACTAAGGTATTTGGATTAGGATTCATAAGTCAGAGATTGATAACGACCGGGCCACCAACATTTAAGCACAAAAGCAATAACTATTGTTTATCAGATAATAATTATTTTAGTCCACTTTGACATATTAAATGCTAGGGGAGCTTGAGTCCCATAAAAGATATGTTACCATAATTTGCAATATGCAGTGAACTCTTTATATCACGAACCAAGTTACGATTATTAATCTGAAGACAATGTAAAAATCTTTGTCTGTTACTGGCCAAGAACATCAGTCTTCATTAATATGGACTCAATGCTCTTAAGTTTCATAAACTTTTTGACAACTGTTTAAAACTGACTGTTACTTATGTTACGGTGTTTGTCAGTAAATGTGCTATAATTGCATCCAGGAATTTTATTTAAATTAGATTAGCAATCCGAGCCTCCATTCACAGCCTCGTAGACTGTTTGCGCTTACGAACAAATCCAGTACCCTAAGACAGCTACTTCAAGCGACTACGTAAGCGATCGATATTCACAATAACCCACCCACCCACACATACACACACACACACACACACACACACACACACAGACCAGGTAGAACACACCAGGTAGGAGGAAGTTCTAAGCACTGATTTACTAAAGTTAACTTTAGCCGTCGCGAGCAGGAAAGAATGGCCAACTGTACTGACTTCTTCGCTGTCATACCTAGACTGAGGAATACACTCTAAGACAAAGAAAAAACTACTCATCACGAAGCAATTACCCGAACGCGACGGAAATAGGTAGACGCCATGTACAAATTTAGCAAGTCAACAACTCATCTGTCCAATGGTGGCTCGGCACTGATTGGCAGAGTTGTTGAATGTACCCCTAAGGGATATCGTCTCAACTTCTGCCCAACTGGCGCGTCAGATCGTCAAAATCCCAGATCATAAGGCTCCAAACGTTCTCAACTGGGGAGAGATCCTCACCAATTCAAGCAGTAGACACTCACCCCGTTTGTGGACGGGTATTATCTTGCTGAAATGTAAGCTATGCAGGACAACAAAACTGAGCATAGGATATCGTCTATGTACAACTGTGCTGTAAGGGCTCTGCAAATAAGAAGCAAGAAGGTGCTCCTACGAAAAGGTATGGCACCAAGGATCTTTACACGTGACTGTCGGCCGTACGGCGGGCGACGGTTGGCTTCGTGTGTTTGGTATCCCACCGCTATCCGAGGTGTCTCCAGACAGGTCTTCATCCAGGAACTTCATTCTTTCAGTGATGAGTCTCCCTTCGGACTGAGCTCCGATGATCATTGAAGACGTGTCTGGAAATGCCCAATACCTCTTCTTCTTGTCTTTCCTTTACGGTATTTCAGTGCCTGTGCTATTCCAAATTACGATCCAAAGTCACTTCAGACATGCATGGATGTTCGAAGGAACTTTGCAATGTAATTCGGAATAACACAGGCACGGCAGTACAGTATTTAGCTGCCGACACCATCCGAGCGACTTTAAAGTACAATGTCCCCCCTTTACGGGAATATACATAATGGATGTACGAGTAGAGGTTGTAGACACATGGTTGACGACGTATGGAAGTTCGTGTGTGGCCGTTAGTCGTGCTCGGGTATCCAAATGGTGAGGCGACCACTCGCGATAAGTGGGGAATCTGGATTCGAGTCCCGGTCCGGCACGAAGTTTCACTGTCGTCTTTCCATTATACGGCAGATAGTGGTCCTGAGCCGTGCTCACTCCCAACTAAGCGTTTGTGTGAACTTCGCTCTCTATCTGTGTTTGGTTTCCCGCCATTGTTGCGGTTACGTCGTGGTTCTTCTTCCTTTTACGTGTGGCAGCAGCGATGTGTATCGATATTTGTACCATGTACCATTTTTGCTTCTGTGCATATAGTTTCCGGCTAGGGGGTCTGCGGTGAGTCGGTCGGTTGCTGCGGACCAGGTAAGTTATGTCCGCGCGGTGCAGTCGCCTGGGTCCGCTAGTGGTCCCGGTGCAGTGTCGCAGCGTGTGTGGAGCTGTCCGATCGCTATGAGCTTCGTGGTTCACCGACCCAGGATGTCAAAGATGAGTAGTGGTTTCAACTACCCAAGGCACGTCTATTCATGTTGTGTGGTTCGTTTCGGTGGTTGGCTGTTGGGGAGGTTTCCCTGTGAGCAAAACCGAGTGTTTCTATTGCTGAAATTTAGCTGCCATGCGGTGCAATTAACTATATTGGTTAACTACAATTCAGATGCACCAGCGGAATTTTCTGCCTAGTGGCCGTTAGTGTTCCGGTTACCTGCCCTGGCCACTAACGTAATTTCAGGCGGCGATCTTTCCTCACCTGTTGTCACTGTCCAACATGGCGAGTAGTTTTGACAAATGGTTCAAATGGCTCTGAGCACTATGGGACTCCACTTCTGAGGTCATCAGTACCCAAGAACTTAGAAGTACTTAAACCTAACTAACCTAAGGACATCACACACATCCATGCCCGAAGCAGGATTCGAACCTGCGACCGTAGCGGTCGCGTGGTTCCGGACTGTAGCGCGTAGAACCGCTCGGTCACCCCAGCCGGCTAGTTTTAACAGCGTAATACATATTTCATTGTGGGTAATCACGTTCGTGACATTTGGTGTTTGAGTTCTCATGTACCGATTGGTGGCAAGCAAATCCGTCAGTCCGTGGCTGTCCCCTGGTTGGGTTCCGACGGATCAAATGTAGTTGGGATCACAACCTGTCTCACCCAAGCGAACGAGGGCAGACCGACCTCCCTGGAGACTTCTGAGTGCCGTTGTCTTTATTATCCTTCTCACTGGTGTTTAATTGTCTGTTTATAATCTATAATAGCAAATTATTTTAAAAATTTTGGGTTTTAGTGGATTTTATGTATTTAAGAATTTTGGAAGATCAATTGTGGGCCTTTAGCCACTTAAAACCTTATTCTAAAAAACAAAAAGGCCTTCTGCCTTTGAAAGGGTTATGTTAATTTATTTTGAACTTGAAAATTTTATTGTTGGCGTTCGGCCTTTTGCATTGCGTTTTGTTTATGTTTGTCTATTCACCCTTGCCTTGAGGCTCTCAGCCTCGCTGTGTATATACTTTAATTATTTTATTTGTAATTTTAACTTCATGTTTTTACCACTTTAGATTTATCTTGTTGCTTTAAGATTTCTTGTTTGGAGGCCTTCAGCAGTGAAAGAATTGTTTTTACAAACTTGTAGTTCTAAAGGTTCGCCTTTGTGCCGTTTTGGTTTAAAGGTGTTATTAAATTACAATAATTTACAATTTTGCGTCAACCTGCTCGACACCTTATTTGGCCCTTTCCACATTCGTAATCACCTGCGCTGCCCAGCGGTTTTAGCGGGCGTTTGAGGTCCCTATTCGGAAGTACGAATAAATTTTATGTACTCCTTTTCTTTTGTCTTAGAGGGTATATTTGTGGAGGGATCTTGCATTGGGGTCTTAGGTGTGTTGCTGAATCTGTCACCCATCTTAAATCTAGGAGACAGAGCTGCGACAGTGGCAATGGGATAAAGGATGAACCTCAGTTCTGCAGCGTCCTCTGCAAAGCGACGCTGTGGAGAAAATGTACAGTGGAAGTATAACTCAATGACACTGCAGGACAGAATTTTAGCGGCAGTTTGACGCGTGGCCTCGCAGTGTCAGCGAACAATAGCGGCGGACGCACTGCATCCACCTCACGGCAGCTTAGCGCTACACTCAGAAGCCGCTACACATAAATGAGGTGTCTTCCCCGGCCCGGGCGACCGCCTTGAAAGGCGTCAGTCGCGGCGGCGGCTTTTATGAAGCCCGGACGCCCGCACAGCTTTCGCGGCCGGGCTGCCAGATTGCTGAGCCGCCTCGATATTGCGCCGGCGCCGTGTTGCCTGTCTAATAACGGCGAGTGACGCCCTGAGCCGGCCGTGTTTATTGGCTGGCCGCCCCCCTCCCGCCGCAGGAAGCCCAGGGGTGAAGCTTGTCCCGAGAAAGGTCCCAAGGGCGCAGTGTGTCGCCGCCGTGCCAAAATTAAGAATAGCGAGGGGAGGTAGCTTTCAGCTGCCCACGTGAACTCTGTAAATCCACTCCTGTTTACTCAGTCGTCATGTCATTCCTTAATAAGAGAGATTTTGTGTACAACTGTCCTTATATCACTACTAAAAATTTAAATTATATTTCGAAAATACGTACAGGTAAAAAGAGAACAGTGGATAGAAGCACACACAGGAGCTTCTGTATTTTCCGAGCAGAAAAATTGTGAAACTGCCGTTTTCGGAGAGTTTCTAGATACACTGATAAGGAATAATGTACCGGGAACCGTTGCTACTCAAGCAATTAATAGTTCCAAGATAGAATGAGATTTTCACTCTGCAGCGGAGTGTGTGCTGATATGAAACTTCTTGGCAGAGTATAATTGTGTGCGGATAGAGACTCGAACTCGGGACCTTTCCCTTTCACGGCCTAGTGCTCCACCATCTGAGCTACCCAAGCACGACTCACGATCCGTCCTCACAGCTTCAATTCTGCCAGTACCTCGTCTCCTACTATCCAAACTTCACAGAAGCTCTTCTGCGAACCTTGCAGAACTGGCACTCCTGGAAGAAAGGATACTGCGGAGACTTGGCTTAGCAACAGCCTGGAGGATGTTTCCACAGCGAGATTTTCACTCTGCAACGGAGTGTGCGCTGATATGAAACTTCTTGGCAGATTCAAACTGTGTGCGGGATCGAGACTCGAACTCGAGACCTTTGCCTTTAGCGGGTTAGTGCTCTACCTTCTGAGCTACCCATGCACGACTCACGACCCGTCCTAACAGACTCACAGACTCGCAGAAGAGCTTCTGTGAAGTTTGGATTGTAGGAAACGAGGTACTGGCAGAACTGAAGCTGTGAGGACGGGTCGTGAGTCGTGCTTGGGTAGCTCAGATGGTTGAGTACTAGCCCGCGAATGGCCAAGACCCCGAGTACGAGTCCCGATCCGGCACATAGTTTTAATCTGCCAACAAGTTATAGGAACAGTAAGCATATTCAGCTATATTCTGTGAAGTTTCAGGATTGCTACCTCTGGTGTCCCGCCCCGCCAGAACGCATGGATCTAGACGACAGCACAAGTTTTTGTTGCTGGGTGGGAGATTGCATTGAAATGATGTTTTCTTAAGATTCTGCCTAATTTAACTAAATACTGCGGACACATGAGAGGATCACTTTGTACCGGAACCGCTGCTTCTCATCTTGATTTGGTCGGTGGTCGTGTTTGTTCCTCCTTAAGGTTGTGATGCTATGATGTAAAGAATATATGGTCAATCTCCATTACCTCTGAACAGAGACTGTAGCTGTTCTAGCTCCTTTGCAAGGTTGTCTCCATCAGATACAACATGTGCTCGGAGCACCAACGTGCAAAGGACGCCCATAGTTAGTGATGGATGGTGGCAGCTACATGCCTCCAGATTCCGATCAGCACCTATGGTCTTACGGTAAGCGGAATGCCAAAATGATCCATCCACTTTCCAACTGACCAAGACTTCCATAAACGGCAAGCAGAGGCCCTCCTTCGTCTCAATTAAGTCAGCCATAGCAGAGCATTGTATCTCCTCACTACATTCCACGGCGTATTCTGCCATGGAAATTTGGCCTCGACGAGATTCTTCTGGTATTGAGATATAAAGTAGTCGGTGGAAATAAGTTTGGCGGAAGATCTCATTAGTCATGATGGCGGTTTTCAACTGGATAAGACCTGGGACCTGGTGTTTTTTTTAAATATTTTCAAGAAGAAAACATTTTATTACTGATCACACATCTAGCGACAGTTAATTAATTTTTCCTTTCCAACTGAATTTTAGCCCCACGGGCCCGCATTCCGACAGAGAGCGCTGATGTATTACCACCATTAAGGATGTGCGTGGGCGCTATAGATCGAGCAATTTTTGAAGAGCGTGCGACACTCGAGAGAGGTCACTCATGCAATGGCTGCCTTTCGACATGCAGCTCCGCTCCAGTTTTTGTACAGGTTTAGTGATGTGAACTAGTCACCTCCACGCAAAACACTCACCTTATAACCAATTCCTATACTCCCCATTAATTAGGACTTAAATGAACCGTGTACCTCAAGTTCCCTGTTGTGCGGGAAAGGCATCTACTCCGAAGAATAAATGAAATCCGTGAGATGTAGGTCCAGTTATAACCGAAACGCCAATGCTCACTTCTTGCAGCAGTGACGACAAGGAAGTTCAAATGGCTCTGAGCACTATGGGACTTAACTTCTAAGGTCATCAGTCCCCTAGAACTTAGAACTACTTAAACCTAACCAACCTAAGGACATCACACACATCCATGCCCGAGGCAGGATTCGAACCTGCGACCGTAGCTGTCGCGCGGTTCCAGACTGTAGCGCCTTTAACCGCTTGGCCACCACGGCCGGCGACAAGGAAGTAAAACTCGGTTAAAGTGCATGGAAATAAAACTGGGCTGGATAGAATTACAGCGTCTAGTTCAATTTGGAAAATATTATAAATTTAATTAACGAATCAATGAAAATTAACGGTTACTAGCTCACTATGTGAGTGTAATTACTGTCTCTATAATTACTTTCTGCTAATACGGAGAAACTTCCGTAAGAATGCTTGACTTTGTTGTAAGGCGAGAACAGCACAAAATTTGTAAATATTGCTCTGACGTAATTTGAAATGGATATGTCATACTCAGCAAATACCTTTCAGTTAAGTAACAACTAACGGACATCAGTTAGTAATAACCAAAGAACAACAAAATCTCATTAGTATTAAGCAATTGCGTAAATGCAAAAATTTCTTGAGTCACTCACTGTAATACCTATTGTCTCTAACTTCACTACAAAAGTTATTTATGTTTATTCATTACTGAATGCTCTCATATAGCTTGAAAGCGTCATTCAATACAATCGCTTTCCTGTGAGTTACAGTTACGTAATTTGCAAAAGACCAAATTTCGACTGTAATAGAATGGCAAAGTTCGTGATTTGATTTTACTAACTTATTGATTTCAATGGACTCCAACTTCTAGTACTGTTGATTGACTACTCCTGCTAATCATTTTGTGCAAATTACTACTATTATTTGCTCAAGACGTTAACAAACATTTCGGACTGATTACAGCTGAGGAAATTAGAAAACTTAATAAATGATGAAAAATACACAAAAAATATATTTTACTGACTCTTACTTCGATCATTGAAATTACTGTTTACTATATTGTAACACTCGCGTTAATTATTGTTTTGCTAGTTATGGGGATTTGAATCAGTAGTATATCTTCAATAATAGCACTGTAATAATTTCTACAACATTAGGACTCTCTCAGTTATTCAGTAATAGATAGGATGGATACTACATAGGTATTTAGTCTTAGGTGAGGCTGAAGGTTAACACTTTAGTAAAACTCGGTCAAACACAAAATGAACTACCACACTGACTAGACGTATACAAGCCGGAGCAAATGATCAGTTGAATCTTAAATTCAGGCTGAGATATAGTCGGTGCAATGTAAGGCATTTTTCGCCGACAGTGTTTGGCATAGGCTCTTTTTCTTGTAGGTCCGTAAAAAATGTAACTGGGTCCACAAAACTCTTTACGTTGATTTGCACCCTCTTGCGGTAATTATATTGTTCCCATTTAATGCCATATACTCCACCCGTCCACACCAAATTATTGGCCAAGCAATTACATACGTACTTTAGCGCCACTGCATTGCGACCATTGCTCAACAAACTCGACTGTCTCTCTCACTCTCTTACCTACTCCTCTACACTCTACTGGACTACAGGCGCGCTTGTGCGCCTAACGATAATGCAAATACCACTTCACTATGGTATACAGGATATCGTATCACCCTGACTGTTAAGTGTGTACTCTCTTGCAACTTACATTCATTTAACTTTACAATAAGAAAACATTCATAAGCATTAGTACACTTATTAACAAACTTTGATTTATAGAATAATACTTCGAAAAGTAAAGCTGCAAGGAAAATATCTCAGTAGCACATACTTCTTGTGTTACAACCTGAAGATAGCTGAATGGCTATAAGCAGAAATATCGTGGAAAGAGGTCGACGTCACCCAGCTGTAGTACAGAAACTTTACCAAATAATCTTTATATCGGGAAATTTCAATACTCGCACATTGAGTTATCTATGCAAAGTATATCTTTTTGTGTTATTATTAGGAATATAAATGCCATCTTCTTGATTCAACGGTATAAAATCTCATTCTTATGTGATTAACTGCAGGCTGTTCGACGAGTTCTGAAATAAATTCAGAAAATATTTACAAAGAATTTATTTACACCCCATGATGTGGTACGAAGCGAAGGTTTAAATTATAAAACAGGGGAGGAGGACTATAGAGAAAATGTTGTAGGATATCAACTAAAATAACCAACATTAATTCCCCTCGAAGTCGAAGTACACAGTGTTAACTTTGTAACAGGGTTTATAAACTTTGATGTCAGCTACAACACCTTCACTGCTTCCAAAACAAATCTGATCATATTTGTGGATTTCTTTCTGGGTTTTTATATTTTAACGTTGAATCGTATAAAGAAAACTGAACAAAATGTGTTTAGGAAACTATATTTGTTGTAGCCTATGACACCGAACAGATGAATATGAGAAATCTTCTAGAACTATTCTGATATTGGCTGGTAGAAACATTACTTTGCGGTCATACCAACTGAGGTTCCAGTTGCTTCAGAGAACATATCTTCAACTAGTTCAACTGTTTCTGAGAGCTATGGGACTTAACATCTGAGGTCATCAGTCCTCTAGAACTTAGGACCACTTAAACCTAACTAACCTAAGGACATCACACACATCCATGCCCGAGGCAGGATTCGAACCAGCGACAGTAGCGGTCCCGTAGTTCCAGACCGAAGCGCCTAGAACCTCTCGGACACACCGGCCGGCGAACATATTTTCGATCTTACATCTTTTGGTATATAGTCCCTGGGAAATACCGCTCAAAAACCAGAATAAAAGTTCTAACAACTTACAAAATGAAGCCGACATTATGAAAGGAGCACAACCTATTATTTTCAAAGCAAACCTGAAGAAAATAAGCGCTTTGCAAGCGAATTCATAACCTCTGACCTCAGTTTTTTACAAAAACTGCGGAAAGGTAATACGCACACACTGGAAACACTAGCGCCATCGCAAACCAAAGATTACCAACGTCATAAGCCATCCATAGTGGAATTAATAATCGACAGGTGACGTAGCTTGAATTCTGTTTTCCGACAAGGGAGAGAACAGGGTTCCATGCAGAGTTTAAGCCAAAACTAACATCCCTGTTTACAAGGTTATATGCTTCTTTGATTTGAACAGTTTCCTTAATAACATTATCCCAATAGCTGGAAGTGCATGCCTGCATCTCCATGTTATATTCCACAGGATGACCGGTGCCAAGACAATGTTCTGCAATAGGGGAATTGCTCAGCTCTAGTAAGCGTGTGTGCCGCTTATGCTCAATACACCAGTCCTCCACAGTCCTGATAATCTGACCAATGTATGACGTGCCAAAACTGCGGGAGTACGGTAGACTCCCGCCTTAGACAAACCAAGCTCATCCTTTACGGAACATAAAAGGACCTTGATCTTAGTTGGTGGTGGAAAACCTCACTTCACATCATATTTCCGCAAAATACGACACGTTTTTCCAAAATGCTCGTTGTGTAGGTCGTAAAGTCCGTACACTTTGGTGCCACCTCGGTATTATCATCACTCATTTGGTTCATAGTTAGTCGATAGTGCAGCGCGTCTGATCTGTATTTCTCTGTAACCATTCTGACAAAAGGTGACATCGAGATGGGCCAACTCGGCTGACAAAGTCTCAGAGTCGGAATGACATAGGTCCTGTGAGCCAAGGTACAAAGTAACCATTCACTCTGAGCCGGATGGTGACAACAGATACAAGTCATTGTGAATAGGCTCCCTATAAATTGCATGTTCCAACGTACCATTCACCTTCCTCCTCACTAACACATCAAGGGAGGAAAGACAGCTAAACTTCCCACAGCCACCGTGAAACAAATATTGGATTGAATTGATCTGATCTAAATGATCTAAAAAGTCGTTTAAAGCCTCGCTGTCACGTGGCCAAACAAAAAAAATATCTTATATAACACAAAGCTTTCAAAGCCGCCGACTCCAAGGCACATTTATGAACTCTTCCATAAACAAATTGGCAATGCCATATGACAACGGGCTTCCCATCGCAACTCCGCAGGTCTGTTCGTAGTACTAGTCAGTGAATAAAAAGTAAGTGGAAGTCAACACATGCCGAAATATACGTTGACTCTTACACAGAAGATTACCACAACCAGCAACATTTTACTATGCTATTTATTTATTTAAACAGCGCCGTTACCGGTTTCGAACCGACAGGTTCATCTTCAGACGTCTAGTTCGCATTTACATTAGATCTACTGAAAAACGTGAACTTGCCGTCTGAAGATGACCCTGTAGGTTCAAAACCCGTAACGGCGCTCTTTAAATAAACAAATATCATTGTAAAAAGTGGCTGGTAGCTGTAATCTTCTGTGTAAGAGTTAACCTATATTTTTTGCACAGCCACGGGCTCGAAAAGTCAGTTTTTGACAAAATAACATGCCGAAATAGGTTCGTTAGTTCAGACCAAACTTAATCTGAGTCAACCGTAACGAATAAGACAGAGGAACACGTGTGAAGAGAGAGACGACATCAGAACATACTAGAATATCAGAGTTATTCAAACGCACAGCCTCTATTAACATAAGAAATCCGCTGAGTTCTTAAGGTCTTAATGTGGTTCTCACACCGACTTACAATAGCGTGCAACTGAGAAGCAAGGTGTGTTGCTAAATGATATGTCGGAGGAGCTCCAATGTTATTCGCGACCGGACGAAGAAGAGCCCCTTACTTGTGGATCTTAGGGAGGCCATATAACCTAGAAAGGACGGCACAATAAGACTACTCTTGTCCTGCGGTAAGAAACTTTCATACGCGATACGCTGAATTAGACAGTAAACGCTGCATCTTTTGAGCGTAATCCTGCTCGTTCAGAACAACGGTAGTTTTTCTTTGTCCGGGTGGACTAACAATGTCCGGGTCAACTCTAAGTTAACGAAAAGCAGCCTTTCTTGGCTGCTGTGATATTGCTCTTGGGTGAACGTGCCCGTCAACACACAGGATGTGCCTCCCTCACAGCCTCCTCCATAACATCAAACATCAGGAGGTAGATTAAAAACAGCCTGTTCAACAGGACTAATAAAATCAACCGGAGGGCAAAACTTTGGAATCGGTGCAATGTTTAAACCTTTCCCTAGCACGGACAAAGCAGCGCCGTCAAAAGCTTTCTCTGTGAGATTTATGACAGAACGTCGAGCTGTCGAATTACACTCCGAGCCACGGAAACGCTCAAAGTTCAAATTTGGCCAAATTCCGGGAAAACAAAATGAAATTCCCAGTCAGAGTGCGACCATGAAGCACCGTCCAGGTAGTAACAAGAAAAAGTGGAAATTCTTAAACATTCATTAAATGAAGCCGAAACAATTCCTTGGAAAGAAGATACAACTGTCGACGAGAATAACAGACCCTTTCAAGAACGACGGTCAGCGCGCTGCTTGATGTACAACTTTGACAAACGAAGGAACAATATTTTGATCACGACACCTCAGAAAAACGACAACGCGCACTGCAGTCTTACTCTACTGCTGCAAAGCTAATCCAAACTCCGCAAGGAACAATACATTTCCTTCTCGTAGAGGCAAATAATGTGAGGATATCACCTGGCTGCATTTCCATAACTTATTTGAATATTATAACGCCGGGAGATAGCGAGGTCTCAGAATAAACGTTTTTTGATCAAAGCGGTCTAGGATAGCATGTAAATTGTTAAATATTAATTTATTTCAATGCACGATTCAATATCTGTCCATGACAACGGCCGGAGAAACTGACGAGTAGCAGCCCGCTACGCATCGACGATAAACATTGCCTGTCAGTGCACAACTCAATACGGTTAATTAGCGGAGGCTCCGTGCACTGTGTCCCGCATGTCATTAACAGCCTACGGTTACAGAGTATAACTTCATAATTAGATTGTGGTAAAATGTCATTATTATAGATGAAATAGCAAAACATATAAACACCAGACGATATAGAAATTATGCAACGAAAAGAATTTGGTGTACGATAGATAATCGAAAGGAAATAATATCCCGTAGAGTACCGTATTTCAACGTAGCGTGACCTGTGTAGGAAGGGGAATTAACTACAACATAGTCCAATGATGACTGACAGAACACCAAGTGGTTATCTAGGATATGAAATGTAAATCGATATATACTGTTATCGATCAGCGATGTCATAGAAGAAAGGTCGATTCTATTTTTGTTTTACGGATGGTGTTTTGTTTACTGTCAACCTAACCTCACATTTCCGTTTCCTGTACATGTGCTCAGCACAACGTCAAATTGTGGTTGTAAAATCTATGCTGACAGTTTTTGTTACATATGTCGAGAATTTGTGATTAAGAAACACCAATGAAACATTACAGACTTTGTGAAAAGGTTTATCTATCATACTTTGCATATAAACTTGGTGATCATGATAAATATTGTGCGCCGCATAAAGTACATTATGCGTGTCTTGAGGGCTGAGAAAATGGTCCAAAAAGGAGAAACAATCCTTTAGATTTGCTGTTCCTATAATTTGGAGACAGCCAAGAAATCATTCCGATGAATGCTGCTTTTGCAGTGTTGATATCACTGGTCGTATTTCATGGCGTAGATTTGCAGGTTCCTGAACACCAGATAATACAAATTCTGTTCCAACAGAAGTATTTTCTGATGTACAATGTGATTTAGATGAACCAAATGATGAAGAATTCCCTTGTAATAAAGAAGGTCTAGAGCCCAAATTGTTTACTCAGACCTAGCTTAACGATTTGGTTAGAGATCTGGGCTTAACGAAAGAAAAAGATGAATTGTTTGGCTCTAGATTAAAAGAAAAGAACTTATTGGCAGTTGGAAACAACATATACATGTATAGAAAGAGAGAGAGCAGTGATTTTCCAAATTTTTTCAACAAGAAGGTGATTTAATGTACTGCACAGTCATTCTCGGTCTGATGAATGAATTTGGTATTGAATACAAGAAGGATCACTGGAGGCCGTTATGTGGTTCATCCATAACTAGTTTAAAGGCTGCTTTATTACACAACATGTATGAAGCTATGGAAACCTAGAAATAGTGCTAAATAAAATAGGCTATTCTGCTCATGGTTGGATGACACGTGGCGATCTAAAAGTAACATGCGTTTTCCTTCGTTAGTTAGGTGGCTTAATTTCCATGTTTCTTGTGTGAATGGGACAGTAGGGCTAGGGATCAATACTGGTGCAGAATGACCTGGCCTGTGAGCGTCTCTTTAAACCTGGTGAGAAGGACATTCTACGCAAAAACACTGTAGATCCAAAAAACGTACTCCTACTATCTCTACATATAAAGTCAGGCCTAATGAAACAGTTTGTAAAGGCTTTGCCTAAAGATGGACCATGTTTTAAGTATCTCTGCCAAATGTTTCCACGGCTTTCAGAAGCTAAACTAAAAGAAGGCGTCTTTGTCGGACCTGACATTAGGACATTGATGTTTGATGTTAACTTTGAATCCACAGTGACCTTAAATGAGAATGAAGTATTGGTATCTTTCAAGCAAGTCATTACGAAGTTCTTAGGACATGAAAAAGACCCAGAATATGTTTCTATTATAGCTATAATGTTAAAGAAGTTTAATAGTCCATGATATTTAATGAGCCTAAAAGTTCACTTTTTGAACAATCACCTTGATTACTTCCCATACAATATGCGAGATGTTAGTAAGGAGCAAGGAGAGCGTTTCCACCGGGACTTTAAAGTGATGGAAAAACTTTACCAAGGCCGCTAGAACAGCAACATGATGGGGGACTACTGTTGGTCACTTCACTGAGAAGTTCAGCAAGCGACTCATCGTAGAAAAAGTTACACAAGAAGCTTCAAAGAAAAAAGAGAAAGAAAATACAAACCAATTCCAGCTGACAAGTGAAACCTCTACTAACACATATCATTGTTTTACGTAGCTTACTGTAAATACAAACCATGCTTACGTTGTAACAAAGCGTTTTATTAATTTCCCCGTTTACCGTATAGCATAGGATTTTTATATACGTAGTAAAAATCATATTGCTCGAAAACTATGGGTGATACAAAAAACGCTAAGGCTAGATTTGTACTCAGCTTTAAAAAACTACGAAGATCAGCTACCAAAGTAAAAAAAGTTTTCCAAGAAAAAAATTTTCGTTGGCCTGTGTTATTTTCATTAAAATGATATAGATCGGTAATGTTTTTAACATGACGTCTTCAGCTTTTGTAGTCCTGTCTTCCTCAGTTTCGTGTAATATTACGGTATATTGATAATTTTTACTTATGGACCGTCTGACAGCAACTGAATAAAACACAATTTTAGTGCCATACGCGTTTCGCCTTTATTTTCTGAAAGGCATCATCAGTGGCAGGTTGCGTGGACAATTTCTCACGTATTACGCTCCTGTTGCATTTTTGGTGTTCTTCTTTTGAATGCCAATTTGCGGTTTTTTTCCTACATTCCACAGCACTATGAACTGAACGCTTGTTTCAGTGCCAATTCTTCCTAACATCATGCCATTCAACAGCTGTGGTTACCCGGAAAATATAACTGTTTGAACGGTGGATATCAGCGTTGGCTCACGACATCCACCTGCAATTCTTACTCCTGAGGCAGGGAGTAATTTTTCGTTCGTCTTGAATAAAGGCGCGGTAAAAAATCTACCAATTGGTATCAGTAAAGTTGTTAAGTGATCAATGTGTGGTAGACTGTATTTACACTGATCCACTTAACCTACCAGAGGGTCGCATGGCCAGTAGCGTTTCCTTAGAGTTAAGACAGTTACACATATAAAAGAATTTAAGCTGATTAATACTGAAGAAACTGCAAAATGGTGGGAACTTAAGGAGCTGGGATCTGGATAAACTGATTAAACCAGAGGTTGTACAGAGTTTCAGGGAGAGCATAAGCAAACAATTGACAGGAATGGGGGAAAGAAATACATTAGGAGAAGAATGGGTAGCTTTGAGGGATGAAATAGTGAAGGCAGCAGAGGATCAAGTAGGTAAAAAGACGAGGGCTAGTAGAAATACTTGGGTAACAGAAGAAATATTGAATTTAATTGGTGAAAGGAGAAAATATGAAAATGCACTAAATGAAGAAGGCAAAAAGGAATACAAACGTCTCAAAAACGAGATCGACAGGAAGTGCAAAATGGCTAAGCAGACATGGCTAGACGGCAAATGTAAGGATGTAGAGGGTAAGTTAGATACTGCCTACAGGAAAATTAAAGAGGCCTTTGGAGAAAAGAGAACCACTTGTGTGAATATCAATAGCCCAGATGAAAACCCAGTTCTAAGTAAAGAGGTGAAAGCAGAAAGGTGGAAGGAGTATATAAAGAGGGTGGTCTATACAAGGGGGATGTACTTGAGGATAATATTATGGAAATGGAAGAGGATGTAGATGAAGATGAAATAGGAGATATGAGTTTGACAGAGCACTGAAAGACCTGAGTCGAAACAAGGCCCCGGGAGTAGACAACAATCCCTTAGAACTACTGACAGCCTTGGGAGAGCCGGTCGTGACAAAACTCTACCATCTGGAGAGCAAGATGTATAAGACAGGTTAAATACCCTCAGACTTCAAGAAGAATGTAATAATTCCAATCCCAAGAAAGCAGGTGTTGAGAGATGTGAAAATTACCGAACTATCAGTTTAAAAAGTCACTGCTGCAAAATACTAACGCGAATTCTTTACAGACGAATGGAGAAACTAGTAGAAGCCGACCTAGGGGAAGATCAGTTTCGATTCCGTAACAATATTGGAACACGTGAGGCAATACTGACCCTACGACTTATCTTAGAAGCTAGGTAAAAAGCTACGTTCCTAGCATTTGTAGACTTAGAGAAAGCTTTTGACAATTTTGACTGTAATACTCTCAAATTCTGAAGGTGGCAGGGGTAAAATAGAGGGAGCAAAAGGCTATTTACAATTTGTACAGAAAGCAGATGGCAGTTATAAGAGTCGAGGGACATGAAAGGGAAGGAGTGGTTGGGAAGGGAGTAAGACAGAGTTGTAGCCTCTCCCCGATGTTGTTCAATCTGTATATTGAGCAAGCAGTAAAGGGAAAAGAAGAAAAATTCGGAGTAGGTATTAAAATTCATGGAGAAGAAATAAAAATGTTGAGGTCCGCCGATGACATTGTAATTCTGTCAGAGACAGAAAGGACTTGGAAGAGCAGTTAGTTCAAATGGTTCAAATGTCTCTGAGCACTATGGGACTTAACATCTGTGGTCATCAGTCCCCTAGAACCTCGAACTACTTAAACCTAACTAAGCTAAGGACATCACACACATCCATGCCCGAGGCAGAATTCGAACCTGCGAACGTAGCGGTCACACGGTTCCAGACTGAAGCGCCTAGAACCGCGCGGCCACACCGGCCGGCAAGAGCAGTTGAACAGAATGGATAGTGTCTTGAAGGGAGGATATAAGATGAACATCAACAAAGGCAAAACGAGGATGATGAAATGTAGTCGAATTAAGTCGGGTGATGATGAGGGTATTAGATTAGGAAATGAGACACTTACAGTAGTAAATGAGTTTTGCTATTTGGGGAGCAAAATAACTGATGATGGTAGAAGTAGAGAGGATATAAAGTGTAGACTGGCAATGGCAAGGAAAGCGTTTCTGCAGAAGAGAAATTTGTTAACATCGAGTATAGATTTAAGTGTCAGGAAGTCATTTCTGAAAGTATTTGCGTGGAGTGTAGCCATGTATGGAAGTGAAACATGGACGATAAATAGTTTAGACATACCAGGAAGAAAACCATTACTTTCAGTCGACACTGGGTGTCCTACCAATGACGTGATGAACGGTGTTTGCTTAGGCTGACTCCAGCTATGCACTGCAAAGAACTAAATTGCAATCATCTGCCAAAAAACAAGAGAAAATGCCCATGATGATTCTTAGCAAAGACACCGTGTATGTGCGTAATATGTTAAATATATGTGAAACATGTGTGAGAAGGGCGTACGCGGGCAAAAGAGCGAGTAAAAACCTCCTCCCAGGCTACTGGACAGTTTTCAGTGAAACTCTGTACACATGTTACTTGGTAACTGGAAAGAAATGCTGTGTGTGTGTGGGAGGGGGGGTGGGGGTGGAGGCTGGGGGGTAGAACTAGCAACCTGCTGTTGAGTAGGGGTGTTAACATGAAGAGAGAAGGAGGAGGAAGGAACAGAGAGGGGGAATGAAGAGATGGACAAAGATGTCGGGGAGAAGGAGATGGACAGAGATAGAAAACAGGAGGAGATGGACGGAGAGATGGGGAAGGTGGAAATGGAAGGGGTGTGAGGTAGAGGTAGACGTAGGAGGAAGGAACAGATAGAGGGGGAGTTGATGAACAGAAAGATGCGGTAGGAGGAGATGGACAGAGAGAGAGGAGTAGCAGATGGATGGATATCTACGTCTACATCTATATCCATACTCGACAAGCCATCTGACGGTGTGTGGCGGAGAGTACTTTGTGTACCCCTATCGGTTCTCATTTCTGTTCCAGTCTCGGATTGTTCCTGGAAAGAAGGATTGTCGGTATTCCTGTATGTGGGCTCTAATCTCTCTGATTTTATCCTCTTGGTCTCTTCGCGAGATGTACGTAGGAGTGAGCAATATATTGCTTGACTCCTCGGTGAAGGTATGTTCTCGAAACTTTAACAAAAGCCCGTACCGAGCTACTGAGCGTCTCTCCTGAAATGTCTTCCACTGGAGTTTATCTATCATCTCCGTAACGCTTTCGCGATTAGTATATGATCCTGTAACGAAGCGCGCTGCTCTCCGTTGGTTCGTCTCTATCTCTTCTATCAACCCTATCTGGTACGGATCCCACACTGGTGAGCAATATTCAAGCAGTGGGCGAACAAGTGTACTGTAACCTACTTCCTTTGTTTTCGGATTGCATTTCCTTGGGATTCTTCCAATGAATCTCAGTCTGGCATCTGCTTTACCGACGATCAACTTTATATAATCACTCCGTTTTAAATCACTCTTAATGCCTACTCCCAGATAATTTATGGAATTAACTGCTTCCAGTTTCTGACCTGCTATATTGTAACTAAATGATAAAGGATCTTTCTTTATATGTATCCGCAGCACATTGCACTTGTCTACATTGAGATTCAGTTGCCATTTCCTGCACCATGCGTCAATTCGTTGCAGATCTTCCTGCATTTCAGTACAATTTTCCATTGTTACAAACTCTCGATATACTACAGCATCATCCGCAAAAAGCCTCAGTGAACTTCCGATGTTATCCAGAAGGTCATTTATGTATATTGTGAATAGCAACGGTCCTACGACACTCCCCTGCGACACACCTGAAATCACTCTTACTTCTGAAGACTTCTCTCCATTGAGAATGACATGCTGCGTTCTGTTATCTAGGAACTCTTCAATCGAATCACACAATTGGTCTGATAGTCCATATGCTCTTCTTGTGCTCATTAAACGACTGTGTGGAACTGTATCGAAGGCCGTGCGGAAGTCAAGAAACACGGCACCTACCTGCGAACCCATGTCAATGGCCCTCTGAGTCTCGTGGACGAATAGCGTGAGCTGAGTTTCACACGATCGTGTTTTTCGAAACCCATGCTGGTTCCTACAGAGTAGATTTCTAGTCTCCAGAAAAGTCATTGTACTCGAACATAATACGTGTTCCAAAATTGTACAACTGATGAACGTTAGAGATATAGGTCTACAGTTATGCACATCTGTTCGACGTACCTTCTTGAAAACGGGGATGACCTGTGCCCTTTTCCAATTCTTTGGAACGCTACGCTCTTCTAGAGACCTACGGTACACCGCTGCAAGAAGGGGGGCAAGTTCCTTCGGGTACTCTGTGTAAAATCGAACTGTGTATCCCATCAGGTCCAGCGGCCTTTCCCGTTTTGAGTAATTTTAATTGTTTCTCTATCCCTCTGTCGTCTATTTCGATATCTACCATTTAGTCATCTGTGCGACAATCTAGAGAGGGAACTGCAGTGCAGTCTTCCTCTGTGAAACGGCTTTGAAAAAAGACGTTTAGTATTTCAGCCTTCAGTCTACCATCCTCTGTTTCAGTACCATTTTGGTCACAGAGTGTCTGGACATTTTGATTTGAACCACCTACCGCTTTGACATAAGACCAAAATTTCTTAGGATTTTCTGCCAAGTCAGTACATAGCAGGAGAAGGGGACCAAGAACGTGGGCAGAGAGATGGGGATGGACATTGATTGAGAGTGAAGGAGGAAATGGACTAATAAAATAGGTATACATTTATACCTGGACAAAGCCGGCTACTCAGCTGAAGGGGAACAATAATACACGCCTGCCGTCGTCCCTTCTCGAAAACGGGTATGATTTGCGCTTTATTTCAATCGCACGGTGCCCATCGTTGCCGCAGCCTGAATGGTTCCCTCCAGCTGCAGCGGATATCTGTGATGTACTGTCCAGGAATTCAAAGAATGCACCTGCAAGTCATTGTGTACTGGCGGGCCCGAACAATGGAGGAACGTGCGCTTCTGTTCAATTTATGCTAGGCCCCGCGGGCGTGCGCGCCGCTTTGTGGACTTGTAATTTGTGGCGGAAATCGTTGTTTATCGGCCGCTCTGCAATCTCGTTTGTTTTCTCCAACCTATCCGGCAAACAAAGAGCAATGTTTCGCAGGCATCGGGTCATGAATGAACCCCTGCTATCAGATGCTGTTGGCCTCAAATAATTGCAGCAAAGCTTCGCTATAAAACTTCCGGAATAAGCCATCAGCTGGTCATCCCTTAGTATAATTTCTATTGTGTGGCAAAATACCTTGATGCTTTTCCCATTCCATATTTTTTTCTTTAATACTAAGGCAGAAATACTTAGAATTCAGTCTTCCGAAATCGTAATACTGTTCTTTCTTTCAGTCACTATACAAATGCAAAGACGACAGATGTCTCATTTGGCAGAGATCAACTGAAAGGAGCATCGAAGGGAAGCTAACGACCGAAATAAAGGCCTTGGCAATTCCCATTTGAACGGTCATTGGATACAATCACGTAATTGTAGGCCTATATCGCCGACACCAATCTACTGTGAAATTATGGATCAAGTCTTATGCTCATGCATTATGACGGTGTTCGAGAGTGAAAATGACCTTTAAAAACCGTCATTAACTCCTCCAACAGACAACTTCCGAATTTCAAATCATTCAGATCGTCCTTGCGATTTAGAGCGCTATTGATATCGGAGCCCATATTAATACTGTTTTCCTCTACTTCTCTAAGGAATTTGATTCAGTGTCGCACCGTCAATGAGCGTACAAACTCCGACCCTGCCTTGTGTCGGAGCTTATTTGTGATGTGATTCTGGATTTACTTATGTCGCGTGCTGCTTCATTTGCAACAGTACGGAGATGTGGGAAACAGTGGTGGAACAGCTGTTGTTGTAGGGAAGCTGAACTGGAGCAGAAGCGATTAGCGAACATATAAATGCAGTAAAAAAAGTTTTACTTCACTTTTAGCTTTCTCCAAGCATTGCGAAGAAATTTCACAAAAGAAAAAACAGCAATAACGTCCAGTTACCACAGGAAGCAAACGGTGTAGCGTAGTGCAGTGTGAGGCTCCAACTTGCAATGCACGAACGAACTGTGTAAGGCTGACAAAGACTCAAGACATCGAAGAATACAACTGAGGCTGGTGTATCTGCCGTCGTCCATCTAGAGGGCGCTCGTATTTGGATCTCTGAAGCCGTAGCTCTGCAGGAGCGCGTCATTGGATCCGTCGGGTCCCAATGTGACCGCTATCGACATTTGTCGGTAACGTACGTTTCCTTTATCATATATAACACACCGGCGAGGGTGCTATCGATCTATGATACCACCACTTACTACCAAATTTGAAGGGTATAAAAAAATCTACATTCATTTGAAAACTGTGTGCCGGATCGAGTCTCGAACTCGGGACCTTTGCCTTTTGCAGGCAAGTGCTCTACCAACCGAGCTACCCAAGCACGACTCACGCCCCGCCCTCACAGATTCACTTCTGCCAGTATCTCGTCTCCTACTTTCCAAGCTTTACAGAAGCTCTCCTCGTGCTTGGGTAGCTCTGTTGGTAGAGCACTTGCCCGCGAAAGGCAAAGCTCCAGAGTTCGAGTCTCGGTCCTGCACACAGTTTTAATCTGCCACGAAGTTTCATCTCAGCGCACACTCCGCCGCAGACTGAAAATCCCGTTCTGGAATCTACATTCAGTACGATAATTTTGGGAGCACCCCAAAAGAGTGTAGTAAGGCCGTTACTATCCGCAATATGTATTAATTATGTACTGAACATCGTTGTATGCTCATTGATCCAATGCATTAATGTTGCTGTGGTATATATGGAGGTTACAATACGAAAGTAAAATTGATGCAGATGGTCGACGATTGGTGCAGGAACCACCAGCTGAATTGTACCATAAATAAATGAAATATACTGTAGACAAATGTGCGAAGAGAGCCACTAACGATCGATAACACTACTGCTGAGAAATTAGTAGAAACAATAACAAGAGCAAAATATCTGAGAGCACTCTTCCAGGATGTCTACATAAAGAAGATAGCAGGCAGAATTTTATTGAGAGAATCTGACGGAATAACGATCAGAAAATCAGAGAAATTAGAATTCATTCGAAAATTCACCGACAGTCAATCATCCTCGTTCCAGTCCCCAAATGGAACCGAGAATTAGGCTAAATATAGTGGTAACAGAAGTATACTGTTCCACAGACCTCAAGCTGCCTGGGGAGCGTAGTTGAGGATGAAGCTACTTTTTTCATATGAGATGAAACTGAGATGTATTTGGAAAATAATCTCCTACAGTTTATGTGCGGTACACATTATGGCCTTACGAGGCAGCGCCAACCAACAGGCCACTAGGAACGGCAGACCATTTAAAATCAAGGATCAGCCAACCCGACTACCTAAAAATAAAAATTCTGTGATTAATACCGGGTGATCAAAAAGTCTGCATAAATTTGAAAACTTAATAAATCATGGAATAACGTAGATAGAGAGGTAAAAATTGACACACATGCTTGGAATGACATGGGGTTTTATCACAACCAACCATACTGCTAGACGCGTGAAAGATCTCTTGCGCGCGTCGTTTGCTGATGATCGTGTGCTCAGCCGCCACTTTCGTCATGCTTGGCCTCCCAGGTCCCCAGACCTCAGTCCGCACAATTATTGGCTTTGGGGTTACCTGAAGTCGCAAGTGTATCGTGATCGGCCAACATCTCTAGGGATGCTGAAAGATAACATCCGAAGCCAATGCCTCACCATAACTCCGGACATGCTTTACAGTGCTGTTCACAACATTATTCCTCGACTGCAGCTATTGTTGAGGAATGATGGTGGACATATTGAGCATTTCCTGTAAAGAACATCATCTTTGCTTTGTCTTACTTTGTTATGCTAATTATTGCTATTCTAATCAGATGAAGCGCCACCTGTCGGACATTTTTTGAACTTTTGTATTTTTATGGTTCTAATAAAACCGCAAGTCATTCCAAGCAGGTGTGTCAATTTGTACCTCTCTATCTACATTATTCCGTGATTTATTCAGTTTTCAAATTTATACTGACTTTTTGATCACCCGGTATATGCCTTTACTCGTCGGTCATCTACTGTGTTAAATCCGCTACGTCTTTGAAATAACAGTCATATGTAACGCTTCTATGTCACAACGTTTTTCCATTATTTTCATCAGAAAGTTCCTTAGATCGCTGAACGATTCAGTTTAATGTCCTACCCCGCTAAGACTTAAGAATAGAAGCTCATTCTAAGTACGAAAACTTTTAGGAACACAAGCAAAAATAGTTCTATCATATCCTTGAAATAGGCAATGAGGATGTACTGAAACAAACTGTCGAATACAAACCGACAGCTAAAAGGTGTTTGGGCTGTAGTGGGAGAGGGGGGGGAGGGGGGGGGGAGGGCTCATGGAACGTTACAGACCCTCATGTCTAAGAAGATGGTGACGATCAAGATAACTGAATTTACATCAGCTGCACGTGTTTGGCTAAAAATGCATACGTAACATGAAGAAAAGTCTTTTTGTGTTAGACCAATGAAAGTGATATTGTTTTCTCTCAAGGCCTCTGGAGAGTTCAGTTTTATAAAGTATGAAAAATTAGATAGTGTGATACTGTGGCATATTACGTCTAATTAGGAGAACCTGTGCGAATCTACAGAGTTATAGAATACGTACGCTCATGTCCATCTTTCCGGATAATCAGAAATCTCGACACTAGTAATCAACAGAGATTCTACGAACAGAGATATTGTAAGACTCAAATGATATCCATGAGGTTTAGAAGGTACTAGACAAACCTTCAGAAGGCATTCCATATAGTTTTGCACTGTAACTTAGTGAATAATACACTTAGGCGCACAAAGAAACTGGTGTACGCAATCGTATTCAGATACAGAGATATGTAAACAGGCAGAACACGGAACTGCGGTCTGCAACGCCTATATAAGAGAACAAGCGTCTGGCGCAATTGTTAGATCATTTACTGCTGCTACAATGGCAGGTTATCAAGATTTAAGTGAGTTTGAACATGGTGTTATAGTTAGCGCACGAGCGGTGGGACACAGTATCTCCGAGGTAGCGCTGAAGTGAGGATCTTCCCGTACGACGATATCACGAGTGTACCGCGAATATCAGGAACCCTGTAGAACATCAACTCTCCGACTGCGCTGCCGCCGGAAAAGGATCCTGCAAGAACGGGACCAACGACGGCTGAAGAGAATCTTTGAACGTGACGGAAGTGCAACTCTTCTACAAATTGCTGCAGATTTCAATGCTACGGCCATCAACAAGTAACAGCGTTCGAACCATTCAACGAAACATCATCGATATGGGCTTTCGGAGCGGCAGGCTCAATCGTATACCCTTGATGCCTCGCTTGGGCCTTCAACACTGACATTGGATTGTTGATGAAGGAAATATGTTGCCTGGTCGAATGAGTCTCGTTCCAAGTTGTATCGAGAGAATCGGCGTGCACGGTTATGGAGACAGCGTCGTGAATCCATGGAGCCTGCATGTCAGAAGGGGCTGTCCACGCTGGTGTAGGCTCTACAGTGGTGTGAGGCGTGTGCAGTTGGAATGGTATGGGACCCCTAATACTTCTACATACGAATCTGGTAGGTGACGCGTACATAAGTATCCTGTCTGATCACCTACATCCATTCATGTCCATTGTGCATCACGATAGACTTGGGCGATTCCAGCAGGACAACGCGACTCCCCACACGTCCATAATAGCTACAGAGTGTCACCAGGTTCACTCTTCTGAGTTTAAATACTTCCACTGGCCACCAAACTCCCCAGACATTAAAACTACTGAGCGTATCCGGGGTGACTTGCAAATGGGCTGTTCAGAACAGAGATCTCTTCTACTCTTAGGGATTTATGGACGGCCCTGCGGGATTCATGGTGTCAGTTCCCTCCATCATTACTGCAGACATTAGTCAAGTCCATGCCACGTCGTGTTGTAGCACTCCGGCGTCCTCACAGGAGCCCTATACGATATTACGCAGGTGTACCAGTTTCTTTGGCTCTTCAGTGTATAAGAAATTCTGAAATGTAGGCCCAGTTTGGTGACTGTATCAGGTCTTCTCAGCAATCAGAAGTCTTCGTTCTAGCAGTGGCGAAATCGAAGCGGGTAAAAAGTAGCTTCGGAGGTATACCAAACTGTCTGATATTATCGTTAGTGTTCACAATATATATAATGATGTGGTGGGAAACGTAAGGTTGTTAGTGGATATTGTGGTAAACTAACTTGCAGCGCCAAACACAAAAGTAATGCAGAAGTATCTGTTGAGGAAAATCTGGCAGTGGAGACTTGACGCGATTAAATATAACTCACGTTTCATAAATAAGTGAAGAGACCAATAACTACATGATTACACCATTGGCGATAAACTGATACTACAACATAAAACTAATAGCATGTGAAATTGATACCAAATAATCACTGGAAAGACTCTAAGCAAATGTAGCACATACATTCAACAAATAGCGTGAAAGATATTAATCTTGGTGATTATGTGTATTTCATAAGTCTGAGGACCTTAGGAAGTGACGTCGCTAAAGGAGATACAGACCACCCATAGGCTATCAGAATGACATTATTTACGCCCACGGAATGCATGTCCTGGGACATTTAAATAGGAATAGGATTTAAAAATGTTGTGGAAAACGAAAATATTGTATTCGATCAGTGTTGAATAAAGGGTGGGAGACACATTAAATTGTAAGTACCTAAGTTGTAAGTGATTTTCTTATTATTAATGCAGTACTGGAATACTGATCGGATGTTGCACTCTGCAAAAATTTTATTTTTTAGCCGATGATTGTCGCTTTGTTTCCGGTGCAGAACATTCCAAAACATATGCTACAATTAATAATTTAACACCAGCGAAATTTTTAATGCCAGTACCCAAATATGTTCCTATAACTCGATATTTACAGTGATGCTGTAGTCGCAAGTTCAGAACTTGTACAGTAGTCGTAGCGCTTAGAGCTCCTTCCAGACGAAATAATACGTAGAAAGCAAAAACAATAATTCGAAACTGATCGAACAAATAAACCCGAACTAGTTACTAATGTATACACTTATTTATTTGTTCAACAACTCGTTGGCCGAGATGATAAATAGATTTAAAGCAGACGCAGCAGATGATATTGCTTTCGTTATCATATTAGACTCAATTAGAGTATCCAGTCGACACACGTGATGAGGCAAGAGCAGAATTACTAGTATACTGGTTTACAATTATAGCATGTCAGTAGTGACCATTTGTCTCGCGATTAATAAACATACAATGGACAACATTTGTAGAACAAGCTATTACAGTGAGCAGTTTAAAAATAAAGTAAACAGTTAACACACAAAAGATATTTTAAATGGCCAGACTGAAGTAGAAATTAGTTTTTCTTCAAAACATCATAGGTGTGGAACTTCCTGGCAGATTAAAACTGTGTGCCCGACCGAGACTCGAACTCGGGACCTTTGCCTTTCGCGGGCAAGTGCTCTACCAACTGAGCTACCGAAGCACGACTCACGACCGGTACTCAACAGCTTTACTTCTGCCAGTACCTCGTCTCCTACCTTCCAAACTTTACAGAAGCTCATAGGTGTGTTCAGAACCCTCCAATGTAAGTCTATACACTTTTTTTTTATTTTATTTTTTTTTTTTTTGGGTCATCAGTCTACTGACTGGTTTGATGCGGCCCGCCACGAATTCCTTTCCCGTGCTGATGTACAACTATATATGACTAAATCTAAGTTGCATTTAATATCAAGAAATTGAATGATAATAGTCATATGCTTTAACAGTTTTTCGTTTACAACAGTCCTTCTGTATATACATGGTTAAGCTTTCTGTTTAGTGTTTTATAGCTCTAAAACTTATACACTTTAACACAACTGTGCAGATGTTACCCCAGCAGTGTAAACATTCTCGCATAACTAACCGTAAATTTTGTACCCTGCTAGCCGGAGTGGCCGAGCGGTTCTAGGCGCTACACTCTGGAACCGCGCGACAGCTACGGTCGCAGGTTCGAATCCTGCATCGGACATGGATGTGTGTGATGTCCTTAGGTTAGTTAGGTTTACGTAGTTCTAAGTTCTAGGGGACTGATTTAAGTCTCATTGTAATCCGAGCCATTTTTTGTTATAACCTATAGTTTAACAGCGCTATTGGAAATGCTAAATGTAAATTAATGAACAAGATTCAAACGTCCATAAATAATGACTGGTTTAAAAAGATCAAGGGAATAATGAGAATTCATAATGTTGCCACATGTCCCTCCGCAAAAGTCGGCATTTGATGTATCAATTAAGATTATCACAGTAGCCCCACATTAGTTACGTCATTTCTTGTAAGTAGATGTGATAAAGAGCCACCATAATTCCACTCTTAGCTGAAATTATTGATTGGAGACACAAGTCACTGGCCAACATCATGACTATCAGAGTGTGTTTCCACCGAAGTCTGATGTGGTCGGGTATGTTGGGGGAGGGGGAGGGGGGGGGAGGGGGGGGAACGGGAAAGGTGGAGACAGAGGCCTTAATCTGGTAAGTAAAAACTGTTAATGCCAAGACAGCAGTTTTCCTATCACAATTAAAGTTCGATAACTAGTTTCGGTTGATGTCAGCAACCATCCTCAGATCTGTAGCGCATGTAGGAAACACAGCCGAAGAAAATGTTGCAGAATCAAGAAGAATACAAAAAAAAAAAAATGTACAACACCTGAGCAATAATAACGCGGAGCTAATTCTAAATGTAATAGTGAAAATTTGACAAAGCCATAGATCAGTTTCTTACAAGCTGTGTTAATGCTCATCATGTAGGCTCTGTTTCTTACATGTGTTACAGATCGGAAGATGGTTGCAGATAGAAACCGAAACTAGTCATCGAACTTTAATTGTGATAGGAAAATTGCAGCATAGGCATTAAAAGTTTTCACTTTTAATTTTTTTATATAATAAATGCATGTATCACCACAGAAGATGAACCAGTATGACTGGTGTCCCTTATTGCCGTTCAGCTTCATTTCTGCACTCACGATGTTTCACCCCTCTTCTATATGTGTGAATACATTAAATTTCATGTAAATACATCCTTGTAGTACAGAATTTCATGGCAGTTGTCATTGGGATCTGAAAGAAGAAATAATCTAATTATCTACTGGCAGAACTTGTGAGTTTTTATGTCGGCCTGCACGGCTCTGAACTAAATCGAAAATACACGCAACACTGCACTGTAGGTTACAAATAGCACTTCATGTAAAGTTCACAACAGTTATATCACTGAAAAAAGGAATCACTTATCCTATACGTTATGTGGAAGTACACCGCAAAAAATTACGGTAACAGTTTTGCAGTGATTGTTTAGAATAGGTACAAGATACTAAGAGACTGTCAACACTATATTAAGCTCTCAGCGGTTTTTTAGTATGGGTACGCAGGTGGCTGAATAGCCGGAAAGGTGGAAATCCAGATTCCGTTAGGGGCCAGCTATTCCGATTCACCCTTCGCGGATTCTTAATAAAAGGCCTCTCCGAGAGATCCTCCATTCTGCGATACGGCTGAGTCAATTTAGCAAAAGTAATATTTGCCTTTCATTCATCGGATTTTAATCCCAAGTGGGAATTCAATTTAAGCGGCCAGGCGTGAGATTCTTATACAGTCGATAATTCCTCGTTCAATTGCTCGAATTTATCGCTTTCGCTGCCAACTTCTTGCAAATTCGTTTGTGTCTGAAATAATGTTCCGCGGGGGAAAGATATAGCACTGTCGAATTTGCCGAATGCAAATGCGGGCGCACGATGCTAACTGCTCCACTAACTTTATGGGTTAATAAAATAGGTTTGAGAGAGTAAATTGCTGGTTAACTCAGCAGGGAAGTTAATTTGATGAGCCTGAGGGGGAAGGCGAACCACTGTAATTTGCGTAGATTCAAACAGCCTTCCGCGACTAACAAACATTGGGTTTGTCACGAAATACGTTTTTAGGGTTTATCCTGTCATTTGAATGTTGCTGCTACTTGCCGAATCACATCCAGTCCCTCGGGCTTAAATTTTAATGTAAGTCTTGACTTTCTCTTTGAAAATCGTTCTACAGTAAATGGTGTAAGCTGCATAGGTCGTCTACTCTCTACTGTCTTGTCGGTTAAATTATTACATTGAAATCAATGACCACTACGATTTCGACCAACCTTTTTGGCTTTAAGGAAGTGTACGAAGTCACTCGCTTCCCGTACAGATTTTCTACAAGTGTTCATGTGCACGCTTCGTGTTCACACTGTGTCCAATCAAATGATTAACGTAAAGTTACTCCCCGGTGCTTTGCTTAAATATAGTAAAAGAAGGAGATTATAGCTATGACAAATTATTAAATGGATAATTTCAAAAGTTATATTTTAATCTGAAGAATTATCCTGATGAATTTTCCAGATTTCATATAGTCAACGAACAAAATTTTAATGATATACTGTCAGTAATTGGTGAATACACGTAAGCACTACGTGTCACCATTAGAATTACGTGATATAACCACAGAAGAGCGAAAAACACAGGTACACCTGCCTAACATCGTGTAGGGCCCTCGCGAGCACACAGGAGTGCTACGACACGGCGTAGCATGGACTTGACTTGACTAATGTCTGAAATAGTGCTGGAGGGAACTGACACCATGAATCCTGCAGGGCTACCCATTAATCCGTAAGAGTACGAAAGGGTTGAGAGCTCTTATGAAAAGCACGTTTCAAGGGATCCCAGATATGCTAAATAATTATCATGTCCAAGGAGTTTGGAGGCCAACGGGATTGTTTAAACGCAGAAAAGCGTTTCTTGGAGCCACTATCTAGCAATTCTGGACGTGAAGGATGTCGCATTTTCCTGCTGGAATTGCCCAAGTCCGTCGGAATGCACAATGGACATGAATGGATGCAGGTAACCAGACAGGATGCTTACGTACGTGTCATCTGTCACAGTCGTATCTATACGTATCAGAGGTCCCATATCACTCCAACTGCACACGACCCACACCATTACAGAGCCTCCACGAGCTTGAAAATTCTCACTCCTGACATGCAGGGTCCATGGATTCATGAGGGTGTCTCCACGCCCGTTCACATCCGTCCACTCGATGCAATTTGAAACGAGACGCGTTGGAACAGGCAGTACGTTTCCCGTCATCAACAGTCCAATGTCGGTGTTGACGGACCCAGACGAGGATTAGATGTTCGTGACGTACAGTCATCAAGGGCACACCAGTTTCGGTAATTCACATTTCCGCCCTTGGCTTAGGTAACAATTCGTTAACCTCAAGATTTGTTTGCCAATCTATCCCTAGTTTTAGTTGTTACTCAGAAATATTACTTTCTTATTCGAAATATCTTCATTAGTTCTTCTATGTATTCTCAAACTAGCAGCATAATTATGTTGTGTCGCGTTTGAAAATCTTCTGTTCTCCGCTTGTCTTTACTGTTGAGCTTTTACGTCTACCTTCCAGACAAACACATTCAACAGATTCTTTCTGTAGCATGTTTGGGTTTCTCAGTAAAGCTTTTTTTCAGTGGGCGTTTAGTATTTATATCATCTTTACTTCTTCCTAACTTAATTTGAATTCACTCAGAGCATCGTTGTACTTTCATTGACGTCAGTATCGCCTCCTCTTTTCAAGGCCTCGTCAATTTTGTTCAAATGATCAGAGTCTTTTGCCATATCTTCTAGAACTATAATCTCATTGACAGATCAAAGCAGATTTCATTCCATTTCCGCTAACACTAATTTCATTTTCAAATTTATTGCTCTCCTTTCTACTGAAAGGACAGAATGAACGACATAGTGAACAGGTTGCAAATCTGCCACACTTACTTCTGAAGTACTGGTTTCGTTTCATGATCTACAGCTCTTATCACTGGAGTCAGATTCTGAACAAGTTTTAGCGTTTCACTCTCTTTTTATTTTATCACTGATATCATCAGATTTTCCAAGAGCGTCTTCCACTCAAATCTGTCAAAAGTTTTTTTTTGTTTTCTTTTCTTTTTTCTAGAAATCTACAAATGCTTCTAAGGTGACCATGTCTTGGGATACCGAATATGCCATCTCACATATTTCTTAATTTTTAATATGTAAATGAATATCTGAAATTGCTCCTGGACTCAGTTGCCATTTGATTCAATTATTCGACAACAAAAGTGGAAAGGATTACAATTCTACGGTCACAGCAAATAGACCTAAGAAATTTGCATTTCATGGTAAATGCCCATACGAAACAAAACTGTAATTGAAGATCAGATTTGGAACAAGCTGAGAAATAACCTTGGGAGCTATGTTACTTTTAGCGAAGGTAGATATTAAATTACCGAAATATCAAATCATATGTGGCGCTATATGTAAAAGATTAAAAAATACGCAAAGACACACATCAATGAAATTGTTTAAGGTTATGGCTGTTCTACTGTGCGGCAGTGAATCATGGGTTATGAACAGGAAAGATGTTAACCGTGTTCAGGCGGCTGAAATAATGTCTTTACGAACAGTCAAAAGTTCCACTATGTTGGACAGGTTTCCTAATGTAATATTACTGCAGTAAATGGCAAAATGTAAGAACATTAAAAATACTGGAAGGAACATGTGGACCAAAAGGAAGAGCCGGCCGGAGTGGCCGTGCAGTTCTAGGCTCTACAGTCTGGAGCCGAACGACCGCTACGGTCGCTGGTTCGAATTCTGCCTCGGGCATGGATGTGTGTGATGTCCTTAGGTTACTTAGGTTTAATTAGTTCTAAGTTCTAGGCGACTGATGACCTCAGAAGTTAAGACACATAGTGCTCAGAACCATTTTTCGAAAGGAAGAAACAAAGATTCCAAAGACACAATCACAATACGACCCGAAAGGAAAGGGAGATGTAGGACGGTCAGTTAAGACATGAAACTGGCCAGAACAGATCAATAGTCCTTTTCAATGACAGACAAAAGAAGCTGATGAAAAAGAAGAAGAAGACAAGAATCATTCAGAAAAGCATTGTGCTTCTCGGAGTTTCACGTGAGCACATACGTCTTGCAGCTGTGAATCACGGCGTGGTTTTCACGTGGTCAGGGCGTGGCAAGCTGGCGGAGACATCAAGGGTCGCCGGAGGGACAATCGGAATATGGCGACCGTCATAGAGGAGCGATAGAGGCAGATAGACTGGTGAGGCAGCAGCGAATGTCGGGTGCGTGTGCAAAGAACTGACAAAAATTAACTGTTGTAGGAGTTACGTTAGAACTGTTAGGAAGGCGTAAATGGCATGAACGAAGAGTAAGAAAAGTAGTGTGTTCATTTACATGTTCGTCGAAGTGTCTACTTTTGTTGACTTAGGTGGTGCAATCAGTACTACCTACGTACATTATCGATGCAGAGAACCTAAGTGATTAAGCTGTTTCTTCTGTAGTGGTCAATTCAAGGATTGGTTTGCACCAGCTACAATCGCAGCTTGTCTCCATTCTGTGCGTCTTTCAGCTTTCCTCTTCATTTCTTTATAGGTGTTACATCCCACATCTTTCACGATTTGATCTACATCTACATCTACATCTACATTGATACTCCGCAAGCCACCCAACGGTGTGTGGCGGAGGGCACTTTACGTGCCACTGTCATTACCTCCCTTTCCTGTTCCAGTCGCGTATGGTTCGCGGGAAGAACGACTGTCTGAAAGCCTCCGTGCGCGCTCTAATCTCTCTAATTTTACATTCGGGATCTCCTCGGGAAGTATAAGTAGGGGGAAGCAATATATTCGATACCTCATCCAGAAACGCACCCTCTCGAAACCTGGCGAGCAAGCTACACCGCGATGCAGAGCGCCTCTCTTGCAGAGTCTGCCACTTGAGTTTATTAAACATCTCCGTAACGCTATCACGGTTACCAAATAACCCAGTGACGAAACGCGCCGCTCTTCTTTGGATCTTCTCTATCTCCTCCGTCAACCCGACCTGGTACGGATCCCACACTGATGAGCAATACTCAAGTATAGGTCGAACGAGTGTTTTGTAAGCCACCTCCTTTGTTGATGGACTACATTTTCTAAGCACTCTCCCAATGAATCTCAACCTGGTACCCGCCTTACCAACAATTAGTTTTATATGATCATTCCACTTCAAATCGTTCCGTATGCATACTCCCAGATATTTTACAGAAGTAACTGCTACCAGTGTTTGTTCCGCTATCATATAATCATACAATAAAGGATCCTTCTTTCTATGTATTCGCAATACATTACATTTGTCTATGTTAAGGGTCAGTCGCCACTCCCTGCACCAAGTGCCTATCCGCTGCAGATCTTCCTGTATTTCGCTACAATTTTCTAATGCTGCAACTTCTCTGTATACTACAGCATCATCCGCGAAAAGCCGCATGGAACTTCCGACACTATCTACTAAGTCATTTATATATATTGTGAAAAGCAATGGTCCCATAACACTCCCCTGTGGGACGCCAGAGGTTACTTTAACGTCTGTAGACGTCTCTCCATTGATAACAACATGCTGTGTTCTGTTTGCTAAAAACTCTTCAATCCAGCCACACAGCTGGTCTGATATTCCGTAGGCTCTTACTTTGTTTATCAGGCGACAGTGCGGAACTGTATCGAACGCCTTCCGGAAGTCAAGAAAAATAGCATCTACCTGGGAGCCTGTATCTAATATTTTCTGGGTCTCATGAACAAATAAGGCGAGTTGGGTCTCACACGATCGCTGTTTCCGGAATCCATGTTGATTCCTACATAGTAGATTCTGGGTTTCCAGAAATGACATGATACGCGAGCAAAAAACATGTTCTAAAATTCTACAAGAGATCGACGTAAGAGATATAGGTCTATAGTTTTGCGCATCTGCTCGACGACCCTTCTTGAAGACTGGGACTATCTGTGCTCTTTTCCAATCATTTGGAACCCTCCGTTCCTCTAGAGACTTGCGGTACACGGCTGTTAGAAGGGGGGCAAGTTCTTTCGCGTACTCTGTGTAGAATCGAATTGGTATCCCGTCAGGTCCAGTGGACTTTCCTCTATTGAGTGATTCCAGTTGCTTTTCTATTCCTTGGACACTTATTTCGATGTCAGCCATTTTTTCGTTTGTGCGAGGATTTAGAGAAGGAACTGCAGTGCGGTCTTCCTCTGTGAAACAGCTTTGGAAAAAGGTGTTTAGTATTTCAGCTTTACGCGTGTCATCCTCTGTTTCAATGCCATCATCATCCCGTAGTGTCTGGATATGCTGTTTCGAGCCACTTACTGATTTAACGTAAGACCAGAACTTCCTAGGATTTTCTGTCAAGTCGGTACATAGAATTTTACTTTCGAATTCAATGAACGCTTCACGCATAGCCCTCCTTACGCTAACTTTGACATCGTTTAGCTTCAGTTTGTCTGAGAGGTTTTGGCTGCGTTTAAACTTGGAGTGGAGCTCTCTTTGCTTTCGCAGTAGTTTCCTAACTTTGTTGTTGTACCACGGTGGGTTTTTCCCGTCCCTCACAGTCTTACTCGGCACGTACCTGTGTAAAACGCATTTTACGATTGCCTTGAACTTTTTCCATAAACACTCAACATTGTCAGTGTCGGAACAGAAATTTTCGTTTTGATCTGTTAGGTAGTCTGAAATCTGCCTTCTATTACTCTTGCTAAACAGATAAACCTTCCTCCCTTTTTTTATATTCCTATTAACTTCCATATTCAGGGATGCTGCAACGGCCTTATGGTCACTAATTCCCTGTTCTGTACATACAGATTCGAAAAGTGCGGGTCTATTTGTTATCAGTAGGTCCAAGATGTTATCTCCACGAGTCGGTTTTCTGTTTAATTGCTCGAGGTAATTTTCGGATAGTGCACTCAGTATAATGTCACTCGATGCTCTATCCCTACCACCCGTCCTAAACATCTGAGTGTCCCAGTCTATATCTGGTAAATTGAAATCTCCACCTAAGACTATAACATGCTGAGAAAATTTATGTGAAATGTATTCCAAATTTTCTCTCAGTTGTTCTGCCACTAATGCTGCTGAGTCGGGAGGTCGGTAAAAGGAGCCAATTATTAACCTAGTTCGGTTGTTTAGTGTAACCTCCACCCATAATAATTCACAGGAACTATCCACTTCTACTTCACTACAGGATAAACTACTACTAACAGCGATGAACACTCCACCACCGGTTGCATGCAATCTATCCTTTCTAAACACCGTGTGTACCTTTGTAAAAATTTCGGCAGAATTTATCTTTGGCTTAAGCTAGCTTTCTGTACCTATAACGATTTCAGCTCCGGTGCTTTCTGTCAGCGCTTGAAGTTCCGGTACTTTACCAACGCAGCTTCGACAGTTGACAATTACAATACCGATTGCTGCTTGGTCCCCGCATGTCCTGACTTTGCCCCGCACCCGTTGAGGCTGTTGCCCTTTCTGTACTTGCCCAAGGCCATCTAACCTAAAAAAACCGCCCAGCCCACGCCACACAACCCCTGCTACCCGTGTAGCCGCTTGTTGCGTGTAGTGGACTCCTGACCTATCCAGCGGAACCCGAAACCCCACCACCCTATGGCGCAAGTCAAGGAATCTGCAGCCCACACGGTCGCAGAACCGTCTCAGCCTCTGATTCAGACCCTCCACTCGGCTCTGTACCAAAGGTCCGCAGTCAGTCCTGTCGACGATGCTGCAGATGGTGAGCTCTGCTTTCATCTCGCTAGCGAGACTGGCAGTCTTCACCAAATCAGATAGCCGCCGGAAGCCAGAGAGGATTTCCTCCGATCCATAGCGACACACATCATTGGTGCCGACGTGAGCGACCACCTGCAGATGGGTGCACCCTGTACCCTTCATGGCATCCGGAAGGACCCTTTCCACATCTGGAATGACTCCCCCCGGTATGCACACGGAGTGCACATTGGTTTTCTTCCCCTCTCTTGCTGCCATTTCCCTAAGGGGCCCCATTACGCGCCTGACGTTGGAGCTCCCAACTACCAGTAAGCCCACCCTCTGCGACTGCCCGGATCTTGCAGACTGAGGGGCAACCTCTGGAACAGGACAAGCAGCCATGTCAGGCCGAAGATCAGTATCAGCCTGAGACAGAGCCTGAAACCGGTTCGTCAGACAAACTGGAGAGGCTTTCCGTTCAGTCCTCCGGAATGTCTTTCGCCCCCTGCCACACCTTGAAACGACCTCCCACTCTACCACAGGTGAGGGATCAGCCTCAATGCGGGCAGTATCCCGGGCAACCACAGTCGTAGTCCGATCAGGGGATGCGTGGGACGAGCTGGCCGTCCCCGACAAACCCCCATCCCGACCCCCACAGTGATGCCCATTGGCAACAGCCTCAAGCTGTGTGACCGAAGCCAACACTGCCTGAAGCTGGGAGCGAAGGGATGCCAACTCAGCCTGCATCCGAACACAGCAGTTGCAGTCCCTATCCATGCTAAAAACTGTTTTGCTAAGAACGTCTGAACTAATCTACAGAGAGCGCAAACAAATCGACAAAATTTAAACGGTTATTAAAATACAAGATTGCCTAGTAAATGCAGTAATGCTGCTACTTGCGCACTGCTGACACTGCTCGGCGGCGGAAGGAGACTAAGCGAAATTACACTATTCAGGTACTAAAACACGATGCTACACTCTCAAATACTATAATACGCCCGAAATTTATGAATTAAACAATGCAAGAACCAAAAACACGCAAAGAAATTAAGAGTTAAACTATGTAACAAATGAGTGAGCTAGGAGTATACGACTTGCTGCTCAGCTGCTTATCCAACGGCGGCAGGGAGCACACTGACTGCGACCAACCGACACTGGCCGTTCAAAACAAAACAGTAGACAAACGACTACGCGAATTTACACTATTCAGGTACTAAAACGCGATGCTACAACTCTCAAATACTATAATACGCTCGAAATTTATGAATTACACAATGCCAGTACCAAAAACACGCAAAGAAATTAAGAATTAAACTATGTAACAAATGAGTGAGCTAGGAGTATACGACTTGCTGCTGCAGCTGCTTATCCAACGGCGGCAGGGAGCACCTCAGCCGTGGTATTTCTCTTGGTCTTTTTCCCTCGACATATTCCTCCATGATTGTGTTCAGTAGTCCTTTATGTCTTAATAGATGGCCTGTAAATAGCACTCTTCTTTTAACAATGAAACTCCAGAAGCTTCTCTTCTCACCTGCTGTTTGCAGAACCACTTCGTTTGTGACCTCGTCGATACATTTTATTTTGAGCATGCGTCTATAGCACCACATTTCAAAAGAATTTAGCTTCTGGTCCTCCTCTGTCCCGAGAGTCCATGTTTCATACCCATAGCATGCCATACTCCACACATATGATTTCAATAATCTTTTCCTGATTTCAAGGCTGATGCTCTTAAATGTTTAGATGTTTTTCTTCTTGTTAAAAGCAGCCTTTTGCTTGAGCAATTCAACTTTTCACTTCTGCCTTGCTCCTTCCATCCCTGGTAATATTACTGCCCAGATAAGTAAATTTATCAGCTTGTTCAAGCAGTTCATTGCCTACATAAATTTGGGATTTCACTTGATCTTTTTTGTCTCATGCCGTTACTTTTGTTTTTGCTTAATTAGTTCTCATATTATTTCTTCCCCCATAACTTTTTCCATTCTATTCAGTAGGACTACAAGATCTTCTTCACTTTCAGCTAGGACAGCTATATCATCGGCATATCTTATCATATCTATTCGTTGGCCGTGAATTACATCTGTCTGTGAATTTTCCCTTACTTTTTTCAGCGCCTCTTCAATGTACAGGTTAAAGATAACAGGGGACACTGCGCAACCTTGTCCGACACCTTTCAGTACCTGCACCTCTTCCTGTTTCGCCCGTCTACGTATACCTGCTGTCTCTGCTTTGTACAGGTTCAATATCATTTTTCTATCTTTATAGTCTATTCCTAATTTTTTGGGTACCTCATATATCTTATCGCATTTAACATCATCAAAGGCTTTCTCTACATCTACGAAAGCTATGTATGTTGTCAGGTTCTTATCTAGTCGTTTCTCTATTATTAGTTTTAGAGCAAATATTGTTTCTCTGGTTCATATATCTTTCCGGAATCCAAATTGGTCTTCATAGAGTGTAGCTCGACTTTTTGTTCAATGCGTTTTAGGATAATAAGTGATTAATAACAATTCTTAAATAAAAAACGAGTAAGTTTGCGGCCTTCATATTAACATTATCGTCTTCCATCAAATATTAGCGTCTAAAATTTACAGTAACGTCATCACAGTTGGATAGACGTACTTAACTGAAGCCGTCACGTAGGGCGCTGAAGTCATTAATAAACTGAGAAAAATGGGAGTCAGTATTCAAGAACAGACAATTCGTCTTGCAGAGTCTTTTAAGACACTGTGCAGTCAGACGGTGACAAAAATAAAAACGGTGTGCAGCAAAGGAGTAAATTTCAGTTTAATTTGCCACGAGTTTGTTCACTAAATGCCAGCGCGTTGTGGAAATATACATCTCAGATCAGAGACGGTATAGCAAATACGTTGTCTGTCGCCGAGCTCTCACTATCCAGTTCAGCGGTCTCCAGCTGATAAAAAGACTGAAGGTACAGTCGTGGACAAAACGAGCGAGACCCTCCCCTTTTCGTTATGATGATCCGCACAGCTTTAAAGTCTGCTACACAGCATAACAGGCAAGGCGACGAAATGCTACCAACATAGTATACACAGGCGTGAAATTGACAAACTATCCGAATTTTCTCAGACTGTTTTCAATCATGTGTGTGACTATATTAATGCTGATTAGTGTGTTAAACAAAACACGTAAACAGAAGAAATAAATGAAAGAAGAAACGCTAATTAGTATGAACTAATACTGTACTAATCTAAAATGAATTTCAGCTTATCGAGATAACGTAGCTGTTTTAATAAGGCAAAGTACCCCAGATCATTACGAATTAGCAAAACGGGTTTTAAGGGCTGGGCAGACAGATAGACGATGAAGAAAGTGAGACTAATAGGGTTCCATGTTTACCGATTTAGGTGATGAAATCCTAACAACGAAAATAGCTACGACAGTTACTGAAGATGAGGGCCGCATAAATAACACCCCCTAGTCTTTATTGGAAATGTTCCAGGCGCAGTCGATACATCAGCATATTACTCGTAGATATGCTTTCGATCCAAATCACGTTTACAGTAATTCAAATAAAATCCATTTGCCTATACACGTGGCAATTCAGATCCCACTATTAATGCCACCACGTTTTAGAAGTGCGAGCATTGCCATTGCTAGGTATCTTAATAAACACTTCAGCTAATGAACGTTTTCGGGCTGTGGCGAGTCTAATGGAGAAATCGAAACATTGTAGAATACGTTTGTCAGCTGTGTAGCCGTTTATTTCCTGGGGTGGTGCAAAATTATCCTACTAAATTAATAACAGTATTTCGTTATTTCGATAAACATCCCGAATGATTGTCACATAAGCGGTCACATAAATGTAGAAAATTCTTGTTTTTGAGTCCAGAAAGCTCTATGCAACAGAAACTGCAGATCATTTTGCCATTTTCATTGCAAAATTGCCGGCTTATTCAAGTCTGGGGTAATAATAGAGGGCTGTTTGCTCGAATTGTCTGCTAGCGTAGTGAAAGGTGTTTGCTACTGCAAGGGAGGTCATGTTTGTTTTCGGTTCTAGTCTCGATGGAGGCAGATAGACTATTAGTAAAGCAATTTTAAGAAATTCTCGCGCCCCCAATACGTTTTATTACTACCTTTATTCTGTACCGGCGCCCTTGTAGAAAAAGTGGCTCTGAGCACTATGGGACTTAACATCTTAGGTCATAAGTCTCCTAGAACTTAGAACTACTTAAACCTAACTAACCTAAGGGCATCACACACATCCATGCCCGAGGCAGGATTCGAACCTGCGACCGTAGCAGTCGCGCGGTTCCGGACTGTAGCGCCTAGAACCGCTTGGCCACCGCTGCCGGCGATCTTGTAGAATTTCATACTTCTTACTGATTACTTTTTCCGCTTCTGTCAATAGTTTATTTGACGTATGTGTGGCACTGAATGATTTTTAACTGAATTTCGTTATGAATCTTCACGCATTGCTAAATTTGCACACTTTCATGGTAGGTCAGCAACAGTAATCCAGTATGACTGGCCTGAACGTTGACACATACCGTTTCGCAGCCGAATGCGCGTAATGTTTTGCTAATTCGTAACGATCTGGGGTACTTTGTCTTATTATATCAGTTATGTTATCTCGATAAGCTCAAATTCATTTTTATTAGTACAGTTCATACCAATTAGCGTTTCTTCTTTCATTTATTTATTATATTTACGTGATGTGTTTAACACACTAATCAGCATTAATATAATCATTCACTTGATTGAAAACAGTCTGTCCGCAGCAAGTGGTCGTGCGGTAGCGTTCCCGCTTCCCGCGCCGGGGTTCCCTGGTTCGAATCCCGGCGGGGTCAGGGATTTTCTCTGCTTCGTAATGACTGGGTGCTGTGTGATGTCCTTAGGTTAGTTAGGTTTAAGTAGTTCTAAGTTTTGAGGAACTGATGATCATAGATGTTAAGTCCCATAGTGTTCAGAGCCATGTGAACCATTTTTTTTTTTTTAAAAGCAGTCTGACAGAGTTCGGATAGTTTGTCAATTTCACGCCTGTGCATAGTGTGTTGGTAGTACTTCGTCGCCTTGCCTGTTATGCTGTGTAGCAGACTTAAAAGCTGTGCGCATCAGCATAACGAAAGGAGGAGGGGTCTCGCTCGTTTTGTCCACGACTGTACATACAACGTACTCCATTATACGTCTCTTGCGTAAATTAAGATGGCAATGGAAATGCGGGGACGGAGGCAGAAGGAAAGTGGTGGTGCCCTACGTACTGACCCTCATGTATCTTACAATGGTCTTCAGATTAATTAACGCGTCAAATATTAATATTCCCTCCCATCTGGAAAGTTACACATTCTGTGAATGGACGGCATCTCATTACCCATAGGAAGCAAACGTGCTTTAGCTACTGTCCAAAATAATTATTATCCCCTGAAAAGGATGGCTAGACATCTTCGATTTACGATGATTACCTGACATTATCAGATGTATTGGAGGAAATCTCAAGACCTAAACACCTTAGTTCTTCTACTACAGAAGTTTATTCACCCAGATCAAATAAAAATACACAATGATTACTAGTATCACAGAAATTAAATCACCATCATTTGTATGGAAAAAAAATTGTAGGACCAATCCATTTTGTCGACTGTTCATAGTAATTGGATACAACTATAACGTATATAAATATTCAGTTATGGGAATGTCTGACGTGAAGCTAACATAGAAATTCAAAGTAAATATATCTTATAGGGACGAATTCCTTAGTACCGTCTCTTGTCATACAATATGAGAACACCTGTGCCAACAGTGCACAGTAGTTCCAGATAACATGTTTTCGTGTTGCGTCCTTGTTGACATGATAGGAAACTGTTACTAGGCAACCAACGGAATATTTCGTGTGTTGAGGCGCCAGCACATGGTACCAGTCCTTCACATTATACGGTCATGTCTTCGAAATACAATGTCAAGAATTTTATAATTTTTACTTTTGAATTTTATATGTTTCACACACATCTTATGTATTCTTGTAACTACTGTATGTAAAGACTTCTCTTACTGTACGACGAGAAACGGTACTGTGAAATGTTATCTCTTTAAGGTATGATTACTTTGAATCTGCATGCATTTTATGTTGGTTTGCCGTTAGAACTTCCTATAATTGTACCTTTCGTACATTACATTTGTCTGCAGTTAAAGTAAATAGTCGACGAAATGAACTGCTCCCGTAAAATTTTTTTCTATACAAATTCTCTGAACATGGCGCTTTAATTTCTCTAAAACTAGTAATTAATCTGTATTTTTATGCGATACGAGCGAATAAACTCCTGTAATAAGTAGAGAAACCCTGTTTATCTTCGATTTACATTCACGTCACGAAGTTAAACTTTGAAACTGGACCATTACATACCACCTTAAGACCAGAAAAACACGCATATCAGACTGGGCTATGATGCCTGCAACTCTATTAAGTCACGGAGAGGTGATTGACTCACGGGTGCCTTTTTTTTAAAGAACATGGGGAATTAAATGCGTTACAAGAAATCATGGAGAGAGTGGTAAAGCGTGTATGTGTGTGTTTGGTGCTTGAGACAACAATGAGAAATGCAGATAAGAACTGAAATACATAATGAAAATAGAGTAATGCAATAAAGTCCTCGTCAAATCCACAAAAGTGCAGAGAGATGTCTTCTTTTAGTAACGTTAAATGTAAATAAGGTTTTCAGATGGGAAGACGAGGCAGTCCAGTTAAGAGATTACGGCGAAATTATTTCAAGATAAACATTGTTCTGCCCTAGCGCCTGTTGTTAATGCGGTAATAAGCATTCCTCCAGAGATTTTTCGAAGAATTACCGTGAGAATAAAGGAAGACAGCTGTTCTAAAACAGCGAGATAAGCACTTTCAAGGGGCAATTTCTTCTGAAATGGTTGTGTTCCTCGTGACACGGGAATGAGAGTCGTTGAAACGCCTGGGGGAGCGCTAAAATGTGCGAAATGAAAACTGTCACCTGCGACACGCAGAAAAGTAATGAAGCACAACTTCACTCAAGTCGTTTAGGACGCTATTTTCACTTCCTTGTTATTGAGAAACGTTACGTAGAATTCCAAGTTACAATTTACATTCTACTCGTTTGTTGACTGTCAAAATCGTTTTAAGTAAGATGCTTTTGACATCGAAGTAAAGTAAACGTTACTGCCGTTTGTAGTTACTGTGTTGTGGAGTAAAGCACACCCGATCCAGACCGTTTGTACTCTCAACAAGCTGTGTAGTTGCATGGTGGCAGTAGGTGCTACATACAAGGCGAATATTTATAAAGAACTGTATTTGCAGAGGTTTTGTGTAAAAGTGTTTGACTACTTAACAGCTTTCCTTGACGTTAGCCATGAATTTGCGTTGTTCGGTGAAGGTTGTTGGCATTTCCAAGCCGTTACCCATCAGCAGCCGAATAATGTATTTTATATACTTATCCACGTCATTCATGTTGTAACACTAACGCCCGAGGTTAAATTTTAGCTTCATACGCTGACTAGTTTCTTGGCTCTTTTGCGGTTAAACATTGCAGAGTAGATTCAAATGGAAACGTTGAATTAATTTCAAGTGTGGCAAACCTATACCACAAGTAATTGTATTAAGAATAAGAAATTCACTAATCACTGAATAGGAGCTGTCAATAGCAAACATATGTACCAGTCGGTAGGAAAGACGGGGCGGAGGTACCTCTATTGTAGTGAAACTGGAAGGCAGGAAAGGGAAAGGTGTATGCATGCTAGGTGTGCGTGCACCACAATAGTTAGAATGCAATGAACACGTTCGGAGAGAGACCAGCGTGCACGTAGGAACTACTGACCCTGACAGCAGTAATTACGTAGATACATTAGCCCTGGATGGTATCGAATGCGAAGTTATGAAAGAGTGACACGTCTGATTCCATAGCGCTGTTATGGAAGCTGTTCCACCTAGAGGAACCACATACTGAACAACTGTAGGGACAAGACTGAATGGACAGAACAAAAGCTGTCATCCAATTAGATATAACGTCACACCGCCTTCAGGCGTAGTACATTCTGTGTTGGTAAATTCATGTGATTGATTGCTTCCTTACATTCTCACCTTCAGATTTAATCTGCTGGGATATTTCCAGAGTCTAACACATACCGTCACGACATTTCAGAATATTTGTATTATACATTGCGAAAATAATGCTCAAAGGGGTTAGAAAGCCAACAGTATCGTGTATATATGAATCTGAAACATTGGTTTTACAATACGGAGTGTAAGTAGAGCGATGAAGATCGCCACTGATTAAAAAGGACCCGGGGCGGTATGAAACGGGACATTATACCATATTTCCTTTATACACTACTGGCCATTAAAATTGCTACACCACGAAGGTGACGTGCTACAGACGATAAAATTTAACCGACAGGAAGAAGATGCTGTGAAATACAAATGATTAGCTTTTCAGAGCATTCACACAAGGTTGGCGCCGGTGGCGACACCTACAACGTGCTAACATGAGGAAAGTTTCCAATCGATTTCTCATACATAAACAGCAGTTGAGCGGCGTTGCCTGGTGAAACGTTGTTGTGATGCGTACAATAACGTTTCCGACTTTGATAAAGGTCGGATTGTAGCCTATCGCGATTGTGGTTTATCGTATCGCGACATTGCTGATAGCCTTGGTCGAGATCCAATGACTGTTAGCAGAATATGGAATCGGTGGGTTCAGGAGGGTAATACGGAACGCCGTGCTGGATCCCAACGGCGTCGTATGACTAGCAGCCGAGGTCACAGGTCTCTTATCTGCATGGCTGTAACGGATCGTGCAGCCACGTCTCTATCCCTGAGTCAGCAGTTGGGGACGTTTGCAAGACAAAAACGATCTGCACGAACAGTTCGACGACGTTTGCAGCAGCATGGACTATCAGCTCGGAGACCATGGTTGTGTGTAAGCGTAGGCTTCCGCGGCCGTTGTCTTCTTCAATAAAATTCATCAGGGTATCAGACCGCATCGTCATAATTTTAAAATGCGCCAACGTTTCGGCCAGCGTTGCAGCTAGCCTTCATCAGGGCCTTACGTTAACTGCTAAATGAACACACTTGGTTCCTTAAATAGCTGCACGAGGAAACCGTGTCGTTACTTGATTGGCTGTAAAAGGAGGAGGAGGAGGGGTGAAAGGTACGCTTTATTGGTGTTTCCTTTATTATCTGTCATTGGCTGAAATAGCTGTTTTCTATTGGTCTTTATATTAATCCACCCCATTGGAGGAGACGGACGAATAGCGAACAGGTGATGGCTGTGACGTCACACTGTTTCCATGCTGTCCAGAAGCCGGCTGCGGCGCATTGCCCCGTGTGCCCGCGACCACCACTGCGGCTCTCCGCGCGTCTGCGCGGGCCGCCGCCGCTCCGTAGCCCTGCTATTGCAGGCAGCCAAGACCTCGGAAGCTTGTACCCGTCCTCTCTACTCATGTTGGCCGGAAAACTTCAGATGGAAGACTGGGATAAAGTCGACAGGTTAACCTTTCAGCAAGCATCAAGGACCAGCAATAGTATTACTAACCGCCAGATGAGAAAGTACGACAAACTACAACAGAAAGGCACGGACGAAACATTGACGCTGGACAGGCGACGGACAGTGGTCAACCTCTCCAGCCACACCTTGAGCGAAGCAACCACAGCAATTCTGGCCAAGGGGATGAATTTCGCAGTCGCACCTAAGCGAGTTCCAAAAGAAGATATCATAGAATCCGTAGAGGCTTCGGTACGTCATCTGCCACAGGCCGAGGCGGAGAAGATCCGGCAGGAAACGGTCAGAGTTCTGAATAAAGCAAAGCCACCGAAGCAAAACATCAACGCTGAGGAATACTATGCCATCAAGGAACTCAGGGACAACCCCCACTTAGTAGTGGTACAGGCAGATAAGGGCAACGCCACTGTAGTCTTGGACACAACTGATTACAACAAACGAATGGAAGATATTCTCGCAGAACTTATCTACAAGAAACTGCAGGGAGATCCGACGGCCAAGGTAATCAAAACGACGCAGGCACTGCTCAAGCACTCTAGAATCAACTTCGACAAGGCCAGAAGATTCATCCCGCAAGTGACACAGGCACCAAGGATATATGGTGTACCGAAGGTACACAAAACCGACTTCCCCTTAAGGCCCATAGTAAACAGTATAAATTCGCCGACCTACTACCTAGCGAAAGAACTGGCACCTAGGCTCCGACACCTAGTGCATCAAACCGAGTCCTACGTTAAGGATTCCACTCACTTCGTGTCTCTCCTAAAGGAAATGCGTGTTACGGACCAAGATCTGATGGTTAGTTTCGACGTCAAATCCCTATTCACGAATGTCCCAGTGTCAGATACTGTGAACATCCTAGAAGAACGCGTGGCTCCTGATATATGTCAGCTTGTGCGCCACTGTCTGACGACCACCTGTTTCAAGTTGAGAGGTCAATTTTATGAACAAACTGACGGTGTAGCTATGGGCTCACCCCTATCGCCTATCGCAGCATAAATTTTCATGGAGGCATTTGAGGAAACAGCCCTCCAGTCCGCACCATTACGTCCAAATTGTTGGCTTCGCTATGTCGATGATACTTTCGTCATCTGGCCCCACGGAGAAGAGGAGTTACAGAACTTCCACAAGCACCTTAACCAACAGCATAGGATAATTCAGTTTACAATGGAAACAGAGAAGAATGGGGTGCTGCCTTTTCTCGACGTGGAAGTTTATCGAAAACCTGATGGTAAACTTGGCCACAAAGTGTACAGGAAACCAACCAATACGGACAGGTACCTTCATGCCTCCTCCCACCATCACCCCACGCAGAAGAAGTCCGCCCTGCACACGCTAACGAAGAGAGCGTACAGGATAAGCGACGAAGAACATCTGAAGACAGAACTTGAACGCCACAGGTCCATCTTCGGAACTAATGGCTATGGGAAGCAGATGATAGACAGCACCATGTCGACAAGGGAGAAGACTAATAGGAAAGAGGAGAAGGAGGCACAGAGCATTGCTGTGTTACCATATGTACAAGGGGTCACCGAACGTATTGGCAAAATTCTACGAAAAGCCGACATTAAACCAATTTTCCGAAGCAGAAACAAAATATCAGACATGCTCGGTTCTACCAAGGATGCAGTTGACAAACTACACACAGCTGGCGCGTATGAAATTGGTTGTGCGTGTGGATTAGTCTACATAGGTGAGACGGGACGTCCGATTAGCACAAGGCTCTCGGAACATGAAAGATATATCCGCCTGAAACAACACACTAAGTCAGCAGTGGCGGAACACCGAGACGAGTGCGGGAAACCAATGTTTTATCAAGAAGCCCGCGTCCTGGCGAAACAGCCTCTCACTTTCAAAAGAAAGATTAGAGAGGCGATAGAAATAGCCAAAAGACCCGCCAACATGAGTAGAGAGGACGGGTACAAGCTTCCGAGGTCTTGGCTGCCTGCAATAGCAGGGCTACGGAGCGGCGGCGGCCCGTGCAGACGCGCGGAGAGCCGCAGTGGTGGTCGCGGGCACACGGGGCAATGGCGCGCCGCAGCCGGCTTCTGGACAGCATGGAAACAGTGTGACGTCACAGCCATCACCTGTTCGCTATTCGTCCGTCTCCTCCAATGGGGTGGATTAATATAAAGACCAATAGAAAACAGCTATTTCAGCCAATGACAGATAATAAAGGAAACACCAATAAAGCATACCTTTCACCCCTCCTCCTCCTCCTTTTACAGCCAATCAAGTAACGACACGGTTTCCTCGTGCAGCTATTTAAGGAACCAAGTGTGTTCATTTAGCAGTTAACGTAAGGCCCTGATGAAGGCTAGCTGCAACGCTGGCCGAAACGTTGGCGCATTTTAAAATTATGACGATGCGGTCTGATACCCTGAAGAATTTTATTGAAGAGGACCATGGTTGTGGTTACCCTTGACCCTGCATAACAGACAGGAGCGCCTGTGATGGTGTACTCAACGACGAACCTGGGTGCACGAATGGCAAAACGCCATTTTTTCGGATGAATCCAGGTTCTGTTTACAGCATTATCATGGTCGCATCCGTGTTTGGCTACATCGCGGTGAACACCATAATGGCGTATCACCCAGCGTGATGGTATGGGGTGCCATTGGTAACGCGTCTCGGTCACCTCTTGTTCACACTGACGGCACTTTGAACAGTGAACTTTACATTTCACATTTGTTACGACCCGTTGCTCTACCCTTCATTCGATCCCTGCGAAACCCTACATTTCAGCAAGATAATGCACGACCGCATGTTGCAGGTCCTGTATGGGCCTTTCTGGGCACGGAAAATGTTCGACTGCCGCCCTGGCCAGCAGATTCTACAGATCTCTCACCAATTGAAAACGCCTGTTGAATGGTGGACGAGGAAAATGTTCGACTGCCGCCCTGGCCAGCAGATTCTACAGATCTCTCACCAATTGAAAACGCCTGTTGAATGGTGGACGAGCAACTGGCTCATCACAATACGCCAGTCACTACTCTTGATGAACTGTGGTATCGTTTTGAAGCTCCATGGGCAGCTGTAGCTGTACACGGCATCCAAGCTCTGTGTGACTCAATGCCCAGGCGTATCAAGGCCGTTATTACGGCCAGAGGTGATTGTTCTGGGTACTGATTTCTCAGGATCTATGCACCCAAATTGGGTGAAAATGTAATCACATGTCAGTTCTCGTATAATGTATTTGTCCAATGAACACCCGTTTATCATCTGCATTTCTTCTTGGCGTAGCAATTTTAATAGCCAGTAGTGTATTACAGGGCATTTCCGTTAGAGTTCTTCTTTAATCAATGGATGTTTAATGAAGAATGTCGGTTACTTTAAGAACAACAAAATGGCTAGCAAACAAGAGAAGACCTTTTGCAGAAGGACCTCGTATACCTAACGCGCAACGTGAAATTTTCTTCGCCACATTTCTTGTCAAACCAGTGAATGTGGAACACAGGAAAACTGTATTTAATGCAATAGCTACATCATTTAACTTTTCAGTTTAGCAACTACAGTGTCAGGTGAAGGGGAAATCTCACAGATGTGATAATAGAAGCTGAAAAGCAATGAAACTGTTTCCCCACGCAGACGAAACCAATTCCACAGTTGTGGCTCTATCTCAACCGGAAATGCTAATATTCTTCAACGTATTCGCTATTGAAGCAAAAGTAGCTACATTTACAAAAATAATCCTGAATTTTAAAATCCCCTGAAATGTAAGAAAGTGCGAATCATTGGCCTCCACACAAAATTGTTGCTCCTCATGGAAAACGCCTATCGAATTAAGAACCGACAAAAACATAAATATGTGTTCCTCAAGAATGAAGCATATGTTTATGTTCTATTGCTGTAAGCGATGTAAGCTGCAGATATAAACAAATTAGTATGTACTTCTTCATGAATAAGTTGTAGCTCATCTCACTAAAGCAGAGAGATAAGGATTTATGCATTTTTTTCTCCATCACTCAAGTCCCTTGATCATTTGCTAAAGCTTCGAACGCGCAAATCTAATAACTGTTTCGTTAATGAAGCTGGAAATAATTCGAAAAAAAATTAAACTTACGGCAGGCTTTCTCGCCGCTATCAGTGGGAGTATCTTTACAACTGTCAGACGGAAGCAATTTTCACAGCAGTGAGTGTCACGGCTCTATATGTTAGACTGTGATATTTCATTCTTAAATGTTGTCTGTGAGTCGTTCCAGACACACGCGACGATTCGTACACCTGAGGACGTCCATAGCGGTGTGACGGTTCTTGGTATTAACCTTTATTTTGTCGAAGTTATCTAATGTACTACAGTACTTGATTTACTGTATCGCGTCTTTTGTGCAAAAAAACCAAAGTGTTGAGGGGCGAGCGTCCCTAAGATTATTAGTGAAAAAGTGAGAGTCATACTCAAACAGCGCCTCTTTACCTAATTTTGTAACAGTTACACAGTAGAATGTATAACACATAATCGTATAATGTTCTGTTTTAAATACAGGAAGTACATACAACCTTTCTGTAACATTCCGAACGATGTAAGACTCTGAAAAGTTTGTAAATAAATAGATGGAAAACAGACAACGACAACGCTCCTTCTTATAGGGGGGCCAGGAGTGGTGGAAGAGATATACACAACCACAGGTGGAAACACAAGCGGCCAAAGGCACTGCTAGCTAGGGCATAACCACCTATGGTTAACTAACATACGCAAACAGCGACAAACGTCGGCAAGCCCCTGCATATCAGCAACACTGACTGGCAACTACCAGCTGCTATTAGTGCCGACCAACAGGCCACAGCAGGGACACCGACGAGCTCGCCCACAGACGCACAAACAATCTGCCAACATTCCCTCACACTGTGCCTCCGGTATATGACCTATCGGACACAAGATCGATAACAAACCTAACTGTTGCAGGATGCTGAAGCTGAACGAGGACTCTGTACCAGCACCCAGCGCCAGCCGCCGAGCAGCACAAACGCACAACGTCAAGGTATCGACATGCATGATACCCACTACTAACAAAGCCTATCCTTACACAACCTATCGCAGGCAGCAAGACAACCGCTACTGCTCTTGCCGCCCGACCTAACTTTCGCAGAGGTTTTTTTCCCTTGGCCCTTGCCTTGGCACTTTTTTTCCTCTGCCCTTCAAACCGCTACCCTTCGTCAGATTTCGACCAATCTATCTCCAGATGAGCGCGTATTAATGGTTAATCCTAACCAGACGTACGCATACATCGCAGTACCCACATCCTGCGACACCTCACCTTAGTGAATACTAACCCTTATGCAGAGATGGCAGTAGACCTTTTGTGTTGGCCATCATGCCGGTGTGAGCGTGGAGGGGCTCCACCTCTATGTAAAAAAATGGTGGAAGAGACATGACAGTGTGGTCTTTGTGAATGTGGGGAGAACAGAGCCAGATCCATCAGGACGAAGCAGTGTGTGGGCGTGCTTTGTGACGGGCAGTGTAAACGGGCAGTGTAACCAGCGGCGTGCTACAACGCAGTTCGGCGGCGGACAACACTAAGCGGGACTTCAATTTGTAAAGACAATGCTTTCCCCGAAAGCCGATAATATTTTTTTTTCTTTTGTGCTATACCTTGTTATAGTACGTATGTGTCATTTATGTCAACTATTCTTAATTTGATAATACGTCACATTGTTTCTTCATTCATTTTGCTACTGTTTTATATTTTATATTGTACGAATATGAATGTTCTGGTTTTATATGCTTTGTAAATCTTTGGTTAGGCGAGGAGAAGTACTGTGCCATAAAGAGAGCGAACGACTATCGATAGAGAGCGGCCGGCCGGTGTGGCCGTGCGGTTAAAGGCGCTTCAGTCTGGAACCGCGTGACCGCTACGGTTGCAGGTTCGAATCCTGCCTCGGGCATGGATGTGTGTGATGTCCTTAGGTTGGTTAGGTTTAATTAGTTCTAAGTTCTAGGCGACTGATGACCTCAGAAGTTAAGTCGCATAGTGCTCAGAACCATTTGAACCATTTTTTTTTTTATAGAGAGCGTGCGTTGTTGTGGTATCGTGGCCGGTTCGCGGATGGAGAAACTTTGCAAAGTTCGGCGTGAAAGACGGTGATACGCGGAGGAACAATTAATTACAGCGCGTCCGCTGTGTTAATAGGAGATAGTGCATTATCAAGTGAACAGTAAAACCTGAAAAGTATATCGAGTGTTTGCGGTGACGATTTTACATACTGTGTGAACTGGTGACAATTAGCCGTGAACCAGACACCATTGTCGTGTGGAGACACTAACTGTTAGAAATCCGTGAAAGTGGAACCAACCAAAATGTTGAGCACAAGAACAGTGCTGTGATTTGATCAAGAAACATTTATTATATCATCCAAACTGTCTTAAAGACGACGACGTAAATTGAACTGACGTTTAATGGACTGTTATAGTGATAAACACATGTGACTGTTTTCCTGTGGCAACACGGCGAAAGAACTGTGCGAAGCATTGGCATTAACCGGGTATATATCGTAAATACTAAAAACATTGCATAATTCCGACCTACCCGAACCGGGTGATTAATAAACTTTTAATAATAAAACGTCGCGCGCGCAACGACAACGCGCATACTGGAACTATTATTAATATCGCACCACTGCTGCCAGCTGATTCGACTATAACGGAGACGCGGACCACCGCCGTAACTGGAATATTAATGAAACAGGAGGATCCATGATTATCTTCACGCCACGAACCAGAATTAACTTCACACATCGTCCACGCAGACCACCGCAGACGTCATCGCACTACCTGCAGCAACAGTTAAGGCATTAAAAGAAAATTATTACGCTCTCTCTCATTTCAAAAATTAAGACAATTGTAGTTAAATTATCTATTTTAAAAATACTGTCACAATATCACGGTTCAATTTTGCTTGGTTCCAATAAATATTGTTAACATTATTTCATCTTGTTGACAGTGTTGAAAACCCGCCAAATTAAAGTTAATTAATAATTTTCTTTCAAAATTCTTCTCAGACATTTTGCTGCTCATCATAATTTTATTCTAACGTTTGTGTGTGACTTCTTTTGGAAGGAGAACATATTTAATATTTGTGCAGTAAAATTATGTACCACAAAATTACGTATATTACTAGCTGATGTTGTCCGCCATTACTGCTTGAAAACTGACCAATAACACTTTTTGCACCTATTTTCTCATTGGCTGTCAGCTTCAAAACAAAATAATGTATTTTGTGGGCCTGTAGCAGATGGGCGATGTCTATGTAGGCCCCTACAATATTTTTTTTTTTTACTTTTATAGGTTTACTGGAATTATATTGTTCATTTGGTCCCCGTTAAAGTGATTTGTCGCATCTATGTAATAATTGTACTGAATTACCTAATTTATTTTATTTTTTATTAAGTAAACATTGGCATACCATGTTTTGATTAAAATTGATGTCTTATTGGCCCCACATAAGATTCTGCACGCTCTGACAAAGACTATGCCAAATTTCTTTTTTCGTCCATGAGTAAAAAATGGTTCAAATGGCTCTGAGCACTATGGGACTTAACATCTATGGTCATCAGTCCCCTAGAACTTAGAACTACTTAAACCTAACTAACCTAAGACATCACAAACATCCATGCCCGAGCCAGGATTCGAACCTGCGACCGCAGCAGTCGCTCGGTTCAGGACTGAGCGCCTAGAACCGCTAGACCACCGCGACCGGCGGCGTCCATGAGTAACAGGGGTAGTCAGATTCCTCGTATAGCTCATGTTTTTATTTATTTATTTTTAGAAGTAGGGAACAAGTTTCTTTACAACCTCACACTACCATATATATCTACATAAGCACTCCGCAAACCACCATAAAGTGCATGGTGGACGATACGTTGTACCATTGTAGTCATTTGACCTTCCTGCTCCACTCGAAAAACAGAGAGAACGGATATGGATTATCTACTCGTATATACCAGCTCCGATGTCTCTTATGTTCGTGGTCCATACGCAAAATATACGTCGCTGGCAATTGGATTGTTCTGCACTCAGCTTAAAATGCCGATTCTCTAAATTATGTGAACAGCGTTTCTCGAAAGGAACGTCGCCTTCACTCCAGGGATTCCCATGTGAGTTCACAAAGCATCTCTATAGTACTTACGTGTTGATAGACACTACCAGTAGCAAATCTAGCATAATGTCTCTGACCGCTTGGTTGTCTTCCTGTATAGCGAGTCCGAAAGACTCCAGAAATACGCAAGAGTGGGTCGCACTAGGGTTCTACACGCAGTCTCTTCTACAGATGAACACACATACTTGAAACTCTACAAATAAACCGAATCGTCCATTCACCTTCCCCACTACAATCCTTACACGCTCCTACCATTTCATACCGTTTGTAGTGTTACGCCTACATATTTAATCTACCTGCGTCAAGTAGCACACTACTAACGCTGCATTAGAACACTACAGGATCGATTTTGCTAGTCATATACATCGGTTACATCTTCCTACATTTACAGCTAGTTAGAAATTTTCTCTATCTCATATCGTCCAACAGTCACTCATCAACGACATCTTCCCATACAGTACAGCATCATCAAAAACTGGCGAAGATTGCTTCCCACTCCATCAAAAAAATAAAATTATGTATATACAATGAACACTTCCCGTCGTGGACAGTGTACTAGTTCCCACTACTTAAGAAGTCTTTGGGCCAACCATGTATATGAGAAACTATTCCGTATCCTCTTACTTCACGTAACAGTTTGCAGTGGGGCATCCGATCAAAGGCTTTCCGGAAATCTAGGTATGTGGAACCTACTTGTTCCCCTTCACCATCTCAGGTGCAGTTCCTGTTGCCGTTTTGGAGTCTCCATCTAAAATCACGGGTTGAGTAAGATAGTAACGTTTGGTTTGCATGAGTACGAGTATCAAAATAAGCCGGCTGCCATTAACTGCTCCATTTAGAGCAAGGGAACACCAAGGTCTTGTGAAACGTGTCGTAATTTCAATGACTTGGTAAAGAACTACACTCCAGGAAATTGAAATAAGAACACCGTGAATTCATTGTCCCAGGAAGGGGAAACTTTATTGACACATTCCTGGGGTCACATACATCACATGATCACACTGACAGAACCACAGGCACATAGACACGGGCAACAGAGCATGCACAATGTCGGCACTAGTACAGTGTATATCCACCTTTCGCAGCAATGCAGGCTGCTATTCTCCCATGGAGACGATCGTAGAAATGCTGGATGTAGTCCTGTGGAACGGGTTGCCATGCCATTTCCACCTGGCGCCTCAGTTGGACCAGCGTTCGTGCTGGACGTGCAGACCGCGTGAGACGACGCTTCATCCAGTCCCAAACATGCTCAATGGGGGACAGATCCGGAGATCTTGCTGGCCAGGGTAGTTGACTTACACCTTCTAGAGCACGTTGGGTGGCACGGGATACATGCGGACGTGCATTGTCCTGTTGGAACAGCAAGTTCCCTTGCCGGTCTAGGAATGGTAGAACGATGGGTTCGATGACGGTTTGGATGTACCGTGCACTATTCAGTGTCCCCTCGACGATCACCAGTGGTGTACGGCCAGTGTTGGAGATCGCTCCCCACACCATGATGCCGGGTGTTATCCCTGTGTGCCTCGGTCGTATGCAGTCCTGATTGTGGCGCTCACCTGCACGGCGCCAAACACGCATACGACCATCATTGGCACCAAGGCAGAAGCGACTCTCATCGCTGAAGACGACACGTCTCCATTAGTCCCTCCCTTCACGCCTGTCGCGACACCACTGGAGGCTGGCTGCACGATGTTGGGGCGTGAGCGGAAGACGGCCTAACGGTGTGCGGGACCGTAGCCCAGCTTAATGGAGACGGTTGCGAATGGTCCTCGCCGATACCCCAGGAGCAACAGTGTCCCTAATTTGCTGGGAAGTGGCGGTGCGGTCCCCTACGGCACTGCGTAGGATCCTACGGTCTTGGCGTGCATCCGTGCGTCGCTGCGGTCCGGTCCCAGGTCGACGGACACGTGCACCTTCCGCCGACCACTGGCGACAACATCGATGTACTGTGGAGACCTGACGCCCCACGTGTTGAGCAATTCGGCGGTACGTCCACCCGGCCTCCCGCATGCCCACTATACGCCCTCGCTCAAAGTCCGTCAACTGCACATACGGTTCACGTCCACGCTGTCGCGGCATGCTACCAGTGTTAAAGACTGCGATGGAGCTCCTTATGCCACGGCAAACTGGCTGACACTGACGGCGGCGGTGCACAAATGCTGCGCAGCTAGCGCCATTCGACGGCCAACACCGCGGTTCCTGGTGTGTCCGCTGTGCCGTGCGTGTGATCATTGCTTGTACAGCCCTCTCGCAGTGTCCGGAGCAAGTATGGTGGGTCTGACACACCGGTGTCAATGTGTTCTTTTTTCCATTTCCAGGAGTGTATTTAGTAACCAACATTAACTCAGTAGTGACGGTTCAGAATTGTTTTCTTTTATTTTCTTGGAATATAATATTCAGATAATATTTTCTGTACACTCGATTTTTCTTCTACTGAAGTCGGAAGTTATTGAGCACGTGCATTATAAACTACCTGCCAAAACTGTAAATGGGGAACGGTATCAGATCAGGTTGGTAGCATCCTGGCATCTCGCCGAAAGCAGCATGGTGAAACCGCAAGTAAGTCAACTCCGGACCACCCACATCTTTGACCTTAGCAACTGCGAACTACAGGCTTTCACTTGATTAGTTACGTCAGTGTTGTGGTGTCCTGCTGGAGCCATAAATGATAAATTCCTTCAATAGTATTTCATCAATAATATTAATCCAGAATGAGATTTTCACTCTGCAGCGGAGTGTGCGCTGAGATGAAACTTCCTGGCAGATTAAAACTGTGTGTCCGACCGAGACTCGAACTCGGGACCTTTGCCTTTCGCGGACAAGTGCTCTACCATCTGAGCTACCAAAGCCATTTAGCTTCGGTAGCTCAGATGGTAGAGCACTTGCCTGCGAAAGGCAAAGGTCCCGAGTTCGAGTCTCGGTCGGGCACACAGTTTTAATAATATTAATAGCAACTTTTACTATTTTAACATCTTATTCTTTTATATGTGGTCTCGACTTCTTCCACGACGTCGAGAATCGTCTTCCAGTATTGTTGCCTCGGGTTCAAGAGCAAATCACTGTCTTTCAGCAATGGAAGTTATGCCTGGACGTGGCTGAAAGTACACCTACTAACTTAAAAGCGCTGCATGCAAAATATTACGGTAAGCTGCACGAGCACTGCTACCACTTTCCCACGACACTTGTAGTTTAAAACACAGGGGCGGTCATCAGAATGTAGTCTCAGCGCACAGCGTCCACACGTTCACTTCGACAAGAGTGTAGCCCCAGAGCTGAACGTTTAGTCCCAGAACTGAGAAGGCGCCGAATGCTGGAAACAGACAATAAGCAGACAGCTGGAAATGCAGTGCCTTTGTGTCCTATTGAAAGGGGCACACGATCACTCAGTTCTGTTGCGTGGACATCGCAATGACCTACCAACTATCCTTTGAAAACATTGACTGTATACATGTATACAATATACCGAACATAGACTGTAGTACATTTAGCAATCAAGAAGCCGTGTACAGAATGCCTATCAATACCAGGGTCACTCCAAAAGAAATGCACACTATTTTTTTATCCATCTTTTATTCTACATGTTTGAAAGTTTTACAATGTGTAGATACATCCTTCAAGAACAATATTTTCATTTCGCCGCATAATTCCCTCTTAACTGCCTTACGCCATCTTGGAACCAGCGCCTGCATACCCGCACGGTAAAATTCTGGACCAACCTGTTGGAGCCACTGTTTGGCAGCGTGCACAAGAGATTCATCATCTTCAAACGTTGTTCCACGAAGAGAGTCTTTCAGTTTCAGAGATGATAGTCACATGGAGCCAGGTCAGGACTGTAAGGCGGTGTTTCAGTGTTGCCCATCCGAGTTTTGTGATCGCTTCCATGGTTTTTTGACTTACTTGTGGCCGTGCATTGTCGTGTAACAGCAAAACATCCTGCTTTTGCCGATGTGGTCGAACACGACTCAGTCGAGCTTGAGGTTTCTTCAGTGTCATCACATATGTATCAGAAGTTATGGTGGTTCCACATGGCATGACGTCCACAAGCAAGAGTCCTTCGGAATCGAAAAACTCCATAGCCATAACTTTTCCTGCACAAGGTGTGGTTTTTAATGTTTTATTTCCCGGATGAATTTGCATGATGCCACTCTATTGACTGCATCTTCTTCTTTGGTGAAAAATGATGGAGCCATGTTTCATCACCTGTCACAGTTCTTCCAAGAAATTCATCTCCACCCTTCTCGTACTGTTCCAAACGTTCGCTGTATACCGTTTTTATTGTTTCTTTGTGAGCCACTGTCAACATCCTGGGAACCCACCTGGCACAAACATTTTTTAACGCCAACACTTTCAGCATTCTGCAAACACTTCCTTCCCCTATCCCAACGTAGCGTGACGATTCGTTCACTGTGATGCATCTGTCAGCAGTCACCAATTCGTTAACTCTCTGCACATCGTCTGGAGTGTGTGCAGTACGAGGCCTGCCGATGCGATGACAGTCCTCAATATTGCCGTGCCCGCTTTCATCACGTAACCTGCTTGCCCACCGACTGACTTTACTGCGATCGACAGCAGCAACTCCATACATCTTTTTCAACCTCTTGTAGATGTTTCCCACTGTCTCGTTTTCACAGCACAGAAATTCTATGACAGCACGTTGCTTCTGACGAACGTCAAGTGTAGCAGCCACCTTGAAGACATGCTGTGACGGCGCCACTCACGGGAACAGGTTCAACTATGTTTGAAAACAAGCGGGAAGGTTGTATCTACATACTGCAAAACTGTCACACATGCAGTATGAAAACTATAATTTTATAAAATTTGTGTGCCTTTCTTTTGGAGTGACCCTCGTAGTTTAGCGACTCAGAACTCGTATAAAATAAATAACTTGAAAGTTTTTCTCAGTCTGTATTAGTTGAAAGATTGAAAATGTGATCTATCGAAATTGTAGTCGTATTGTAAGTCATAGCATTTTCTCTGAAGTAGAAGAGCGATGGAGAAGCCACGATTGCAGCCCTGTCGAGTACCCTGACAAAGAGAAAGTTACTAAATAAATTTAATTCACATTTCTACCACAGATTTGATAGCTTGTGAGATTACGAATGTACTGAGATCAGTCACGGGATGATTATGTTATTATTTGAGAAGTTGACAGTATGAATTGATGAATGAACAATATGAAATCAGTTTTCCTCGGCAGTCTGAGACCACCGTGACTGAGTAGAGAAGTACCGACTGGTGGAGATAGAGAAGTTCTGAGGATGGCGGAGCAGTTGTAATTAGCAGGATGGTTAAATCCTGTAGAGCTTACGAGCCGTTGCGTTGGATTTCAAATGGTTTAAATGGCTCTGAGCACTATGCGACTTAACATCTGAGGTCATCAGTCCCCTAGAACTTTGAACTACTTAAACCTAATTAACCTAAAGACATCACACACATCCATGCCCGAGGTAAGATTCGAACCCGCGACCGTAGCTGTATCGCGGTTCCAGACTGAAGAGCCTAGAAACGCTCGGCCACACAGGTCGGCATTGGTTTTCAATCTACGGCTTCCTTGCCATGCAAGGTCACAAGAATTTTCCACCACTGCAACCTCCCAAACTCCAGAATTGGGAGGTTGGACTGTCGGTGGCCAGAACAGATTGTACCTGCTTGTTCCATTGGGATGGCTGCGTGATCCTCTTTCTTCGGCGGATGTGCACTGTGAGGAGCCGTCACAGAGTCCCTCTTATCAACCCATCTCGTTACAGTTCTTAGTCGCAGTCACATTGTGTTTGTAGTAGAACTTGTGTTGCCGCTATTTTCATCACCCGTGGACTTGCTTACGTTACGTATCAGTAGTCACGGAAGAGCAGTTACCTTTAGTACCACAGTTTCTCAATAGGATGCTCGTGGTAATATCGGTCGTGATTTGCAGGCGGTGCAACTGTTCGCACTGGGAATTACGGACATGACGGTTATTTCAATACTGACGCTATAAGCTACGAGTACATCATGCCACCTCTGGTTGGGCTATCGTTCAAACGCAGACCTCATGGCTATTAAACATTTTCCCTTTCGTATCTAATTCTGAATCCTTTTCTCCATTTTCTGTTAGTTTGCTCTATCAAAAGGGCTGGACGAAATTTTCACATTTCATTTCATATGTTTTGTGTAAATTTTATTCTTTCGCCTTGACCTGCAGCGAGATGATGTGGGGCCACGTCATTTCTTGTGAGTGGATGCATCTTTTGTAGAATGCAACAGGCTACCTCACATATCCTGTACTTTCTGGTGAATATATCAGAATTATGTTCCAGATCTGTCTGTTTGTTATTGTGTAGCACACTCCTCTAAGCTAATAACATTAAGTTTTTATTTAGCAGTTAGAATCTCTGCGAGACGCGAGAAGGTCAATGCCACAGCGGCGGAAAGAAGACAGGATGGTTTCCAGCTGATAAGGAATCAGAAGCAGAGAGTTGATTAATTCCATTTCACAACACATTTCGTTCATGTTAACAAACTACACGTACTGAGTGTCACCATGTTTTTTTGCACCTTGTGTAATGCACAAATTTACTGGGTGGCTATAATTATACTGTCACCACTTGTGCCAGTGTACATGGAAAAGTATTTCCGGTGTAGTACACAACTTTATAGCAATGATGTTCAGACTGTGGGCTGCTGGATTTGCGTTGATAGTAGTGTTAGTCTTGATACTAACATGCTTGGAAAAGAATACTTGCCCTTAGGTGCCGGTACTAACACAGCGACGTTGAGTTGAAAAACAAGCACCAGTTTTCACTGCAGTTGCTGGCAATCAACAAGGGTCTCAATAAGGTGGACAGGTGTTTCCTCGTAGAGCTGTTTTATCAAAACAACAGCAACAGCGCTGCTACTCTTGAGATCATCGACATACTAAGGGAATAAGATATGTTCTTTGTAGAAGTTCGAATGAACTGAAGATTTAGAAATTGCTCCTGGGAGAAGCCGAGGGCCAATTGCGCCACAGATTGTTGAAGTAGTCACTCTTGCCATAGCTGAGAATGCTGGACGCCGTATCCGATCTTCCAGAAATGCACGAGCTATGAATATTCCATGGTCCACCGTTCAAGTCGTGCCAGTAATCCGTAATGCTGTTCCAATTTGTCGTGGATGAACACGGTCGTCACGATGAGCAAGTGTTGGAACTTGGAGCCTTCACATGGTACATAATTAACAAATGTTACCCTCTCAAGTGAAAAGTAAGACTTGTTTCTTCCAGTTGTTTATTCGTTGTTTCTCTTCCACGTGTCGTTCCAAATGTTTCTACAAAGTTTCAATGTCATACACTGACTCGTTCCTGATAGTTGCGCTCTGAAGTGGTAGAAGTTTAATTATAACAATCCTGTATGTGAAGAGTGAGCCATAATTCCAGCCACAAACTTTTAGAGGTGATTTTATTTTTTTTTTGGTCATCAGTCTACTGACTGGTTTGATGCGGCCCGCCACGAATTCCTTTCCTGTGCTAACCTCTTCATCTCAGAGTAGCACTTGCAACCTACGTCCTCATTTATTTGCTTGACATATTCTAATCTCTGTCTTCCTCTATAGTTTTTGCCCTCTACAGCTCCCTCTAGTACCATGGAAGTCAGTCCCTCATGTCCCAGCAGATGTCCTATCATCCTGTCCCTTCTCCTTATCAGTGTTTTCCACATATTCCTTTCCTCTCCGATTCTGCATAGAGCCTCCTCATTCCTTACCTTGTCAGTCCACCTAATTTTCAACATTCCTCTATAGCACCACATCTCAAGTGCTTCGATTCTCTTCTGTTACGGTTTTCCCATAGTCCATGTTTCACTACCATACAATGCTGTACTCCAGACGTATATCCTCAGAAATTTCTTCCCCAAATTAAGGCCGGTATTTGATATTAGTAGACTTCTCTTGGCCAGAAATGCCTTTTTTGCCATAGCGAGTCTGCTTCTGATGTCCTCCTTGCTCCGTCCGTCATTGGTTATTTTACTGCCTAGGTAACAGAATTCCTTAGCTTCATTGACTTTGCGACCATCAATCCTGATGTTAAGTTTCTCGCTGTTCTCATTTCTACTACTTCTCATTACCTTCGTCTTTCTCCGATTTACTCTCAAACCATACTGTGTACTCATTAGACTGTTCATTCCGTTCAGCATATCATTTAATTCTTCTTCACTTTCACTCAGGATAGCAATATCATCAGTGAATCGTATTATTGATATCCTTTCACCTTTTATTTTAATTCCTCTCCTGAACCTTTCTTTTATTTCAATCATTGCTTCCTCGATGTACAGACTGAAGAGTAGGGGCGAAAGGCTACAGCCTTGTCTTACACCCTTCTTAATACGAGCACTTCGTTCTTGATCGTCCACTCTTATTGTTCCCTCTTGGTTGTTGTACATATTGTGTATGACCCGTCTTTCCCTATAGCTTACCCCTACTTTTTTCAGAATCTCGAACAGCTTGCACCATTTTATATTGTCGAACGCTTTTTCCAGGTCGACAAATCCTATGAGAGTGTCTTGATTTTTCTTTAGCCTTGCTTCCATTATTAGCAGTAATGTCAGAATTGCCTCTCTCGTCCCTTTACTTTTCCTAAAGCCAAACTGATCGTCACCTAGCGCATTCTCAATTTTCTTTTCCATTCTTCTGTATATTATTCTTGTAAGCAGCTTCGATGCATGAGCTGTTAAGCTGATTGTGCGATAATTCTCGCACTTGTCAGCTCTTGCCGTCTTCGGAATTGTGTGGATGATGCTTTTCCGAAAGTCAGATGGTTTGTCGCCAGACTCATATATTCTACACACCAACGTGAATAGTCGTTTTGTTGCCACTTCCCCCAATGATTTTAGAAATTCTGATGGAATGTTATCTATCCCTTCTGCCTTATTTGACCGTAAGTCTTTCAAAGCTCTTTTAAATTCCGATTCTAATACTGGATCCCCTATCTCTTCTAAATCGACTCCTGTTTCTTCTTCTATCACATCAGACAAATATTCGCCCACATAGAGGCTTTCAATGTATTATTTCCACCTATCTGCTCTCTCCTCTGCATTTAACAGTGGAATTCCCGTTGCACTCTTAATGTTACCACCGTTGCTTTTAATGTCACCAAAGGTTGTTTTGACTTTCCTGTATGCTGAGTCTGTCCTTCCGACAATCATATCTTTTTCGATGTCTTCACATTTTTCCTGCAGCCATTTCGTCTTAGCTTCCCTGCACTTCCTATTTATTTCATTCCTCAGCGACTTGTATTTCTGTATTCATGATTTTCCCGGAACATGTTTGTACTTCCTCCTTTCATCAATCAACTGAAGTATTTCTTCTGTTACCCATGGTTTCTTCGCAGCTACCTTCTTTGTACCCATGTTCTCCTTCCCAACTTCTGTGATGGCCCTTTTTAGAGATGTCCATTCCTCTTCAACTGTACTACCTACTGCGCTATTCCTTATTGCTGTATCCATAGCGTTAGAGAACTTCAAACGTATCTCGTCATTCCTTAGTACTTCCGTAGCCCACTTCTTTGCGTATTGATTCTTCCTGACTAATGTCTTGAACTTCAGCCTACTCTTCATCACTACTATGTTGTGATCTGAGTCTATATCTGCTCCTGGGTACGCCTTACAGTCCAGTATCAGATTTCGGAATCTCTGCTGACCATGATGTAATCTAATTGAAATCTTCCCGTATCTCCCGGCCTTTTCCAAGTATACCTCCTCCTCTTGTGATTCTTGAACAGGGTATTCGCTATTACTAGCAGAAACTTGTTACAGAACTCAATTAGTCTTTCTCCTCTTTCATTCCTTGTCCCAAGCCCATAGTCTCCTGTAACCTTTTCTTCTACTCCTTCCCCTACAACTGCATTCCAGTCTCCCTTTACATTCTGCATTACCCTTTCAATATCCTCATACACTTTCTCTATCTGTTCATCTTCAGCTTGCGACGTCGGCATGTATACCTGAACTATCGCTGTAGATGTTGGTTTGCTGTCGATCCTGATTAGAATAAGCCGGTCACTGAACTGTTCATAGTAACACACCCTCTGCCCTACCTTCATATTCATAACGAATCCTACTCCTGTTATACCATTTTCTGCTGCTGTTGATAATACCCGATACTCACCTGACCAGAAATCCTTGTCTTCCTTCCACTTCACTGACCCCTACTATATCTAGATTGAGCCTTTGCATTTCCCTTTTCAGGTTTTCTAGTTTCCCTACCACGTTCAAGCTTCTAACATTCCACGCCCCGACTCTTAGAACGTTATCCTTTCGTAGATTATTGAATCTTTTTCTCATGGTTACCTCCCCCTTGGGAGTCCCCTCCCGGAGATCCGAATGGGGGACTATTCCGGAATCTTTTGCCAAAAAGAGATCATCATGACACTTCTTCAATTACAGGCCACATGTCCTGTGGATACACGTTACGTGTCTTTAATGCAGTGGTTTCCATTGCCTTCTGCATCCTCATGTCGTTGATCATTGCTGATTCTTCCGCCTTTAGGGGCAATTTCCCACCCCTAGGACAAGAGAGTGCCCTGAACCTCATCCGCTCCTCCGCCCTCTTTGACAAGGCCGTTGGCAGAATGAGGCTGACTTCTTATGCCGGAAGTCTTCGGCCGCCAATGCTGATTATTTATCAAAATTTAGGCAATGGCGGGGATCGAACCCGGGACAGAAGACGTATTGATTTTGAATCAAAGACGCTACCCCCTTTTTTTTTTTTTTTTTTTGCATTTTGTTCGTTATTGATCGTTGTGTTTGGTCGTTGCGGACGTCGCAAGACATCCTGTTCAAGTTCGGTGGGTGATCGTTCCACTCAGTTTTTTATTACAGAGGCCAACCGGCTCTCTGACCGAACACGCTGAGCTACCGTGCCGGCATGTTCCGTTTCGTTCGTTGCATCTGCCCAGGGCGGACGTCGTAAGACGTCCGTTTAAGTTCGTTGTTGATCGATTAACTCAGTTTTTTTGTTACAGAGGGCAGCTAACCCTCTGACCGAACACGCTGAGCTACCGTGCCGGCACCCCTAGACCACGAGTCTACCTGTTAGAGGTGATAGTACAGACCGAAACAAGACTAAAAGCTTCGTAGACGGTAGCTCTGAAATGCGCTTCTTAACCGCTATGAGCACTTCAGCATTGGAAAATGTATGTCTTCTGCTGAATAAGTGATCATAGCTTGTAAGATATGCACTTTAAGGTCCTTGTTTACGGAATTTAGTTGTTTGTTTCGGTCAATTTTACCTCCACCCAAAATACGAAAAGCAAACGGTTTGCAATAGAAGATATGTTTTTCACGGTACCTAAAATTAACAAGTTCTCATTGCTCTTAATGTATGAATCTCAGGGCCTAGGTTTAGTAAACTTTTTTCCTTATTTTGGTGAACACTACCACCTCCAAGAGTTCGTCTGTTCTGATTAACCACATAAATGAACGTAAGAAGCAAACTGACAGTATTTGCAACTGACTAAATGTTTGTGCAACATTTTTCGGACGATAGTTCCTCATAAATAACCTCATCATCTGCGAAATGCCTGATGACACAAGTGTAATCGTCTGCAAGGTTAATAATATACAACACGAACTGCAAGGTTCCAGACACATTTACTACCCTTAGCTAGATATGACTGGATTTAATCTGAAGAGAACTGCATCATCCGTAAAACGTAAACACTACCCTGAAGCGCCCATGAAGTTACTTCTTCATCTCCCAGTGAATCTCCATCCACGATAATACGCTAGGTCCTCCGCACCAGTAAGCATTCAGTCTATTCAAAAATGTTCGTTAGTTCATTTATCAGTATTAATTCGGTACAAATTCAAATTCTCCTTGGAAGGAGCGAAATAGCGTTCTTTGGTTTCCATTCTTTGTTAATTAGAAGTGAATTTGCTGCCAGAAAGATTTCAGGAAAGCACGGTTTTGTTTTCACATTACCGATCTTTTGCGAAACCGTGCTAGTTGTCAAGGAGCAGGTCATTCTGCTCGAGATACTACATTGCGTTGAAGCTGAGAATGTATGACCAACACATCGAAAAGAATATATCCGAAGGTAATTATGAGGTGATAGGCCCAGTGGATGTGTTTTCGTATTTACGATCACTGGATGGAGAGAAGAGCGTACCGTTCCAAACGATTGGAAAAGGGCACAAGTAATCCCCGTTTTCAAGAAGGGACGTCGAAAAGATGTGCAGAACTATAGACCCATATCTCTAACGTCGATCAGTTGTAGAATTTTGGAACACGTTTTATGTTCGAGTATAATGACTTTTCTGGAGACTAGAAATCTACTCCGTAGGAATCAGCATGGGTTTAGAAAAAGACGATCGGGTGAAACCCAGCTCACGCTATTCGTCCACGAGACTCAGAGGGCCATAGACACTGGTTCTCACGTAGATGCCGCGTTTCTTGACTTCCGCAAGGCGTTCTATACAGTTCCCCACAGTCGTTTAATGAGCAAAGTAAGAGAATATGTACTATCTGACCAATTGTGTGATTGGACTGAAGAGTTTCTAGATAACAGAATGCTGCATGTCATTCACAATGGAGAGAAGTCTTCCGAAGTAGGAGTGATTTCAGGTGTGCCGCAGGGGAGTGTTGTAGGACCGTTGCTATTCACAATATACATAAATGACCTTGTGGATAACATCGGAAGTTCACTGATGCTTTTTGCTGATGGTGCTGTAGTATATCGAGAGGTTGTAACAATGGAAAATTGTACTGAAATGCAGTAGGATCTTCAACTAATTGACGCTTGGTGCTGAGAACGGCAACTGAAACTCAATGTAGACAAGTGTAATGTGCTGCGAATACGTAGAAAGAATGATCCTTTATCATTTAGCTGCAATACAGCAGGTCAGCAACTGGAAGCAGTTAATTCCATAAATTATCTGGGAGTACGCTTTAGGAGTGATTTAAAATGGAATGATCACATAAAGTTGATTGTCGGTAAAGCAGATGCCGGACTGAGATTGACTGGAAGAATCCGGAGGAAATACAATCCGAAAACAAAGGAAGTAGGTTACAGTATACTTATTCGCCCACTGCTTGAATATTGCTCACAAGTGTGGGATCCGTAATAGATAGGGTTGATTGAAGAGATAGAGAAGATCCAACGGAGAGCAGCGCGCTTCGTTACAGGAACATTTAGTAATCGCGAAAGCGTTGCGGAGATGATAGATAAACTCCAGTGGAAGACTTTGCAGGAGAGACGCTCAGTAGCTCGGTACGGGCTGTTGTTGAAGTTTCGAGAGCATACCTTCACCGAGGAGTCAAGCAGTATATTGCTCCCTCCTACGCATATCTCGCGAAGAGACCATGAGGATAAAATCAGAGAGATTAGAGCCCACACAGACGCATACCATTCAATCTTTCTTTCCATGAACAATACGATACTGGATTAGAAGGGAGAACCGTTAGAGGTACCCAAAGTACCCTCCGCCACACACCGTCAGGTGGCTTGCGGAGTATGGATGTAGATGCAGAAATACGCGGGAACGCTGCGAAGCCAAGAAATAAGCAAAAGGATTAAAGTGGCCATGATTGCTTTCGGTAATCTATACAGCTTTGGCCTAATACAGACTTCGTTTTGTCGGAAGGGGTAGCTTACAGTCGACGGACACTGTCGATTTTTGATGATGATAGAGAGAAATTGGCTCCCAATATGGAAAGTGCGTGTTGCTTAGCAGGTAAAGGAGAAGGAACCGAAGGAACGGGGAACAGGCCTTGACAGGCAACGAGGAGGCACGGAGGCGCAAAAGCGAGAGGAAGACTCGAGTGGAAGGCGAAAGGAATCGGATGTGGTCGGTAAATGTAATGCTACACATCGTCATGTGTTCAAATTCTACGAGGTGCGAGTGTTCACATTCGTATTTATGAATGACGTTCCTGTGATACCCTGTGTGAAATCTAACAATAACTAGTGTATATAGTAACAAAGAAATAGTATACCTACCGTGTTGTCTAAGGAGCCTTGTCACGGTTCGCGCGGCTCCCCTCGTCGGAGGCTCGAGTCCTCCTTCGGACATGGGTGTGTGTGCGTTGTCCTTAGCGTTAAGTTAGGTTAAGTTAAATTAATTAGTCTGTTATCCTTGGGACCGATGACCTCAGCAGTTTGGTCCCATAGGAACTTACGACAAATTTCCAAATAGTATATCTGACATATTCTTCACAAGGTACAATCTCTAATTATACACTGCGACAGAGAAGCTATGTGTTCCGTGGAGCATAGTGTTTTTCTCTGGACTTTGTAAACAAGCATTGAATGAAATGTAGAAGTATCTTAGGTTTTAATTCTCCGATTGAGTAGTCGTGCATTGAATATTTGTCTAAAGCTAATTTAATGTATTATCAAAGACCGCCATTTATGAAATACGGGACTCTTAGAAGTTTGACGATCTGAGGAAGTCAAGTTAGATATGAATGATAATTGTGGCTACATCTGAAGAATATTGGAGAATACAACTTTATTTAATTTGAAAAATAACTACGATTTCTTCTATTTAAAGTTATACAATATATATGAATCAATGTTGCACGTCGGAGTACACGTTTGGACAGATGGACTTGGCTGTAATCCTAGAACCTAAGCACACTTAGAAATTTGCTGAAAGTTTTTTTATTTAATGCAAAAGCGTTTTCCTCCTTTTGATGCTTCCTTAGATTGGATGATGTATACTAGATGTCAGCCTAGAATCGTGTATCGTGTCATTGCTGGGACAACTTCCGAACCGTCTATTATTATCAGTCTAATTTAATACCGAGTTGTAGCTTAAGACGATCTCAGCAGCGAGTCGTCTAGCAGCAGAAGACGAAATTTACCGACCTGCAGAAATCCAATACCATAATACTTAATAAGCTCTCTGCTGCGCATAACAAAAATTACATACGTAGTTAGAACATTATCTTTGACACTTCAATAAAATTCCAGACAACACATTACATCAAACACGTAAAAATAAATTTGTGTATGATGTATTTAAGTAGCCAGGCAGATGGATGATAGGTGTATGAAGTAAGTTCTTCACTGGAATCCAAGAGATAGGAAAAGGCCCAGACAACAATATAATAGTAGAGTCCAAACAGAATATCTTGGCTGGTAGATGCGCAATCGACAGGGCATACATGGGGAGAGCGTAAGTGGTGGGGATTACCGGCAGGCGCTGTAGGAGAAATGTTGAGCACTGGAGGGGAAGTGCTGTTTTCAACTGACACCTGCGCGCACATTTTTGTAAATATTAAGTGGAGCCCCTCCACGCCCATCAATGCATGGTGATCATTCAAAAAAATCTGTCACCTCTGCGTTGGTTAGTACCTAAAAAGAATTCTGTAGCTTTCAGGAAACTGGCAGATTTTGAGTAAATGTTGCCATGCTTCAAATTTTCTTCTTTTACCATAACACATCGGAGCTTACACAGTGTCACCTCACCAACATGCTAAAATTTGCTTCTTTTGCACCTCAGCAATATGTTGTCTAGACGCAGCTGCGAAAGAATTCTGAAACTGTGATTTGTTAAGTAAGGAATGAGGAAAAGAAAGTCAGAAGCTTACGAAAAAGTACATCCTCGGTACAAAAATTAACGTGTAATGTCTTCACTTGCGTTGTTCCAAAACACATAGCATTTCTCGTTTCACCAGATACCAATGGCCCTTAAAATTGCACTCTTTCATCGAAAAGATCAGTATTTTGCGGAATAACGCGGTAGATAATGAAGGTTTGCGTAATAACCATATGACAAAATACTCTCCTCTTCGTGTGCTTTCGTTTGCTACAATCTCATTTCGATACCTCAAAAATTTTCATGAAGTATTAGGAATGATGCGAATATTTCACTACGCTTTATCGCTGGCGTGGCGCCATGGCAAATGTGTGTGCTACATCGGATCAGTTTTCTCGGGATTGCTGCCACGTAGATACCTCCACTCAAGTCTAAAGAAAAATTCAGGATGTTAGCTAAATTTCATATCAAGGAACATACTATGTAATAGGGCCTGGGATATGACCTGGGGGATCGCTGCTACAACCTTGCGACACTGGTTAAAAATGGGGGTGAGATGCGAATACAAGAACTCAACAAGAGAGTTCTCTTAGCCTCTCTCACCTCAATTCTCCACAATCCTACCAACCCCCATTAAGCTGAGCAACCCAGTGGAAGGTTGGGTAACCAACCCCCAGCGGGAAACTGGGTCAGCGAGCCAACAGGTTGTGAAAGACATTGGAAGGCAACGGGAAACCACCACTGGAATTACCTGGAATTACTTCCCTAGACGTTCATGGGATGAACCTCTTTGTACAAATTCCGAAGGTAAAGCGAGCCCTCAATCGGATCTCCAGGAAGAGAATACAAGGAGGACTCCAGAGATTAGGGCAAATGGAAAAGGAAGGAAGGAGAAGAAGAAGAAGGAAGACTTATTGAGGATTGGAACTAGGAATGTGTTAACCCTTCTCCAGGAATGGAAGTGACAAGAAACAAATTGGATGTACTCGGAATGTGTGAGGTGAGATGGGGTGGTTGTGGAGAACTAGACAGTAACGGCTTCCGATTGTACTATTCAGGTGAAAATAAAAATGGAACATGTGGGGTTGGAATTTTGATAGGTAAAAGACTGAAGGGCAAGGTTATCAAGGTCGAATATGTTACTGGAAGAATAATGATGACGA